>NC_052072.1:16385483-16985483 GCF_015852505.1 Tachyglossus aculeatus | reverse complement strand
CAATGGTTACGGAGTAGGCTTGAGGAAGCCAAAGCCACTCTGCTGTCGTTCATTCAGCCAGTCATATTTATTGCGTACTTAGTGTTTGCAGACTTTCCTGATCCAGGTTTCCCAAGCTGGTACTTCAGAGAGAGCCAGGCTGCACTTCCAGGTCTCTCCTTGCCTCCTTCAGGCCTCCGGGCTCGCTCTGGGCAGCAGCGGTCCCCTCATAATCATAATAATTGTGGTGTTCGTTAAGCGTTTACTATGTGCCAGGCACCGAACTAAGCCCTGGGGTAGATACAAGCAAACTGGGTTGGACACAGTCCCTGTCCCACATGGGGCTCATAGTGTTAAGCTCCATATCATCGGTGAGGTAACCAAGCCACAGAGGAGTGAAGTGACTTGCCCATGGTCACACAGCAGACAAGTGGCAGAGCCAGGATTAGAACCCCAAATCTGCCTGACCTCCAGGCCTGTGCTCTATTCACCCGGCCACACTGCTTCTCTGGCTCATTCTGACATCAGTGCAGAAGGTGGATGTTGGAGGTGCACGTTGGCCTGGAAAAGCCTAATAATAATAATAATAATGTTGGTATTTGTTAAGCGCTTACTATGTGCAAAGCACTGTTCTAAGCGCTGAGGTAGGTACAAGGTAATCAGGTTGTCCCACGAGGGGCTCACAGTCTTCATCCCCATTTTACAGATGAGGGAACTGAGGCCCAGAGAAGTGAAGTGACTTGCCCAACGTCACACAGCTGACAAGTGGCGGAGCTGGGATTTGAACCCACGACCTCTGACTCCAAAGCCCGGGCTCTTTCCACTGAGCCATGCTGCTTCCATAATAATGGCATTTATTAAGCGCAAAGCACTGTTCTAAGCACTAGGGAGGTTACAAGGTGATCAGGTTGTCCCACGTGGGGCTCACAGTCTTAATCCCCATTTTACAGATGAGGTAACTGAGGCCCAGAGAAGTGAAGTGACTTGCATAAAATCACACAGCTGACAATTGGCAGAGCCAGGATTCGAACCCCTGACCTCGGACTCCAAAGCCCGTGCTCTTTCCACTGAGCCACGCAAGCCTACTAGGAGCGGTCTTCGGCCCGGGCTGGCTGGTTAGTCCTGGGTTCAGGCTAGAATTCTGCAGCCCGGCCTAAGCCTGGGAGCCTTCTCTGGGATGGAGAAAGGGGCCATTCATTCAGTCGTATTTATTGAGCGCTTACTATGTGCAAAGCACTGTACTAAGCTCTGCCACTGCCCCTTGGTGTTACGGGGCTTGGTGATCCCTGAAGGCACAGACGTGACTCCAAACAGGAAGGGTCCCAAATGGGAAGGCATAGGAATTCCTTCCCACTCCTAGCCTGCCCTTCTGTGGGCCAGCAGGCTCACATCCAAACTGGTCTCCAGCTGATCCAAGGGGTAGCTGAGGCACCGCCATAGGGCAGTGCAGCGTGGCTCAGTGGAAAGAGCCCGGGCTTTGGAGTCAGGGGTCATGGGTTCAAATCCTGACTCCACCAATTGTCAGCTGGGTGACTTTGGGCAAGTCACTTCACTTCTCTGGGCTTCAGTTACCTCATCTGTAAAATGGGGATTAAGAGTTTGAGCCCCCCCGTGGGACAACCTGATCACCTTGTAACCTCCCCAGTGCTTAGAACAGTGCTTTGCACATAGTAGGAGCTTAATAAATGCCATCATTATTATCTAGACGCAGAAGCTGCGACTTTGGGCTTCCAGCCCCTGGGTCCAGCTGCCTCCCACAGTCTGGGGGCTGCTGAAGCCTTAAGGGTGGCTGAGGAGGGGAGGGGTCAGGAGCATTGCCCTAGGGCTATCGATGCCTCCGGACCCCGGGGGAAGGGTCGTGTTTTGGGGAGGAGGCCGTAGACTGGAGAACAAGTTCAGGCAGACAGACTCAGCTCAGCGGCCCGATTACCCCCGTCTTTCCTAACAGGATCTGAAGCCGGGAAACTTGGCTGTGAATGAGGACTGTGAACTCAAGGTGAATGTGGTTGGGGCTGGCAGTGGAGAGGGACAAGAAAATGTGGCTCAAGGCGTGGCTTAGGGATGGGTTGGAGGCCCTGGCCCTGCAGGGTGTGGGAGGGGATGCTCTGAGGTAGTGGTCTCTGTGGCGGGGAGCTCTCTGGCCAGGTTTCTAGCAAGAGCCTTGTCCTTGCTGGTCTGTGGGGGTCAGAAAGCCCCTAGGACTGGTTTGGGGGGAAAGAGGGGAGCGTTTGGCTCCTTCCAGGTCCAGGATGCTGGGAACGCAGGATCGGTGCTGTTATCGGTGTTAGGTATCAGGCTGTGAGGTCCCGATGGCAGGCCCTCCTGGGCTGTCCAGCCTGGCACCAGCACATTCGGTGCTTGAGATTGTGGGGAGGGAATGTGTCCGATTATTGTTATACTGTACACTCCCAAGTGCTTAGTACATTGCTCTGCACACAGTAAGCGCTCAGTAAACACAATTGACTGACTGCCTGTTGCTCCCCTTGCTCCCAAACATGGACTGTGAGATTCCTCCAGACTGGGATCTGGACTGGACTTGAGGGCCCGGGAGTGTTTCTCTTGGGGAGTTCCCTCTTCAAACTGGGATGGTTGTCGGGGCGTTCTGTTTCTGTCTCCTCTGAGCCACAGATCCTGGATTTTGGGCTGGCCCGGCACGCAGACTCTGAGATGACGGGCTACGTGGTTACCCGCTGGTACCGGGCTCCAGAGGTGATTCTCAGCTGGATGCACTACAACAAGACAGGTCTGTGGGCCAATGCCCCCCAACACACACACACAGGGCAGGGGGAGGAAAGGGTCTCCTCTTCCTCAGCCACAGGCAGGAGGGCAGCTGGGGTAACTGCGATGGTGACCTGGACTAGTGCCATGCGTGTGTGAATAGATACACTCCTCTCCCATCTCCATTCCCTCCTCCTTCTCAGTCCCTTCACCGTTTCTCCCCCCACAGTGGACATCTGGTCTGTCGGATGTATCATGGCCGAGATGATAACGGGGAAAACGCTGTTTAAGGGAAAAGACTGTATCCTTCTCCACGCCAAGAAAGCCAGCCAGGATAAGTGACCCCAGAGCCTTCTCCGTCAATGGGAGGGAGCTCAGAGGCAGGGGAACATCTCAAAGGATGGAGTGGTAGGAGTCTGGGAGTCTGATCTTGGGTGGCGGGGGTCCCTGGATGGAGAAGCAACATGAGCCTTAACCCAATCAGCCAGACCTGGACCAGCTGACCCAGATCCTAAAAGTGACTGGGGTTCCGGGAGCTGAGTTTGTGCAGAAGCTGCAGGACAAAGCGGTGAGACACCGGCCAAGACATGGTGGCCCAAAAGGCCGGTGCAGAAAGCCGCTGGATTTAGTGACAGAGTCCGCAGGCTGCAGCGTCTGTCCCTGGGGCCACAGATTGGAAACCACAAAATCAAGTTGTTCTTGGTGGCTGGACTCTCTCTGCCTTCCTCCCTCTCATCCTTTTCCTTCGCCAAGTGGCACTCACAACTCTGCACCTGAGGGCTGGTGAGGAGGCGGCCAGAATCCTGGGTTCTCTTTCTTGCTCTGCCAATGACCGACTCACTGGGTCAACCCTTGCTCCTCCCGGTGTCCCGGCCTCCTGCTTGCTGGGGCGATATGAGAGAGCGAGCGAGAGAGGTTAGTGCATAATATTGGGCCAGGGGCGAGCCCTGGGGATTCGGGGTGCTTGGGCTCTGAGCTTTTCTCCGCTTCGCTGTCTCTGTTCCAGGCCAAATCCTACATCCAGGCCCTGCCTCGGAGTCCCAAGAAGGATTTCTTGCAGCTCTTCCCCCGGGCCAGCCCCCAAGGTGAGATCCTGGCCGTAATTCTCCATGGTTGGAGAGATACCTGAAAAGGTTGAAGGAGGGTCAGAGCCCGGATCCTTCACCCGGGACAGTTGGGCTCTTAAGGATAGCCGGCCCTCTCCTATCGCTGTCGTTTCGGGTCCCGAGCCTCGGGGGTAGAGAGGGGTTTAAGGTCAGAAGACGCTGAGAGTCACATGGTCTTGGCACTGCCCGTTCTGGGCATGGGGCTCTGCCTGAGGTTCCAGCGCTGTGCCCTGAAGAGCTGGACTGTCTGTCTGACTCCCAGACTCCCTCATCCCACAGCGGCCGACCTTCTGGAGAAGATGCTGGAGCTAGATGTGGAGAAGCGACTGACCGCCACCCAGGCTCTGGCCCACCCTTTCTTTGACCAGTTCCGGGATCCGGAGGAGGAGACAGAGGCCCAGCACCCGTTTGATGACTCCCTGGAGCACGAAAAGCTCACAGTGGATGAGTGGAAGAGTAAGCGCTCTGGTCCTACAGGCTGGCAGACCCTGCCCTATGTCTGGTCCCTTTCTGGAGGGAGCTCATTGGTCCCTTTTGGATCCAGTTCCCTTCTCTGACCACCTCCCGCACTGCTCCTTGTCTTGAGGGTCTTCTCTTCTCACCTCCTTATGATCAGAGTAGCTATCGGGCTTTCTCCAGAGCTCTCCCGCAGCCATTATGGGGAGATCAGTCAATCAATCAATCGTATTTATTGAGCACTTACTGTATGCAGAGCACTGTACTAAGTGCTGGGAAGTACAAGTTGGCAACATATACAGTCCCTACCCAACAGTGGGCTCACAGTCTAAAAGGGGGAGACATTCTGGTCTCACCCAGAATGGGCATTTCTTTACATAATTACACACTTTGCCTTTACACCTACATTCTCCCCTCTGACCTGCCCCTCCATCCTTTACGATATTGCCCTTGGGAACCCTTATTTTACCTCATCGGCCGTGGCCCCTTTCTCATCTTAACTGCGTTCATCCCAGGAGTGCCCCGGGCCCCGTACACCAAGGGTGCCGTAGAATCACAGCCTTTTAGTCTCGGTGCCTTGACGTTCCTTTAAAACTTCTCCCTCCCTCGGATAGGTCACGTCTACAAGGAGATCACAAGCTTCAGCCCCATTGCCCGGAACGACTCCAAGAGGCGGAGCGGCATGAAACTGTAGCGACCAGCCCAGCCAGCTGTGGGACTTGACTGACTGCTGAGGGGACCGTGAGGAGGCCACAGGTCGCAGACGGGATCTAGACACTGATTGGGATCGGTGTCTGCCAAAGCGGCCCCAGAGCATAAAGAGCAAGGCTCCAGTGGAGGGGAACTGGGCTCCTTTCTCGAAGAGGGGACAGGTCTGGAGCGAGGAGGCTCTCTGCAAGACTCGATGCCGTTATCTCTGTTGGGCAGTGAAATGGCTTCTCATTAAAGGCCCGGGAATCCCCCACTCATGGTGTTTACTCTCTTCCTTGACCGTAGAATGACATCAGGCACCCTCAGAGATGGTGGGGTGGAAGGGAGGGCAGGATCTTGGGTCTCTTGTCCCGAATGGTTAGGTAGGGGCTGTTGGGAAGGCAGCCGGGTGGCTGTTTTTTTGTTGCTGTTGCTTTTTATATGGTATTTAAGTGCTTACTGTGTGCCAGCCAAGTCCTGGGATAGATATGAGGTTGGACACCCTCCCTGTCCCCCATGGGGCTCACAGTCTTAATCCCCATTTTACAGCTAACTGAAGCACAGTAAGTGAAGTGACTTGCCCAACGTCACACAGCAGACAAGTGGCAGAGCTGAGATTAGAACCCAGGTCCTTTTTACTCCCAGGTCCACGCTCTATCTACTAGGCCTTTCTGCTTCTCTGTCTGTCACTCTGTCAGGCCTTGTCTGAGTGTCTGGATTGGGTCATTGCCCCAGCTCTGAATTCCCTGAAGTTGAGGGGACATTGAAGAAACAATTCAGATCCAAAGTGGGCATTCAGTAGCATTGTATTGTCAATCAGTGCTATTTATTGAGCACTTACTAAGTGCAGAGCACTCTACTATGTGGGAGAGTACACTACAACAGTTTGAAGATGTGTTCCCTGCTCACAACAAGGATATATTAAAACTTTTCTATTGCTGAATGGAGGGATAGAAAAGCAAATGGACTAGTGCATCCTGCACTGGCCTGGGAATCAGAAGGACCTGGGTTCTAATCCTGACTCTGCCACTTGTCTGCTGTGTGACTTTGGGCATAAGATTTAACATCTCTATCTCAGTTACTTCATCTGTAAAATGGGGATGAAACCTGTGAGTTCCATGTGGGATATGGATTGGGTCCATCTTGATTAGCTTGTCATCTACCCCAGGGCTTAGTACATTGTCTGGCACATAGTAAGCCCTTAACCAGTATCACACACACACTCACAAAAACAAAACAGAGGAGTTCAGCGGGGTGCAGAGGGATTCAGAAGGAGATAATTAGCCAGCTAACGTCCTTTAGGTAGACCAGAAGAAGACAGTGGTTCAACCTAAGGTGAACAAATTCCTCCCAAGCTGAAAAACCACTACCACAGTCACCTGGTCAGCGTAACAAACTTCTACTTCTGCAGCCTCTTGCAAAGACTCGTGATCATACTACAGCTCCTTATTTAACATGATCTGCTTTGAGATAGTGTAACAATTATTAATCATATTTACTGAGTGCTGCAAAGCACTGTACTAAGTGCTTGGGAGAGTATGGTATAACAGAATTTGTATACCCATAACTTGCACACAACGAGCTTAGAATTTCCAGGGGTCTGTGACACGCAGTCCTAATTTATTCCTTGAAAGTCTATGGGACTTTCTCCGTCTATGGGACGGAGAAGCAGCGTGGCTCAGTGGAAAGAGCGCGGGCTTTGGAGTCAGAGGTCACGGGTTCAAATCCCAGCTCCACCAACTGTCACCTGTGTGACTTGGGGCAAGTCACTTCACTTCTCTGGGCCTCAGTTCCCTCATCTGTAAAATGGGGATTAAAACTGTGAGCCCCCCGTGGGACAACCTGATCACCTTGTAACCTCCCCAGCGCTTAGAACAGTGCTTTGCACATAGTAAGCGCTTAATAAATGCTATCATTATTATTATGGGGAAACATACCTCTTAGTACATTTGATATAGTCACAATTTCAAAGAACAGAACCCCTCTGTATTGTGGGACACATCTGCAAATCAATCAAACTATGAATGGTATTTATTGAGCACTTACTGTGTGCAGGGCAGGGTACTAAGTGGTTGGGAGAGTACAATACGATAGAGTTGAACAGACCAAGTCTTGAAATTCTGTCAGTTCAACTGTCACAACATCTTTAAAATCCACCCTTTTCTCTCCGTTCGAACTGATACCACGCTGATAACTTTCTAGACTGTGATCCCACTGTTGGGTAGGGACCGTCTCTATATGTTGCCAACTTGGACTTCCCAAGTGCTTAGTACAGTGCTCTGCACATAGTAAGCGCTCAATAAATATGATTGAATGAATGAATGATAACAAACGCTTACTGTAAGCCTCCTCACTGACCTCCCTGCCTCCTGTCTCTCCCCGCTCTAGTCCATACTTCTCACTGCTCCCCAGATCATTTTGTGAAAACCCACTCGATTCACATCTCCCTACCTTAAGAACCCCCTTACCCAACCACCTCCGCATCAAACTTCTTTCCATCAGCTTTAAGGCATTCAATCAGCTCACCCACTCCTACCTACTTACCTGATTTCCTACACCAAGTCAGCCTGTACATTTCACTCTTCTAATGCCAACCCACTTATTGTACCTCAATCTTATCTATCTCACCACCGACCTCTTGCCCACTTTCTCCCCGTCCTGAAGCTCCTTTCCCCTTCATAAGCGATGGAAATTCACGCTCTCTGCCTTCAAACTACTCCTCTAAGAGGCCTTCCCCAACTAAGTCCTCATTTCTCCTTCTCCCTCTCCCTTCTTTGTCACCTGTGCACTTCACTCAATCGTATTTATTGAGCGCTTACTGTGTGCAGAGCACTGTACCGAAACGCACCCTACTCCCACCCCCATGTTACTTTTACGCGTGAGAAGCAGCATGGCTCAGTGGAAAGAGCCCGGGCTCGGGAGTCAGAGGTCATGGGTTCTAACCCCGGCTCTGCCACTTGTCAGCTGTGTGACTTTGGGCAAGTCACTTAACTTCTCTGGGCCTCAGTTCCCTCATCTGTAAAATGGGGATTAAGACTGTGAGCCCCCCGTGGGACAACGTGATTACCTTGTATCCCCCTGCCCCCAGCACTTAGAACAGTGCTTGGCACATAGTAAGCGCTTAACAAATACCATCATTATTATTATTATCCATAATTTATCTTAATATCTGTCTCCCCCTCTAGACCATTAGCTCCTTGTGGGAAGGGGA
Source organism: Tachyglossus aculeatus (assembly GCF_015852505.1). NCBI lineage: Eukaryota > Metazoa > Chordata > Mammalia > Monotremata > Tachyglossidae > Tachyglossus > Tachyglossus aculeatus. The sequence continues at coordinate 16,977,323 of NC_052072.1, read as the reverse complement.
CATGTTTACCAACTCTGATGTACTCTCCCTAGTGCTAAGTACAGTGCTCTGCCCCCAGAAAGTGCTCAATAAATACCACTGATGGATTAAATGCTGCCTTGGGCAAGTTTCAAGTAGCAGAGTGTTTGCTGGGTAAGAAGGAGTAATTCAGTAATTAGTTCCTGTTTTGAAATCTTGCGACCAGCCAGCCAAACAGTTCTCCTCTCTTAGGAGATTCATTCATTCAATCGTATTTATTGAGCGCTTACTGTGTGCAGAGCACTGTACTAAGCGCTTGGGAAGTACAAGTTGGCAACATATAAGGCGATGGTGCATCCCTCTGGGACTTTTCCTGGTGACATACTGTCTGGATTGGAAAACACATTCCCCTTGGCGGACATGATGCTTTACACATAGTAAATGCTTAATAAATGCCATCATTATTATTATGCTGTATTGGCTATCCTGAGTTGTAGCCCAACAAGGGATATAAGGCTTAGAACAGTGCTTTGCACGTAGTAAGCGCTTAATACTAAAATTATTATTAAGGCTCCACAACAGCAACCCAATTATCTCATATGTACCCCGGCGCTTATTACAGTGCCTATCACACTGTAAGCACTTAGCAAATCCCACAATAATCATCACCATCATCAGTTGGGGGGTAGAAATGCCTGGGCATGGTATTTGGTTTCCCTGGAGAGCTGTTGCAAGCAACTCTTAGCTGGGAAAGCATGGCCTAGTGGATAGAGCACTGGCTTGGGTTCTAAACCCAGCTCTGCCATTTGTCTGTTGTGTGACCTTGGACAAGTCACTTCACTTCTCTGGGCCTCAGTTCCCTCATCTAAAATGGGTATTAAGACTGTGGGCTCCATATGAGACAGGGATTAGGTCTCCCACTCTAGACCATAAGCTTGTGGGCAGGAAATGTGGCTGCTAACTCTGTTGTACTGTACTCTACCAAGCGCGTAGCACAGTGCTGTGTATGTAGTAAGGGATCAATAAATACAATTAATTGATTGGCTAGGTTGTATCTACCCCAGCTCTTAGTATAGTGCCTGGCTCATAGTAAATGCTTAACAAATACCTTTAAAAAAAATACAAACCACGATTTTTGGTTTCTTTTGATCCTCTCTCAGAAAGTCTTCAAGACAGAAGCCAGGGATCATACCAGCAAGCCACTTTTCCACTCCAAATCCACAGTTTGAGGCACACCCTCTTTTTTTTCCCTCCACGTTCCTTGATTCTGCACAATCCCATATTGCAGGTGTGACGATGGAAGCGAGGTTCTTCTCTAACAGTCGGGCAGTTCCTAAAGAGGAAAGGATAGGAAATGGCATGTGCGTTTCTTTTTTCTCCGGTTCTGACCTGGCAGCTTGCAGAGTCGGTGAAGGAGGGGGTTGCCTCTCAGGAGGAAAGGGTATAGACAGCTGCAAAAGGACCAGGGGGATGAGGAATTCCAAGCCCCTGGGACCCTGTTTTGACCCAGAACTGGCCATTTCAAGGTGCTTCTCTAAAACAGGGAAAAAGACGAAGCTGCCAGATAGGGAAGATGGGAAAGCTAATGAACAAGAGAAGGTCTTCACAGAAGAGGAGAAATAAGGGCAAAATTCTTCCGCTCCAGTAGGTAGGAGTGGCTTTTGTTGAGTGAAAACCAAACGCTCTATTTCCAAGTGAGGATTAGATTGCTCAAGTCCAATATGCACTCACAACAGAAACAGGAAGACCTTGATTAACCCATATAATAACAATAATGGTTTTTGTTAAGCACTTACTATGTGCCAAACACTGTTCCGTGCACTGGAGTAGATGCAGGGTAATCAGGTTGTCCCATGAGGGGCTCACAGTCTTAATCTCCATTTTAGAAATGAGGTCACTGAGGCACAGAGAAGGTAAGTGACTGGCCCAAAGTCACACAGCTGACGAGTGAAGGTGCTGGGATTAGAACCCCCGACCTCTGACTCCAAAGCCACGCTGCTTCTCGCTTCTTAAAATATGAGTGTCACCATCTTGAATCCATCCGGAACATTCACCAGGAAACACTAACTCCTGCTTCCTGTGAGCTCAGAATACTGTTCTCTGATTCACTGTGGTAACATGCCTTTGATACAGGGAAGGGGTGGGATTGTTCATTTTACTGCTGGGGGGGAGAAAGTTGGAGTAGCAGTAATAGCATTTATTGAGCGCCCAACTGGGTACAATACTCTTGGGATGCACAAAACAAGTGAGATAACCCACATATCCAATCTATCACCAAATACTATCGGTTCAACCTTCACAACATCGCTAAAATCCACCCATTCCTCTCCATCCAAACTGCTACCACATTAATCCAAGCAGTTAGCCTAGCCCATCTTTTCATTCATTCATTCATTCAATCAATCATATTATTGTGTGCCGAACATTGTACTAAGCACTTGATTACTGCTTCAGCCTCTTTGCTGCCTCCTCTCTCTCCCCACCCCAGTCCATTCACTCTGCTGCCTGGATCGTTTTTCTCAAAAATCATTCGGTCCATGTTTCCCCACTCCTCAAGGACCTCCATTCATTCATTCATTCAATCGTATTTATTGAGCGCTCACTGTGTGCAGAGCACTGTACTAAGCACTTGGGAAGTATAAGTTGGCAACATACAGAGGCGGTCCCTACCCAACAGCGGGCTCAACAGTCTAGAAGGGGGAGACAGGGCTTGCCCATCCTCCGCATCAAACAGAAACTTCTTTCCGTCCGCTTTTAGGCGATCAGCTCACCCCCACCTAACTTACCTCTGATTTTCTCCATCCCAGTCCACACACTTTGCTCCTCCAATGCCAACTTACTCAAAAGTGCCTCAATCTCTTCTCTCCCACCACCGACTCTTCCACACATCCTCCCTCTGACCTGGAAGTCCCTCCCTCTCAATCAGAACCCCACACTTTCCACTTTCAAAGCCTTATTAAAATCACATCTCCAAGAGGCCTTCCTCCATTAAGGCTTCTTTTCCGCTATTCCCTTTCCCTTCTGCCTATTCACTTGGATCTATACCCATTTAGCACTTGATATTCAACCTGCCCCCAAACTCATAGCTCTTATGTCCATATCCATCATTTAATGTCTGTCTCCCCCTCTAGACTGTAAACTCCTCGTAGTCAGGGAAAATGTCTACCAACTCTTTCGTATTGTACTCTCCCAAACTCTTAGTACAATGCTTGACACATATTAAACACTTAACAAATGGAATTATTACAGAGCTCTTCACCCAGAAAGTGGTCAATCAAAACCAGTAATCGATTGAATGTACAATTTAAAAAATGCATAGAGGCAATGCTGAGGATGGGTAGAAGTTCATAAGTGCTAGAGGTGACAGAAGGTTTTCTATGATGGGATTCTGGGAATAATTTGGTAAAGACATGTTGGAGGAGGTGAGCTTTCAGGAGGTTTTTTCATATTGAGGAGGGCTGTGGTCTGATGGATTTGGGGGCTGAGGGAGGGGGTTCCAAAATGGGGGAGTAGCATGATTAAGGGGATGGACTCGGAAGAGGTGAAAGCAGGGTTCATTTGGAAGGTTAACTTGGGAGGGACAAAGAGAAAAGGGTATGTAGAGATAGGTGATCACACCAAGAGATTAAGAAGAAAAGGTGTGACCCAAGTCTCCACCAATCAATCAATCAAGGGTATTTATTGAACATTTACTGTGGGCAGAGCACTTGCTCTTTGTGGGCAGGGATGTGTCTATTAATTCTGCTGTATTGTACTCTCCCAGGGGCTTAGTGCAGCACTCTAAACACAATAAGCGCTCAATAAATACCATTGACTGACTGAGGGAATGGGAGAGTAAGATAGAGTTGATAAAACACAAACCCTGCCCATAAGAAGCAGCGTGGCTCAGTGGAAAGAGCACGGGCTTTGGAGCCAGAGGTCATGGGTTCAAATCCCATCTCTGCCAAATGTCAGCTGTGTGACTTTGGGCAAGTCACTTAATTTCTCTGTGCCTCATTTCCCGCATCTGTAAAATGGGGATTAAAACTGTGAGCCCCGTGGGACAACCTGATCACCTTGTAACCTCCCCAGCACTTAGAAAAGTGCTTTGCACATAGTAAGTGCTTAACAAATACCATCATTATTATTATTATAAGGAGCTTACTGGACAAAGTTTTACTCATGTATCCTGGGAGGAGGTGACCTTTTAGGAAGTGTTCCCGGGCAAAGAGTCTACTATTGAGAATGTGTGTTTTTTTTTTTTTTTAATGGTATTTGTTAAGCACTTACTATGTGCCAGGCACTATACTAAGCACTGGGGTAGACACAAGTAATTGGGTTGGACACAGTCCCTGTTCCACATGAAGGTCAAAATTATCAGACAGTTCAGACTAAGCCCTCCTCTCCTTTTCTCCCACTCCCTTCTGCATCACCCTGACTTGCTCCCTTCATTCATCCTCTCTCTCAACCCCACAGCACATAGATATATAATCTGTAATTTATTTATTCATTTACTTTATTAATGTCTGTCTCCCCCTCTGGACTGTGAGCTCATTGGGGGCAGGGAATCTGTCTGTTTGCTGTTGTCTCGTACTCTCCCAAACAGTATAATGCTTTGCTCACTCAATACGACAATGAATAAATGAATAAACAGGCTTAATCACCATTTTACAGATGAGGAAACTGAGGTACACAGAAGTGACTTGCCCAAGATCACACAGCACACAAGTGGTGGGGTCAGGATTAGAACCCAGGTCCTCGGACTCCCAAGCTCATTCTCTTTCCACCAGACAATTTTGCCTCCCCAGCTGTTTGAGCTGCTGGGGCAGACTCCCAAAACAAATACTTCCTTACTCGGTCCTCAAATGTTTTTCCTTGAATTTCCCCTCTGAAAATGTAACTGAGGTGGTTAATAGCTGGAGCTCCTACAAAATTGAGCTCCTGTCCATCTGTGTTCGTTAATTTTCTGACCTGCCCACCTGTGGTTCAGATAATCAAGGGTATTTATTGAACACTTACAATGCACAGAGCATTACAATAAACACTTGGGAGAGTACAATGCAACAGAGTTGTTAGACATGCTCCCTTTCCACAACAAGCTTACAGTCTAGAGGAGGGTTTACTGTGTGCAGGGCACAGTACTAAATTTTTGGGAAAGTTGGTAAACACAATCCCTGTCTTCAGGGAGATTACAGTTTAGCGGAGGAGACAGATACTAAAATAAATTCATTCATTCATTCACTCAATCGTATATACTGAGTGCTTAGTGAACTAAGAACTTGGAAGTACAGTGCTTTGCACATAGTAAGCGTTTAACAAATGCCAATTATTATTATTATTATTATTAAGTACAATTCCACAATAAAGATAGACAATCCCTGCCTATACCGGGCTTACAGTCTAGAAGGTGGGGGGGGGGGGGGGGTGGGAAGACAGACATCAAAACAATACACAGGCATCAATATAAATAAATAGAATAATTATGGTATTTGTTAAGCACTTACTATGTGCAAAGCACTGTTCTTAGCACTGGGGAGGTTACAAGGTAATCAGGTTGTCCCAAGTGGGGTTCACAGTCTTAATCCCCATTTTACAGATGAGGTAACTGAGGCACAGAGAAGTTAAGTGACGAGCCCAAGGTCACAGAGCAGACAAGTGGCAGAGCCGGGATTAGAGCCCATGACCCAAGCCTGGGCTCTTTCCACTGAGCCACACTGCTTCTCTAAGGGGAAGCAAAAGACTGTAAAAATATGTACATGAGAAGCAGCGTGACCTTGTTGAAAGAGCCCAGGCTTGGGAGTCAGGGAACCTGGGTTCTAATCCCAGTTCTACCACTTCTCTGCTAAATGCCCTTGTGCAAGTCATTTAATTCCTCTGTGACTCACTTTCCTCATATGTAAATTGGGGACTGAAAACCTGTTCTACTTCCTAGACTGTGAGCACCATGTGAGACAGGCTGTATATCTCATCTAATTATCTTGTACCTATTCCAGCACTTAGTACAGTGCCAAAAATACCATTATTATTATTATTACTATTATTATTATTACACAAGTGCTACCAGGGTCAGGGGAAGAAGGTGGCAAGCATGCAGGTATTTAGGCAATGTGTTAGTGCTGAAGCTATGTACTTACTCATAATTTATTTTAATGTCTGTCTTCCTCCCCTAGACTGCAAACTCCCTGTGGGCAGGGAACATACCTACAAACTCTGATGTAATCTCCCAAGCATTTAGTACAGTGCAGTATATATATATATATATATATATATATATATATATACAGTGCAGTATATATATTTAGTACACCTGTATATATGTATATATGGTTGTACATATTTATTACTCTATTTATTTATTTATTTATTTTACTTGTACATTTCTATCCTATTTATTTTATTTTGTTGGTATGTTTGGTTCTGTTCTCTGTCTCCCCCTTTAAGACTGTGAGCCCACTGTTGGGTAGGGACTGTCTCTATGTGTTGCCAGATCTCCATCTCTGCCCCCGCTCTCTCCCCCTCCCTCCAGGCTCGCATCTCCTCCTGCCTTCAGGACATCTCCATCTGGATGTCCGCCCGCCACCTAAAGCTCAACATGTCGAAGACTGAGCTCCTTGTCTTCCCTCCCAAACCTTGTCCTCTCCCTGACTTTCCCATCTCTGTTGACGGCACTACCATCCTTCCCGTCTCACAAGCCCGCAACCTTGGTGTCATCCTCGACTCTGCTCTCTCATTCACCCCTCACATCCAAGCCGTCACCAAAACCTGCCGGTCTCAGCTCCGCAACATTGCCAAGATCCGCCCTTTCCTCTCCATCCAAACTGCTACCCTGCTCATTCAAGCTCTCATCCTATCCCGTCTGGACTACTGCACTAGCCTTCTCTCTGATCTCCCATCCTCGTGTCTCTCTCCACTTCAATCCATACTTCATGCTGCTGCCTGGATTATCTTTGTCCAGAAACGCTCTGGACATATTACTCCCCTCCTCAAAAACCTCCAATGGCTACCGATCAATCTGCGCATCAGGCAGAAACTCCTCACCCTGGGCTTCAAGGCTCTCCATCACCTCGCCCCCTCCTACCTCACCTCCCTTCTCTCCTTCTACTGCCCAGCCCGCACCCTCCGCTCCTCCACCGCTAATCTCCTCACTGTACCTCGCTCTCGCCTGTCCCGCCATCGACCCCCGGCCCACGTCATCCCCCGGGCCTGGAATGCCCTCCCTCTGCCCATCCGCCAAGCTAGCTCTCTTCCTCCCTTCAAGGCCCTGCTGAGAGCTCACCTCCTCCAGGAGGCCTTCCCAGACTGAGCCCCTTCTTTCCTCTCCCCCTCGTCCCCCTCTCCATCCCCCCGTCTTACCTCCTTCCCTTCCCCACAGCACCTGTATATATGTATATATGGTTGTACATATTTATTACTCTATTTATTTATTTATTTATTTATTTTACTTGTGCATTTCTATCCTACTTATTTTATTTTGTTGGTATGTTTGGTTCTGTTCTCTGTCTCCCCCTTTTAGACTGTGAGCCCACTGTTGGGTAGGGACTGTCTCTATGTGATGCCAATTTGTACTTCCCAAGCGCTTAGTACAGTGCTCTGCACATAGTAAGCGCTCAATAAATACGATTGATTGATTGATTGCCAATTCTCTATGTGCTGCCAATTTGTACTTCCCAAGCGCTTAGTACAGTGCTCTGCACATAGTAAGCGCTCAATAAATACGATTGATTGATTGATTGCAGTAGAAGGGGAAATAGGGTGGAGAGTTGAAGCTAAATTAGGGAAGGACTAAATCAGGAGGTGTGATGTCAGGGGGGCTTTGAAGATGGAGAGAACAATGGCCTGCGGGTTTGAAGGGGAATGGAGCTCTGGGCAGGAGGGAGGGTGTGGGCGACAGGTTCTCTCTGAAAGAAAACAGCAGAGAAGCAGCGTGGCTCAGTGGAAAGAGTCCGGGCTTTGGAGTCAGGGGTCATGGGTTCGAATTCCGGCTCCACCACTTGTCAGCTGTGTGACTTTGGGCAAGTCACTTAACTTCTCTGTGCCTCAGTTCCCTCATCTGGAAAATGGGGATTGACTGTGAGCCCCCCGTGGGACAACCTGATCTCCTTGTAACCTCCCCAGCGCTTAGAACAGTGTTTTGCACATAGTAAGCGCTTAATAAATGCCATTATTATTATTAAAGAAAGGCAAGACAGGGCACAGTGAATAGGTGAGCTGGAGTGGTGGGGTGTAATGGTAAAAGAGCTAGGGTAAGTGGGGGGAGAGAGCTGCTTAGTACAGTGCTTTGCACACAGTAAGCACTCAATAAATACGATTGAATTGAATGAGTGAATGAATGACTGCCTTGGAAGCTAATGATCAGGAGTTTCTGCTTGACACGGAGAAGAATGGGCCACCTTTGGAGGTTTGGGAGGAATTCATTCAATTGTATTTATTGAGCACTGTACTAAGCGCTTGGAAGAGTACAATACAACAATAAACAGACATACCCCTGCCCACAAGTGGACTGAGGAGAGGTGCACAAAGTGATGTTTCAGAAAAATGATCTGTGCAGCAGAGTTAAGCATGGAGTCGAACAGGGGAAGAATGGAGGTCCAGAGAAGTCCGCGAGAAGGGGGATGTGGTGATTGAGTTGGAATATGACAAGAGAAGATGCGCAGTTGAGTGGAAAGAGCACGGGCCTGAGAGTCGGAGGAACTGGGTTCTAATCCTGGCTCCTCCACACACCTGCTGCGTGACCTTAGATGTCACAACTTCTCTGTGTCTCATCGGCAAAATGGGCATTCAGATTGTGAGTCTCAAGTGGGACAGGGACTGTGTCCAACCTGTTTAACTGTATCTATCCTACTGCTTAGTACAGTCCCTTTCACATAGTAAGTGTTTAACAAATACCATTAAAAACTTAGTGTTTGGACTAGCTTGATGGCAGTTTGGATGGAGACAAAGGGGCAGGGAAACTGGAGATGCCAGCAATTAATCAATGATATTTATTGAGCACTTGCTGTGTGAACAGCACTGTACTAAATGCTTGGGAGAATACATCAGTTGGTAGATACGTTACCTGCCCACAAGAAACTTGCAAGCTAGAGGAGAGAGACAAACATTAAAATAAATTATGGGTATGTACATAAGTGTGGTGGGGCTGAGAGGAAAGAAAGTAGAGCTAGGAAGATAGATTTGGGAGTCATCAGGAAGTAAGTGTTTAACAAATACCATTAAAAACTTAGTGTTTGGACTAGCTTGATGGCAGATTGGCTGGAGACAAAGGGGCAGGGAAACTGGAGATGTAACCAATTAATCAATGATATTTATTGAGCACTTGCTGTGTGAAGAGCACTGTACCTTATAAATGCTTGGGAGAATACATCAGTTGGTAGATACGTGACCTACTCACAAGAAGCTTTTAGACTGTGAGCCCACTGTTGGGTAGGGACTGTCTCTATATGTTCCCAATTTGTACTTCCCAAGCGCTTAGTACAGTGCTCTGCACATAGTAAGCGCTCAATAAATACGATTGATGATGATGAAGCTTGCAGGCTAGAGGGGAGAGACAAACATTAAAATAAATTATGGGTACGTATATAAGTGCAGTGGGGCTGAAAGAAAATAGGGCTAGGGATATAGAAATTGAATGAATGAATGAATTTGGGAGTCATCAGCAAGGAGTTGGAAGCTCCATTTCCTGAAGATTAGCAGACGCCCTTGATCTTGGTTGGAAGTCTCCTCTCTGCTCCCACCCCCGAACTTTGCAGCAGTAGGCATGCTGGGGCTGAATTGAGAAGAAAATCTCATCTTCAAATTCCATCCATCTGGTCTGATTCTTTCCAGTCCGTATGAAAAATTTCCTAGGAACCAGGGGCAATCTTAAAGATGCCTTTTCATTTACAGGTAATTCCACTGTTTTCTTTATCTTTGAGACAATGGGCTGCTTTGGGAAATCTATCAGAGCATTTCATTCCAGCCCTACAGCGGTCGTTTCATTTTTTTCCAAGCACTGCCTGTCGAGTGTGGTGTATATGGCTAAGTGGGGACCAGTTAAGTGCTCACAATTTTTCCTGAATTCAATATATACCAAAATGAGATGTCTGCAAGGAGGAAGCTCCCTGCTGCCATTTCAGAAATGTGTTTTTTAAATAAAAGTAATAAAAAATGCTGCTGTTATGCTTACCAATGTCCCAGGGGCACAGATGTCTCAAACATTATTTCTAATGCATATTGCTTAAGCAGCAGTTTCGAAGAATTTGGCTACAGTTAGACATCAGATTGCCTCGTTCTCTGCTTGTTTAATGTCTAATTGCGGTGCCACCTCAAATGAAAGAACCCTGGTTGGAAGCAAGTTTGCCCAACAAAAAAAATCCAGTTCCTGGCAAGCTTCACCTCACTATTTTTGTGACAACTGCAACCTTGGGCATTCACGACCACCTGTGCCTCTTCTGTACTTATCAACTTACACACACTACTATTTAAGAAGTATATACATATCTATCTTTACATTCTCTTTTTTCCTACCTTTAAATACTTTATCTGGCTTCCCCCAAAGCATTTAAACTCTATGAGGGCAGGAAGCTTGGCTTATAGCTCTATTGAATTCTCCCAAGCCCTGCACACAGACAGTGTCTGTTGGCAGACCTGAGTTCAGCTTCTTGTCTCTCCACCAATGTATGGAGTTATTTCAAGCAATCCTAAAGTTGGCCCAACCAGAAAATGGCCTTTTGGGTTTTGTCTGTCACTCCCACAGGACTTAATTGACCAGCTTTTCATTCTAATAATGATAATAATAATAACAATTACAGTATTTGTTAAGTGCTTACTATGTGCCAAGGACTGTTCTAAGCACTGGGGTAGATACAAGGTAATCAGGTTGTCCCAGGTGGGGCTCCCAGTCTTAATCCCCATTTTACAGGTGAGGTAACAGGCACAGAGAAGTTAAGTGACTTACCCAAAGTCACACAGCTGACAAGCAGTGGAGCGGGGATCAGAACCCATGACCTCTGACTCCCAAGCCCGCGCTCTTTCCGCTAAGCCACGCCGCTTCTCAGACTTTCTGAGAATCTCTCAGGCTCTGGGGTGGAAGCCGGAGGATGAGAGCTATTCTTCAAGTCTTACTGGGCTGTGATGGGACTGAAGCATTTGGAATTCCATTTTCCTCCTGAGAGGAACTTTTCTTTATTCCCACAGGGTGGAGACCCATGGTTAGGCCTTGTCACTGCTCTTGACTCATACAAGGTTTCCTCCCGGGATTCTGAACAATTTTGTTCACCACTATTTCCTCAAGGCTAAAGCTCCCTGCTTGCTTTTGCAAAAAGCAGTTGCTGGGGAATAGAAGTAATAGCAATAGCGCATATGGGAACAATGCACTGTAGTAAGTGCTTGGGAAGCACCAAAGACACGACAAAGCCCCTGTCCACAAGGAACTTACACTCTAACAGAAGGTCAGAAACAGAAGATTTTGGAGTTAACTTACTTTTCCCTTATTGGTGCACTCAGTCTGCCAATCGTATTTATTGAGCGCTTACTGTGTGCAGAGCACTGTACTGAGCACTTAGGAGAGTACACTATAACAATAAACACATTCTCTGCCCACAGAAAACTCACAGTTTAGAGGGGGGGACAGACTTTAGTATAAGTAAATTTCAGATATGTACCTAAGTGCGGTGGGTGGGAGGAGGGATGAATAAAAAGAACAAGCAGGGCAGTGCAGAAGGGACGGGGAGAAGAGAAGCAGCGTGGCTCAGTGGAAAGAGCACGGGCTTTGGAGTCAGAAGTCATGGGTTCAAATCCCGGCTCCACCAACTGTCAGCTGTGTGACTTTGGGCAAGTCGCGTCACTTCTCTGGGCCTCAGTTACCTCATCTGTCAAACGGGGATGAAGACTGTGAGCCCCCCGTGGGACAACCTGATCTCCTTGTAACCTCCCCAGCGCTTAGAACAGTGCCTTGCACATAGTAAGCGCTTAATAAATGCCATTATTATTATTAAGAGGAAAGGAGGGCTTGGCCAGGGAAGGCCTCTAGATGAAAAGTGTCATAAGTAAGGCTTTGAAAGTGGGGAGAATAATTGTTTGATGGATATGAAGGAGAGCGTTCCAGATCAGAGTCAGGACGTGGGCGAGAGGTCCACAGAGAGACGAGATTGAGGTACAGTGAAGTTAAAACTCCCTCTTCCATGGCTGCTGCTTCTGCCCCATGCCATCTTTGGCAGACACTTCATTCTCTTTCCTCTTTCTGAGCTCTCATGCCTCCTCATTCTTTCTTTCTTCTAGACTGTGAGCCCACTGTTGGGTAGGGACCGTCTCTATATGTTGCCAGCTTGTACTTCCCAAGCGCTTAGTACAGTGCTCTGCACACAGTAAGCGCTCAATAAATACGACTGATTGATTGATTGAAGCCAACTGTTACAGTATACTCTGAGCACAGTGCACAGCACACAGTAAGCGCTCAATAAATATGATTGATTGGTTGACTGAAGTGATATAGAACAAGAATCTTTCCAGGCCTGAACAGAAACCAAAACTACTGTTTGAGCATTGGTTTTTGCTGCTTGGTATATAAGGCTCTTTTAGAATTTTCAGAGCTATTCATTTATTCAATCGCATTTATTGAGCGCTAACTGTGTGCAGAGCACTGTACTAAGTGCTTGGGAAGTACAAATTGGAAACATATAGAGACAGTCCCTACCCAACAGTGGGCTCACAGTCTAGAAGGGGGAGACAGAACAAAACAAAGCATTAACAAAATAAAATAGAGTAATAAATACATACAAACATGTATACAGGTGCTGTGGGGAGGGGAAGGAGGTAAGGTGGAGGGGAGGGGGAGGGGGAGGAGCTTTCAATTGGCTTTTTTTTCTTTCATCATCTTGATTTGGTGCATCATTTCGCACTCAGCTCACCATGCTTCTAATTGCGCCAGTGGTTTTTGAGCTTCCATCCTCATCTGGCTCCTTTGCAGCAGTTTCCCCCTACTGTGGTGAAGCCAACGCTTGATGTTTCAATGCTCTGTTCGCATTTACATTTCCTTTTCAAGGTTCCATATCGCAAGACGACTAGAAAGCAGGACACTAATGTCTTGAATTAGACCATCTTATTGTTATTCTAGGGATTTCATATTTTTTCCCTCTTCTATTGTTTGCAGCTCCAGTTTTCTCTCTCCCTTCCTAGATCCCCCAAGGACGTTCATTGTAAATTTTTACCTAGGTAAAAACTAGGGTAACTAGGGGGGCATTGTGGCTTCCCTTGCCTGTGAACTATTTCTGGACTTTTTGCCTTACCCTGGTCTCTGCCCCTCTGCCTAACACTTCTGAACCATGCAAGATCCTGGCAATTATAATAATGGTAGCATTTATTAAGCGCTTACTATGTGCAAAGCACTGTTCTAAGCGCTGGGGAGGTTAACAAGGGGATCAGGTTGTCCCACGGGGGGCTCACAGTCTTCATCCCCATTTTACAGATGAGGTGACTGAGGCCCAGAGAAGTTAAGTGACTTGCCCAAAGTCACACAGCTGATAAGTGGTGGAGCTGGGATTTGAACCCAGGACCTCTGACTCCAAAGCCCAGGCTTTTTCCACTGAGCCATGCTGCTTCTCATTAGGGCCTTACTGTTGTATAAATCAAGGATAATAATAACAGTTGTGGTATTTGATGAGCTTACTATGTGCCAAGCACTATACTAGGCACTGGGGTAGATCAATCAATCGTATTTATTGAGCACTTACTGTGTGCAGAGCACTGTACTAAACGCTTGGGAAGTACAAGTTGGCAACATATACATACAGTTCCTACCCAACAGTGGGCTCACAGTCTAGAAGGGGATACAACCAAATCTGGTTGAACGCAGTCCCTGTCCCACATGGGGGTCACAGTCTCAATGCCCATTTTCCAGATGAGTTAACTGATGCACCATGAAGTAAATCGACTTGCCCAAGGTCACACAGCAAACAAGGGGAAGAGCCGGGATTAGAACCCATGACCTTCTGACTCCTGGGCCCGTGTTTTATCTATAACACCATGCTGCTTCTCCAATGTCTACTATGTGCAGAGCACTTGGGAAAGTACAATGCAACAGAGTTGATATACACGTCAGGGACACAACCCCCCCCCTCAATATTTTTACTCAGAGTCAATCAGTGGTATTAATTGAGCTCTTATTGTGTGGACAGCACTGTACTAAGCTCTTGGAGAGGAGGACAATACAACGGAGTTGGGAAATACATTCAATACATTCCCTGCCCACAAGGAATTTACAGGTTGGAGGAATTTCCATCTAGTCGATTTAGAGCCCTTGTTTTCAGAACCCCAGATAATAATAATAATAATAATGGCATTTGCTAAGCGCTTACTATGTGCAAAGCACTGTTCTAAGCGCTGGGGGGGATACAACATGATCAGGTTGTCCCACGTGGGGCTCACAGTCAATCCCCATTTTACAGATGAGGTAACTGAGGCTCAGAGAAGTTAAGTGACTTGCCCAAGGTCACACAGCAGACATGTGGCGGAGCCGGGAATCGAACCCAAGACCTCTGACTCCAAAGCCCGGGCTCTTTCCACTGATCCACGCTGCTTCTCCGAGCCCTACCCAAGCCATACAGAAAACCAGACCAAAAGGAAAGCTGGTAACAGACCAAATTTGTGGCCGAACCCCTGAGCGCTGTTTTCCACAATAAAAGGTTTCCTAGGGGTTTGGGTAAGGTTTTAGATTAGTCAGATATGCTCCAGTTCCAGTTGCTCTGATGATTTGTTTTGTAGAGGCTGAAGGCAACAGGGTGGCTTTGAAACTCTCGTATAAATTGGACCCTAAATAATAATATAATGATGGTATTTAAGCGCTTACTGTGTGCAAAGCACTGTTCTAAGCGCTAAACACCCTATGCTTGATTCAACAAGTAACAATTAAAAATATACAGCAAATGGTTGGAAAGCAATTCCCAGTTCTCCTACTACCTTTGGGATTCCAGATATCCAGACACCAGACTTTCCACCTTCTGATGCCCCCCAGTGTGGATGACTGCCAACTTACTCCCTGTACCTCCATCTCGTCTATCTTGCCGCCGACCTCTCGCCCACACCCTGCCTTTGGCCTGGAACGCCCTACCCCTCTTCATATCTGACAGACAACTAGCTCTCTTCCTCCCTTCAAGGCCCTACTGAGAGCTCACCTCCTCCAGGAGGCCTTCCCAGACTGAGCCCCTTCCTTCCTCTCCCCCTCGTCCCCTTCTCCATCCCCCCATCTTACCTCCTTCCCTTCCCCACAGCACCTGTATATATGTATATATGCTTGTACATATTTATTACTCTATTTATTTTACTTTTACATATCTATTCTATTTATTTTATTTTGTTAGTATGTTTGGTTTTGTTCTGTCTCCCCCCTTTTAGACTGTGAGCCCACTGTTGGGTAGGGACTGTCTCTATATGTTGCCAACTTGTACTTCCCAAGCGCTTAGTACAGTGCTCTGCACACAGTAAGCGCTCAATAAATACGATTGATGATGATGATGATGATGAACTACTCTACCCGCCTTTAAAGTCTTACTGCCGTGTGACCTTGGGCAAGTCGCTTAACTTCTCTGTGCCTCAGTTATCTCACCTGAAAAACAGGGATTGAGACTGTGAGCCCCACGTGGGACATCCTGATTACCCTGTATCCACCCCAGTGCTTGACACATAGTAAGCACTTAAATACCATCATTATTATGATCTCCTAGCAAAACTAGCTCTCTTCCTCCCTTAAAAGCCCTACTGAGAGCTCTCTTCCTCCAGGAGGCCTTCTCAGACTGAGCCTCCCATTTCCTCTGCTCCTCCTCCCCTCCCCATCACCCCGACTACCTCCCCCTGCTCTATCCCCTTCCCCACCCCACAGTATTTGGTTATATTTGGCCATATTTATTATTCTATTAATTTTATTAATGATGTGTATATATCTATAATTCTGTGTATCTGTTTTGATGCTATTGGTGCCTGCCTACTTGTTTTGTTGTGTTTCCCCCTTCTAGACTGTGAGCCCGTTGTTGGGTAGGGATTTTCTCTATCTGTTGCCGAATTGTACTTTCCAAGTGCTTAGTATAGCACTCTGCAAACAGTGAGTGCTCAATAAATACAACTGAATGAATTGAAGGCACATCACCTCCAAGAGGCCTTCCCTAAGCCCTTTTTTCCTTTTCTTTCACTCCTCCTCTCAGTCCCCCCGCAGCACTCTGAACATATATTGTCTGTCCGCGCAGCTAGTCTGTAAGCTTGTTGTGGACACAGAATGTGCCTGTTATATTGTTACATTGTACTCTCCCAAGCACTTAATATAGTGCTCTGCACATAGTAAGCGCTCAAATATGATTGATTGAGCCTGTTGTTCCCACAGCTTGAGTGTTGGGAAGCAAATCGCTTTCAGTTCAAAAAGCTAAAAGGCTTTTCAGTTTGTTTGTACAGCTGTGAGCCCACTGTTGGGTAGGGACTGTCTCTATATGTTGCCAATTTGTACTTCCCAAGCACTTAGTACAGTGCTCTGCACATAGTAAGCACTCAATAAATACGATTGATGATGATGTTTGGCCAATAACCAGCTCCAGACCTGCAGGCCACGGTTTTACCAAGTGGAGCCCCAGTTCTACTCAAGAACCTTTCTCCCAGTCAGAAATGCTGGGAAGTAGCAGCGCAAAGGGCTCTGCACACAGTAAGCGCTCAATAAATACGATTGATTGATAAGAGAATGGAAGAACTGAGCCATCAGTACAGTAACTTGGTATCAATTGATGCTATCTACTGAGCACTTACTGTGTGCAGAGCATTGTACTAAGTACTTGGAAGAGTACAACAGAGTAATCCCAGCTCTGCTACTTGGCCTGGTGCTTGTCCTTGGGCAAACCACTTAACCTCTCTGGGCCTCAGTTTCCATACCTGTAAAATGGGGATGATACCTGCTTCTCCCTACCACTTAAACCGTGAATTCCACATGGGACAAGTACCTGGTCTGGTCAGAGTGTCTTATATATGCCCTACAACCTAGCCCCTAATACTAAGTGTTCAATAAAAGTCACAAATAATAGCGATACCAATCAGCCAAAAAATTAGAATTTTCTCCATTAGGGTTAAAAAGCCCAACAAGTTCGTTGAGGATTGAATATCTGAAATGTAGGCAGATGCCATGTTCAAAGATAGGACATGACACATTTCTAAGAAGTAAAAAGAAACCAAAACTGAGGAACTCGAGACCTGAACTCGAATCCAGGCTCGACACCACTCGAAATGCGACCTCATCAGCAAGACATGAACATTTTGTAGCTCGGGGTCCCCGTTTGCAAAATGGAAGAATAAGCATCATCATCATCATCAATCGTATTTATTGAGCGCTTACTAAGCGCTTGGGAAGTACAAGTTGGCAACATATAGAGACAGTCCCTACCCAACAGTGGGCTCACAGTCTACAAGGGGGAGACAGAGAACAAAACCAAACATACTAACAAAATAAAATAAATAGAATAGCTATGTACAAGTAAAATAAATAAAAAAATAAAAGTAAAATAAATAAATAAAGCATAATCCTTTTTCTCCTCTCTCCAACCCTGGGATTTTGTGATGATGAAAGAGAAAATAAATATGAAATCAAGAAAGAGTTCAATATTATTGGCGATCGATCGTATTTATTGGGTGCTTACTATGTGCAGAGCACTGTACTTGGGAGAGTACAATATAACAGGGTAGATAGACACCTACCCTGCCCACAATGAACTTACACCATAAGCCATCCAAAGTACCTGATACACTTTCCTACTTTAAAAACAAGTCTGACCAGCAGTTAATACAAACAAACATCATTAAAGGATTCCTGGTAGGAAAGACACAGGGCCAAGTGATTAAATTGAAACCTCCGTTAGATGTTGGCATGACAAAGTTGATTTACCCACAGTCTAAACTGTCAGACACTTTCAAGCTAGGTGGTTTAACCTACCCAGGTGAGTGCAGAAGTAGATAACCTAATATCTAAAAGAGATCACTCAAAACAACTATTAAAATAAACTTCAATATCACCAGTGCAATTGAAGTAGATTGCTACTGTAAAACTCGATTTACAAGCATGTAAAATACTTAGCTCTGGCCAGTTAAGATAGCACTGTAATAAAAACCAAATCGCTAATAAGGCTAAGAACGTTTTAACTCTTCTAGGCAATTTTTTGAGGAAAATCAAAATGATTTCATTTTACACACCTTCCCTGAAGCTCCAGGCTGTCTCTTCGGCTAAGTTCTAGCTACAGAATGGCTCATTTTAAAAACAATTTTCCAGTCATTTTAAAGTCTATTTTCCTCTCACCACACTTGAATAACCCATTAATTCAATGGTATGGTGCGTGCACACTAGGAGCCGCTTATGGTCTTAAGAGGTCCTTGATGTCTTTTGAAAACTTAAATTTTAAAATAACCAATTTTAAGAATTTGATAACTCAGCCCTTAGAACTGTTCGTATAGTACCAATTTCCAGGCTCCTTAATTCTCACACCTTCATTTTTAAAATGGTAAAAGTATATCTGAGCCCAACTGCCAACTGCTTTCTATCTAAAGATGCAAAAAATATTTTATTCCTCGGGATTGGGACTCAATTGCTTTTTAGCTTCAAGCCTTCATAGACTGTCAACTGGGTTGTTGAACTATACCTTTTATTACAGCTAGGGATTCAAGATAGTGCCTCTGGGACTTTTGAAACACGTTCAGAATTTGTTTTTAATGACATAATTGTTCCATTCTTGCATTTTAAGATTACATCATCGGAGAAACCTGTTTTGTATGTGGTTACAATACAATGAGAAAGCAATAGCAGATGTTAAAGTGTTGATAAAATTGCATTACCACTAAAAAAACAGAAGTCAACATCAAAGAGAAAAAGGATCTTGATATGAAAGGGTTTGATTAGGAAAACCTGGAAAGTGTATGCAGTAGTATGACTTTTGATGTACAGCACTTTATCGATGAAAACGAAACCCCGTTCATCTTAAGGGGTTACAAAAAAAAATGCTGGTAACTTGGGTGGGAACTTTTGTCAGGCAGAAAAAAGCACAAAACCCTCAAAACGCAACTGTGCTGAGTAGCAGGCCTGGATCTAGAGCTCCGGAATTCTGAATTTTCAGAGAAACAACAGGTCAAAGGAAACGAACCTATTGTCACGTTTATCTTTCTGGTCTCCAAATTACTATGCAAATGTTCACTCAGGCTTTTCAATAGATCTGTGAAGAACGGGTGAAAATGACTGGAATACACAGAATACACGGGTACGGGAGGCTTGAAGGTCATTCAATTGTACTTATTGGGCGCTTACTGTGTGCAGAGCACTGTACTAATTGCTTAAGCGAGTACAATCCACTTAAGACCTTTTAAAAACCTTTTAATACACATCAAGTCAGATTGGTTAACCCAAACTGAACCACCCTCTCGGACATCTTTTAAGCACAGCCCTGCCTACTTAAACGACGCCCTTCATCCCGTCTCAGGAGAGGGAAAGCCTTTTCTGGATTCTGCTTGTCTGGGGTCGGGGAACCCAGGCATCCGGCTGGATTCCAGGAGCCAACCTTGGGAAGAGGCGTGGCTCAGTGGAAAGAGCCCGGTCTTGGGAGTCAGAGGTCATGGGTTCTAATCCCGACTCCACCACTTGTCAGCTGTGTGACTTTGGGCAAGTCACTTCACTTCTCAGTTGCCTCATCTGTAAAATAGGGATTAGGTCTGTGAGCCCCGCGTGGGACAGCCTGATTACCTTTTATTCCCCCCCACACCCAGTGCTTAGAACAGTGCTTGGCACATAGTGCTTAACAAATACCATCATTATTAAGCGGTAGTCCCCCCCAATCAAATTTATTGAGCGCTTACTCAGAGCACTATACTAAGGGCTTACCCCCAATACCTCAGCTGTCCCCTGACCTCATCGGTAAAATGGGGATGAAGACCGTGAGCCCTACGTGGGACAAACTGATCACCTTGTATTCCCCCCCACCCAGTGCCTGGCACATAGGAAGCTTTTCCCAAATACCCCCATTATTAAGCAGGTAGGCAGCGCTTCCCAAATACCATCGTTATTAAACACACAGGAAGCGCTTCCCAAATACCCTTATTATTAAGCACGTAGGAAGCGCTTCCCAAATACCCTCATTAAGCACGTAGGAAGCGCTTCCCAAATACCCTCATTAAACACGTAGGAAGCGCTTCCCAAATACCCTCATTAAGCACGTGGGAAGCGCTTCCCAAATACCCTCATTAAACACTTCCCAAGTGCCCTCATTATTAAGCACAAAGGAAGCGCTTCCCAAATACCCTCCTTATTAAGCACATACGAAGTGCTTCCCAAATACCCTCGTTAAGCACACAGGAAGCGCTTCCCAAATACCCTCATTATTAAGCACGTAGGAAACGCTTCCCAAATACCCTCATTATTAAGTACGTAGGGAACGCTTCCCAAATACCCTCATTAAACACGTAGGAAGCGCTTCCCAAATACCCTCATTAAACACGTAGGAAGCACTTCCAAAATACTCTCATTATTAAGCACACAGGCAGCGCTTCCCAAATGCCCTCATTAAGCACACAGGCAGCGCTTCCCAAATGCCCTCGTTATTAAGCACACAGGAAGCGCTTCCCAAATACCCTCGTTATTAAGCACATACGAAGCGCTTCCCAAATCCCCTCGTTATTAAGCACGTAGGAAGCGCTTCCCAAATCCCCTCGTTATTAAGCACGTAGGAAGCGCTTCCCAAATCCCCTCGTTATTAAGGACGTAGGAAGCGCTTCCCAAACACCATCATTAAGCACGTAGGAAGCGCTTCCCAAATGCCATCATTAAGCACGTAGGAAGCGCTTCCCAAATACCCTCATTAAGCACGTAGGAAGCGCTTCCCAAATACCCTCATTAAACACGTAGGAAGCGCTTCCCAAAAACCCTCATTATTAAGCACGTAGGAAGCACTTCCCAAATACCCTTATTATTAAGCACCTAGGAAGCGCTTCCCAAATACCATCATTATTAAGCACGTAGGGAGCGCTTCCCAAATACCCTCATTATTAAACACGCAGGAAGCGCTTCCCAAATACCCCCATTATTAAGCACGTAGGAAGCGCTTCCCAAATACCCTCATTAAGCACGTAGGAAGCGCTTCCCAAATACCCTCATTAAACACGTAGGAAGCGCTTCCCAAATACCCTCATTATTAAACACGCAGGAAGCGCTTCCCAAATACCCCCATTATTAAGCACGTAGGAAGCGCTTCCCAAATACCCTCATTATTAAGCACACAAGGAAGCGCTTCCCAAATACCCCCATTATTAAGCACGTAGGAAGCGCTTCCCAAATACCCTCATTATTAAGCACACAAGGAAGCGCTTCCCAAATACCCTCATTATTAAGCACGTAGGAAGCGCTTCCCAAATACCATTATGAAGCACACAGGAAGCGCTTCCCAAACACCCTCGTTATTAAGCACGTAGGGATCGCTTCCCAAATACCCTCATTATTAAGCACGTAGGAAGCGCTTCCCAAATCCCCTTATTATTAAGCACGTAGGAAGCGCTTCCCAAATACCCTCATTATTAAGCACACAAGGAAGCGCTTCCCAAATACCCCCATTATTAAGCACGTAGGAAGCGCTTCCCAAATACCCTCGTTATTAAGCACGTAGGAAGCGCTTCCCAAATACCCTCACTATTAAGCACGTAGGGAGCGCTTCCCAAATACCCTCATTATTAAGCACGTAGGAAGCGCTTCCCAAATACCCTCATTATTAAGCACGTAGGAAGTGCTTCCCAAATACCCTCATTATTAAGCACGTAGGAAGCGCTTCCCAAATACCCTCATTATTAAGCACATAGGAAGCGCTTCCCAAATACCCTCATTAAGTACGTAGGAAGCGCTTCCCAAATACCCTCATTATTAAGCACGTAGGAAGCGCTTCCCAAATACCCTCATTATTAAGCACGTAGGAAGCGCTTCCCAAACACCCTCATTATTAGGCACACAAGGAAGCGCTTCCCAAACACCCTCATTATTAAGCACACAAGGAAGCGCTTCCCAAATACCACTATGAAGCACACAGGAAGCGCCTCCCAAATGCCCCCGTTATTAAGCACGCAGGAGGCGCTTCCCAAATACCATCAGGAAGCCCATGGGAGGCGCTTCCCAAATACCACCGTCACTAAGCGGCGGCCCCCCAACCCCACAACGACTGCGGGGGGCGGGAGGCGTCGAGCTCCCCTCATCGGGGGCGCGCCGGAGACGGGCACGCGCGCGCGCGCGCGCGCCGGGTGGCGTCGACACCGCCACCGTGCGGCTGAGGAGGGGAGGGGCCCCCGTGGCGGCGGCGGCGGCGGCGGCGGCTGGAGCTGGGGCTGGCGCGCTCCTGTGGTGGCCCCGGCCGCCGAAGGCGGGGGTCCCGGAGGGGCGGGCCTTTGCCTGGGGGCTGATCCCTCCCTCCCTCCCGCCCTCCCTCCGTCTCCTCTCTTTGGCGGCGGCTCCATTTTAGCCCCCCTTCCCCGGCGCAGCAGAGGCGGCGCTCCCCGGCCGAGAGGACGCGGCTGAGGTAACGCGGGGCGGCCGGGTTCGAAGGGGTCGCCGAGCGGAGAGCGGCCCGTCGGGAGCGAGCGGGCGGAGAAGGGTGGGGCGGGAAACCCTGAGGAGAGGGGGCCCCCTCCCGCCGCCATCTTGTCTCCCCCCTCGGCTCTGGAACCCGACGGGCGGCGCCCCGCCCACCGCGCCCCTCCCTATTGGCCGCCGGGGCGGCGGCCCCGCCCACCGGCCCCCTCCCCATTGGCCGCCGGGGCCGGGCGCGCGCGCCGCGTGACGGACAGGCCCGCCGGCCAATGGGCGGCGAGAGGGAAGGCGCGCGCGCGCGCGCCCCTCCCCCCTCCGTCCCCCCTCACGGACCGGCCGCGGGCCTCGCTCGGCCCGGGGCCGCCGGACGGGGCTCGCCTTTTTGTTCCCCTCCCCGGGACTAAGGATCCTTAAATTAAGGTTTCTGCCGGAGAAATGGGCTCCCGAAAGGGCCGAGCAGGTCGCCCGCCGGCCCCGGGGGGGGGGCAACCGCCCCGGCGACGAGGGGGGGGAGTGGGCGGGGCCGGTGAGGAGAGCGAGGCGGGGGGAGGGGCGGTGATGATAATAATAACTAATAGTAATAATAATAATAATGGTGCCAACTTGTCCTTCCCAAGCGCTCAGTACAGTGCTCTGCCCACAGTAGGCGCTCAGTAAATAGGGCTGAATGAACGAAGCGCCCCGAAGAGGAGGGGGAGTGGGCTGGTGAGGAGAGCAAGGTGGGGGGAGGGGCGGTGATAATAATAATAATAATAATAATAATGATAATGTTGCCAATTTGGCCTTCCCAAGCGCTCAGTACAGTGCTCTGCCCACAGTAAGCGCTCAGTAAATAGGACTGAATGAACGAACCGCCCCGGCGAGGAGGGGGAGTGGGCTGGTGAGGAGAGCAAGGTGGGGGGAGGGGCGATGATAATAATAATAATAATGATAATGTTGCCAATTTGTCCTTCCCAAGCGCTCAGTACAGTGCTCTGCCCACAGTAGGCGCTCAGTAAATAGGACTGAATGAATGAAGCGCCCCGGAGAGGAGGGGGGGAGTGGGCGGGGCCGGTGAGGACAGCAAGGGGGGGAGGGGCGATGATAATAATAATAATCATGATATTGTTGCCATTTTATCCTTCCCAAGCGCTCAGTACAGTGCTGTGCACACAGTAAGCGCTCAGTAGATAGGACTGAATGAATGAACCGCCCCTGCGAGGAGGGGAAGTGGGCTGGTGAGGAGAGCAAGGCGGGGGGAGGGATCGATGATGATGATAATAATAATAATGTTGCCAATTTGTCCTTCCCAAGCGCTCAGTACAGTGCTCTGCCCACAGTAAGCGCTCAGTAAGTAGGGCTGAATGAACGAAGCGCCCCGAAGAGGAGGGGGAGTGGGCGGGTGAGGAGAGCAAGGCGGAGGGAGGGGCGATGATAATCATAATATAATAATAATAATAATAATAATAATGATAATGTTGCCAATTTGGCCTTCCCAAGCGCTCAGTACAGTGCTCTGCCCACAGTAAGCGCTCAGTAAATAGGACTGAATGAACGAACCGCCCCGGAGAGGAGGGGGAGTGGGCTGGTGAGGAGAGCAAGGCGGGGGGAGGGATCGATGATGATGATAATAGTAATAATAATAATGTTGCCAATTTGTCCTTCCCAAGCGCTCAGTACAGTGCTCTGCACACAGTAGGCGCTCAGTAAATAGGACTGAATGAATGAACCGCCCCGGCGAGGAGGGGGAGTGGGCTGGTGAGGAGAGCAAGGTGGGGGGAGGGGCGATGATAATAATAATAATAATAATAATGATAATGTTGCCAATTTGTCCTTCCCAAGCGCTCAGTACAGTGCTCTGCCCACAGTAGGCGCTCAGTAAATAGGACTGAATGAATGAAGCGCCCCGGAGAGGAGGGGGGGAGTGGGCGGGGCCGGTGAGGACAGCAAGGGGGGGGAGGGGCGATGATAATAATAATAATCATAATATTGTTGCCATTTTATCCTTCCCAAGCGCTCAGTACAGTGCTGTGCACACAGTAAGCGCTCAGTAGATAGGACTGAATGAATGAACCGCCCCTGCGAGGAGGGGAAGTGGGCTGGTGAGGAGAGCAAGGCGGGGGGAGGGATCGATGATGATGATAATAATAATAATGTTGCCAATTTGTCCTTCCCAAGCGCTCAGTACAGTGCTCTGCCCACAGTAAGCGCTCAGTAAGTAGGGCTGAATGAACGAAGCGCCCCGAAGAGGAGGGGGAGTGGGCGGGTGAGGAGAGCAAGGCGGAGGGAGGGGCGATGATAATCCTAATATAATAATAATAATAATAATGATAATGTTGCCAATTTGGCCTTCCCAAGCGGTCAGTCCAGTGCTCTGCCCACAGTAAGCGCTCAGTAAATAGGACTGAATGAACGAAGCGCCCCGGAGAGGAGGGGGAGTGGGCGGGTGAGGAGAGCAAGGCGGGGGGAGGGGCGATGATAATCATAATATAATAATAATAATAATGATAATGTTGCCAATTTGGCCTTCCCAAGCGGTCAGTCCAGTGCTCTGCCCACAGTAAGCGCTCAGTAAATAGGACTGAATGAACGAAGCGCCCCGGAGAGGAGGGGGGGAGTGGGCGGGGCCGGTGAGGAGAGCAAGGGGGGGAGGGGCGATGATAATAATAATAATCATACTATTGTTGCCACTTTATCCTTCCCAAGCGCTCAGTACAGTGCTGTGCACACAGTAAGCGCTCAGTAGATAGGACTGAATGAATGAACCGCCCCTGCGAGGAGGGGAAGTGGGCTGGTGAGGAGAGCAAGGCGGGGGGAGGGATCGATGATGATGATAATAATAATAATGTTGCCAATTTGTCCTTCCCAAGCGCTTAGTCCAGTGCTCTGCCCACAGTAAGCGCTCAGAAAGTAGGGCTGAATGAACGAAGCGCCCCGAAGAGGAGGGGGAGTGGGCGGGTGAGGAGAGCAAGGCGGGGGGAGGGGCGATGATAATCCTAATATAATAATAATAATAATAATGATAATGTTGCCAATTTGGCCTTCCCAAGCGGTCAGTCCAGTGCTCTGCCCACAGTAAGCGCTCAGTAAATAGGACTGAATGAACGAAGCGCCCCGGAGAGGAGGGGGAGTGGGCGGGTGAGGAGAGCAAGGCGGGGGGAGGGGCGATGATAATCATAATATAATAATAATAATAATGATAATGTTGCCAATTTGGCCTTCCCAAGCGGTCAGTCCAGTGCTCTGCCCACAGTAAGCGCTCAGTAAATAGGACTGAATGAACGAAGCGCCCCGGAGAGGAGGGGGAGTGGGCGGGTGAGGAGAGCAAGGCGGGGGGAGGGGCGATGATAATCATAATATAATAATAATAATAATGATAATGTTGCCAATTTGGCCTTCCCAAGCGGTCAGTCCAGTGCTCTGCCCACAGTAGGCGCTCAGTAAATAGGACTGAATGAACGAACCGCCCCGGAGAGGAGGGGGAGTGGGCTGGTGAGGAGAGCAAGGCGGGGGGAGGGATCGATGATGATGATAATAGTAATAATAATAATGTTGCCAATTTGTCCTTCCCAAGCGCTCAGTACAGTGCTCTGCACACAGTAGGCGCTCAGTAAATAGGACTGAATGAACGAACCGCCCCGGCGAGGGGGGGGAGTGGGCTGGTGAGGAGAGCAAGGTGGGGGGAGGGGCGATGATAATAATAATAATGATAATGTTGCCAATTTGTCCTTCCCAAGCGCTCAGTGCAGTGCTCTGCCCACAGTAGGCGCTCAGTAAATAGGACTGAATGAACGAAGCGCCCCGGAGAGGAAGGGGGAGTGGGCGGGGCCGGTGAGGAGAGCAAGGCGGGGGGAGGGGCGATGATGATAATAATAACTAATAATAATAATAATGTTGCCAACTTGGCCTTCCCAAGCGCTCAGTACAGTGCTCTGCACACAATAGGCGCTCAGTAAATAGGACTGAATGAACGAACCGCCCCGGCGAGGAGAGCAAGGCGGGGGGAGGGGCGATGATAATAATAATAATCATGCTATTGTTGCCAATTTGTCCTTCCCAAGCGCTTAGTCCAGTGCTCTGCACACAGTAGGCGCTCAATAAATAGGACTGAATGAATGAAGCGCCCCGGCGAGGAGGGGGAGTGGGCTGGTGAGGAGAGCAAGGTGGGGGGAGGGGCGATGATAATAATAATAATAATGATAATGTTGCCAATTTGTCCTTCCCAAGCGCTCAGTACAGTGCTCTGCCCACAGTAGGCGCTCAGTAAATTGGACTGAATGAACGAACCGCCCCGGCGAGGAGGGCAAGGCGGGGGGAGGGGCGATGATAATAGTAATATAATAATAATGATAATGTTGCCAATTTGGCCTTCCCAAGCGGTCAGTACAGTGCTCTGCCCACAGTAGGCGCTCAGTAAATAGGACTGAATGAACGAAGCGCCCCGGCGAGGAAGGGGGAGTGGGCGGGGCCGGTGAGGACAGCAAGGCGGGGGGAGGGGCGATGATAATAATAATAATCATAATATTGTTGCCAATTTGTCCTTCCCAAGCGCTTAGTACAGTGCTCTGCACACAGTAAGCGCTCAGTAAATAGGACTGAATGAACGAACCGCCCCGGCGAGGAGGGGGAGTGGGCTGGTGAGGAGAGCCAGGCGGGGGGGGCGATGATAATAATATAATAATAATAATAATAATAATAATAATTAATAATGATAATGTTGCCAACTTGTCCTTCCCAAGCGCTTAGTCCAGTGCTCTGCCCACAGTAAGCGCTCAGTAAATAGGGCTGAATGAATGAAGCGCCCCGGCGAGGAGGGGGAGTGGGCTGGTGAGGAGAGCAAGGTGGGGGGAGGGGCGATGATAATCATAATATAATAATAATGATAATGTTGCCAACTTGTCCTTCCCAAGCGCTCAGTAAATAGGACTGAATGAATGAAGCGCCCCGAAGAGGAGGGGGAGTGGGCGGGTGAGGAGAGCAAGGCGGGGGGAGGGGCGATGATTATAATAATAATAATGATAATGTTGCCAACTTGTCCTTCCCAAGCGCTTAGTCCAGTGCTCTGCACACAGTAAGCGCTCAGTAAATAGGGCTGAATGAATGAAGCGCCCCGGCGAGGAGGGGGAGTGGGCGGGGCTGGTGAGGAGAGCAAGGCGGGGGGAGGGGCGATGATGATGATAATGATAATAATAATAATGATGATAATGTTGCCAACTTGTCCTTCCCAAGCGCTTAGTCCAGTGCTCTGCACACAGTAAGCGCTCAGTAAATAGGACTGAATGAACGAAGCGCCCCGGCGAGGAGGGGGAGTGGGCTGGTGAGGAGAGCAAGGTGGGGGGAGGGGTGATGATAATAATGATATAATAATAATGATAATGTTGCCAACTTGTCCTTCCCAAGCGCTCAGTACAGTGCTCTGCACACAGTAAGCGCTCAGTAAATAGGACTGAATGAACGAACCGCCCCGGCGAGGAGGGGGAGTGGGCGGGGCTGGTGAGGGGAGCAAGGGGGGGAGGGGCGATCAATCAATCGTATTTATTGAGCGCTTACTGTGTGCAGAGCACTGGACTAAGCGCTTGGGAAGAACAAGTTGGCAGCATATAGGGACGGTCCCTACCCAACAGTGGGCTCACAGTCGAGAAATGGTAATAATAATAATGTCCTCTTCCCAAGCGCTTAGTACAGTGCTGTGCACACAGTAAGCGCTCAGTAGATAGGACTGAATGAATGAACAGCCCCTGCGAGGAGGGGAACTGGGCGGGGCCGGTGAGGACAGCAAGGGGGGGGAGGGGCGATCAATCAATCAATCGTATTTATTGAGCGTTTACTGTGTGCAGAGCACCGTACTAAGCGCTTGGGAAGGACAAGTTGGCAACATGTAGAGACGGTCCCTACCCAACAGTGGGCTCACAGTCGAGAAATGGTAATAATAATAATGGCATTTGTTAAGCGCTTACTCTGTGCAAAGCACTGTTCTAAGCGCTGGGGAGGTTACAAGGTGATCGGGTTGCCCCATGGGGGGGCTCACAGTCTTCATCCCCATTTTGCAGATGAGGGAACTGAGGCCCAGAGAAGTGAAGTGACTTGCCCAAAGCCACACAGCTGACAAGTGGCGGAGCCGGGATTTGAACCCATGACCTCTGGCTCCAAAGCCCGGGCTCTTTCCACTGAGCCACGCTGCTTCTCTAATAATGTTGCCAACTTGTCCTTCCCAAGCGCTTAGTACAGTGCTCTGCACACAGTAAGCGCTCAATAAATAGGACTGAATGAATGAACCGCCCCGGCGAGGAGGGGAAGTGGGCGGGGCCGGTGAGGAGAGCAAGGGGGGGAGGGGCGATGATATAATGATAATAATAATAATAATGTTGCCAACTTTTCCTTCCCAAGCGCTTAGTACAGTGCTCTGCACACAGTAAGCGCTCAGTAAATACGATTGAATGAATGAACCGCCCTGGCGAGTAGGGGAAGTGGGCGGGGCCGGTGAGGACAGCAAGGGGGAGAGGGGTGGGGGATGATGATGATAATAATAATAATAATAATAATAATAGCATTTATTAAGCGCTTACTATGTGCAAAGCACTGTTCTAAGTGCTGGGGAGTTTACAAGGTGATCAGGTTGTCCCACGGGGGCCTCACAGTCTTAATCCCCATTTTCCAGATGAGGTCACTGAGGCCCAGAGAAGTTAAGCGACTTGCCCAAAGTCACACAGCTGACAAGTGGCGGAGCCGGGATTTGAACCCATGACCTCTGACTCCAAAGCCCGGGCTCTTTCCACTGAGCCACGCTGCTTGTAACCCATTATTATAATGATAATAATAATAAAATGGATGAAGACCGTGAGCCCCACGTGGGACAACCTGATGACCTTGTTTTCTCCCCCAGCGCTGAGAACAATGCTTGGCACATAGGAAGCGCTTAGTACAGTACTCTGCACACGGTAAGGATGAATGAATGACCAAATGCCATCATCATCATCATTATTATTGTTATTATTAGTATTCCACTTTTATTATTATTACATGGGACAACCTGATGACGTTGTATCTCCTCCAGCGCTGAGAACAGTGCTTGGCACATAGGAAGCGCTTAACAACAAGTGCTTAGTACAGTGCTCTGCACACAGAATGAATGAATGAACAAATGCCATCATCATCATTATTATTATTGCTACTATTAATATTCTACCATTATTATTGTTATGTGGGACAACCTGATGACCTTGTATCCCCCCCGCCCTCCCCCCGGCGCTGAGAACAGTGCTTGGCACATAGGAAGCGCTTAACAACAAGCGCTTAGTACAGTGCTCTGCACACAGAATGAATGAATGAACGAATGCCATCATCATCGTTATTATTATTGTTATTAGTATTCCACCATTATTGTTGTTATGTGGGACAACCTGACGACCTTGTATCCCCCCGCTTTCCCCCCCAGCGCTGAGAACAGAGTTTGGCACATAGGAAGCGCTTAACAACAAGCGCTTAGTACAGTGCTCTGCACACAATAAGAATGAATGAATGAACAAATGCCATTATTATTATTATTATTGTTATTATTAGTATTCCACCATCATTATTATTACGTGGGACAACCTGATGACGTTGTATCTCCCCCAGCGCTGACAACGGTGCTTGGCACATAGGAAGCGCTTAACAGCAAGCGCTTGGCACAGTGCTCCGCACACAGTAAGCGCTCAATAAATACGATTGAATGAATGAATGAACAAATGCCATCATCATTATTCCTTCCCAGACTGAGCCCCCTCCTTCCTCTCCCCCTCTTCCCCCACCTCCCCCCGCCTTACCTCCTTCCCCTCCCCCCAGCACCTGTATAGATGTATATATGTTTGTATGTATTTATTACTGTATTTGTACATGTTTATTCTAATTATTTTATTTTGTTAATATGTTTTGTTTTGTTCTCTGTCTCCCCCTTGTAGACTGTGAGCCCACCGTTGGGTAGGGACCTTCTCTGTATGTTGCCAACTTGGACTTCCCAAGCACTTAGTACAGTGCTGTGCACACAGTACGTGCTCAATAAATACGATTGAATGAATGAATGAACAAATGCCTCATCATTATTATTATTATTGTTATTATTAGTATTCCACCATTATTATTATTACATGGGACAACCTGATGACCTTGTATCCCCCACCCCAGTGCTTAGAACAGTGCCTGGCACATCCACCGCGCTAGCTCTCTTCCTCCCTTCAAGGCCCTACTGAGAGCTCACCTCCTCCAGGAGGCCTTCCCAGACTGAGCCCCTTCCTTCCTCTCCCCCCATCCCCCTCTCCACCCCCCATCTTACCTCCTTCCCTTCCCCACAGCACCTGTATAGATGTATATATGTTTGTATGTATTTATTACTCTATTTTTTATTTGTACATATTTATTCTATTTATTTTACTTTGTTAATATGTTTTGTTTTGTTGCCTGTCTCCCCCTTCTAGACTGTGAGCCCGCTGTTGGGTAGGGACCGTCTCTAGATGTTGCCAACTTGGACTTCCCAAACCCTTTAATCCTCTATTTATAATTACTCTAAGTACAAGTTGGCAACATTATTATTATTATCATTTCTAGACTGTGAGCCACTGTTGGGTAGGGACCGTCTCTAGATGTTGCCAACTTGGACTTCCCAAGCGCTTAGTACAGTGCTCTGCACACAGTAAGCGCTCAATAAATACGATTGAATGAATGAATTATTATTATTGTTATTATTAGTATTCCACCATTATTATTATTATTACGTGGGACAACCTGATGACCTTGTATCTCCCCCAGTGCTGAGAACAGTGCTTGGCACTTTGGAAGCGCTTGACAAATGCCATCATCATTATTATTATTATTCCACCATTATTATGATTACGTGGGACAACCTGATGACCTTGTATCTCCCCCAGCGCTTAGAACAGTGCCTGGCACATAGGAAGCGCTTGACAAATGCCATCATCATTATTCTTCTTCTTCTTATTATTATTATTGTTATTATTAGTATTCCACCATTATTATTATTGCGTGGGACAACCTGATGACGTTGTATCTCCCCCAGCGCTTAGAACAGTACTTGGCACATAGGAAGCGCTTAAGAAATGCCATCATCATTATTATGCCATCATCATTATTATCATTATTGTTATTATTAGTATTCCATCATTACTATTATTACGTGGGCCAACCTGATGACCTTGTATCTCCCCCAGTGCTTAGAACAGTGCTTGGCACATAGGAAGCGCTTGACAAATGCCATCATCATTATTATCATTATTGTTATTATTATTATTCCACCATTATTATTATTACATGGGACAACCTGATGACCTTGTGTCCCCCCCGCCCCCAGTGCTTGGCACATAGGAAGCGCTTAACAAATGCCATCATCATTATTATTATTAATCCACCATTATTATTATTACGTGGGACAACCTGATGACCTTGTATCTCCCCCAGCGCTGAGAACAGTGCTTGGCACATAGGAAGCGCTTAACAAATGCCAACATCATTATTATTATTATTGTTATTATTAGTATTCCACCATTATCATTATTACGTGGGACAACCTGATGATGTTGTATCCCCCTCCCCAGTGCTTAGAACAGTGCTTGGCACATAGGAAGCGCTTGACAAATGCCATCATCATTATTATTATTATTGTTATTATTAGTATTCCACCATTATTATTATTACGTGGGACAACCTGATGACCTTGTATCCCCCCCCCCAGTGCTTAGAACAGTGCTTGGCACATAGGAAGCGCTTAACAAATGCCATCATCATTATTATTATTATTTTTCCACCATTATTTTTATTACGTGGGACAACCTGATGACCTTATATCCCCCCAGCGCTTAGAACAGTGCTTGCCACATAGAAAGCGCTTAACAAATGCCATCATCATTATTATTATTGTTATTATTATTATTCCACCATTATTATTGTTGCGTGGGGCAACCTGATGACCTTGTATCCTCCCCCAGTGCTGAGAACAGTGCTTGGCACATAGGAAGCGCTTAACAAATGCCATCATTATTATTATTATTATTATTATTCTTATTGTTCCACCATTGTTATTATTACATGGGACAACCTGATGGACCTTGTATCTCCCCCAGTGCTTGGAACAGTGCTTGGCACATAGGAAGCGCTTGGCAAATGCCATCATTATTATTATTATTATTATTGTTATTAGTATTCCACCATTATTATTATTATATGGGACAACCTGATGACGTATCCCCCCAGTTCTTAGAACAGTGCTTGGCACATAGGAAGCGCTTGACAAATGCCATCATCATTATTATTATTGTTATTATTAGTATTCCACCATTATCATTATTACGTTACCTTGTATTTCTGCCATCATCATTATTATCATTATTATTATTATTATTATTCCACCATTATCATTATTACATGGTACAACCTGATGACCTTATATCCCCCCCTCCCACCACCCCCGACAGCGCTGAGAACAGTGCTCGGCACATAGGAAGCGCTTAACAACTAATAATAATAATGATGGCATTTGTTAAGCGCTTCCTATGTGCCAAGCACTGTTCTCAGCGCTGGGGGAGATAAAAGATCATCTGGTTGTGCAACGTAAGAATAATGATGGTATTATAATATATAATGTAATAATATTAATAATAATATTATAATATAATAATGATGATGATGTGCCAAGCACTGTTCTAAGCACTAGGGGAGATATAAGGTCATCAGGTTGTCCCACGTAATAATAATAATGATGGTATAATAATAATAATAATGGCATTTATTAAGCAATTCCTATGTGCAAAGCACTGTTCTAAGCGCTGGGGAGATACAAGGTTATCAGTTTGTCCCACGTAATAATAATAATGATGGTATAATAATAATATTGGCATTTATTAAGTGCTTCCTATGTGCAAAGCACTGTTCTAAGTGCTGGGGAGATACAAGGTCATCAGGTTGTCCCATGGAATAATAATAATGATGATGGTATAGTAATAATAATGGCATTTATTAAGTGCTTACTATGTGCCAAGCACTGTTCTAAGCGCTGGAGGACATACAAAGTCATCAGGTCGTCCCACGTATAACAATGATTGTGTAATAATAATAATGGTGACTTTATTAAGTGCTTACTATGTGCAAAGCACTGTTCTAAGCGCTGGGGAGGTTACAGGGTGATCAGGTTGTCCCACGGGGGGCTCACAGTCTTAATCCCCATTTTACAAACGAGGGAACTGAGGCCCAGAGAAGTGAAGTGACTTGCCCAAAGTCACCCAGCTGACAATGGGCGGAGCCGGGATTTGAACCCATGACCTCTGACTCCAAAGCCCGGGCTCTTTCCACTGAGCCATGCTGCTTCTCTAATAATATATAATAATAATATAATTATAATATAATAATAATGATCATGTGCCAAGCACTATTCTAAGTGCTGGGGGAGATACAAGGTCATCAGGTTGTCCCACGTAATAATAATGATGGTATTATAATAACAATATATAATGTAATAATAATGTAATAATGATATAATTGTAATAGTATAATGATGATGATGATGTGCCAAGCACTGTTCTAAGAGCTGGGGGAGATACAAGTTAATCAGATTGTCCCACGTAATAATAATAATAATGATGATGGTATTTGTTAAGCGCTTCCTATGTGCCAAGCACTGTTCTCAGCACTGGGGGAGATACAAGGTCATCAGGTTGTCCCACATAATAATAATAATAATGATGGTATTTGTTAAGCGCTTCCTATGTGCCAAGCACTGTTCTCAGCACTGGGGGAGATACAAGGTCATCAGGTTGTCCCACATAATAATAATAATAATAATAATAATAATAATGGTATTTGTTAAGCGCTTCCTATGTGCCAAGCACTGTTCTAAGCACTGGGGGAGATACAAGGTCATCAGATTGTCCCACGTGGTTATAATAATAATAATGATGGTATTTGTTAAGCACTTAGTATGTGCCAAGCACTGTTCTAAGCGCTGGGGGAGATACAAAGTAATCAGGGTGTCCCACGTGGGGCTCACAGTCCTAATCGCCATTTTACAGATGAGGCAACTGAGGCACAGAGAAGTGAAGGGACTTGCCCAGAGTCACACAGCTGATAAGTGGCGGAGCTGGGATTAGAATCCACGACCTCAGACTCCCAAAGCCCGGGCTCTGGCCACTAAGCCACGCTGCTTCTCTAAGCAGGCCGGGCAAGACCCTTTGGAGTTCAGCCTGCCAAGGACCAGCGGGATGGAAATAATAATAATAGTAATAATAATAGTAATGGTATTTGTTAAACGCTTACTGTGTGCCAAGCACTGTTCTAAGCACTGGGGTAGATACAGGGCAATCAGGTTGTCCCACATGGGGCTCACAGTTTTCATCCCCATTTTCCAGATGAGGTAACTGAGGCACAGAGAAGTTAAGTGACTTGCCCAAAGTTACACAGCCCATAAGTGGCGGAGCCGGGATTAGAACTCATAACGATGGTATGTGATAAGCGCTTACTACGTCCCCCTTCTAGACTGTGAGCCCACTGTTGGGTAGGGACCGTCTCTATATGCTGCCAACTTGGACTTCCCAAGCGCTTAGTACAGTGCTCCGCACACGGTAAGTGCTCAGTAAATACTATTGAGTGAATGAATGAATGTGTCCAGCACTGTTCTTAGCGCTGATGATGATGATGGTATTTGTTAAGCGCTTCCTATGTGCCAAGTGCGGTTCTAAGCACTGGTGTGGGGGATACAAGGTAATCAGGTTGTCCCACGTGGGGCTCACAGTCTTCATCCCCCATTTACAGATGAGGTCACTGAGGCACATAGAAGTGAAGTGACTTGCCCAAAGTCACACAGCCGACAAGTGGAGGAGCTGGGATTAGAACCCGTGACCTCTGACTCCTAATCCCAGGCCCTTTCCACTGAGCCACGCTGGAAAGGGGAGTCAGGTGTCGCTTATAATGTGTTTATTAAGCACTTACTATGTGGCAGGAAATGCTCTTAGCGCTGGGGAAGGAGCAGGGGGATGGAAAGTGGGGTCAGGTGTCGTTTATAATAATGGTATTTATTAAGTGCCTACTCTGTGGCAGGAACTGTTCTAAGCGTTGGGTTAGATACAAGGTAATCGGGATGGACACGGTCCCTGTCCCACATAGGGCTCACGGTCTTAATCCCCATTTTACAGATGAGAGAACTGAGGCACAGAGAAGTAATAATAATAGTGGTATTTGTTAAGCGCTTATTACGTGCCAAGCACAGTGGGGGAGATACAAGGTCACCAGATTGTCCCACATGGGTCTCACAGTCTGAATCCCCATTTTGCAGATGAGGTAACCGAGGCCCAGAGAAGTGGCTCGGCCAGGGTCACACAGCAGACAAGTGCGGAGCTGGGATTAGAACCCACATTCTCTGGTTCCCAAGCCCGGGCTCTTTCCACTGAGCCACGCTGCTTCTCTAGTGACTTGCCCAAGGTCACACAGCAAGCAGGTGGTGGAGCTAGGATTAGAACCCAGGCCCTTCTCACTCCTAGGACCGTGCTCTATCCACTAGGCTACGCTGCCTCTGGGCAGGGAAAGTGTATTCTTAGCGCTTAGTAAGCGCTTAGTACTGTGCATTGTGCACGTAAATGCTCAATAAATACCATTGGTCGATAGATTGAATAATAATAATAATGACATTTGTTAAGCATTACTATGTGCCAAGCACTGGGATAGCTACAAAGGCAGATGAGATGCATCGTCTATGGGGACAGGGGAATAGGTATTTAGTTCCCCGCTTAATAGATGAGGAAACTGAGACCCAGGGAAGTTAATCAATCAATTGTATTTATTGAGTTAAGTGACTTACCCAAGGATAACAGCAGGCGAGGGGCAGAGGCAGAATTAGAACCCAGCTCTCGTGACTCCAGACCCTGCTTTTTTTCCATTAGCCCACGCTGCTGCTCCGTAGTTGGCATCGCAGGGCAGTTGGGGGTGGGCTGCCCAAACGGCTTCCATTCCCGCCCCCCAGGGCCGCTGCTTGAGTGCAGCTCTGGGATGGCCTGGCCATGGTCCCCTAGTTTGACCCCAGCTCCTGCATCTGCAGATAAATAACAATAATAACAGTATTTGTTAAGCGCTTACTATG
Source organism: Tachyglossus aculeatus (assembly GCF_015852505.1). Lineage (NCBI taxonomy): Eukaryota > Metazoa > Chordata > Mammalia > Monotremata > Tachyglossidae > Tachyglossus > Tachyglossus aculeatus. Next base: position 16,940,751 of record NC_052072.1, on the reverse strand, counting down.
TGCAAAGCACTGTTCTAAGCGCGGATCTTTGGGGAGGAGCCGACGAGCCGAGATGGGTGAGAGATCATCATCATCATCATCATCATCAATCGTATTTATTGAGCGCTTACTATGTGCAGAGCACTGTACTAAGCACTTGGGAAGTACAAATTGGCAACATCTAGAGACAGTCCCTACCCAACAGTGGGCTCACAGTCTAAAAGGGGGAGACAGAGAACAAGACCAAACATACTAACAAAATAAAATAAATAGGATAGATATGTACAAGTAAAATAAATAGAGTAATAAATATGTACAAACATATACATATATACAGGTGCTGTGGGGAAGGGAAGGAGGTAAGATGGGGGAGACGGAGAGGGGGACGAGGAAGGAAGGGGCTCAGTCTGGGAAGGCCTCCTGGAGGAGGTGTCTGGAGGAGATCAGGGTCTCTGGTCTCAGATGTTGCTAGTCCTCCTCTCCCGGGGAGCCAAGGGGGAGAGAGAGAGAGAGACATACAGTCCCGGGTTCAGCAGGAGAGCAGGGGAAAGGGGCGTGTGTCTGTTTCTTGGGTAGCAGAGACAGCTAAAGTTCCTGTAATGCATTGGGAATTTGCTCTGGGTTTGGCAGTGCGAAGCAAGGCATCGTGATTCCATCCCAATCCCAGCTGCTGTGGCTGGGCTTCCTTTGTCAAGCTCCCAGAACCTATTAGCGGTTTAACGCTTAGAGATCAGCCTCCTCTGGGCCTCACCTGTCCGGGACCTTCCAGATTTCTCTGAGAAGTCGATGGTTCAAGTCGGGACCCTGATCCCAGGACTGTGGAAAAAGTTCCCGAGGCACCTGACAAACATACACACATACGAGCCCCTTCCTTCCTCTCCCCCTCGTCCCCCTCTCCATCCCCCCCTTCCCTTCCCCACAGCACCTGTATATATGTTTGTACATATTTATTACTCTATTTATTTTACTTGTACATATCTATTCTATTCATTTTATTTTGTGAGTACGTTTGGTTTTGTTCCCTGTCTCCCCCTTTTAGACTGTGAGCCCACTGTTGGGTAGGGACTGTCTCTATATGTTGCCAATTTGTACTTCCCAAGCGCTTAGTACAGTGCTCTGCACATAGTAAGCGCTCAATAAATACGATTGATGATGATGATGCACACACACACAAACACCCTCTCCCCCTTGTCCCCCTCTCCATCCCCCCCCTTCCCTTCCCCACAGCACCTGTATATATGTTTGTACATGTTTATTACTCTGTTTATTTATTTTACTTGTACATATGTATTCTATTTATTTTATTTTGTGAGTACGTTTGGTTTTGTTCTCTGTCTCCCCCTTTTAGACTGTGAGCCCACTGGTGGGTAGGGACTGTCTCTATATGTTGCCAATTTGTACTTCCCAAGCGCTTAGTACAGTGCTCTGCACATAGTAAGCGCTGAATAAATACGATTGATGATGATGATACACACACACACACACACACAAACACCCTCTCCCCTCCGGCTTGGAGGCGTGGCGGGTCCGTTAAGGGTGAGGAGCAGGGCCGCCGAAGGCTCTGCCTTATCTTCTTCGGGCGTCCTGGCCATCCCCAGTGGTTCTCCCCTGATACCACCCCTCGGGCTGATTGACTGGTCTTGAGACGGGCTCCCTGCCACCACCCGTTGGGGCTGGATTAAGGGGATCAGCAGCTCAGAACAGTTATTTTTCTTGGCGGGGAAGGGGGGAGAGGGAATCATCCGGTAAGAAAGGTGAGAGCGTGGTGGAGAGGAGGGGTTTGCGAAGCAGAAGTTCCCTCCCTTCCACCACGCTGGCTGTCCCGCTTGGCTCCGAGTGGTTTCTTGGCTCGGGACCAGTCAGAGGGGCCCAGCCCGCACTGGCCCACGTGGACACTCGCCACCCCGGTGCCCAGAGCGGTTCCTCCGTCGATCGGGGTTTTTCTGGCCCCGCCCTGGCCTCCTTGCTGCCCGGAGCGCTTGATCTCGAGAAAGGCAGTGTGGCCTAGTGGAAGGAGCGCGGGACTGAGAGGCAGGAGACTGGGATTCTGGTCTTACCTGCCGGGCGATCCTGGGCAATTTACCTAAACTGTCCCAGCCTCTGGGGAATGGGAATAAGATACCTTCTCTCCCTGTTTCTTTAGGCCGCGCGCTTCCCGTGGAAGGGAGAATCCGTCCTGCCGGTTGATCTCCGTCCGCCCCAGGGCCCAGCCCGGGGCTTGGGGCCTTTTGCCGCTCATCCTTCCCCGGCGCGGTCCAACTCAGCCCCGGGCTCCCCGCTCCAGGGTCTTGGGCCTCTCGGCCGGCCGGGCACCATGAGGAAGCCCCGGCGGAGATCCCGGCCCAACCCCGAGGGGCGGCGCTCCCCGTCCCCCTACAGCCTCAAGTGCTCGCCCACCCGCGAGACCCTGACCTACGCCCAGGCCCAGCGGATCGTGGAGGTGGACATCGACGGGCGGCTGCACCGCATCAGCATCTACGACCCCCTGAAGATCATCACGGAGGACGAGCTGACGGCCCAGGATATCACGGAGTGCAACAGCAACAAGGAGAACAGCGAGCAGCCCCTCTTCCCCGGCAAGTCCAAGAGAACCCCGGCCAAAGGGAAGAGGAAGGAGCCGGGGGCCAAGCCCGCCCCCGGCCCCTCCGTCCTCCTGCCGCAGCCCAGCTTCCGGGTGGTGGAGTCGGGCAGCCGGGCGGAGGCCCCCCCGCTACCCGCCGCCTACTACCGCTACATGGAGAAGCCGCCGGAGGACCTGGACGCGGACGTGGAGTACGACATGGACGAGGAGGACCTGGCCTGGCTGGACATGGTGAACGAAAAGCGGCGGGGCGACGGGCACGGCACGGTCTCGGCGGACACCTTCGAGCTGCTGGTGGACCGGCTGGAGAAGGAGTCCTACCTGGAGAGCCGCAACAGCGGGGCCCAGCAGGCGCTCATCGACGAGGACGCCTTCTGCTGCGTCTGCCTGGACGACGAGTGCCACAACAGCAACGTCATCCTCTTCTGTGACATCTGCAACCTGGCCGTGCACCAGGAGTGCTACGGGGTCCCCTACATCCCCGAGGGCCAGTGGCTGTGCCGCTGCTGCCTGCAGTCGCCCTCCCGCCCCGTGGACTGCGTCCTCTGCCCCAACGAGGGCGGGGCCTTCAAGCAGACCAGCGACGGGCGCTGGGCCCACGTGGTCTGCGCCATCTGGATCCCGGAGGTCTGCTTCGCCAACACCGTGTTCCTGGAGCCCGTCGAGGGCATCGACAACATCCCGCCCGCCCGCTGGAAGCTCACCTGTTACATCTGCAAGCAGAAGGGCCTGGGGGCGGCCATTCAGTGCCACAAGGTGAACTGCTACACCGCCTTCCACGTGACGTGCGCGCAGCGGGCCGGCCTCTTCATGAAGATCGAGCCCATGCGGGAGACCAGCCTCAACGGGACCACCTTTACCGTCCGCAAAACCGCCTACTGCGAGGCCCACTCTCCGCCCGGCACCGTCAGGAGGGGCCGGCGGGCCGGGGAGGCGGAGGAGGAGGCGGAGGACGGGGAGGAGGAGGAGGAGGAGGAGGAGGAGGAGGAGGACCGGGCCAAGGAAGCCGGGGAGGAGGCGGAAGAGGACGTGGAGAAGAAAGAGGAGCGGGGCGGGGCGGGCGGCACCCCGAAGAAGGGCAGGATGAGGCTGAAGCGGAAGATCAAGAAGGAGCCGGGGGAGCCGGCCGCCGACGCGCGCTCGTCCGTGCCGCTGGTGACGGTCACCCAGATCCCCTCGTCCAGGTGGGCCAGCGACCCGGGGGTGGGGGGGGAGGGGGGAGTGTGGGAACGGGCAGAGAGAGAGGCGATGGGGTGGAGCGGTCTTTATAGCGGTCTCTCTTTTAGACTGAGCCCCCTGTTGGGTAGGGACCGTCTCTATATGTTGCCAACTTGTACTTCCCAAGCGCTTAGTCCAGTGCTCTGCACACAGTAAGCGCTCAATAAATACGATTGATTGATTCTGTCTCAGAGAGGGCAGGGGGCTGTCCAGAGCCTCGCACTTCCTCTCTCCAGCTGGGCTCCACCCTCTTCCCGCTGCTTCTTCGAGCTTCACCAGGTCAAACTCTGACCTTAGGACTTGCTTGCTCTCCTTATCGCGGAGGCACGAGCCCCAGATTTTCCCCGGGGTTTCCACAGACCAGCTCTGACGATTCACTTGCCCCCCCAGATAGTTGGGTCATCGCCCCCGCCTCCGGCCAAAACTTTCCTGCTCTTGGGCTAGAGGTTCCCGGACCCCACCCGTATTGGCAGTGAGAGGCTAAGGGGCTCCAAAGAGTGCTTAATCCCAGCTCCGCCACTTGTCTGCTCTTTGCTTCTCCGGGCCTCAGTGACCTTATCTGTAAAATGGGATTTAAGACTGTGAGACTGTGAGCCCCTTGCGGGACAGGGACCGTGTCCAACCTGATTAGCTTGTCTCTACCCCAGCGCTTAGTACAGCGCCTGGCACACGGTAGGCGCTTAACAAACACGACAATTATTATTTTTGTGAATAGGGTCAAATGGTCTCGTTCTGAGCCTCGGCTCTCCCTCCAGTCAGATTTCTGTGTAAAAGTCGGAAATCTGGGACCAGTCCCTGCCTAGGGCCAGGAAGTGCTCACTCTGGAACTTAGGCCAATTCCTGTTGCCCTTGGCTGAACATCACAGGGTGGGTGAGGGGTGGGGAGGGAGCCAGGTGGCCCGAGCTCCCCTAGGCCTGTCAGTCAAGGCTAGCGGGTCACTGGGGACCGGGCCAGGTGGATCTGTGAGCCGCCGTCCTTCGCCGGCCCTGCCGGGGTGGGGAGCAGGGATGAGGGGCACCAGCAGGAGTCCAGGGGGTGGGGCAGCCTTGTGAAACTCTGTTCCTCCCCCCCCCGCCCCGTCAAGGCTGAACAAGATCTGCAGCAGCCTCTCCCTGCAGAGAAAGAATCAGTTCATGCAGCGCCTGCACAGCTACTGGCTGCTGAAGCGACAGGCGAGGAATGGCGTCCCCCTCCTCCGGCGCCTCCACTCCCACCTGCAGTCCCAGAGGAACGCCGAGCAGGTGACTGAGGCCACTGGGGATGCTGTGTCTGTGGGTGGCTGTTGGGGGGAATCCCTGCACCCAGAACCGGGGCCCTCCTCCCGGGGATTAGCCCCACTCGTGTCCAGTGTCCCCATTATGAGCAGTGCCCTAGGGGTCTGAAGGGGCTCTGGGGAGCAACTCTCTCTCGCAGTGGTCCATAGTCCTATCCTCTCCAAGGGGCTTTTTGGGCCGCTGGGAGGTGGGGAGCTTAAGGACTAATTGAGACCTCTCCGGTCCCCAACCAAATCTCCAAATCGAGAGTGGGACCGAATCCAGAGTTTCACCGAGGGGTGAATTTGGATCTTGGCGGCAGCAGGGGCGTCCACGGTGGCGCGTCCTGGCCCTGGGGACTAAGGCCAGCGAGACGTGCAGGCCCTGGTCAGGTGACCCCCCTCCCCCTCCCATTTCCTCGACCACCCCCGCAGAAAGAGCAGGATGAAAAGACCAGCGCGGTGAAGGAGGAACTCAAGTACTGGCAGAAGCTCCGGCACGATCTGGAGAGGGCCCGCCTGCTCATCGAGCTGATCCGCAAGAGGGAGAAGCTCAAACGGGAACAGGTAGGAGGGCCCGGGGGACCCACTTCCCAAGGGGCGGGGTGGGTGACGGCGGCTCCGTAACCCGGGGCCAGGTCTGCCCGCGCCAAGTGAAATGGAGGTTTGACAGTCATCCGGCCACTGGACCAGCCAGGCCGTAGAAAAACCAGTCCTGCGGCTTAGACAAGTCCGATGGGCTACGGAGCAAATCGGCCAGACCGTTGCTGGTTTTCCACTTCCCTCTGAGCGGGGTGGCCCCAGCCTGGCTGGGTAGGGGGGCTTTGTGCTGCTGGCCGGCCCTTAGAGCAGCTGGCGACTCCCACCCCTTCCAAGGCACTTGTCTGTTGTGTGACCTTGGACAAGTCAATTCACTTCTCTCCACTTGTTACCTCATTTGTAAAATGACAGAGAAGCGGCGTGGCTCAGTGGAAAGAGCCCGGGCTTTGGAGTAAGACGTCATGGGTTCGAATCCCAGCTCCCCCACATGTCTGCTGTGTGACCTTGGACAAGTCACTTCACTTCTCTGAGCCTCAGTTACCTCATCTGGAAAATGGGGATTAAGACTGTCAGCCCCCCCCCACCCCCCCACCGTGGGACAACCTGATCACCTTGTATTCCCCCCAGCGCTTAGAACAGTGCTCTGCACATAGTAAGCACTTAGCAAATGCCAATGGGGATTAAGACTGTGAGCCCCACTTGGGGCGTGGACTGCGTCCAACCTGATTAGCTTGTAACTTCCCCAGGGCTTAGTGCAGTGCCTGGAATATCGTAAGTGCTTAACAGATACCATTAAACAAAAGGGAAGGGCACCAAGTTCCAGGCCCCTGAGGAGAGCAGCCGAGGGGCTGCAGGAACCGGGGCTGGGAAGGGCCCGGTGGGATCTGGAGACGGCCGCGGAGGCCCCTGGGGGTCCCCCGGCTCTCGTCCCGCCCCGCTGTGCTGCGGAGACTCAGCTGGGGCCCAGCTGAGAAGACTCCCTCTCCTCTCAGGTGGGTGGCTCCGACAGTCTGCAGAGACACATGGTGCTGGGAGCCCTGGACTGTTGAACTCAGGGGGGGACCACCCAGGTCAGTTTCTGGAACTACCGGGAGAAGCTCTGATCTTCCCCCGTGAAGTCCAGGCTGGCCGCTGCACCCTGCCGGACCCTCTTCCTCCCCAAGCCCATCGCCGAGACCCCTCTCTGGCCACGGGGTTAGGCCGTCTTCACCCCTCCCTTTGTCCGGGAAACAGAGTGGGGTGGGGGTGGGAGGAGAGAGGAGAAGGGAAAGTGGTTTTCTAGCCCCTCGGTTTGAGGGCCTGTAGCTTCCCGAGTAAAGAGATGGGAGTGGTGTGAAGTAAACCATCCCCCCCGGCTTTAATCCTGAGCTTCCTCTTCAGCCGCGAAGGTGCCTGCCGTTCTACCGGGAACGGGACAGTCACATCCGTGGGGTGGTCGGGAGGTCATCAGAGTTGGGGGTGCGACTCCGGGTGGACGGCCCGTGTGTCATTTCCCTCCCCTTCCCGCCGCCCCCAGGTCAAGGTCCAGCAAGCAGCGATGGAGCTGGAGCTGACCCCCTTCAACGTCTTGCTGCGCACGACCCTTGACCTGCTGCAGGAGAAGGATCCGGCCCAGATCTTTGCCGAACCGGTCAACCTGAGCGAGGCAAGTTTCTGCTCTGGGCGCGGCCACCAGCCGGGCACGATCAGGGCCTGGAGGACACCACCGCGGCGGGCTGGGGCGGCCTGGGGCGCGACCCCGGCCCGGGCCCGGCAGCCACGGGCAGGGCGGCCCCCGGCGAGAGGGGCTGAGGGGCCTAAGGAGGCTGAGAGTGCCGGTGAAGGGTGTGCTCTGGTTAGCTAGTAAATGGTTTTTGTAATTGTACAGGTTTTATATGTTTAGGTTCCAGATTACCTGGAATTCATATCCAAGCCAATGGATTTTTCCACCATGAGGCGGAAGCTGGAGTCCCACCTGTACCGCACCCTGGAGGAGTTTGAGGAGGACTTTAACCTTCTAGTTACCAACTGCATGAAGTATAATGCTAAAGACACAATTTTCCACCGAGCAGCTGTCCGCCTGAGGGACCTGGGAGGGGCCGTCCTGCGCCACACCCGGCGGCAGGCCGAGACCATCGGCTACGACCCCGAGGTGGGAACCCACCTACCCGAGTCGCCCCAAACGGAGGACTTTTACCGCTTCTCCTGGGAGGACGGTGAGCGGTTGGGTCGGGGAAGGGGGCGGGGGCGGGGGACGGCCGAAGGGCAAGGATGAATGGAGGCCCAACTGTGGGAACGGTCCGGTGCCGGATGGGGCTGGCGGAGTAGCTAGGGCCTGGGCAGGGGGTTCCTCTGAACAGGGAGAGGGTTCAGGGCGACGGCCCGTTGCCGGGGCTGCACCCATTATCGCTAGCCCGAGGGCACTGGCTACCTGCTCGAGGTGGTGCTAGCCCCCGGGGCCGTGGGGGTAAGGGATGGGAACTCCCCTGCGCTACTTCTGTGCCCCCGGGGAGACTGCTCCCACAAACCGGCTCCCCCAGCTTTAGAAAGCCACGACCGGGCCCAACCACTCCCCTCTTGAATGGGAGCTGGGTGCCACGGTGATGGTCTGCTCTCCGGATGCAGATTCCCTGCCCCGGGCCGGGGAACTCCCGGGGTCTGGGCTGGTGAGCGACTTTCTCTCATTCATTCAGCCGTATTTATTGAGTGCCGACTGTGTGCAGAGAGAGTACAATGTAACAGTAAACAGACACGGTCCCTGCCCGCGATGAGCTTACGGTCTAGAGACGACCTTGGTCCTCCTCGGCTCTCGGTGCCCGGAGCCCTCCGTCAGAGCCCGCTCTCCTCCCCCACCCCGCTCTCCTTGGCAGTGGACAACATCCTGGTCGCGGAGAACCGGGCTCACCTGTCGCTGGAGGTGCAGCTGAAGGAGCTGCTGGAGAAGCTGGACATGGTGAGCACGATGAGGTCCAGCGGGGCCCGGACCCGCCGCGTCCGCCTGCTGCGGCGCGAGATCAACGCCCTGCGGCAGAAGCTGGCCCAGCAGCAGCAGAGCAAGGCGCTGTCCAACGGGGAACTGTCCCCGGCCCTGCGCGAAGACGGCCCGGACAAGGGCCTGCGGCCGGAGCAGGAGGACGACGGGGACAGAGGTGAGCCGGTCAGTGGGTGGGCGAGTGAGGGAGGGCGGTCTGCGGCCCCGGGGCAAGGCAGTGGGCCGGGCAGAATGCTGCTTCCGCCCCTCCCGTGGCTTCCTCCCTCTTACAATTACGGTATTTGTTAATAATAACAATAATAATGATGGCATTTGTTAAGCGCTTACTATGTGCAAAGCCCTGTTCTAAGCGCTGGGGAGGATACAGGGCGATCTCCATCCCCCCCATCTTACCTCCTTCCCTTCCCCACAGCACCTGTATATATATGTATATATGTTTGTACATATTTATTACTCTATTTTACTTGTACATATCTATTCTATTTATTTTATTTTGTCAGTGTGTTTGGTTTTGTTCTCTGTCTCCCCCTTTTAGACTGTGAGCCCACTGTTGGGTAGGGACTGTCTCTATATGTTGCCAGTTTGTACTTCCCAAGCGCTTAGTACCGTGCCCTGCACATAGTAAGCGCTCAATAAATACGATTGATTGATTGATCAGGTTGTCCCACGTGGGGCTCACAGTCTTCACCCCCATTTTACAGATGAGGTAACTCAGGCGCAGAGAAGTGAAGTGACTTGCCCAGGGTCACACAGCTTCTAGACTGTGAGCCCGTTGTTGGGTAGGGACCGTCCCTATATGTCACCGACTTGTAATAATAATAATAATGATGATGGCATTTGTTAAGCGCTTACTATGTGCAAAGCACTGTTCTAAGCGCTGGGGGTGGGCGGGAATACAAGGTGATCAGTTTGTCCCACGGGGGGCTCACTGTCTTAATCCCCGTTTTACAGATGAGGTTAACTGAGGCTCAGAGAAGTTAAGTGACTTGCCCAAGGTCACACAACAGACATGTGGTGGAGCCGGGATTCGAACCCATGACCTTCCCAAGCGCTTAGTGCAGTGCTCTGCGCACAGTAAGCTCTCAGTAAATAGGATTGAATGAATGAATTGGCAGAGCTGGGATTTGAACCCGTGACCTCTGACTCCCAAGCCTGTGGTTTTTCCATTGAGTCATGCTGCTTTTCTGTTAAGTGCTTACTAGGTGCCTAGCACTGTTCTAAGTGCCAGGGGAGATACAAACCAATCAGGTTGGACACAGTCCCTGTTCCACATTGGCCTCATAAACTGTAAGCCTGTTGTTGGGTAGGGATTGTCTCTCTCTGTTGCCAAATTATACTTTCCAAGCGCTTAGTACAATGTTCTGCACACAGTAAGCTCAGTAAATAATAATAATAATGGCATTTATTAAGTGCTTACTATGTACAAAGCACTGTTCTAAGCACTGGGGAGTTTACAGGGTGATCAGGTTGTCTCACGGGGGGCTCCCAGTCTTCATCCCCATTTTACAGATGAGGGAACTGAGGCCCAGAGAAGTGAAGTGGCCCTGCTGAGAGCTCACCTCCTCCAGGAGGCCTTCCCAGACGGAGCCCCTTCCTTCCTCTCCCCCTCGTCCCTTCCCCACAGCACCTGTATATATGTATATATGTTTTTTACTCTATTTATTTATTTATTTTATTTGTACATATCTATTCTATTTAGTTTATTTTGTTAGTATGTTTGGTTTTGTTCTCCGTCTCCCCCTTTTAGACTGTGAGCCCACTGTTGGGTAGGGACTGTCTCTATGTGTTGCCGATTTGTACTTCCCAAGCGCTTAGTACAGTGCTCTCTGCACATAGTAAGCGCTCAGTAAATACGATTGATGATGATGATGATGAAGTGACTTGCCCGAAGTCACACAGCTGACAATTGGCAGAGCCGGGATTTGAACCCATGAACTCTGACTCCAAAGCCCGGGCTCTTTCCAGTGAGCCACGCTGAATTGGCCTCGCACTCTTAATCCCCATTCTTTACAGATGGGGTAACTGAGGCACAGAGAAGTGACCTGCCCACGATCACAAAGCAGATGAGTGGTGGGATTAGAACCCTTGACCTTCTGACTCCTAAGCTAGTGTTCTCCTCATTCATTCATTCATTCAATCGTATTTATTGAGCGCTTACTGTGTGCAGAGCACTGGACTGAGCGCTTGGGAAGGACAAGTCGGCAGCATATAGAGACGGTCCCTACCCAACATCATCATCAATCGTATTTATTGAGCGCTTACTGTGTGCAGAGCACTGTACTAAGCTCTTGGGAAGTCCAAGTTGGCAACATACAGAGACAGTCCCTACACAACAGTGGGCTCACAGTCTAAAAGGGGGAGACAGAGAACAAAACCAAACATACTAACAAACTAAAATAAATAGAACAGATATGTACAAGTAAAATAAATAGAGTAACAAATATGTACAAACATATATACATATATACAGTGACTGTGAGCCAACAGTGGGCTCACAGTCTAGAAGGGGGAGACACACAACAAAACAAAACATAGTAACAAAGTAAAATAAATGGAATAAATATGTACAAGTGAAATAAATCAATAAATAGAGTAATAAATCCGTACAAACATATATACAGGTGCTGTGGGGAGGGGAAGGAGGTAAGGCGGGGGGGATGGGGATGGGGAGGGGTGTAGTTCTACCCACTACATCATGGATTTTCTCTTGCTGCTTCACCGGCTCCTAGACTGTAAGCTCCTTGTAGGCAGGGAACGGGTCTACCGAGGCCTGCAGCCTGGCTTAGTTTATAGATCACGGGCCTGGGAGTCGGAAGGTCATGGGTTCTAATCCTGGCTCCTCCCCGTGTCGGCTGTGTGGCCTTGGGCAAGTCACTCGGCTTCTCTGGGCCTCAGTTCCCTCATCTGTAAAATGGGGGATTAAGACTGTGAGCCCTATGTGGGACAGGGACCTTGTCCAACCTGATTATTACCTTGTATCTACCCCAGTGCTTAGAACAGTGCTTGCCATGTTGTAAGCGCTTAATAAACGCCATTATTGTTATTACTATTTCATTTCTCTGTGCCTCAGCTAGCTCAACTGTAAAATGGGGATTGAAACCGTGGGCCTCATGCAGGGTAGGGACTGTATCCAACCCAATTTGCTTGTATCCACCCCAGTGCTGAGTACAGCTCCGCCCCTTGTCAGCTGTGTGACTTCGGGCAAGTCACTTAACTTCTCTGTGCCTCAGTTACCTCATCTGTAAAATGGGGATTAAGACTGTGAGCCCCATGTGGGACAACCTGATCACCTTGTAACCTCCCCAGCGCTTAGAACAGTGCTTTGCACATAGTAAGTGCTTAATAAATGCCATCATTATTATTACTCTCCCAAACACTCAGTAGAGTGCTCTGCACATGCTCAATAAATACCATCGATTGATTGACCTCCTCGCAACTAGTGGAGACGACCTTTCCTCCCCAAAACCAGGTGTGTCTGATAGGCCCTACTGAGAGCTCACCTCCTCCAGGAGGCCTTCCCAGACTGAGCCCCTTCCTTCCTCTCCCCCTTGTCCCCCTCTCCATCCCCCCCATCTTACCTCCTTCCCTTCCCCACAGCACCTGTATATATGTATATATGTCTGTACATATTTATTACTCTATTTATTTTACTTGTACCTATCTATTCTATTTATTTTATTTTGTTATTATGTTTGGTTTTGTTCTCCGTCTCCCCCTTTTAGACTGTGAGCCCACTGTTGGGTAGGGACCGTCTCTAGATGTTGCCAACTTGTACTTCCCAAGCGCTTAGTACAGTGCTCTGCACACAGTAAGCGCTCAATACATATGATTGATTGATTGATTGATCCAGGGCCAGACTCCAGATGGCAGGGCCTGTCGCCCGCCAACTGGGACCTGGTGGAGAGATGCTGGGCCGGAGGAGGGGGCTCTAGGTGGGAGGTCCCCAGGCTTTTAGCCTCGGGTCTGTTGCTGGTGACCCTGGGCTAGTCCCGTGTGCTCTCCGGGCCTCCATTGCTCCATCTGGAAAATGGAGAGATATCATCATGATCATCATCATCATCAATCGTATTTATTGAGCGCTTACTGTGTGCAGAGCACTGTACTAAGCGCTTGGGAAGTACAAATTGGCAACATATAGAGACAGTCCCTACCCAACAGTGGGCGACAAGTGGGGCAGCCAGGATTAGAACTTCTGACTCTCAGGCCCAAGCTCTATCCACTAGACCACACTGCTTCCCTAGCTGCTGCCAGTTCAAGCTCTTGCAGGCCTCCCGTTTACCTCCTTCCTCTCTCAAGACCTCACAGAGCAGCGATGACCCCACAAACCCCTGCCATTTCAAATGGAGGAACCCCACCATTTAGATTCAGTGCTCCATTTTGTCTCTGAGAAAGTCAACCTGGGAGAGCGCAAATCAGATAGCTTGTTTTTTTATGGTATTTGCAAAGCACTTACTCTGTGCCCGGCCCTATCCTAAGCGCTGGGGTAGATACAAGATAACCAGGTAGGATACAATCCACTTCATCCAGCCTCACGGTGGGCATGAGCAGGGGAGGACGTGGGCAAGAGCTTGGGGCAAGCAGAATGCCCCTGCAGAAGTCCCTGGATTAAAATGATCATTTGGGGGTCTCTGGGGACCTCTGACAGGCAATGTGGCCAGTCTGGTTGTGACAGAGCCTGTGACTGGGCCAGTTGGTTAAAGTCTCTGCTCGGAAAGGTGGTGATGGTTATTCCCCAGCTCCTGGTCTCTCCTAGCCCCTTCCCAAACATTGGCTTTCTGGCTTATCCCCTCCCCGCGCCCCGCCCCCCCCCAAACGATAGCACCCCGCCTTGGTTAGTGTGGCCCCCTGGCTCTCCCTAAGTTGTTCTTTTCCCTCCCTAGCAGATGACGCCAAGCTCCCGCACCCCCCGACCCTGGAGCCCACGGGACCTGTGCCCACCCTGTCTGAGCTGGACTCCCTCCAGGACCCCCCAACCCTGAAACCCGTCAGCGAGGGTAAAGGCCCGAGCCGGCCGGCGAAGCGCGGGAAGACAGACGGTGAGCTTGCCACCAAGCCGCCACCGCCCCTTCCTCCTCCCCGTCCTCCGCCGCGTGGGAGCCAGCCCTTTCAGCGCCTGCTCGGGGACCGGGGACTGAACGGACTGTCCGTGCCGGCCCCCGACGCCCCCGCCGGTCCCCCGCTCAGCGGGGTGGGCCGCCGCACTTCAGTCCTCTTCAAGAAGGCCAAGAACGGGGTCAAGCTGCCGAGGAGCCCCGATGGAGGCCTGGAGAACGGAGAGGATCACAGCCCGCCCGGCCTGCCCGTCTCCCCCGCCCCCGGCGTGGAGGCTGAGCGTCGGTCCCGGAAACGGCCCCGGAGCAGGAGCGGCAGCGAGAGTGATGGGGAGAAGTCCCCCCGCCGAGCCCGCCACACAGGTGACCGCCCGGGAGGCCCTGGCGGGCGGGGGGCTGCCCGGCGGCTTCTCCGAACCCCCTCAGAGCTGCCCGGGGGCTGGGGGAGACAGGTCTGGAGAGCCGGGGAAGACGGCGTGGCGGGGTGGGAGGCGAGGGCAGTGCCGCTCTATGTTTGCCTATTTTGGGGAGAAACGCCCAAAATAGACTGAGCCCCTTCCTTCCTCTCCCCCTCTCCATCCCCCCCATCTTACCTCCTTCCCTTTCCCATAGCACCTGTATCTATGTATATATGTTTGTACATATTTATTACTCTATTTATTTTACTTGTACATATCTATTCTATTTATTTTATTTTGTTAGTATGTTTGGTTTTGTTCTCTGTCTCCCCCTTTTAGACTGTGAGCCCACTGTTGGGTAGGGGCTGTCTCTATATGTTGCCAATCTGTACTTCCCAAGTGCTTAGTACAGTGCTGTGCACACGGTAAGCGCTCAATAAATACGATTGATGATGATGATGATGATGATGATGAAATGCCATCTGCCCCGAGAGGGGAGGCGTTTGGCTGGCATAGCTCAGGACCAGCGCCGCCTCTCATCTCCCCCACCACGGCAGGGATGAGTCTCCTTAGGCTTTCTAGGTTCCCCCAATTTCCCATTCCCTCGTCCGGACTAGCCCAGGCATCTCAGCCGCTGTGGGCTCTTTGAGTCCTCAACGTGTGGCTTGGGGCCCATAAGCCACTATGGCCCCAGAAGTAGAGGCCTTGTTCTCTGTCTCCCCCTTCTAGACTGTGAGCCCACTGTTGGGTAGGGACTGTCTCTATATGTTGCCAACTTGTACTTCCCAAGCACTCAGTACAGTGCTCTGCACACAGTAAGTGCTCAATTAATACGATTGATTGATTGATTGATAGAGACCTGGCAGTGAGGTGGGCCGCCCACTCCACTGTCTGTCCCAGACGAGGCGGAGCAGTCAGGGCCGAGATTGGGACATCCCTCCCTCTACCTTCCCCTCCCCTGCCCTTTCCTCCCCTCCTTTCTTCTCCCCTCCCTTTTCATTCATTCAGTTGTATTTATTATGGTATTTGTTAAGCACTTACTATGTGCAAAGCACTGTTCTAAGCACTGGGGAGGTTACAAGGTGATCAGGTCATTCATTCAATTCATTCAATCGCATTTATTGAGCGCTTACCTCATCATCATCATCAATCGTATTTATTGAGCGCTTACTGTGTGCAGAGCACTGTACTAAGCGCTTGGGAAGCACAAGTTGGCAACATATAGAGACAGTCCCTACCCAACAGTGGGCTCACAGTCTAAAAGGAGGAGACGGAGAACAAAACCAAACATACTAACAAAATAAAATAAATAAAATAGATATGTACAAGTAAAATAAATAGAGTAACAAATACGTACAAACATATATACATATATACAGGTGCTGTGGGGAAGGGAAGGAGGTAAGATGGGGGGTGGAGGGGGGGATGAGGGGGAGAGGAAGGAAGGGGCTCAGTCTGGGAAGGCCTCCTGGAGGAGGTGAGCTCTCAGTAGGGCCTTGAAGGGAGGAAGAGAGCTAGCTTGGTGGATGGGCAGAGGGAGGGCATTCCGGGCCCGGGGGATGACGTGGGCCGGGGGTCGACGGCGGGACAGGCGAGAATGAGGCACGGTGAGGAGATCAGCGGCAGAGGAGCGGAGGGTGCGGGCTGGGCTGGAGAAGGAGAGAAGGGAGGTGAGGTAGGAGGGGGCGAGGGGATGGACAGCCTTGCAGCCTGGGGTGAGGAGTTTCTGCCTGATGCGCAGATTGATTGGTAGCCACTGGAGATTTTTGAGGAGGGGAGTAACATGCCCAGAGCGTTTCTGGACAGAGACAGTCTGGGCAGCAGCATGAAGTATGGATTGAAGTGGGGAGAGACACGAGGATGGGAGATCAGAGAGAAGGCTGATGCAGTAGTCCAGACGGGATAGGATGAGAGCTTGAACGAGAAGGATAGCGGTGTGGATGGAGAGGAAAGGGCGGATCTTGGCAATGTTGCGGAGCTGAGACCGGCAGGTTTTGGTGACGGCTTGGATGTGAGGGGTGAACGAGAGAGCGGAGTCGAGGATGACACCAAGGTTGCGGGCTTGTGAGACGGGAAGGATGGTAGTGCCGTCAACAGAGATGGGAAAGTCAGGGAGAGGGCAGGGTTTGGGAGGGAAGACAAGGAGTTCAGTCTTGGACATGTTGAGTTTTAGGTGGCGGGCAGACATCCAGATGGAGATGTCCTGTAGGCAGGAGGAGATGCGAGCCTGGAGAGAGGGGGAGAGAGCAGGGGCAGAGATGGAGATCTGGGTGTCATCAGCGTAAAGATGATAGTTGAAGCCGTGGGAGCGAATGAGGTCACCAAGGGAGTGCGTGTAGATCGAGAACAGAAGGGGACCGAGAACTGACCCTTGGGGAACCCCCACAGTAAGGGGATGGGAGGGAGAGGAGGAGCCCGCAAAAGAGACTGAGAATGAACGACCGGAGAGATGAGGAGAACCGGGAGAGGACGGAGTCTGTGAAGCCAAGGTCAGATAGCGTGTTGAGGAGAAGGGGGTGGTCCACAGTGTCAAAGGCAGCTGAGAGGTCGAGGAGGATTAGTATAGAGTAGGAGCCGTTGGATTTTGCAAGCAAGAGGTCAGTGGTGACCTTTGAGAGGGCAGTTTCCATGGAATGTAGGGGACGGAAGCCAGACTGGAAGGGGGTCGAGGAGAGTGTTGTTGTTGAGGAATTCGAGTCAGCGCGTGTAGCTTACTGTGTGCAGAGCCTGTACTAAGCGCTTGGAAAGTACAGTTCAGCAACAGAGACAATTCCCTGCCCTCAATGGGCTCACAGTCTAATGACAGCTGTGGCACTCTGGATAGAGCATGGGCCTGGGAATCAGAAGGTCATGGATTCTAATCCCAGCTCTGCCGTGTCTGCTGAGTAACCTCGGGCAAGTCACTTCACTTCTCTGTGCCTCAGTTCCCTCATCTGTAAAATGGGGATTGAGACTGTGAGCCCCATGTGGGACAGGGACTTTGTCCAACCCGATTGGCTTGCATCCCCCCCAGCGCTTAGTAGAATGCTTGACACATAGTAAGTACTTAACAAATACCATTATTGTTATTATTATCAGTTAAGCACTAGAGTAGCTACAAGATAATCACATCAGACAGAGTCCCCCTGAATGCGGGGGCAGAATCTCCAGGTATTAAAGATGAGGAAACCAAGCCCATAGAAGTGATTTGCTCGAGGTCACCCAGCAGGCAAGTGGCAGATGGGGAATTAGAACTCAGGTCTTCTAATTCTTAGGCTAGCGCTCTTTTCACGAGGCCACCGCTGGGTCTCATTCATGACTCCGCTTCTTGCCCCTCCCCATCTGCTCCACCCTCACTCCACTTCTAGCTTCACTCCTCCCCTTCTCCTCCACAGTAGCTGTCCAGGCCTTGTGAGATCCCGATGGTCCCTGCCCAGGAAGTGATGGGATTTTCCCATTCCCTGGGCTGCCCTGCGGATGTCTCGTCACTTAAGAGGCTGCATGGCTCAGTGGCTAGAGCACGGGCCCGGGAATCAGAAGGTCGTGGGTTTTAATCCCGGCTCCGCCACTTGTCTGCTGTGTGCCCTTGGACAAGTCACTTCATTTCTTTGGGCCTCGTCTTTAAAATGGGGATCGAAACTGTGAGCCCCATGTGGAACAGGGATTGTATCCAACCCAATTTGCCTGTCTCCACCCCAGCGCTTAGTACAGTGCCTGGCACATAGTAAGCGCTTAACAAATACCATCATTATTACCATTACGACCTCCCCAGCGCTTAGAACAGTGCTTTGCACATAGTAAGGGCTTAATAAATGCCATTATTATTATTATTATTACCCAGGAGGTGGGCGAGGCCCGTGTATGAGGTTTCCCTGCGCGGCTGCCATAGCTTCATTAGGAAGGACGGTCTCCACCTCTGGACTCAGTCCATGTCCGTACGTGTGTGTGTCTCTGTCTTCGGCAGGAGTGACCAACGGCTTTGGAAAGCACACAGAAAGTGGGTCCGACTCGGAGTGCAGTTCCGGCCTCAGCAGCGGCCCGGCGCTTGAAACCTGCGGGTGAGATCCCCTTCCCTCCCGGAGAAGACAACCCACGGTCACCTTTGCCTACTCCCCACTCCCCTCAGCTCCAGCCACGCTTCTCCACCTTCCTTTCCTTTCTCCCTGGGCCGGAGTGTGAGTTGGGCTTTTCGGGTATCTCGGGTCTCCAGCCACCGTTGGGCCAGTGGGCTTGGGGCAGGGCAGAGTTGAAAGAGAAGGCCTCCAGAGCATGAGGAGCGGGGAGGGGGCTGAGAGCAGAGGGGCAGCTGTGGTTCAAGTGCTGAAAACCAGAGTCAGTGATGGGTCTGGGTCTCCTCCTCCTCTTCCTTCTCCTCCTCCTCTTTCTCCTCCTCCTCCTCTCCCCCTCTTCTTCTCCTCCTCTTCTCCCCTCCCTCCTCCCTTGCATCCACTGCCCTGCCATTTCCTTCTGTCCCTCCCAACCCCAGGAAGAGGGAATATCCTCTGTTTTACAGAGGAAGGATCTGAGGCCCAAAGAGGCAAGGGGCTTGTCTCCGGTTGTCAGGTAGACCTTGAGCCCAGAGCCGAGAGTAGGGCCGGGCATATTCCATCCCTGGCAGAGCCGAGTGTCCCGGATGTTCCCCCAAGGACCTGGGGCATAGTGAGGCGACTGCCTCCAAGATTTTGTTTGGCTCAGCAAGGCCGGTTCCCCCAGCCCCACTGGCCGACCGTGGGTTTGGGTCGCGGGGCTCCTCCTGACACATATCCCGGGAACCTGGCGGACCTGGAAGGGGCAGGATTGCGGGACAGCCCTCTGGGGTTCGTGCTCTTCCCCTGATGGGCTGTGGTGGGCATGGGGATCCCCCACCCACACAGCTGAAAGTACAGTGGTAGGCGGCATGGTGAGATTTGTCCTTCAGAGTAACCGGCCCCTAGAAGCGTAAAAGTACCCCATTCCCATTACAAGCTGGTTCCCGGGCATCCGGGAGGGGCCTAATGTCAGCAGTGAGCTGTGGCAGGGTCTGCTGAGGTCTAGCGGGGCGCTGAGAGGGGAAGGGTGGCTCGAGCGGGGACCCTCTGGGTCTGTAGTGGTCTGGTTGAGCAGATCTAAGCAGCTCCCTCCGAGCTGCTTGTTGGGGATAATAATAATAATGATGGCATTTATTAAGTGCTTACTATGTGCAAAGCACTGTTCTAAGCGCTGCGGGGGGATACAAGGTGATCAGGTTGTCCCGCGGGGGGCTCACAGTCTTAATCCCCATTTTACAGATGAGGTAACTGAGGCACAGAGAAGTTAAAAAAGTCACACAGCCGATAAGTGGCGGAGCCGGGATTCGAACCCATGACCTCTGACTCCCAAGCCCGTGCTCTTTCCACTGAGCCACGCTGCTTCTCCCTGCCCTCCAGTCTTGGGCCTGGGGGCCGCCTTCCTTCCCGCCTCCGCAGCCCCCGCCCTTCCCGTTTCCCGGGCATACAGCCCCCCCTTCCTTCCCACCAGACCCGCTTTCCCGCCGGTTTCCAGCGTGGTTTAAGGCATAGATAGGGCTGAAGCCGGGACTGTGGGGGAGTGGACCGAGCTTCCATGGGAGACACAGGGAGCTGCTGACCTTTAGGGCCATTCTCTAAATGAGAGAGTCTTAGCTGTGTAGCCTGGGCGAGGCCAGGCCTTCCACGCAGAGGCAGTGGGAGGGACAAGTTCACCCTTCCAGGTCCCTTCCAGGCCGAGGATACGAGGATGGCTAAGGCCGTCCTGAGGGCGGGCTTCCCGGGGGCCCTGGACACGGTTGGCTCCTCTGCCAGTTCCAGCGACGGAGTGGAGTTCTCTGAGTTGTTCTGGGAGTGCCGCCTGACCCCCGTCTCCCCTTCTCGCTCTGTCCCCAGTAACCCGGTGCCCCCGAAGCGCAGCCGGGGGAAGCCGGCCCTCTCTCGAGTCCCATTCCTGGAGGGGGTGAATGGAGACTCCGACTTCGGAAGCTCAGGTGAGACAGACGGACCGCCTGGCACAGAGGGGTCCATCACGGGTCTGGGGCCGCTGGGCAGCGGGGTTTTAGACTGTGAGCCCACTCTTTTAGACTGTGAGCCCACTGTTGGGTAGGGACTGTCTCTATATGTTGCCAATTGGTACTTCCCAAGTGCTTAGTACAGCGCTCTGCACATAGTAAGCACTCAATAAATACGATTGATGATGATGATGATGACTTAGGGTCCAGGGGCTGCCGCAGGGGAGGGGGTTTCTCTCCGGCCCTTCCCTCTGCGGGTGGCAGCTGCCCGAACCCCGCCCCCAGTTTGCGCTGAATCCGGTCAGCTTCCCCGTTGGGCCTGGGGAGTAGGAAATCTATTTAATCAATCAATTACACACCTACTGTGAGAGAGCTTCACTAAGCACCTGGGACAGGGCAAGGGTGGTAGAAGATACAATGCCTGCTCTCAGGGAGCTTACCGCTCCCTTCAACAAGGAGGTAAGTGGCCCAGTTAGACTTTCCCATCAATCAGTGTGTGCAGAGCACTATACTAAGCGCTCGGGAGAGGACAATACTGCATAGCTGGTAATAATAATAATTATGGTATTTGTTAAAAACTTGCTGTGTGCCAGGCACTGTACTAAGTGCTGGGTTGGATACAAGCAAATTGGGTTGGACACAGTCCCTGTCCCATGTGGGGCTCACAGTCTCAGTCCCCATTTTACAGATGAGGTAACTGAGGCCCAGAGAAGTGAAGGGACTTGCCCAAGGTCACACAGCAGACAAGTGGCAGAGCTGGGATTAGAACCCTGGTCTTCCTGGAGACGCATCAGTTATTTATATAAATTATTTTTATTAATGTCTGTCTTCCCCTCTAGACTCTAAGCTCGTTGTGGGCAGGGAACATATTTATATAAATTATTTTTATTAATGTCTGTCTTCCCCTGTAGACTCTAAGCTCGTTGTGGGCAGGGAACATATTTATATAAATTATTTTTATTAATGTCTGTCTTCCCCTCTAGACTCTAAGCTCGATGTGGGCAGGGAACATATTTATATAAATTATTTTTATTAATGTCTGTCTTCCCCTCTAGACTCTAAGCTCGTTGTGGGCAGGGAACATATTTATATAAATTATTTTTATTAATGTCTGTCTTCCCCTCTAGACTCTAAGCTCGGTGTGGGCAGGGAACATGTTTATATAAATTATCTTTATTAATGTCTGTCTTCCCCTCTAGACTCTAAGCACGTTGTGGGCAGGGAACATATTTATATCAATTATTTTTATTAATGTCTGTCTTCCCCTCTAGACTCTAAGCTCGTTGTGGGCAGGGAACATGTTTGCCAACTCTGTTGTACTATTATTCTTCCAAGCGCTTAGTGCAGTGCTCTGCACATAGTAAGTGCTCAGTAAATACCATTGCTGATGATAGTGATTCCTTGCCAACAAGGAGCTTACAGTCTACGGGGAGAGAGAGACAACAGAATAAATTTGAGACAGGTACGTTAAGGGCCGTGGGGCTGAGGGTGGGGTGGAAATTAAGTGCTTACAGGGTGCAGATCTGAGCGCACGGGTGAAGCAGAAGGGAAAGAAATAGGGGAAATAAGGACTTAATCAGGGAAGGCCTCTTGGAGGAGATGTGATTTTAGTAGGGCTTTGAAACGGGGACATCGAGGGGGTCGGTCCGATAAGAAGGGGGAGGTCAGGGGGAGGTCGTGGGCAAGGGGACGAGAGATGTGAGACCCACGTACAGTGAGTAAACTGGCAGCAGAGGAGCGAAGTGTGCGGGCTGGTAGTGGGAAATCAGCATGGTAAGATAGAAGGGGGGCGAGCTGATTGAGCGCTTTAAAGCCGACAGTAAAAAGGAGTTTCCGTTTGACGAAGAAGTTGATGAGCATCTACTGGAGGTTCTTGGAGATGGGGAAATATGGAATAGTTCTGTAGAAGAATGATCTGGGCAGCAGAGAGAAGCTTGGACCCACGTCATCCCCCGGGCCTGGCATGCCCTCCCTCTGCCCATCCGCCAAGCACGCTCTCTTCCTCCCTTCAAGGCCCTGCTGAGAGCTCACCTCCTCCAGGAGGCCTTCCCAGACTGAGCCTCTTCCTTCCTCTCCCCCTCATCCCCCTCTCCATCCCCCCATCTTACCTCCTTCCCTTCCCCACAGCACCTGTATATATGTATGTACATATTTATTACTCTATTTTACTTGTACATATCTATTCTATTTATTTTATTTTGTTAGTACGTTTGGTTTTGTTCTCTGTCTCCCCCTTTTAGACTGTGAGCCCAATGTTGGGTAGGGACTGTCTCTATATGTTGCCAATTTGTACTTCCCAAGCGCTTAGTACAGTGCTCTGCACAGAGTAAGCGCTCAATAAATATGATTGATTGATTGGACTGGAGTAGGGAGAGACAGGAGGAAGGGAGGTCAGCAAGGCGGGACGTGATAAGTGCTTGGATCAACATAGTAGCGGTTTGGGCAGAGACCCTCACGTTCTTCATCAGCGTCATTTATTGAGCCCCTGCCGAGGGACAGACCGAAGAGGTTATCTCTGCCCTCCAGAAGCTTAGAGGCAGGGGGAAAGTCCTCCATGGGCCAAAAATCCCGCCGGACACAGTGAGTGAGTGTTGACCTCGTCCGGCCTCGGTCCAATCCACCTGCCCCGGGGATTCCTCTATCCCTTCCTTCCCCTTTGATATTACTTCCTTCCCCTTTGATATTACTCAAATATATTCCTGATATTACTCACAATAACTGTGGTATCCGTCAAGTGCCCACACAAGCACGGTACTGAGCGCTGGGGCAGATAAAGATAATCAGGTGGGACACAGTCGCAGTCCCAAATAGGCCTCACGGTCTAAGGGGGAGAGAGGACAGGTATTGAATCCCTATTTTCCCGATGAGGAAACTGAGGCTCAGAGAAGTGAAGTGCCTTAATAATAATGATGGTATTTAAGAGCTTCCTGTGTGTGTCACCATATTCATTCATCCATTCAATCGTATTTATTGAGCGCTTACTGTGTGCAGAGCACTGTACTAAGCGCTTGGGAAGTAATAATGATGGTATTTATTAAGCGCTTACTAAGTGCAAAGCACTGTTCTAAGCGGTGGGGAGGTTACAAGGTGATGAGGTTGGGGGGCTCACAGTTTTAATCCCCATTTTACAGATGAGGGAACTGAGGCCCAGAGAAGTGAAGTGACTTGCCCAGAGTCACACAGCTGATAATTGGCGGAGCCGGGGTTTGAACCCATGACCTCTAACTCCCCAGCCCGGGCTCTTTCCGCTGAGCCACGCTGAGTTTGCAACATATAGTGAGCCCACTGTTGGGTAGGGACTGTCTCTATATGTTGCCAATTTGTACTTCCCAAGCGCTTAGTACAGTGCTCTGCACATAGTAAGCGCTCAATAAATACGATTGATGATGATATAGAGACGGTCGCTACCCAACAGCGGGCTCACAGTCTAGAAGGGGCTCACATACTACGCGCTGGGGTAGATACAAGCTAAGCGGTTTGGACCCGGTGCTTAGCTAATACCATTTTTAAAAAAGTGCTCAGTAGTGGTGTATCTTGATCGATTGGCTCTTTTAGACTGTGAGCCCACTGTTGGGTAGGGACTGTCTTTATATGTTGCCAACTTGTACTTCCCAAGCGCTTAGTACAGTGCTCCGCACACAGTAAGCGCTCAATAAATACGATTGATTGATTGATTGATTGGTTGATAAGTGAATAGCTCCCTCCTTCAGAAGGGAGGGAGAAGGGGGAGGAGAAGTGGTCGCTCCCCATCCATATCCCTGTAACCCGGATCTAGGAGCAGTGCTGGGGCTGGTGGATTGGGAGAACCAGGCACCAAACCTGCCCTGAGAGAGGAATGTCAATTAATCAGTCAATCAATCGTATTTATTGAGCGCTTACTGTGTGCAGAGCACTGCACTAAGCGCTTGGGAAGTCCAGGTTGGCAACATATAGAGACGGTCCCTACCCAACATTGGGCTCACAGTCTAGAAGACTTTCCCCCCCTCCCCAGTTCCTGGAAGTGAGACCCTGGCCCATTCGGACCTGGCTGCTCTGATTCCCAATCAATCAGTCAATCAGTCGTATTTATCGAGTGCTTACTGTGTGCAGAGCACTGTACTAAGCGCTTGGGAAGTCCAAGTTGGCAACACCTAGAGACAGTCCCTACCCAACAGTGGGCTCACAGTCTAGAAGGGGGAGACAGAGAACAAAACCAAACATACTAACAAAATAAAATAGAATAGATATGTACAAGTAAAATAAATAGAGTGATCAATCAATCAATCGTATTTATTGAGCGCTTACTGTGTGCAGAGCACTGTACTAAGCGCTTGGGAAGTCCCAGGGAACGCTTGGCCTGGAGGTGGGGGACGGTGGCTACCGCTGGGCTCTGATGGGCTCCCAGGCAATGACACTGTCCCTCCCTGCTAGCCCCTGCAGACTGATGCGCCCCGAGGGTCCTAAATACTGACCTTGGAGTCCTCTTTGGAAGAGAAGCACTGTAATAATAATAATAATAATGGCATTTATTAAGCGCTTACTATGTGCAAAGTACCGCTGGGGAGCTTTACAAGGTGATCAGGTTGTCCCACGGGGGGCTCACAGTCTTAATCCCCATTTTTCCAGATGAGGTAACTGATGCCCAGAGAAGTTAAGTGACTTGCCCAAAGTCACACAGCTGACAGTTGTCGGAGTGGGATTTGAACCCATGACTTCGGCCTCCAAAGCCCATGCTCTTTCCACTGAGCCACGCTGCTTCTCTAGATTATTTTTATCTACCCCAGTGCTCAGTACTGTGCTTGGCATATAGTGGCATAGTGGGTAGCACAGGCCTGGGTTCCAAAGGTCATGGGTTCCAGTCCCAGCTCCACCACTTGTCTGTGATATGACCTTGGGCAAGTCACTTCACTTCTCTGTGCCTCAGTTACCTCATCTATAAAATGGGGATCGAGACTGTGAGTCCCACAGTACAGGGACTTTGTCCAACCCGATTTGCTTGTATACACCCCAGCACTTAGTACAGTGCCTGGCACATAGTAAGCACTTAACAAATACCATTATTATCATTATCGATTGATGGATCAGTTGGTTAGGTGGAGGGAACAGGAAGAGGAGGGGTCAGGATTTGCTTGGAGCCACCTGACTGGAGAAGCAGCGTGGCTCGGTGGAAGGAGCAAGGGCTTGGGAGTCAGAGGTCATGGGTTCAAACCCCAGCTTCGCCAACTGTCAGCTGTGTGACTTTGGGCAAGTCACTTCTCTGGGCCTTAGTGCCCTCATCTGTAAAATGAGGATGAAGATGGTGAGCCCCCCGTGGGACAACCTGATCACCTGGTAACCTCCCCAGTGTTTAGAACAGTGCTTTGCACATAGTAAGCGCTTAATAAATGCCATCATTATCATTATTATTCTTGACTCAGCTGGGCCTCCCCTCCTCACGGCCCTGAGAAAGCCCCGCTGCCCTGCCCTTCCCCACCCCGCTGTGCCCGGTCACCGCTGGGACCACACCAGTCCAGCTCTGCCCTAGCTACCCATCGTGTCAAAAAATCTCCAGTGGCTACCAATGTGCGCATCAGGCAGAAACTCCTGACCCTGGGCTTCAAGGCTGTCCATCCATCCCCTCGCCCCCTCCTACCTCACCTCCCTTCTCTCCTTCTCCAGCCCAGCCCGCACCCTCCGCTCCTCCGCCGCTAATCTCCTCACCGTACCTCGCTCTCGCCCGTCCCGCCATTGACCCCCGGCCCACGTCCTCCCCCGGGCCTAGAATGCCCCCAATCCCTCTGCCCATCCACCAAGCTAGCTCTCTTCCTCCCTTCAAGGCCCTACTGAGAGCTCACCTCCTCCAGGAGGCCTTCCCAGACTGAGCCCCTTCCTTCCTCTCCCCCTCATCCCCCTCTCCATCCCCCCCATCTTACCTCCTTCCCTTCCCCACAGCACCTGTATATATGTATATATCATCAATCATATTTATTGAGCGCTTACTGTGTGCAGAGCACATATTTGTTACTCTATTTTACTTGTACATATCTATTCTATTTATTTTATTTTGTTAGTATGTTTGGTTTTGTTCTCTGTCTCCCCCTTTTAGACTGTGAGCCCACTGTTGGGTAGGGACTGTCTCTATACGTTGCCAACTTGGACTTCCCAAGCGCTTAGTCCAGTGCTCTGCACACAGTAAGCGCTCAATAAATACGATTGATGATGATGATGGTGTCAGGGTGAGAGGACCAGGTGGCCGACCTCCCGCCTCTTCCGGGACCCCTGGGGTCCCCCGAGGCCCCAGGCTGCCCCTCGGCCTCGTGTCAAATCTGCCGACTCCGTGTCCCCCCTCAGGTAGAAGCCTCCTGATGCCTTTTGAGGACCTCGCCGAACTAGAACCTCTGGAGCTGGTGTGGGCCAAGTGCCGCGGCTACCCCTCCTACCCTGCCCTGGTGAGTGTCCGCTCCTTCCCCGGGGAGTGGGGAGCACGGCCTCGCCCGGCCCGGCCCTGGTTTGAGTCTGTCTGTACCGGGTGATTCCTGCCTGTGGAGGATCTTCTAATCAGGGCCGGGGGGGGAGGCGGGGATGCAGGGAGAGAAATGACGGAGGTTCCCTGGAGGGGACACACCCTGGGTCTTTGGTTCTGTGCCTTTCCTGGGGGAGGCAGAGGCTTTGCTAGTGCTCAGAAACTAGAGCGAGAAGCTGTGAAGAAGGGGCTGGTCAGGGCTCTTCTGGCCCAATAGGCTGAATATTTCCCCAAAATGGTCTCAAGTCCTGGTGGACTAATGGGGTCCTCGGCGGGGTTCAAGGCCCTACTGAGAGCTCACCTCCTCCAGGAGGCCTTCCCAGACTGAGCCCCTTCCTTCCTCTCCCCCTCGTCCCCCTCTCCATCCCCCTCATCTTACCTCCTTCCCTTCCCCACAGCACCTGTACATATGTATATATGTCTGTACATATTTATTACCCTATTTTACTTGTACATATCCATTCTATTTATTTTATTTTGTTAGTATGTTTGGTTTTGTTCTCTGTCTCCCCCTTTTAGACTGAGCCCACTGTATATGTTGCCAACTTGTACTTCCCAAGCGCCTAGTCCAGTGCTCTGCACACAGGAAGCGCTCAATAAATACGATTGATTGATTGATTGGGGTGGCCGTGTTCAAACCCAGGGAAAGGGCCACCCGTTGGCTTCTCGTTGGGGTCAGCGTGACCCCTCCGCTCTTCCCCCCCACATCGGGGCACATGTGCCCACACACATCCGTGCACGTCTGAGACGGCCTCGTTCCCCCTCAGATCATTGACCCCAAGATGCCCCGTGAAGGCCTCCTGCACAACGGCGTCCCCATCCCCGTGCCCCCCCTGGACGTGCTGAAGCTGGGCGAGCAGAGGCAGGCCGAGGCGGGAGAGAAGCTCTTCCTCGTCCTGTTCTTCGACAACAAGAGGACGTGGTGAGTGGGCGGGTCGGGGCCCGGCCTTTCTCCACGGAGCCGGTCCCTTTAGAGTGGGAGCGGGGCGGGAGCGGCTGGCGCGATAGGCAGGCTGCAGCTTGCTGGGGGGTCAGAAAGACCCAATTCGGGGTTTGCGAGGCTCCGGTTTCTCCGGGTGGGGAGAAACCATCAGCTTGCCGTTGGGCGGCAAGGGCCTGGCATCCCGGCATTTTCCGGCCTTCCGTCTCGCTGATGGCGTTCCCCACCCTTGAGGCCTCCCTGGATGCCAGTGGGAGGAGTGGGCTCAATCACTCGTATTTACTGAGCGCTTACTGGGTGCAGAGCATCGTACTAAGCGCCTGGGAGAGTACAGTACAACAGCAGGTAGACGGCGAGCTCGCGGTCTAGAGGGGGCCGAAAAGCGCTGGGCCCAGCCCGCGTCCCGGGGAGCCGGAAGCCGCGGCGGCCACCCCAGCCCGTGGTCGGGGGGCCGCTCCTTCCTTCCTCCCTCGGCTTGCAGGCAGTGGCTGCCCCGAGACAAGGTGCTCCCGCTGGGCGTGGACGACACGGCGGACAAGCTGAAGATGATGGAGGGCCGCAAGACCAGCATCCGCAAGTCCGTGCAGGTGGCCTACGACCGCGCCATGATCCACCTGAGCCGGGTCCGCGGGGACCACCCTTTCGTCACCTCCAACTACCTGTAGCCCCTTCCCCTGCCCGACCGTAGAGCCAGCGGGACGCCCCGCCAGGAGCGGACCCCCCCACAACCCGCCGCCAGCCCCCAAGGTGCCAAAAGCCGCCCGGCGTCTCTCCCAGAGTGGGTCGGGGAGGAGCCGGGGAGAGCGGAGGGTCCGGGGGCGGGGGGGCTGGACCTCGGTCGGGGTAGGGGGCCCCTCCCCACCCCAACGCCTGACCGCCGGCCACCTGCCAGGGCTCCTAGGGGCCCATAGGCAGCCCTCCCTGCCTCCTCCTTGCCCAGCTGGGGCACGTGGGCAGCTGCCCTCTCCCCTCTCTGCCCCTTCCGTGCTCCATCTCTCTCGCTCTTGTGCCAAATTTATAGAAACCACCATCGCTGCCCCCCCCCGCCCCCCATTTGCTGTAAACCTGGGGTGGTGCAGAAGGGGTGGAGGCCTCTGCTGTAGCCTTGGTGGGTACACCGCCCCTTCCTCCTCTTCCTCCTCCTCCTCCTTCGTACCCGCTAACAGTCAGGGTCTTGCAGCCTCGTGTCGTTGCTTTGGACCCGATGCCTGGATGGGGATTCGGACGGGCCCCCTGGGTGTGGGTGGCCAGCGGACGACCCCATCCCAGTTGCCACTGGCAGAGGGTCCAGAGGGTTTGGCTCCCGTTCTTCTCCCACGTCCCACCCTGCTGACTTCGGGGGGAGCGAGCCCGGGGCTCCTCCTCCTCCTCACCCCCACCATGCCCAGCCTAACCAGCTCGGACCTACTGGTGCCAGAGGTGGGAAAACCATCCCAGGATCGCTCCCTCTTTGCCCCTGGAGTGACCCCGTATCCCATCCCCGCCGGCAGCCGTCCGTCCATCCCTCGATTCCGTCCCTCCAGCCGCAGGGCCCCTTTGCACCAAAGCCGCAGAGCGCCTGACGATCACCACGACGCTTTTTAACTCTCCCTTTCTTTTTAATTGCTTTAAACCTTTCACGGGGACGATGAAGGGGAGAATTTTCTTTTCCCCCCCCCCCGCGCCCTGGGAAAACTACTGCCATTTTTACTTCGTTGACTTTTAAAAAAAACCCAGCAAAAACGAAACAAAAAACAAACCACCGAGCAGGACGTGAGCCAGAGTTTAAGGAGAAAACAAACCTGTAGCATAAGGACGTTTGGGGATTTTGTATTTAAAAATAGAAAAGTAAAAAAAAAAGGTTGGGCACGGGGCTAGGGAAGGACAGACGTGCTGTACATAGTTGTAAAATACCGTTTTAAATTATTCAGGTCTCTTGTCCCGTCTTGACGTCCTCCATTGTGGGTCTGGGTGTTTTGTACGCACACGACGCCGTTTAGCGGACAGAGCTGCCCCGCTGCTCGGGGGGCAGCTTTAGCCGGGGACCGCGTGGCCTCTGCCTAACCTGTGTTTAAAGAGCTGGGTTCAAAGGGGGACGGGGGCGGGAGGGAGGGACACTCCGCCTGGGTCTGTCCGATGGTTTTCCCCAAATGACCCACGGAGAAGGCGGAGGGGAGAGGTGGGAGAAGGAGGTGGGCTCCGGCGGCTCCACCGTCGCGCCTGCCGTGAAGCACACACACACACACACACACACAGCGCTCTATTTATTGTAGAAAGTGACTCTATTTGCTTTCTAGACTTGTTTATATCAGATGGTATGAGAGAGGTAATAAAGAAGAACGACCTATGCTCGTAAAGTGGAAAGGAGTTAATTTCACCTACTAGCGTCTGACTGTCTGAAACTATTTTCCTTCCGAGAAATAAACGTTCTGAAGGACAACAGGAGCGGTGCGGTGTGGTGCTTAGCGCGGGGCTGAGGCCCGCGACCCCCCCGCCTCCTTCACCCCCTCTCCTTCCCGGGTTGGAGAGTCTGGCTTTGGCCCCAGACAAGGAGCTGGGTTCCGATTCCCTCCACTCTTTCGCCGGCTGTTTTCCCCCCGGCCCAGAGGTGGGCTTTGTGGCCGGCAGCAGTCACGGCCCAGGAGGGCCCGGCCCCTTGAATGGAGCCCCGCTCTCCGGTGCCCCCGTACCTTGGGCCCGGTTGGCCTCCCTGAGCGGGAACAAGCACCTGGGACTTGACTTCTTTGTTAAAAAATAATGATAATAATGATGGTATTTGTTAAGCTACCTACTGAGAGCTCACCTGCTCCAGGAGGCCTTCCCAGACTGAGCCTCCCCCTTGTCCCCCTCTCCATTCCCCCCGCCTTACCTCCTTCCCTTCCCCACACCACCTGTATATATGTATATATGTTTGTACGGATTTATTACTCTATTTTACTTGTACATATCTATTCTATTTTATTTTGTTAATATATTTTGTTTTGTTCCCTGTCTCCCCCTTCTAGACTGTGAGCCCACTGTTGGGTAGGGACCATCTCTATGTGTTGCCAACTTGTACTTCCCAAGCGCTTAGTACAGTGCTCTGTACACAGTAAGCGCTCAATAAATATGATTGATTGATTCCTCTCCGCTTCCTCATCCCCCCAGCCTTACCTCCTTCCCTTCCCCACACCACCTGTATATATGTATATATGTTTGTACGGATTTATTACTCTATTTTACTTGTACATATCTATTTATTTTATTTTGTCAATATGTTTTGTTTTGTTGTCTGTCTCCCCCTTCTAGACTGTGAGCCCGCTGTTGGGTAGGGACTGTCTCTAGATGTTGCCAACTTGTACTTCCCAAGCGCTTAGTACAGTGCTCTGCACACAGTAAGCGCTCAATAAATACGATTGATTGATTAAGCGCTTACTATGTGCAAAGCACTGTTCCGAGGAGCCCCTACTCAATCCAGCAAGGAAGCAGGCTAGATTTCTAGACTGTGAGCCCACTGTTGGGTAGGGACCGTCTCTAGGTGTTGCCAACTTAGACTTCCCAAGCGCTTAGTACGGTGCTCTGCACACAGTAAGCGCTCAGTAAATACGATTGAATGAATGAATGAATGAATGAATAATTGAAAAGCAGGCGTAGGCAATCTGCTCCAGTTCCCAGGGGGGAGGTGGAAGCCGAGCCGTTGGTGGGGCTGGATCAATCAATCAATCATATTTATTGAGCGTTTACTGGGTGCAGAGCACTGCAGTAAGTGCTTGGGAAGTACAAGTAGACACAGGCCCTTCAATCAATCAATCAATTGTATTTATTGAGCGCTTACTGTGTGCAGAGCACTGTACCTTCCACCACAAGCTTATATAGTCTAGGGGAGTGAGAGGGATGCCAACTCTCCTTCTGATGCGGAAATCAATCAATCAATCGTATTTATTGAGCGCTTACTGTGTGCAGAGCCCTGGCCAGGGGCTGTCCCATTAGTGCCCACTGACGCGGCCCCCAAGACCCGGCACACGGGGTGAGCAGGGTGCCACCCTCCTGGCAGCCGTCCCGGGTGGCCAGAAGAGCGGAGTCCTCACAAACTGCACCTCGCTCCCACTGGAGGCGGCTCCTTCTGACAATCTGGAACTGACCCCAGGGGCTACTACAGAAGCAGCGTGGCTCCATGGAAAGAGCCCGGGCCCACATTGTCTTTGTCCAGAAACGCTCAGGGCATGTTACTCCCCTCCTCAAAAATCTCCAGTGGCTACCAATCAACCTGCGCATCAGGCAGAAACTCCTCACCCTGGGCTTCAAGGCTGTCCATCCCCTCGCCCCCTCCTACCTCACCTCCCTTCTCTCCTTCTCCAGCCCAGCCCGCACCCTCCGCTCCTCTGCCGCCGCTAATCTCCTCACCGTTAGGCCTCGTTCTCGCCTGTCCCGCCGTCGACCCCCGGCCCACGTCCTCCCCCGGGCCTGGAATGCCCCCAATCCCTCTGCCCATCCGCCAAGCTAGCTCTCTTCCTCCCTTCAAGGCCCTACTGAGAGCTCACCTCCTCCAGGAGGCCTTCCCACACTGAGCCCCTTCCTTCCTCTCCCCCTCGTCCCCCTCTCCATCCCCCCATCTTACCTCCCTCCCTTCCCCACAGCACCTGTATATATGTATGTACATATTTATTACTCTATTTTACTTGTACATATCTATTCTATTTATTTTATTTTGTTAGTATGTTTGGTTTTGTTCTCTGTCTCCCCCTTTTAGACTGTGAGCCCACTGTTGGGTAGGGACTGTCTCTACATGTTCCCAACTTGTACTTCCCAAGCGCTTAGTACAGTGCTCTGCACACAGTAAGCGCTCAATAAATACGATTGATTGATTGATTGATTAATCTCTCAGTTCCTCAGTTTCCTCATCTGTAAAATGGGGATAAGATATTTGTACTCCTTTTCTCTTAGAGTGTAGGATAATAATAATAATGTTGGCATTTGTTAAGCGCTTACTATGTGCAAAGCACTGTTCTAAGCGCTGGGGGGATACAAAGTGATCAGGTTGTCCCATGTGGGGTTCACAGTCTTAATCCCCATTTTACAGATGAGGTAACTGAGGCTCAGAGAAGTTAAGTGACCTTCCCAAGGTCACACAGCAGACATGGGGCGGAGTTGGGATTCAAACCCATGACCTCTGACTCCAAAGCCCATGCTCTTTCCACTGAGCCATGCTAGGATGGGGATTGTATTTCATCTGTTTATTTTGTATCTACCCTAGTGCTTAGCAACTAGTATGCACTTAATATTCATTCATTCAATCGAATTTATTGAGCGCTTACTGTGTGCAAAGCACTGTACTAAGCGCTTGGGAAGTACAAGTTGGCAACATATAGAGACGGTCCCTACCCAACAGTGGGCTCACAGTCTAGAAATACCAAACCTATCAATACCAATACCAAAACCTATCAATCAATACCTGTTCTCCCTCCTCCTTGGGCTCCGAGCCCTGTGTGGGACAGGAACTGTGTCCGGCCTGATTGACTTGTGTCTACCTTAATTGCTTAGAATAGTGCTTGACACATAGTAAGCACGGCCTCAGTTCCCTCATCTGTAAAATGGGGATGAAGACTGTGAACCCCCCGTGGGACAACCTGATCACCTTGTAACCTCCCCAGCGCTTAGAACAGTGCTTGGCACATAGTAAGCGCTTAATAAATGCCATCATTATCCAGCGCTTAGAACAGTGCTTTGCACATAGTAAGCGCTTAACAAATGCCATTATTATTATTATTATTATTAACCACACATACATTTCCCCTGAAAATGCTAGACATCTACCCTCTCGGTCTCTACACCTCATTTCTTTCTTCCAAAGTCCTCCTTCAGATGAACAGCTCTTCTTTCAGTTTGCCATTCAGGACAACATCAAACTCCTTGGGATGGAGGGATTTCCTTAAGTCATCTAGTACATCCCCCGTCTCCAGGGAGAAGTGCTCTAATTCCTGTCGAGGAAGAGATTTGTCTCTTTTGGGTTTTAAAAAACAGATGGGCAGGAGACTTTCTCCCCTGCCGCCCCGCCACACGCAGCTTCCCGAAAAACATGCTTCAGTGCCTCATTCGTTCATTCAATCAAATTTATTACGCACTTACTGTGTGCAGAGCACTGTGCTAAGCACTTGGGAAAGGACAATACAACCCTCCCAAGCCCTCTCCAAGACTGAGAACTCCCTGTGTGAGAAGGAGCTTGGAGATTCCCTCAGGACTGAGAGGAGCCACTTCCAACCCTCTTGACAGTGTGCTCCTTGAAGGCAGTGATTTTGTTTACCATGTCTATTGTTTTGTACTTTCCCCCAGTGCTTAGCGCTAAACCCTACACAAATCAAGCGCTCAGTCAATGATATATATCGACCACTTACTGTGTGCCGAGTATGTTTGGTTCTGTTCTCCGTTCCCCCCCCTTTTAGACTGTGAGCCCACTGTTGGGTAGGGACTGTCTCTATGTGATGCCAATTTGTACTTCCCAAGCGCTTAGTACAGTGCTCTGCACATAGTAAGCGCTCAATAAATACGATTGATTGATTGATTGATTGATTGCCGAGCACTCTACCAAGTGCTTGGGAGAGTACAATCTATCAGAGTTGACAGACATGCTCAATAAATACCACTGATTGACTGATGGTCAAGCAACTCCAGACCAGGCAAGGGACTCCCTGGAGAAACTTTGGGACCAGAGGGCATTCCCACTGGTTGAAAAGGCCATCCGGGGTCGAAACTCGGAGTCCTGATGGCATTCCTGAAACCTGGTCTGTCATCAGCTGGACACACAGAAAGCCTACCCTGGGATTGTGCTTCAGCCAAGATCAAGCGCAAGGGAGCCTCATTCAGTTATTTATTTTATTTGTACATATTTATTCTATTTATTTTGTTAATATGTTTTGTTCTCTGCCTCCCCCTTCTAGACTGTGAGCCCACTGTTGGGTAGGGACCGTCTCTATACGTTGCCAACTTGGACTTCCCAAGCGCTTAGTCCAGTGCTCTGCACACAGTAAGCGCTCAATAAATACGATTCAACGAATGAATTCAGTTCAACCGATCAATCAATGGTATCAATCAACCCTCTCAGAGAAGCAGCTTGGCTCAGTGGAAGGAGCGTGGGCTTGGGAGCCAGAAGTTGTGGGTTCAAATCCCGGCTCTGCCAATTGTCAGCTGTGTGACTGGGCCAGTCACTTAACTTCTCTGTGCTTCAGTTACCTCACCTGTAAAATGGGGATTGAGACTGTGAGCCCCACGTGGGACAACCTGATCACCTTGTATCCTCCCCAGTGCTTAGAACAGTGCTTGGCACATAGTAAGCACTTAACAAATGGCATCCTCATTATTATTATTTCCTGAGCACTAACTGTGTGCAGAGCACACAGCTAAGTGCTTCGTAAAGTACAGTTCAGATGGTAGACGTGATCCCTGCCCCAAGAAGCTTAAAGTCTAGAGGGGGAGACAAATTCCAGCCCCTTCACTCCACAGAAACCACCCTCTCAAAGTTCACCAATGATCTCCTCCTCGCCAAATCCAACCACCTCTACTCCATCCTAGTCTTCCGGACCTCTCAGCTGCCTTGGATACTGTCGACCATTCCCTTCTCCAGGAAACATTTTCCAACCTCGGCTTCACTGACACTCCTCTCCTGGTTCTCCTCCTATCTCTCTGGCCACTCATTTCAGTCTCTTTCACAGCCTCCTCCTCTGCCTCCCACTCCCCTAACTGTGGGGATCCCTCAAGATTCATTTCTGGATCACCTTTTCTCCATCTATACCCATTCCCTTGGAATACTTGTTCGCTTACACAGCATCAATCACCTCTTCCTCCCTTCAAGGCCCTGAGAGCTCACCTCCTCCAGGAGGCCTTCCCAGACTGAGCCCCTTCCTTCCTCTCCCCCTCGTCCCCCTCTCCATCCCCCCCATCTTACCTCCTTTCCTTCCCCACAGCACCTGTATATATGTATATACATATTTATTACTCTATTTTACTTGTACATAACTATTCTATTTTATTTTGTTAGTATGTTTGGTTTTGTTCTCTGTCTCCCCCTTTTAGACTGTGAGCCCACTGTTGGGTAGGGACTGTCTCTATATGTTGCCAACTTGTACTTCCCAAGCGCTTAGTACAGTGCTGTGCACACAGTAAGCACTCAATAAATATGATTGATTGATTGATTGATACCCAAATCTACATCTCCAGCCCCTCTTTCTCCCCTTCTCTGCAGTCTCGCATTTCCTCCTGCCTTCAAGATATCTCTACTTCGATGTCCTCCCTTCACCTCAAACTTGTTATGTATTTTCCCACCCAAACCCCGTCGTCCCACTCACTCTCCCCTCGCTGTTGACGGTACCACCATCCTTCCTGTCTCACGAGCCCCTAACTTTGGCATTGTCCTTGACTCCTCTCTCTCGTCCCACCCACATATTCAAGCCATCACTAAATCCTGTCAGTTCTACCTTCAAACATCCCCCAAATCCTCCCCTTCCTCTCCATCCAAACTGCTATCACATTACTGCACTTATCCTAACCCGCCTTCATTATTGTATCAGCCTCCTCGCTGACCTCCCTGCCTCCCGTCTCTCCCCACTCCAATCCATACTCGATTCTGCTGCCCGAATCATTTTCCTTCAAAAACGGTCAGACCATGTTTCCCCACTTCTCGAGAAACTCCAGTGGTTGACCGTCCAACTTCGCATCAGACAAAAACTCCTCACCATCGACTTTAAAGCACTTAAATTACCTCGCCCCCTCCAACCTCACCTTGCTCTTCTCCCACTACGACCCAGCCTGCAAACCCCATTCCTGATTGTATTAGATCTATCCCGCCATCTTGCACGGTGCTTAACGCACGGTAAATGCTTAATAAACACCATCATTAATCATTCCTGATTCCTGATTGTATTAGATCTATCCCGCCATCTTGCACGGTGCTTAACGCACGGTAAATGCTTAATAAACACCATCTCTAATCAATAGACGCAGTTACAGTCTATGCAATTTGAAACACTTTAAGAAAGGAATGGCTAAGTACTTACCAGAAGAAGGGGAGCGAAAATAGGTTTTGCTCTGCGTCGAGCTGGCGCTTTTTGAACGGTTTGAGATCCTGGATAATCTCGGTTCTCCCGGCTCCTGTAAGCTGCCCGGTGATCCCGTTTGGAGGCGGTGGGAGTACAGGCGGGGGACCCGTCCCCCCTAGAAACGAGCCCCCGTCCCCATCCTCCCTCTCTCCCCTCTTACCCAAGCAAAGTCCTGGATGATTTCTCCGCGACCCCGGCGCTCCCCAACTGGGGTTCACTCCCCTAAGATTGCCGCCCCCGCCAACCCTCCACGGCCCCAGAGACCAGGGAAGGCAGAGCCGGGCTATGGAGGAGGAAACGGTTTATTCACAGCGCTACCACTTTGTTCGGAGTTCACATTTGCCCGTACAAACATAAAAACCGAAAAAATAAAGCCACCTCTTGGGAGCGTGAAGTGTCTTTAATCGGGCAGGCGGAGCCGGGCCACCTGCCCCCTTGCTTTCCGAAGGAAACTGCCAAGGCACGGCGAGAGGGGAAGGACAGAGTCAGAGGGTGCCTGAGAAATGACTCCAGACGGGCAACGCGACACGCCAGACGCTGGGTGGGGGTCACCGGGGGACGGCGCTTGGGGTCCCGGGCCACGGGACGGGGCCGCCGACGGTGGGGAGACCACAAAAAACTCCACCAGGTGGTTTGTGATGTGACCTCGGGGGAGGGGGCGCGGCCAGCTGGGGCGGGACGCTGTCCCTGAAACAAGGAAGAGGCCGGAAACCGTGGGCCTAGTCACCCCCGCGAGCCGCTCGCTCACCTTGGCACTACCGCGCTGTGGTTTCCACCGGGAATAAAACACCTTCAAATGTTAAAACACAGCCTCGTCCCCGGCCCCCTCTCCCAAGGGGGAGGAAGGACCCCAGCAGCAAAGACGGGGTTTCCTCCACCCTACTCTCCAGGGAGTCGTCCCCAGGAGGGTGGCGGGAGGCACGTTTCCGCGGGAGGAGGGGGCCGGAGACGACGGCAGGG
Organism: Tachyglossus aculeatus; assembly: GCF_015852505.1. Taxonomy (NCBI): domain Eukaryota; kingdom Metazoa; phylum Chordata; class Mammalia; order Monotremata; family Tachyglossidae; genus Tachyglossus; species Tachyglossus aculeatus. The sequence continues at coordinate 16,903,355 of NC_052072.1, read as the reverse complement.
GCGAGTTGGGGCCGCGGCTGTCTGCAGGATGGGGTTGACGGGAGGGGACCCCGAGCCCACAGCTAGCTCGGGGACCCTCAACCGCCAACTCTCCGAACTCGGCCGCTCGCTCCCCTCGGCCGCTGGCTCCGGGAACCGTCTCCGCGAGAGAGAGCTAATGTTCTCTCGTTTGGGCCGGCGGCACGGCCCCCGGACCGGCCCGGCGCCCCTCGGAAACATAAAATCACGTCCCCTACCAACAGAGAACACGTATCGTACGTCGGCAGCCAGATACACAAGGACACGCTACACACGGGACGCCTTGAAGTGTCTCGGTGGGGGTGAGGGAGTGTCTAGAGGCTCCGTCCTTCCCTCCCCGTTCCAGGTTCCGCTGTAGCCGAACCGGGGCTCCCCTCTCGCCCGGTTAGGTGCCAGGCGATCACTCCCGTCCTGACTCGGCGGGTGCCGCCCGAATCGGGGGCGGGTGGGGGGAAGAGGAGGCTTCCGACTTCTGCCTCGGCCTGGACTCGGCAGCGAGTGGGCCTGCCTGGGCCTTTCCCTCCCCCGGCCGCTCCAGCTTCGGGGAAGGGTCTCGGAAGGGAGCGGGACGTCGGAATATACGGCCTTTCCACCCGCGACCAGATCGGGCTCGGGACCGCGGGGTGGCCAAGGCCGCATCGGGGTCTGGGAGTTGCCCTCTGGACCGTTTCCCTCTCGGCAGCGAATGACCCGGAACCCCTTCTCTCTGTCTCCTCTCCCGTCTCCACCCGGTCCGCGCTCCCAACCTCAAAGCGGCCTTCCCGCCCTTCCGGCCCAAGGGCCCGGCCGCGGACGGGGAGCGGTGGGCAGGAGGGCGGGCACCCCAAGGGGTTGTTGAGACGGAGGCTGATGGGAGCTTTTTTTTTTACAGCAGGTCGAGCTCCTGGCCCGGGGTGTCGGGACGATTGCCACAGTGATTGGATTGCCGTCGGCGATGCGGGGAGATGATGGGTCCCGGGCCGGGGACAACCCCTACCGGCGGTAATGGTTGGGGGCGTCCGCAAACATGTACTTCAGTCTGTACGCTTCCGCCAACAGGAGCCCGATCTCCTCGTTGCCCCAGTGTATCGTCGGGAGATTCTGCAACAGCATGAGGAGGCCCTGAAAAACATGGGTGAAGGGGCTTTCACGTGAAGGGCCAGGCCTTGGGGGGGGTGGTGAGGAGAGGTAGGGCTGGGGCGGGAGGAGCGGGGCAGCCCACGGACCCTTGGCTACAGCTTGGCCCCTTCCGAGCCTTTGCATGGGCCTTGTGCAAGAAGCCACCTCCTCCACCCTCCTCCCCACATTCATTCATTCAACTGCATTTGTTGAGCACTTACTGTGTGCAGAGCGCTGTACTAAGTGCTTGGGAGAGTACACTATAATAAATAGACACATCCCCTGCCCACGATGAGCTGAAACTGGCCCATTCCCTCCCTAATGCCCAGAATTACGGTGAGGCCCATGGGCCAGGCTGGAGAGGATCCTATCCTGTGGCTCTAAGCCACGTGACTCTCTGGTGGCCTGGAGGGGGGCCGGAGGGGCCGCGGCCCCTGAAAAGGAAGGAGCCGAGCCCGCTGAATCTCGAAACTGGCACCACTCGGGGGAAAGCGGGTTCTGGGCACCCGAGACGGGGATCCAACAGGCCCAAGCATGAGAGGAAACCAGAGGTCCCACTCCAGACTGCGGTTCCTAGCTCCCAGCTGCACATCATCATCATCAATCGTATTTATTGAGCGCTTACTATGTGCAGAGCACTGTACTAAGCGCTTGGGAAGTACAAATTGGCAACATATAGAGACAGTCCCTACCCAACAGTGGGCTCACAGTCTAAAAGAACCCACAGCTCGAAGACGTGCACCCTTCACGACCGGCATCGGGGTCTGTCCCGACGAAGCGGCCCCCTCACTGCACCCACCGGCCCGCTTCCCTCTTGGAAGTGGGGGGAAGGACAGGTGAGCTGGGAGAACGGCAGATGGGCTGAGATGTGAACGTGGGGACCGATTCCACTCTCCCTCCCCCAGGTCCCCAGCTCTCCCCACTCAATCAATCGTATTTATTGAGCGCTTACTGTGTGCAGAGCACTGGACTAAGCCCTTGGGAATCCAAGTTGGCAACATATAGAGACGGTCCCTACCCAACAGTGGGCTCACAGTCTAGAACTCCTCTCTTCAGCCCTGTCATTTTGCATTGCCCCCCAAGGGGGACGTGCGAGGGACAAAGGGAGGATCCTCAAATGTGCCATTTTGCTGCTGGCCCCCGGCTCTAGTCAAAGGCCGGTTGGAAAAAAGTCCAAACCGCTGACTAAAATAGGGATTCGGGATTACCTGTGGATTTTGATTATCTGTGTCAGCCCAACGCCCTCATGCCCCGGGCCCCTTGGAATTAGCCGAATATAACATGACACGTAAATCTGTGAAGCGTTCGATATTTTTCTGAGCCCCCTCCTTCCTCTCCCCCTCCTCATCCCCCCGGCCTTACCTCCTTCCCCTCCCCACAGCACCTGTATATATGTATATATGTTTGTACGGATTTATTACTGTATTTATTTTATTTGTACATATTTATTCTATTTATTTTATTTTGTTAATACGTTTTCTTTTGTTCTCTGTCTCCCCCTTCTAGACTGTGAGCCCGCTGTTGGGTAGGGACCGTCTCTATATGTTGCCAAGTTGTAATAATGATGATGGCATTTATTAAGCGTTTACTATGTGCAAAGCACTGTTCTAAGCACTGGGGAGGTTACAAGGTGATCTGGTTGTCTCACGGGGGGCTCAGTCTTAATCCCTATTTTACAGATGAGGGAACTGGGGCCCAGAGAAGTGAAGTGACTTGCCCAAAGTCACACAGCTGACAATTGGTGGAGCCGGGATTTGAATGCATGGCCTCTGACTCCAAAGCCGGGCTCTTTCCACTGAGCCACGCTGCTTCTCCTTGTACTTCCCAAGCGCTTAGTACAGGGCTCTGTCACACAGTAAGCGCTCAATAAATATGACTGAATGAATGAATGAATGAATGAATGAATGATATTGCCTTTCCGCCCGCCTCCTGGCCCTCAGGCCCTGGTGGCGCAGCGGGGTGGGTGTGCCAGGACCTCCGCGGTTGGCACCGAGTCGCGCCATCAGGGCCACGGCCGCCCGGGGCCAGCAGGCCCCTGCCTCTCACCTGAAAGTCCTCCTCGTCCAAGATCTCCTTCCGCCACTTGATTAAGAAGGCCGCACACACGTAGAGGTGGAAGTGGGAGAATCCTTCTGGCTCAGACTGCAAGAGATCAACCCCTCCTGAGCAAAGCCTGGGCTGGGCAGACGGGGTCCCCTGGCTACCTGACTTCAGACACTTCTGGAAGGGACAGGGAAGGGTCCAGCAGGAGATCCCCTTCCTTCCTCTCCCCCTCGTCCCCTTCTCCATCCCCCTCATCTTACCTCCTTCCCTTCCCCACAGCACCTGTATATACGTATATATGTTTGTACACATTTATTACTCTATTATTTATTTTACTTGTACATATCTATTCAATTTATTTTATTTTGTTAGCATGTTTGGTTTTGTTCTCTGTCTCCCCCTTTTAGACTGTGAGCCCACTGCTGGGTAGGGACTGTCTCTATATGTTGCCAACTTGTACTTCCCAAGCGCTTAGTACAGTGCTCTGCACACAGTAAGCGCTCAATATGATTGATTGATTGAGATTAATAATAATAATAATAATGATGGCATTTTTTAAGCGCTTACTATGTGCAAAGCACTGTTCTAAGCACTGGGGGAGATACAAGGTGATTAGGTTGTCCCACTTGGGGCTCACAGTCTTAATCCCCATTTTACAGGTGACATAAGTGAGCCTCAGAGAAGTTAAGCGACTTGCCCAAGGTCACACAGCAGACGTGGCGGAGCAGGGATTAATAATAATAATGATGGCATTTATTAAGTGTTTACTATGTGCAAGGCACTGTTCTAAGCGCTGGGGAGGTTACAAGGTGATCAGGTTGTCCCACGGGGGGCTCACAGTCTTAATCCCCATTTTACAGATGAGGGAACTGAGGCCCAGAGAAGTGAAGTGACTTGCCCAAAATCACATAGCTGACAAGTGGCGGAGCCAGGATTTGAACCCATGACCTCTGGCTCCAACGCCCGGGTTCTTTCCACTGAGCCACACGCAGAAGCAAGCTATAGGGGGAAGACCCTGGGACTGGGAGTCAAGAAACCTGACTTCTCCAGCAGTAGGTATGGCGTAGAGGACAGAGCACAATCCTGGGAGTCATCAGGACCTGGGTTCTAATCCCGGCTCCGCCACTTGTCTGCTGTGTGACCTTGGGCAGGTCACTTCATTTCTCTGTGCCTCGGTTACCTCACCTGTAAAATGGGGATTGAAACTGTGAGCCCCACATGGGAAAGGGACTGTGTCCAACCCCATTTGCCTGTCTCCACCCCAGTGCTTAGTGCAGTGCCTGGCACATAGTAAGCGCTTAACAAATTCCACAATCATTATTATTATTATTATTACCAGCCTGCTGGGTGACCGCAGGACAAGCCACCTAGCCTCTCTGGGATTCAGTCTTAAATTCCATAATCATTATTATTATTATTAGCCTGCTGGGTGACCGCAGGACAAGCCACCTAGCCTCTCTGGGATTCAGTCTCCACATCTGTAAAATGGGGATAAGATCTCCCGAGATCTCCCGAGAAGCAGCGTGGCTCAGTGGGAAAGAGCACGGGCTTTGGAGTCAGAGGTCAGGGGTTCAAATCCCGGCTCCGCCACTTGTCAGCTGTGTGACTTTGGGCTAGTCACTTAACTTCTCTGTGCCTCAGTTCCCTCATCTGTAAAATGGGGATGAAGACTGTGAGCCCCTCGTGGGACAACCTCATCAACTTGTATCCCCCCAGCGCTTAGAACAGTGCTTTGCACATAGTAGGCGCTTAATAAATGCCATTATTATTATTATTATTATTATTATCTCCCACCCCCTACCACTTCAAGGACTGGTGCTCCATGTGGGAACTGGGACTGCGTCCGATCTGATGATACTGGGCCTACCCCAGCGCCTAGCAGAGTGCTCGGCACCTAGCGAGCTCTTGCCAAAGACACCATCGCTAAAGTGACGCAGGGAATTTCCCCAAGCGTCTCAGGGGCGGGGGAGGAGGGAGGCTGGAGTGTTGTGCTCAGGAGAGGCCCAGGGCGCGTCTCCGTACCTGGTAGGTGTCCCACAGCCGGATGGTGCAGCGGAGGGGCAGTTCCCTCATGAGCAGATTGTTCATCCAGCGAAAGGCAAACTGCAGGTATTCCACCTCGTACCTCCTGAAGTGATTGTGTACCTGCTCTGGAACGGGAAAGGCCATGGGCCCGGCCGGACCGCCCGCGAGCGTCTCTCTCCGCCCGGGGAGAAAGCTCCCACGCCCCACTCGCGTCCCAGCCCTCGAACCTCTCCCTGATTTCCCTCCCACCAGCCGTCCTCTACAGCCAAATAAACGTCCAGAGCGCTCGCGGGGGAGGAGCTCGGCTGGCATCGGGTGGCAGGAAGGTTGGATTCCTGGTGCCCAAGCTGACTCGCCCCGTCGGCCACGGTCACCCCACCGCCTGAGGACCCCGTAGCCCCTGTCACCGCTCGGCGTGGATCCCACCTACCGTCAATCCGGCTGACGAGCTCTTCCAGCGCTTTGACTTTCTTCTGGATCCCGGGCTGCGCAAAGGTGTAGTTGTCCTGCAGGGGAGAGCCGGCTTGGGATCAAAGGGGACTGGAGGATGGTGACGCTACCAATCAATCAATCGTATTTATTGAGCACTTACTATGTGCAGAGCACTGTACTAAGCGCTTGGGAAGTACAAATTGGCAACATATAGAGACAGTCCCTACCCAACAGTGGGCTCACAGTCTAAAAGGGGCGGGGGGGGGGGGGGGGCAGCATCCACCCGAGCAGCATCCAGATGAGCATCTGGAGTGCGGCGCTCAGTACAGCACTCCGCACCTGGAAAAATGCTCAGTGAATACTACTGACTGATGGATTGGGCAGAGCCTTGAGAGGCGACATGGCCTGGTGAGAAGCGGTGTGGACTAGTGAGAAGCAGTCTGGCCTATTAGAAAGAACGTTGGCCTGAGAGTCAGACGACCTGGGTTCTAATCATCATCATCAATTGTATTTATTGAGCGCTTACTATGTGCAGAGCACTGTACTAAGCGCTTGGGAAGTCCAAGTTGGCAACATACAGAGACAGTCCCTACCCAACAGTGGGCTCACAGCCTAAAAGGGGGAGACAGAGAACAAAACCAAACATACTAACAAAGTAAAATAAATTCTAATCCTGATCCCCCACTTGTCTGCTTGTAGGACCTTTGGGAAACCACTTCACTTCTCTTTGCCTTGGTTACCTCATCTGTAAAGTGAGGATTCAATACCTGTTCTCCCTCCATTTTAGATTATGAGAGGCGCATGGGACGGGGTCCGTTTCCAACCTGATTATCTTGAATCTACCCCAGTACTTAGTACAGTGTCTGGCTTACAGGAAGCCCTTAACCAATAACATTTAAAAAAAAACAACAACTAGGCACTTAGGGACCAGATGGGAGAACGATTCCTGCCCTCTAGGAGCATATGACCTTGTGGGGAAGGGAAGCAGCTATCCAGGACAAGAATACACCTGTGAAAAGAGCAGGAGGGAGGGTACGCAGAATACAGGTGGACAAATAAACTGAAGTAGCACAGCCTAGTGGATCGAGCACGGGCCAGGAGTCAGAAGGACCTGGGTTCTAATCCCGATTCTGCCACTTGTTTGCTGGGTGACCCTGGGCAAGTCACTTCACTTCTCTGTGCCTCAGTTACCTCACCTGTAAAACGGGGATTAAGACTGTGAGCCCTGTATGGGACAGGGAATGTGTCCAACCTGCTCAACTTCTATCTAGCCCAGTGCTTAGAAGAGTGCTTGACACATAGTAAGCGCTTAACAAATACCATTATTATTATTATTATTATTATTATTATTATTATTATAAGATGAGCCAACTGTGAGGAAGAGGATGACGGAGTCTCCAGTCCTAAACAACAGACAAGGATCGGTCCAGTCCCGGAGACCTGGGGAACTAGAGCCCACGCCAAGGAACAGACTTTAGTGGGAGCACCTTACACTCTCATCCCCTTCAGTTGGGTACCCTCTGGGGCGGCAAGCGAACACCCAATCAGTCAGTCAAACATATTTATTAAGCACTGTACTAAGCGCTTGGGAGAGTACCACAGTCACACCCGCTGTCCACAACGAGCTTACAGTCTAGAGGGGAAAATCAGGAATCAGACAGGTTATATTGTTGGGTTGTACTCTCCCAGGCGCTTAGTACTTCACTTCTCTGTGCCTCAGTTACCTCAACTGTAAAATGGGGATTAAGAACTGAGCCCCAAGTGGAACAGGGACTGTGTCCAACCTGATTCACTTGTAAGAATAATAATAATGATAATTGTGGTATATGTTAAGCGCTATGTGCCAGGCACTGTACTACTCTGTGGGGTGGATATGAGCAAATTGGTACCTAGCATATAAAAAGTGATTAACAAATATCAGCTGGCATATAGAAAGTGCTTAACAGATATCATTTGGAAAAAAAAAAGCTCAGTGACGTAGGGAAAAGTGTGGCAGCCATCTCCCCTGCCCAGGGCCTGTTTCTGTTATTCTTGGGCCACCCTCACCCCATGATTGGAAGCGGGCAGCAATCACATGGCCACTTTACATCTGGGGAACCAGGTCCAAAGAGATTCATTCCCAAAAGTCGCCCAAGTAGCCTATGTTGGAGGCAGGACTTTGAGGCCAAGCCCCCCCGCCCCGACAAGCTACCCTCTTTCGTCTGCGTCAGAGCTGGGTTAAGGACTACCTAGGGGCCAGATTTCTAGGCTCTAAAAAGGGTTCATTCATTCATTCAATCATATTTATTGAGCACTGACTGTGTGCAGAGCACTGTACTGCGCTTGGGAATTACAAGTTGGCAACATATAGAGCCGGTCCCTACCCAACAGTGGGCTCACAGTCTAGAAAATGGCTAGGGATGGGAGGTAGGGTGGGCTACCTCTTTTTCCCCAGCAGCCAGTTCAAGTGAAGAGGTAAGAGGGAGCGAGGGAGAGCAGGCTGGGCAAAGGGAGAATAGCAGGGGCAGCAGCAAGGAAGGTGGAAGACAGAGGGGGACCACCAGGACCGCGCTGGCCCGGGCCACGGGCTCACCTGGATCCCGTCCAGCAGCTTGCTCATGCACCAGAAGCTGTCCGCTTCGATGCTCCGCAGCACGTCCTGAGACAAGTTGGTCACGTCGAAGTTCTCCACTTCCTCTTCTGAAACACAAAAGGCCAAGACGGTCTGGGAGACTTTGCCCAGGAAGGTGAGAGAATCAGGCACCTCCCATGGAATCCCCTGGGAGTCAGGCTGCTGCTCCTGAGACGAGCCATCCCCCATTTTTCCGGCTGGGTCGCTCGGTTTCCCGGCTGCAGCGGAGTCTGGGGAAGCCTGAACAGACCAAGCAGGTGATCCGCACCATCTCGCTCTTCTCTGGGAGACGAACATTTGATTTCCACTTGCGGCTACTCTATTTTGGAAGAGGCCACTCCCAGCCCTGTGCTAATGGAGCACAAGGCAGCCTGGGAGTCTGGCTAACAACCCCCCTGTGTCCCTAGTTCCTGTCCAAGTCTGAAGAGGAGAGGCTTCCAAATCAGTGGATCCCCAAGGTGGATCTGCCAAAGTAACAATGACGCTTTTTGTTCTGCATGGGCTAAGCATTATGTTAAGTGCTGGGGTAGAGACAAGATAATCAGTTCGGACTAAGTCCCTGTCCCGCATGAGGTTCAGCATCTAAGAGGGAACATGTAATGCAACCCCATTTCACAGATGAGGAAACAGAGGCATGGAGAAGTGGAGTGACTTGCCCAAGGTCACACAGGAGGCAAGTGGCAGAGCCGGAAGTAGAACCTGCGTCTCTGGACTCCCAGCCCTGTTCTCTTTCCGCTAGGCAACAATGACAGGTTAAATTGCCTTGCTCTTCCCTATTTCCTGGCCCACCCTCTCCATTTCCTGATGAGCACTTGGGCTCAATCAAACCCAGAGAAGGCCACAGGCAACCCCGGATTGACTGACCAAGGCCCTGGCATCCTATAAACCTGCTTGACTGTGGGCCCACTGTTGGGTAGGGACCGTCTCTATATGTTGCCAACTTGTACTTCCCAAGCGCTTAGTACAGTGCTCTGCACACAGTAAGCGCTCAATAAATACGACTGATTGATTGATTGATTTCAGGTGTCAGAGTATTCTCCTGCATCTATCTGATCCCGGGATGCGGCAGTGAGAAAGAAGTGGCGGGTCGGAAAATTTGAACAGGGAAGCTCCTCCATCCAATTCCCCCTGTGGGAGTGACAGCCAGACATGATTCACGCTTCCCAAAACCCCCTGGGAGGGACCATCGCAATCACGTCAATCAGTCCATCGTATTCATAGAGCGCTTACTGTGTGCAGAACACTGTACTAAGTGCTTGGGAGGGTACAGTACGACAGATACATTCCCAGCTCACAACAAGCTTACAGTCTAGAGGGCAAGACAGACATTAATATTAATAAATTACAGATAGGTGTATAAGCGCTGTGGGACCCACTGTTGGGTAGGGACTGCCTCTATATGTTGCCAACTTGTACTTCCCAAGCGCTTTGTACAGTGCTCTGCACACAGTAAGCGCTCAATAAATACGACTGATTGATTGATTGATTGATTGGGAGGGAAGGTGAATAAAGGGAGCAAATGAGGGCCATGAAGAAGGGAGTGGGGGAAGAGGAAACGAGGGCTCAGAGGGAAGGCCTCTTGGAGATGTGCCTTCAAAATGGGTCACAGTCAACAGAAACTCCCTCTCTCCAGGGGCTTTTCCCTGCTCGGGAAGCTGAAGGGGCTCACTCACCTCTGAGACAGAAGCGGGAATGTCATTTTTGGGCCAAATGCCGATGCCCAGGAAGGATGCCCTCCAGGGATAGCATTTAACAGGGAGTCGAGAAGGTGAAGCTGGGACTTGTGCTAATTTCACCACAGATTCTCCTCAGAGACAGTAGGTTAAAGCCTCAGGTGATGGTCCTGTTGAGAGGATCACGCCAACTCCCCCCAAATGGAGAAGCAGCATGGCCTAGTGGATATAGCACGGCTTGGGAGCCAAAGGACCTGAGTTCTCATCCCAGATCCACCACTTGCCTGCTGTGTGACCTTGGGCAAGTCACCTCACTTCTCTGTGCCTCAGTTCCCTCAAATGCAAAATGGGGATTCAATACCTGTTCTCTTGACTACTAAGACCATGCGGGGCAGGGACTGTGTCCAACCTAATTAACTTGTATCCACCTTATTGCTTAGAACGGCGCTTGACATATAGTAAGCGCTTAACAAATACCATAAAAAAACAGACAGACATCTTGGATCACCCGGGACACTATAATGTGGATTCAGAGACACCCACCAAACGCACCCCACCAGGTTCAGAGAAAAGATCCTTCTGCACCTTGTCATGAATTCCACAGTAGGAGAGGCCATGAGGGAAGCAGCCAGCAAAACCTTCCCCTCAGTTTTCCCGACAAGGAAAAAGACAACGCCAGGAAGCCGATGCCCACTCAGGGTCACGACAACCGGGAGCATCCATGCAACAAGAAGTAGAGAAGCAGCGTGGCTCAGTGGAAAGAGCCTCAGCTTGGGAGCCAAAGGTCGTGGGTTCTAATCCCGGCTCCGCTACTTGTCTGCTGTGTGACTTTGAGCAAGTCACTTAACTTCTCTGTGTCTCAGTTCCCTCATCTGTAAAATGGGGATTAAGACTATGAGCCCCTCGTGGGACAACCTAATCACCCTGTATCCCCCCCAGCGCTTAGAACAGTGCTTTGCACACAGTAAGCTCTTTACAAATACCACCATTATTATTATTATTAAGTAGACTGCTCTCTGGATCATGCATCCGGTTCCTCATTGTCTCAGCCGGGCAACAAGCCCAATCAACCAATAGGATTTACTGAGCACTTACTGTGTGCAGAAGACTGTACTAAGAGCTTGGGAGAGAACAATACAACAGAGTTGGTAGACAAATTTCATCTTATGAAATCTCTCACCCCTTCCCTCCTCCCCTCCTTAACTTCCATCTTCAACTGCTCACTCTCCACCGGTTCCTTCCCCTCTGACTTCAAACACACCTACGTCTCCCCCAACCTAAAAAAATCCCTCTCTTGACCCCACCTCCCCTTCTAGTTATCGCCCTATCTCCCTCCTACCCTTCCTTTCCAAACTCCTAGAATGAGTTGTCTACACCCGCTGCCTCGAATTCCTCAACGCCAACTCTCTCCTTGATCCCCTCCAATCTGGCTTCCGTCCCATACACTCCACCAAAACTGCCCTCTCAAAGGTCACCAATGACCTCCTTCTTGCCAAATCCAACAGCTCCTACTCTATCCTAATCCTCCTCAACCTCTCAGCTGCCTTTGACACTGTGGACCACCCCCTTCTCTTCAACACGCTATGCAACTTTGGCTTCACAGACTCAGTCCTCTCCTGGTTCTCCTCTTACCTCTCCAACCGTTCATTCTCAGTCTCCTTTGCGGGCTCCTCCTCCCCCTCCCGTCCCCTTACTGTAGGGGTTCCTCAAGGGTCAGTTCTTAGTCCTCTTCTGTTCTCTATCTTCACTCACTCCCTTGGTGAACTCAATCGCTCCCACAGCTTCAGCTATCATCTCTATGACGATGACACCCAAATCCACATCTCTGCCCCTGCTCTCTCTCCCTCCCTTTAGGCTCGTATCTCCTCCGCCTTCAGGACATCTCCATCTGGATGTCCGTCTGCCACCTAAAACTCAACATGTCCAAGACTGAACTCCTTGCCTTCCCTCCCAAACCCTGCCCTCTCCCTGACTTTCCCATCACCGTAGACAGCACTACCATCCTTCCCATCTCACAAGCCCGCAACTTTGGTGTCATCCTCGACTCCACTCTCTCGTTCACCCCTCACATCCAATCCGTCACCAAAACCTGCCAGTCTCACCTCCATAACATCGCCAAGATCCGCCCTTTCCTCTCCATCCAAACCGCTACCCTGCTGGTTCAATCCCTCATCCTATCCTGACTGGATTACTGCATCAGCCTCCTCTCTGATCTCCCATCCTCCTGTCTCTCCCCACTTCAGTCTATACTTCACGCTGCTGCCTGGATCATCTTTGTTTAGAAAGGCTCTGGGCATGTTACTCCCCTCCTAAAAAAACTCCAGTGGCTGCCAGTCAACCTACTCATCAAGCAAAAACTCCTCACTCTCGGCTTCCAGGCTGTCCACCACCTCGCCCCCTCCTACCTCACCTCCCTTCTCTCCTTCTCCAGCCCAGCCCACACCCTCCGCTCCTCTGCCGCTAACCTCCTCACTGTACCTTGTTCTCGCCTGTCCCGCCGTCAACCCCCGGCCCACATCCTCCCCCTGGCCTGGAATGTCCTCCATCCACACATCCGCTAAGCTAGCTCTCTTCCTCCCTTCAAAGCCCTACTGAGAGCTCACCTCCTCCAAAAGGCCTTCCCAGACTGAGCCTCTTTTTCCCTCTCCTCCTCCCCATCCCCCCTGCCCTACCTCCTTCCCCTCCCCACAGCACCTGTATATATGTTTGTACAGATTTATTACTCTATTTATTTTACTTGTACATATTTACTATTCTGTTTATTTTGTTAATGATGTGCATCTAGCTTTAATTCTATTGGTTCTGACGACTTGACACCTGTCCACTTGTTTTGTTTTGTTGTCTGTCTCTCCCTTCTAGACTGTGAGCCCGTTGTTGGGTAGGGACCATCTCTATATGTTGCCAACTTGCGCTTTCCAAGCGTTTAGTACAGTGCTCTGCACACAATAAGCGCTTAATAAGTATGATTGAATGAATGAAGGGGCTTACATTCTAGAATGGCAGCCAAGAGTGGTCTGTGGTTGAAATAATGCTTCCGGAGGGGAGAGGGAGAGCTGTGCTGCCCAATGTCTGCTCTCTCCTTTCCCATCCTGAAAAGGACACAGGAGGGGGAGGAAAGAAGTCTTCCTTTTTCCTGGAATTCCCTCCCCTTTCACATCCACCAGATTCAAGTCTCCCCATCTCCAAGGTCCTTCCAAAATCCCACCTCCTCCAGGAGGTCTGCCCCATTTTTCTCCTCCCCAGGTCCCATCTGCTCAACAATCTTCTCAGCACATTTTTTAAAAAAATGGTATTTGTAAGCACTTACTTTGGGTTAAATACTATTCTGGACATTGTGGTAGATACAAATTGATTAGGCTGGACAGGGTCCCCGTCCCAAGTGGGGCTCACAATCTAAGTACGAGGGAGAACAGGAGAAGTGAGGCACAGAGGAGTTAAGTGATTTGCCCAAAGTCACAGGGCAAGCAATTACCAGAGCCGAAATTAGAACCCAGGTCCTCTGATTCCCAGGTCCATGGTCTTTCCACTAGACCATGCTGCTTCCACATTTTTGCAACCCTTTGGCCACCAACTGATTTACAATTTCTGCTACTGAGAAGCCTGGCTTAATGAGTAGAGCACAGGCCTGCGAGTCGGAAGGACCTGGGTTCTAATCCCGGCTCCCCCACTTGCCAGCTGTGTGACCTTGAGCAAGTCACTTCACTTTCAACTGCATTTACTGAGTGCATACTGTGTGCAAAACACTGGGCTAGGTGCTTGCTTAGCTTCACTTCTCTGTGCCTCAGTTACCTCATCTGTAAAATGGGGATTAAGACTGTGAGACCCACGAGGGTCAGAGACTGTGTCCAACCCAATCTGCTTGTATCCACTCCAGCGCTTAGTACAGCGTGGCTCAGTGGCAAGAGCCCGGGCTTTGGAGTCAGAGGTCATGGGTTCAAATCCCGGCTCCGCCACTTGTCGGCTGTGTGACTCTGGGCAAGTCACTTCACTTCTCTGGGCCTCAGTTCCCTCATCTGTGAAATGGGGATGAAGACTGTGAGCCCCCCGTGGGGCAACCTGATCACCTTGTAACCTCCACAGTGCTTAGATGATGATGATGATGATGATGGCATTTGTTAAGCACCTACTATATGCAAAGCACTGTTCTAAGCGCTGGGAGGTTACAAGGTGATCAGGTGGTCCCACGGGGGTCTCACAGTTTTAATCCCCATTTTACAGATGAGGTAACTGAGGCACAGAGAAGTTAAGTGACTTGCCCAAAGTCACACAGCTGACAGTTGGCGGAGCCAGGATTTGAACCCATGACCTTTGACTCCAAAGCCCGTGCTCTTTCCATTGAGCCATGCTGCTTAGAACAGTGCTTTGCACACAGTAAGCACTTAATAAATGCCATTATTATTATTACTATTATTACAGTGCCTGGCACATAATAAGCACTTAAATACCACAAGCATTACTGGGTAGGGACTGTCTCTATATGTTGCCAACTTGTACTTCCCAAGCGCTTAGTACAGTGCTCTGCACACAGTAAGCGCTCAATAAATACGATTGATGATGATGATGATTACTGTTATTATATTATTAAGCACTTCTTCCTCCTATCTATAAATGATGATGGGTCTGTCTCCTCTGTTAGATTGTAAACTCTCGAGGGCAGGGATTGTGTCTTCTACCTCTGTACTCTTCCGAGCGCTTCGTACAGTATTCTGCCCAGAGAAGGGACTCGATTAATTTGTATCTAACCCAGCGTTTAGTAGAGGGCTTGGCACTTAACAATACTTAACAAATACCACAATTATTATTATTAGTACTGATTGATGGAGGAGGTAGAGGGACTAGAAAACCAGAATGGAGGTTCTTCCTCTGGAAAGACTAGACAGGCAACTGATATCCCACCTCCCATTCCTCCGCACCCCAGCAAGGGTGCTCTGCCAGCCTTCGCCCACGCTCCCGTGAAGACAGTCTTAGCATTTTCCTGGCACCGTGCCCTGGGGCAAACAGGCACCGAAGGGAGGAGGAAAAAAGATCTGCAAAGCAAGAGTCAAAACAACGTGGGAAGCCCACGTCCTGCGAGAGGGACTAGAGGAAGAAGACAAACAGGGAGTGAAGACTGGGCGGGGAAGCGGTGTCTGCCGTGACACACAGCTGCAAGCCGGGCAAGCTCGCGGATGGGGGATGCTTCATCACAGGGCAATCTGTGTACGTGTGGGTGTATGCCTGCATCAGCCCTTGGAGTCATGGTACTCATGGCTAGGCAAGGCTAGGGCTCTCAGGATTCCTCTCAGGGCTGTGACAATTAGGGCAGTTGCCCCCATCTTTTCATACCGCACCTGTGAGTCACCTTAAAATATCTCCTTGCCCCTGTCTCTAGCGTGGCAGTAGGCATCCCCCTAGAGAAACCGCGAGAAGGAGATGGTGATGGGGAGGCACGACCAAGCATCTGTGCCCCTTCCAATGGGGACTTCTATGGGCTAACAAGAAGATGGGTACCTCCACGGGGCTCAGGGGACGTGGCCTCTAAGCAACTTCAGCCAGCCACGCCAGGCAAGGCTTCAAGGAAGCCGAATGGCCTCTGATGGCACCAGCCATCAGGCAGGGTGTTTCCGTTGTCCATGGTCCGGTGCCTACCACGAGTGGGTTGAGTAGCCCGGAACCTGTGCCCTAGCTGATTTACTCATTAATGAACCCCCACCTATCCCACAAAGAGCCTCAGCCCTCACTGGAGAACGGCTCTCTTTGGTTCAAACCACGCGTGCGCCAACTCCCCTACTTTACTCGGGGGAGGAGGGTCTGGAGGAGGGAAGGGAAAGGGAGCACCAGCCTTTCAAATATTTTCGTGCTGAGCAACATCGCCCTGAATTAGGGGTCCCCTGACTCCAAGCTCCTGAGGTAGCATGGTGTAGTGCGTGCCTGAGAGTCAGAAGGTCATGAGTTCTAATCTCGGCTCCGCCACGTGTCTGCTACGTGGCCTCGGGGCAAATTGCTTAACTTCTCTGTGCCTCAGTTCCCTCATCTTAAAATGGGGATAAAGACTGTTCTAATCTCGGCTCCGCCACTTGTCTGCTATGTGGCCTCGGGCAAGTCGCTTAACTTCTCTGTGCCTCAGTTCCCTCATCTTAAAATGGGGATAAAGACTGTGAGCCCCATGTGGGGCAGGGACTGTGTCCAACCTGATTTGCTTGCATCCACCCCAGCGCTTAGTACAATGCCTGGCACATAGTAAGCACTTAACAAATACCACAATTATTATTATTATTACTACTAAAGGGCTTGGTTCACCCTGTCTCTGGTTGGACTGGGGCACTGTGGTGCTGAATTGTGGGCACAGAGACACTACAAGCCCAACTTCCTGGGTCCTGGCCCATGCCAAGCTTAGGAACACAGGGTCAAGGTCTGAAATAACTTGCAGGGAGATGGCATTACGCATGCCCGAGGCATTGGAAGGGCCCAATGGGCACACCCCTCGCATGCACTGTGGCCACACTAAGGCACCACCAAAGTCAGTTAGTCAATCGTATTTATTGAGCACTTACCGTGTGCACAGCACTGTACTGAACACTTGGAAGAGTACAATATAAGAGACACATTCCCTGCCCAAAAAAAGAGTACAATCTAGAGGGGGAGACAGACATTAATATAAATAAATAAATGACAGATATGCACATAAGTGGTGTAGGGCTGGGACTGGGGGATGAATAAAGGGAGCAAGTCAGGATGATGCAGAAGGGAGTGGGAGAAGAGGAAAGGAGGGCTTAGTCAGGGAGGAGATGTGGCTTCAATAAGGCTTTGAAGCAGGGAGAGTAACTGCCCGTCAGATCATCAATCGTATTTATTGAGCGCTTACTATGTGCAGAGCACTGTACTAAGCGCTTGGGAAGTACAAATTGGCAACATATAGAGACAGTCCCTACCCAACAGTGGGCTCACAGTCTAAAAGTGGGAGACAGAGAACAAAACCAAACATACTAACAAAATAAAATAAATAGAATAGATATGTACAAATAAAATAAACAAATAAATAGAGTAATAAATATGTACAAACATATATACAGGTGCTGTGGGGAAGGGAAGGAGGTAAGATCGGGGGGATGGAGAGGGGTACGAGGGGAAGATATGAGGAGGGAGAGCGTTCACCAAAGTAGCTGTAGCGGTGAGGGCCATGGTTCCCCCGACAGCCCAGCCTGCCAACGGGAAGCCCACAGAGGGTGAAATAGGGGAAGAGGGGACACGGGCACCCCACTCACCATGGCCCGGTCTACTTTCCCCAGCCTGGCCCAGGCCCCAGATCTCCATTCATGCAGGGGTTCTATCGCCCAGGCCGGGAGCAGTCTTGCCCGTTTCTCCTGCAGCTTTCTCATTCCACATCTCCAAAATCAAAGCCCCGCACCCCAAGGCTTCCGGTCCCCTGATCACGTGGGCCTGGCCTGAAACACGCGATGGCCGGAGCTAACAACCGCACAGGTGGTGGTGTCTGGTACTTAGTAGAGATTTGCTACTTCTTGTCATTATTTCATTTATTTGTATTTATTGAGCGCTTACTGTGTGCAGAGCACTGTATTAAGCGCTTGGGAAGTCCAAGTTGGCAACATAGAGAGACGGTCCCTACCCAACAGCGGGCTCACAGGCTAGGAGGGGGAGACAGACAACGAAACAAAACATGTAAACCAAATAAAATAAATAGAATAAACATGTACAAGTAAAATAAATAGAGTAATAAATCCGTACAAACATATATACATCTATACAGGTGCTGTGGGGAGGGGAAGGAGGTAAGGCGGGGGGGATGGGGAGGGGGTGGAGGGGGAGAGGAAGGAGGGGGCTTAGTCAGTAGTTCATTCATTCATCCCTTTTAGACTGTGAGCCCACTATTGGGTAGGGACCGTCTCTATATGTTGCCAACTTGTACTTCCCAAGCGCTTAGTACAGTGCTCTGCACACAGTAAGCGCCCAATAAATACGATTGATGACTACGACGCATTACCAGAAGTCGCACTGGATCTACCTGGGGCTTGTATGTGGGGAGCACAGGTCCCCTACAAATGATCATATGTGAGTAGCCAGATATTATTTGAATGTTGGTGCTGAAACGGAAGCAGAGAGGGTTGAGTTGACACCCGAGGGGTCCTGCTTCTTTTTGGGTGGTTGCCTGGGCGGACACCTGCTCTGATTAACCCCTTGTGGCCAGGGTTTGGCCTCTGTCTCCCACCACAACTCCAGCAGGTCTTTAACCTTCCTGGGAGGCCTGCAGAAAGATGACCAGGGTGAGGCCTGGCTGGCCCGTTGGCTGGGTAACAAGATTCCCCCTATATGCTGTAAGCTCGCTGTGGGCAGGGAACTTGTCTACCAACTCTGTTATACTGCACTCTCCCAAGCGCTTATTACAGTGCTCTGCACATGATAAGCACTCAATAAATCAATCAATTGGCCTTGTGGTCAATCAATCAATCTGCTTACTTATTCTAAGTGCTTGGGAGAGTACAATACAAGAGAGCTAGCAGACACGTCCCCTTTCTGGATGCTAAGCCAGCTCTCCCCTCCAGCCAGTAGCCCCATGGCCACCACTGGCCCCCCAAACCCCAGACAGATCAGAGAGAAGGAAGGGCCCACGGCATTTAAGCTTCTTACCAACATATTCTGAGAGGAAGACGACGAAGAAGGGGGTGACCAGGTCATTGATTCCCTGGACGTAGCCACTGGCGGGGTGTCGGATGGCCCAGATGAAGAGGATTCTTTCAAAGATCTGAGGGAAGGGGAAAGGACAATGTATCATCACCATCAGTATTTACTGAGTGCCTACTGTGTGTGGAGTACTGTACTAAGCACTCGGGAGAGTGCAATGCAACACAGTTGGCAGACATATTCCCTGCCCACAGGATATAAGTCACAGAGAAATTTCGTTATCTCACAGGAAGAGGTAGGCTCGCTGCAAGAATGTTAAAGAAAGGTTTGGAGAGAGACCAGCTTAATTCACAAAGTTTCTAAAGTGTTGAGAATCAGTGTGGCCTAATGGATATAGTATGAGCCTGGAAGTCAAAATAATAATAATAATAATTGGCATTTGTTAAGCGCTTACTATGTGCAAAGCACTGTTCTAAGCGCTGGGGAGGATACAGGGTGATCAGGTTGCCCCACGTGGGGCTCACAGTCTTAATCCCCATTTTCCAGATGAGGTAACTGAGGCACAGAGAAGTGAAGTGACTTGCCCAAGATCACACAGCAGACATGTGGTGGAGTCTGGATTTGAACCCATGACCTCTGACTCCAAAGCCCGGGCTCTTTCCACTGAGCCACGCTGCTTCTCCATAGGACCTGGTTTCTCTCCTGGCTTCGCCACTAGTCTGCTGTGACACCATGGGCAAGTCACTTCACTTCCCCATGTCTCAGTTACCCCACCTGTAAAATGGGGATTAAGACCGTGAGCTCCATGTGGGACATGGACTGCGTCCAACCCGATTAGCTTGTATCTACCCCAGCATTTAGTACAGTGTCTAGCACATAGTAAGCACTTAAATACCACGAGAAAAAGTAATTAACCAGGAGCTGATTCTTAGTGGTTCTTAACTTCCCTTTCTCCCCGCGTGGCCTTCGGCTATTTCATCAGGGACCGCTTACTTCCGCTTACTTGAGAAGCGGCGTGGCTCAGTGGAAAGAGCACGAGCTTTGGAGCCAGAGGTCATGGGTTCGAATCCCGGCTCCACCACATGTCTTCTGTGTGACCTTGGGCAAGCCACTTAACTTCTCTGAGCCTCAGTTACCTCATCTGGAAAATGGGGATTAAAACTGTGAGCCCCACGTGGGACAACCTGATCACCTTGTATCCTCCCCAGCGCTTACAACAGTGCTTTGCACATAGTAAGCGCTTAACAAATGCCATTATTATAATAATAATAATAATAATTATTATTATTATTATTACTTCTCTGGAGCAAAAAGCGTTTCAGCCAGGGGTACTCAAAAGTTTGTCCAACTTGTTCATCAACTTTGCACCCTGTTGGATCAATTTTAACTGCGGGGGTTTCTGTTAAAGGGAGATCTGCCACACTCAGTGGTGTTTGGAAAATGCTTAAAATCTATAGAGTACTTTCGTATTTTTGCTTCCAACGTGCTTTCGCATCAATTCCCATTTTATCCTTCCGACAGCCCTGTGAGGCAGGCGCCTCAACCCATTTTTACAGATGGAGACACTGAGGTTTAGCGTGGTGAAGAGACTCACCCCCGGTCACCCACAAGCAGGACCAGTGGCAGGGCTGGGACTAGAATCTGGATTTCCTGTCTCTCAAATCCAGGCTGTTTTTCCACTAGAACCTGCTGCCACCCTGCTTTCTCCAATCCAGATCAATCCAATCAATCAATCAATCTGGAACTACTGAATGGGCTAAGGGAGTCCCAGAAATAGAAGTTGGGAAGTCCATTTCCAGGGAATGGAAATGGTCCAGGGAAAGAGATGAAGTTCCAGTCTTTTTTCTTTATAATTATTGTATTTATTAAGCACTTACTACGTGCCAAGCCCTGTATGGAGCACCGGCGTGGATAAAAGATTCCCAGATCGGAACACAGTCCCTGTCCCACGTGAGGCTCACAGTCTAGGATGGAGAGTGTTGGAAGCAGCATGGCCTAGTAGATAAAGCGTGGGCCTACGAGTCAAAACGATGTTTCTAGTGCCATTTCCTCCACAAGTCTGCTATGTGTCCTTGAGCAAGTCACTTGACTTCTCTGCGCCTCAGTTACCTCATCTGCAAAATGGGGATTAAGACTGTGAGCCCCATGTGGGTCAGGGACTGTGTCCGACCTGATTAACTTGTATCTTTCCCAGTGCATAGAACAGTGCTTGGCACAAAGTAAGCGCTTAACAAGTACCATGATTATTATAATTATTATTATTTAATCCCCATTTTACAGATAAGGAATCTGAGGTCCATAAAGTTAAGTGACTTGCCCAAGGTCACAGAGCAGGCAAGGGGCAGAGTCAAAATTAGAACCCAGGGCCTCTGACACCCAAGCCCACGCTCTTTCCACAAGGCCATGCTTCTTAAGTCCTTTATTCATTCATTCATTCATTCAATCGTATTTATTGACCGCTTACTATATGCAGGGCACTGTACTAAGCGCTTGGAAAGTACAGTTTACCAACAGTTAGAGACAATCCCTACCCAACAACGGGCTCACAGTCTAGAAGGGGGCGAGAGAGGTCTGAGAAACATCCCTTCACTGTGAGCCCGTTGTTGGGTAGGGACCATCTCTATATGAGAATAATTATATATAATATTATAATATGATATTATATTATATGAGAATAAATAGAGAAGCAGCGTGGCTCAGTGGAAAGAGCCCGGGCTTTGGAGTCTTTTAGACTGTGAGCCCACTGTTGGGTAGGGACTGTCTCTATGTGTTGCCAATTTGTACTTCCCAAGCGCTTAGTACAGTGCTCTGCACATAGTAAGCGCTCAATAAATACGATTGATTGATCGATTGATTGATTTGGAGTCAGAGGTCATGGGTTCAAATCCTGGCTCTGCCAATTGTTAGCTGTGTGACTTTGGGCAAGTCACTTAACTTCTCTGGGCCTCAGTTACCTCATCTGTAAAACAGGGATTAAGACTGTGAGCCCCCCATGGGATAGCCTGATCACCTTGTAACCTCCCCAGCGCTTAGAACAGTGCTTTGCACATAGTAGGCGCTTAATAAATGCCGTTATTATTATTATATGTTGCCAACTTGTACTTCCCAAGCGCTTAGTACAGTGCTCTGCACACAGTAAATGCTCAATACATACGATTGAATTGAATGAATGAATGAATGAAGGGGACTGTGTGTTAGAACGGCAAGTTATAGCTCTGCTAGGCAACTGTCCGGTTGGCAAACAGAATCCAGTTTTCCAGAGCCCTCCCCTCATACCCTGAGACAAAGAACCGGGCGCCTACAAGATCGTTTGGGCCAGGGAGCCAAGTTACACCACACAGAATGAGGGACTGGAGTTGGAGAGAGAGAGAGCCGCCTGCCTGAGTGGAGTTTAGCCAAGGGCATCTCTGCTCTGGAGGGAGATGTTAGGTAGTGGAGCAGGCCTCTGGGCACCTTGTCCACTTCAGGGCTTCAGATCATGTTCTCCTGCGGAAGGAAGGGCCCCATCCTTCCCTTGCATCCATGTGCGAGGTCGGATGGCCAAACATCCCTCCTCCAGGAGGCCTTCCCAGACTGAGCCCCTTCCTTCCTCTCCCCCTCGTCCCCCTCTCCATCCCCCCCATCTTACCTCCTTCCCTTCCCCACAGCACCTGGATATATGTATATATGGCTGTACATATTTATTACTCTATTTATTTATTTTACTTGTACATATCTATCCTATTTACTTTATTTTGTTGGTATGTTTGGTTTTGTTTTCTGTCTCCCCCTTTTAGATTGTGAGCCCACTGTTGGGTAGGGACTGTCTCTATGTGTTGCCAATTTGTACTTCCCAAGCGCTTAGTACAGTGCTCTGCACATAGTAAGCGCTCAATAAATACGATTGATGATGATGATGATGATCCCTGGACCAGTCAGGACTTGATAAATTGTAGCCTCATCCATGGGAATAATAAGCGCGGTATTCGTTAAATGCTTACTGTGTGCCATGCATTGTACTAAGTGCTGGGGTGGATACAAACAAATCGGGTTAGACACATCGGGCTCACAGTCTAAATCCCCATTTTCCCGTTGAGGCAACTGAGGCCCAAAGAAGTGACTTGCCCAGGGTCGCATAGCACACAAGTGGCGGAGCTGGGATTAAAACCCACAACCTCCTGATTTCCAGGCTGGGCTCTATCCACTATGCCAAGCTGCTTCCCCATTGCTCTATAACTATTCACTGCGGTATTTGTTAAGCGCTTCCTTTGTGCCAAGCACTGTACCAAGCGCTGGGGTAAATACAAGGTAATCAGGGCTCATGTGGGGTTCACCGTCTTAAGAGTAGGAGGGAGAACATTGACTCCCCATTTCGCAGATGAGGGAAATGAGGCATAAAGAAAGGTCACAGAGCAGACAAGTGGCAGAGCTGGGATTAGATCCCAGTTCCTCTGAGTCCTAGGCCCGTGCTCTGGTCACTAGGCCACACGGCTTCTCCAGACCCAGGCTCCGGTCTACTGCCTTCAGGCTCTGCCTGACCACCCCCACCCTCCTCCTTGGCCTCGGGGCATCCCCAAGCCCCTCATCCAGACTGGAAGAGGTGGTCTTTAGGGCGATCCAGGGCAACCAGGCAATCGGGCTATCGTGAGGCCACAGTGGAAAGGGACATTAAGTTAAGAGAGCCACCCTCACCTCCTGAACGAGCGGCTGCTGGAACAGCGGGATGAGAGGATTCGTCCTCGGAATGTCGATATGTATCTGGAAGAGAAGGGCCGGCCGACTCAGTTCTACTCGCCCCATTGCCATGGAGAGATGACTGAGGGCCGGGGTGGAATTTGGTGACGGAAGATAGGGAGTGGGGGAGGCAGAGAACTCAGGATCCACCGTCCAGCAGGGACAAAAACTCTATCCTATTCCCGTTCGCTGATTTCTCTCAGCTACGGGAACCAACAAGAACAGATGGGAAAGGAGGGGCAGGGATGCAGCTCCTACAGTCTGATGCCCATCCAGGGTCAGTTCCCAGGAGGGCCCCTCGGTTCCATGGGAAATAACGGAAGCACTGTTAAACTGGGCAGCAGGGGTGGAGGGTGCCCAACAGACCTGCCTGTAGGTATCTTGGTGATGCTCTTCATTTCTGGAATCGTAATACTGCTCAATGAAGCCAAAGTACTCCTCCCGCTTCCTCTGAAGTGTCATCTTCCTCCTTTCCGTGTTGGCTGGGAGGTATCCCTGTGAAAAAGACAGCAGGACATCTGGGCCCAAGCCTGAACTGGGCCTGGACTTCCTGCGAGCCCGGACTGTGGCTTAGGAATGGGAGGGAGGGAAGGAAGAAGGGGAGGGGAAGGGAGAGAGAAGAGGGAGAGAGAAGAGGGAGGGAGGGAGGAAGGAAGGAAGGAAGGAAGGAAGGAAGGCAGGCAGGCAGGCAGGCAGGAAGGGATTTCCAAGATGGCAACGTTTGTTCTCCTTTGGCGTTTGAGCATTCCCACCCTGCCTGTAATGGCCGTATTCCACTTGCATTCGAGGATTAGCTTCCCCAAGGAATGGATTTTTAAAAAAATGATATTTCTTAAGCTGTGTGTGCCAGGCACTATACTAAGCACTGGGGGAGAAACAAGCTAATCTGGTTGGACACAGTCCCTGTCCCACATGGGGCTCACAGTCTTAACCCCACTTAAAAGCTGAGGGGACTGAGGCATGCGGAAGTGAAGTGACTTGTTACAGAGCAGACAAGTGGCACAGCGGGGATTAGAACCCAGGTCCTTCTAACTTTCAGATCCGTGCTCTATCCACTAAGCCATGTTGCAGAGGTGGATTCCTTTAGGGCTTCTGGAAAGGGCTCTAGAACCTGTTTTCTACCAGCGAGAGCCACCTAGGTCATTGAGGGGATGGGGCTGGGCACGGACTGTCTCTATATGTTGCCAACTTGGACTTCCCAAGCGCTTAGTACAGTGCTCTGCACACAGTAAGAGCTCAATAAATACGAATGAATGAATGAATGAATCTATTCTGCTGAGGCTCATAAATATAAGTTCGGTGAGGTTTTTTTTTAATGTTATTTAAGTGCTTACTTTGCGCCAGGCACTGTATTAAGCACTGGCATAGATTCAGGATGTTGAGGTTGGACACAGTCCCTATCCCACAAGAGCCTCACAGTCTTAATCCCCATTTTACAGAAGAGGTACCTGAGGCACAGAAAAGCGAAGTGGCTTTCCCAAAGTCACACAGCAGACACGTGGCAGAGCACAGATTAGAACTCACGTCCTGACTCCCAAACCCGTGCTCTTGACACTAAGCCACGCTGCTTCCATTAAGAGCAGGTTCGTTTCCTCACCATGGGCTGAAGACGCAATAGGGAACGAGCACGGACTCTCAGCCCCGAATGCGTCTAGGCGGCAGAAAGGCTGGGCCGGCCCTAGTTTTCCGCAGCCGTCCCCGGGACTGGCGGTACTCACCGACAGAAGTCTCCACGTCACGGGACGGACCTCCCGGGGCACTCCCGGCCAGCTGCACTTCCTCAATTCATCTGCAAAACAGACCGTGGTCTCGCTGGGCAGCCCTCCCCACGAGCACCCCAGACACCCTGGAAATGGGGACCATCCAGAGCTTGGGAAAAGACACACACCCTGGGCTTCCTCCAAGCCTGGACGGCACAGAGCCGATCACTATCTGGTACCTTCCCTCCCCACCCAACTCCGGCTTCGAGGAGGCCAACTGTTCTGCTTCAAGGGACAAACCAGGCAGAGCCGACCGCGACGCACAGCTCTGGGGTGGGCTTAAGCCTCGTGACCCAGAATCTGCCTTCCTGTGGCTCCCCTAATCCTCACAATGTGGAGCCCGGATCGCGGGAACTGGTGACCCATCTCCCCAGCAGCATCCGGTCACCGCTGCCAGGTAGGTCCCGCAACACTTACTCAGGAGCATGCTGGAGAAATCATCATCATCATCATCATCATCATCAATCGTATTTATTGAGCGCTTACTATGTGCAGAGCACTGTACTAAGCGCTTAGGAAGTACAGATTGGCAACATATAGAGACAGTCCCTACCCAACAGTGGGCTCACAGTCTAAAAGAGTGGGCTCACAGTCTAAAAGACAGCTCAATGACACAGTCAAATGACAGGTCACTCTTTCAGACCACTCACGAGGGGATACCCTGGCCACGAAGCCTCCTTCCACGAGGCCCCAATCCCAGGCCCCTGGCTTCGCCTGCCCTAGCCCCGGAACTCACCCAGGTCCGTGTTGGGGCTGGAGAGGAGCTGCCGGAATTTCTCTAGCCGCGTCTTCTCCCGGACGGTCATGGGGGGTGCCCCGGAGGCATTCTGGTCCGAAATCCGGGCAACGAGGGGAATGATGGGCCGGAGCGGGAGTGACTGCTGTTTGTGGAGAGGATTCCTCAGGCAGGTATCCCCTGGAAGAGACGGAAACCACTCAACCCCCTGGGGAATCTCAGGTGATTCCAACTAAAAACCCCAGAGGAAGGAGACGGGAAGGAAGATCAGCTTCCCAACACAATCCTGACTCTGCCACTTGTCTGCTGGGTGACCCTGGGCAAGTTACTTCATTTCTCTGGGCCTAAGTTCCCTCATCTGTAAAATGGAGATTAAGACTGTGAGTCCTACGTGGGACAGGGACTATTTCCAACCCGATTACCTTGTATCACTGCCTGGTACATAGTAAGCACTTAACAAATACCACAATTATTATGATTATTATTACTGACACCGAGACCCTACAACAGGGCAAACCCTGGCATCTATTCCTGGAAAAACTCACCTCTCTAGTATTCCATCGCCTCTTAGAGGTTTTTGACCTGTGACCTTGGGGATTGCCCAATGTAGGGGGGGTCACCAATGCCAATCTGTTAAGGACCCTCTTTCCCACTGATCTGGACATTTCTGCCCCCCTGCATCATCATCCCCTTAAACTCCGGCCATCTCGCTGGGCTGAAATTGGAGTCGGGAAGGAAAAAGCTGCTGCCACAGTAAGCTGAACTCCCCCTAGCCCAGGGTAATCTCACCAGCCTTCTCTCAATAGGGCTTAGATTCGTCACCGTCCCTTCCTTTCCACGGCAAACCCTCGAGGGGAGGGAGGAGGGGGAACTGTAGTTCCCTTTCCTGGGTTATTCTGCCTGCCAAAGCACGCTGAGCATGGGTCGGAGTTAGGTCAGCTTGCCACTCTGCACCACAAGCAGGCAACCCACAAACCCAAGAGATAAACAGCAAATCCAGGAATCCCCAGCTGGCAGGGTTTGGTTAAGAGGCCTGGTGGACACCCTCGTGGTTAAGAGATTTTCTCCAAACCATTATAATGAATCTAGCCCTGGTAGTGGCTGGGGAGATGAGGTATCCTTCAGGTGCTTGTCGCTCTGAAGCTCTGAGCAACGTGGGAGGGGCTCACACTGGTCCTAGCTCTATCATGGGCAATGCCAGGACAACCGGGAAAGGCATCTTCTAGAAGAGGAGGCTCCCTTGCTCCGAAAGCCACCTTCCACACCGTGGACCACCCATTCACGACAGTCCGTGTCAGTAGCTACGAGGCTGGCTCCAATCCCGAGCCCCGGTCACTTCCAGGGAGGAATTCGGGACAATGTGTGGAATTTGGGACAGTGGGCTGGGACCCACCGTAAGCTCGGTAAGGGAACGTGCCTGCTAATTCCCCTGGATCATACTCTCCCAAGCATTTAGTAGCGAGCTCTGCACATAGAAAATGCTCAATAAATGCCACTGATTGACTGACCCGCACTCAACAACAGAAAGGTCCCTCTTGCAGATCGCCTTTCCTCGGTTTTCCCTGAGAGTTTCCAATGACCCTGGGATTAGCCAGAAGTTTTGGCCTAGAAGAATAAACTCCCTTCTTATTGTGTGAGCTGCTTCCCCGCTCTGATTTCCTTACTCCCCGTTTCCCTAGTTAGGCTTGCACTGGCTCAGCCTCAGAAACCCAACCAATCTCCCTTCCTTCAAGGTGCCTTCTTTGTAACTCTTTCCCCAGATCTCTTCCCCGGGGCCCTGCCTCTCCCCACAGCCCCACTGCCTCCTGTCATCATGACTCCATGAAGAGCAACACTGAACACAAGGCCAGAAGTGACCGGGACGTGAGGGGAAGTCTGACATTCCACAGCTCTGGGGTTTGTGTCAAAAAGGGATTGGGGTGGATTGGGGCAGGTCACCCCAGTCCCACAGTGCCCAGTCCCGTCCCCCTTCTGTCAATCAATCAATCGTATTTATTGAGCGCTTACTGTGTGCAGAGCACTGTACTAAGCGCTTGGGAAGTACAAGTTGGCAACATATATAGTCCCTACCCAACAGTGGGCTCACAGTCTAGACAGGCCTGTCCAGGTGCCACCAAGTCACTTCATTTCTCTGTGCCTCACCTCATCTGTAAAATGGGGATTGAGACTTTGAGCCCCATGGGGAACAGGGGCTGTGTTCAACCTGATTTGCTTGTATTCACCTCAGGGCTTAGAACAGTGCCTGGCACATAGTAAGCGCTTAACAAATACCACAGCTATCGTTATTATTAATAATGATGGTATTTGTTAAGCGCTTACTATGGGCAAAGCACTGTTCTAAGCACTGGGGAGATACAAGGTGATGAGGTTGTCCCACATGGGGCTCACAGTCTTCATCCCCATTTTACAGATGAGGGAACTGAGGCTCAGAGAAGTTAAGTGACTTGCCCAAGGTCACACAGCAGCCGTGGCAAAGCCAGGATTTGAACCCATGACCTCAGACTCCCAAGCCTGGGCTCTTTTCACTGAGCCACGCTGCTTCCACTGACACTGGGGCGTCTTTTCCATGGCCCTGGACACCACAGCCCCTGGCCTGACCCAGAAGCAACTGATTTCTCCAGCCAGAGGCTGGAGAGGCCAGACCTGCACGAATGGTGATCTCTGGAGAATAATAATAATGGCATTTGTTACACGCTTACTACATGCCAGGTACTATACTAACCCCTGGGGTGGGTATAAGCAAACCAAATTGGACACTCCCTGTCCCACTTGGGGCTCAGTCTCAATCCCCATTTTACAGATGAGTCAAAGTAAAGTGACTTGCCCAAGATCACACAGCAGACAGGTGGTGGAGTTGGGATTAGAACCCATGACCTCCTGATTCCCAGGCCCATGCTCTATCCACTATACCATCTCCAACCAGCCAAATAATAATAATAATAATGGCATTTATTAAGCGCTTACTATGTGCAAAGCACCGCTCTAAGCACTGGGGAGGTTACAAAGTGATCAGGTTGTTCCACGGGGGGCTCACAGTCTTAATCCCCATTTTACAGATGAGGTAACTGAGGCACAGAGAAGTTAAGTGACTTGCCCAAAGTCACACGGCTGACAATTGGCGGAGCCAGGATTTGAACCCATGACCTCTGACTCCAAAGCCCATGCTCTTTCCACTGAGCCACGCTGCTTCTCTGTAATAATAATAATAATAATAATAATAATAATAATAATAAAAAATAATAATGGCATTTATTAAGCATTTACTATGTGCAAAGCACTGTTCTAAGCACTGGGGAGGTTACAAGGTGATTAGGTTGTCCCACAGGGGGCTCACAGTCTTCATCCCCATTTTCCAGATGAGGTAACTGAGGCACAGAGAAGTGAAGTGACTTGCAGGTTGTCCCACGGGGGGCTCACAGTCTTCACCCCCATTTTCCAGATGAGGTAACTGAGGCACAGAGAAGTTAAGTGACTGGCCCAAGGTCACACGGCTGACAACTGGAGGAGCCGAGATTGGAACCCGCGACCTCTGACTCCAAAGCCCGGGCTCTTTCCACTGAGCCACGCTGCTTCTCATCGGTGAAATTCAGCCAAATCTCATCAGTGACATTCACAGCCAATGCCTGTGCGACTTGGATCAGGGGCGACTTGGGCAAAATAGGAAGCAAAGACAGGCCCTCCCTGCCAGGGTGAAGTCATTTGGGCCGAGTCACGCCCACAAGGGTGGTGCTGGTACTGGCACGGCTGCCCAAAATACTACCCGGAGAAGCCAGGCTGAAGAGTCAGAATGAAATGGTAGGTCAGTCATGCACTGAACGTGTCGATACGCCTGGTTCTGGGGATCCAATTAGCAGCCCTCTCCTCATTCATTCATGCATTCAATCGTATTTATTGAGCGCTTACTGTGTGCAGAGCCCTGGACTAAGTGCTTAGGAAGTACAAGTTGGCGACAGATAGAGACGGTCCCTACCCAACAGTGGGCTCACAGTCTAGAAGGTGGAGACAGAGAACAAAACATATTAACAAAATAAAATAGAATAAATATGTACAAATAAAATAAATAAACAGAGTAATAAATCTGTACAAACATATATACTTATATACAGGTGCTGTGGGGAGGGGAAGGAGAGAAGGGGGGGAGATGGGGAGGGGGAAGAGAAGGAGAGGAAGAAGGGGGCTCAGTCTGGGAAGGCCTCTTCAGAGTCTCCTATCCAAATAATCAGTCAATCAATCGTATTTATTGAGCGCTTACTGTGTGCAGAGCACTGTACTAAGCGCTTGGGAAGTACAAGTTGGCAACATATAGAGACAGTCCCTACCCAACAGTGGGCTCACAGTCTAAAAGGGGGAGACAGAGAACAAGACCAAACATACTAACAAAATAAAATAGACTAGATATGTACAAGTAAAATAAATAAATAAATAGAGTAAATAAGTACTCCTGGATTTAACGGGAGCTATTGAAGAAGGGGACTGGGCAGTGCCAGGGGCTCTTTTTCCCCCTCCCCAAGGGACAGGCTCTCCTCCCTTGACCAGCGGCAGCTACTGTCTATCTGCTCCGCAGGGCTGAATCCTTTGGTCAATCAATCAGTGGTATATGGTAAGTGCTTACTATGTGCAGAACACTGTATTAAGCACTTGGGCGAATACAAGGCAACAGAATTAGCAGACACATTCCTTGCACATAATTAGCTTACAGCCTAGAGGACGAGCTTACAGTCAGCGTTGCCTTGGCTTCTTCTAGACTGTGAGCCCACTGTTGGGTAGGGACCGTCTCTATATGTTGCCAACTTGTACTTCCCAAGTGCTTAGTACAGTGCTCTGCATTCATTCATTCATTCAATCGTATTTACTGAGCGCTTACTGTGTGCAGAGCACTGTACTAAGAGCTTGGGAAGTACAAATCGGCAACATATAAAGACGGTCCCTACCCCAACAATGGGCTAACAGTCTAGAAGGGGGGAGATAGACAATAGAACAAAACAAATAGACAGGTGCATGGTGCATTTAATTCATTATACCTATACACCATAATTTAATTATATCTTTTAGAATCTGCCCTTCCCCTCTCCATCAAACACTTGTCATAGCTCACCTCCATTCATTCGTTCATTCAATCATATTTATTGAGCGCTTACTGTGTGCAGAGCACTGTACTAAGTGCTTGGGAAGTACAAATCGGCAACATATAAAGACAGTCAATAAATACAATTGATTGATTTACCGGGCAGAGAGTTAGGGGCAGATTTATCTTGAAAGAAGGCAAAATAAAAGGAGGAGCAATTGGGTGGACTTGGGACTCGAAATAAAGGAAAGACGATCAATGTCACGGCTGGGCTTTATGTTCTTCCCTTTAATAATAATAATAATAATAATAATAATAATGGCATTTATTAAGCGCTTACTATATGCAAAGCACTGTTCTAAGTGCTGGGGAGGTTACAAGATCATCAGGTTGTCCCTCGGGGGGCTCACAGTCAATCCCCATTTTACAGATGAGGGAACTGAGGCACAAAGAAGTGAAGTGACTTGCCCAAAGTCACACAGCTGACAAGTGGCGGAGCTGAGATTTGAACCCATGACCTCTGACTCCAAAGCCTGGGCTCTTTACACTGAGCCACGCTGCTTCTCTGTTTTAGACTGATCTCTGTGGCTTAGAATCACCCTTTTTTTTACGGTGTTTGTGCCAGGTACTATACTAAGCGCTGGGTTAGATACAAGTTTATCATATGGGGCTCCCACTCTTACTTTCCATTTTTACAAATGAGGTAACTCAAGCACAGAGAAGTGAAGTGACTTGTCCAAGGTCACAAGGCAGACAAGTGGCCGAGGAGGGATCAGAACCCAGGTCCTCCTGACTCCCGGTCATTCATTCAATCGTATTTATTGAGCGCTTACTGTGTGCAGAGCACTGTACTAAGCGCTTGGGAAGTACAAGTCGGCAATATATAGAGACGGTCCCTACCCAACAACGGGCTCACAGTCTAGAAGGGGGGGAGACGGACAACAAAACAAAACATGTAGACAGGTGACAAGTCGTCAGAACAAACAGAATTAAAGCTCAACGCACATCATTAAGAAAATAAGTAGAATAGTAAATATGTACAAGTAAAATAGAGTAATAAATCTGTACAAACATATATCCAGGTGCAGTGGGGAGGAGAAGGAGGTAGGGCAGGGGGGATGGGAAGGAGGAGAGGAAAAAGGGGGCTCAGACTGGGAAGGCCTTTTGGAGGAGGTGAGAGCTCTCTTGATGATAATAATAATAATAATAATAATAATAATAATGACGGCATTCATTAAGTGCTCACTATGTGCAAAGCACTGTTCTAAGCGCCGGGGAGGTTACAAAGCGATCAAGGCTGTCCTCGAACGACTAGAAGAGTCATACTAATGGCAACGGCTCTAACTCTCGGCTTCCCCCATCACAGTCGGTCGATCCAGGAGGGCTGAGGTTACGGGAATTTTGGCAGCAGGACGGGTCACCTCACTCACCGGAGTTTCTGGACAGCTGGGCATCGCTGCTGGACTTAATCACCTTGCAGTTCCCCGGCACGTCAACCACCGTGGGCGGCGAGCGCTCTGGCTTCACCCGCAGTTTGCTGTGGTTCTCCAAGACCTGGGCAGCAGCTGCCAAAGCCACCTTAGAGTTCAGCGTCTGGAGCGAGGCCGAAGAAAAGTCCTCGTCCTCGTCGTCTCCGATGTCCCAGGCGTCACTGGTGTCCCGGGCAAACTCGTGGAAGCTGGAGGCTTTCTTATTCTTCAAGGGGACAGCGTTGACTTTGGACCGTTCCTTAATGAAGCTGCAAGGAAAGCAGGAAGGATTACAAGAACAAAGCCCCCCACCAAACCCACTTCCCTTCTTCCTCCAGGCACAAGGCAGGACTTCTCCACAGAGTCTTTCCCCTCTCTTCCTCCCCTGGAGAAGCCTCCAAAGGGTGGGTCAGTTTGGAGCAGCCGCCCTGACAGCGAACCAAATCCAAACCACTTCTACTCTCACGTACGGAAGGAAGACCAAACTCGGGCATCCTAACTGGTGCACCCGGTAGGCTAAGGGAGGGGCTCAAACCAAAGTTCAACAAAAAGATCCAAAAACGAATGAGTTCCTGCCCGTCGATTCCCTAACTAACGCTCTGAAAGGTCCCATCTACACCTATGGGCAGGTTGGACGAGGTCCGTGGATGGAAATTCTGCTCACCAGGAGCGCCAGGGACCATTCCTGATATCCTGATGTCTGGTTTCTGGTCTAGTTCACGCCATCTCCAACCCGTCAGCCCCGGTCGATTCCCTAACGCTCTGAACGGTCCCATCTACACCTATGGGCAGGTTGGACGAGGTCCATGGATGGAAATTCTGCTCACCAGGAGCCCCGGGGACCATTCCTGATATCCTGATGTCTGGTTTCTGGTCTAGTTCACGCCATCTCCAACCCGTCAGCCCCCGTCAGCCTTGGATGGCAACGGATGGCAAACAGTTAGGCCACCCAGAGTCGCTCCTGAGTGGTATCGCCAAGGGTGCCCGGCTCCCGAGGAGCCATCTTTCAGGCATGCAGTGCTCGCAGAAAATGAACCTTCTGTTAGTCGGTCAGTCGTATTTATTGAGTGCCCACTGTGTGCAGAGCACTGCACCAAGCACTCGGGAGAGCACAATAAAACAGAGACATTCCCTGCCCACAACAAGCTACCAGTCTTCTGGCTCGTCTGGCGCTCAGTGGCTGCCCTCCAAACCAAAATGGGTCACCATCGGAAACCGAGAGCCCATCTAAACTCTACCCGAGCCAAGCCGGGAGGGCTCTGAGTCAATCTGACCTGTCCGTGTTATGTTATGTTATGTTTTGTTTTGTTGTCTGCCTCCCCCTTCTAGACTGTGAGCCCGCTGTTGGTTAGAGACCGTCTCTAGATGTTGCCAACTTGGACTTCCCAAGCGCTTAGTACAGTGCTCTGCACACAGTAAGCGCTCAATAAATACGATTGAAGGGGTTCTGGGCTCTTAGGCTAAGCCTTATCCAGGGGCTCAGCCAGAGACTAATTCAGTTCAGCTCTCTTTGGGGGGGTGCTGTCAGTTAATAATAATAATGATAGTGGTATTTATACGCTTACTATGTGCCCAGCACTGTACTAAGTGCTGGGGTAGGTACAAGGTAATTGGATCGGACACAATCCCTGTTCCACATTGGGCTCCCACTCTTAATACCCATTTTCCAGATGAGGTAACTGAGGCCCAGAGGAATGAAGTGACTTGCCCAGGGGCACACAGCAGAAAAGGAGTGGGGCCGGGATTTGAACCCAGAGTCCGAAGGGCTCTATCCACTAGGCCACACTGCTTCCCTGGCTCCCAGGACACGATTCAACCACTCCAACAGGCCCTTCTGGACCGGTGGCCTTGAAAGCCAGATCCAGCTTCCCAAGGTAGCTGGACCATCTCAACAGCGTGGCTCAGTGGATAAAGCCCGGGCTTGGGAATCAGAGGTCACGGGTTCTAATCCCGGCTCCACCACTTGGCAGCTGTGGGACTTTGGGCAAGTCGCTACTTCTCTGTGCCTCAGTTACCTCATCTGGAAAATGGGGACTGAGACTGTAAGCCCCACATGAGACAATGTGATCACCTTGTATCCCCCCCCAGCGCTTAGAACAGTGTGTGTTCGCACATAGTAAGCACTTAACAAATACCATCATTATTTTTCTTATTATCTGAACTTCCTATTCAATATATGTATCCCTGAAGGTCAGAACACGGCACCTTTTCCGGGCTATGGAGTGGGAAAGGTGAGGGAAAAAGAAAAATCGAAGCTGATACAGCCCACTCATTCATTCACTCAATCATATTTATTAAGTGCATACTGTGTGCAGAGCACAGTACTAAGCACTTGGGAGAGAACACTATAACACTAAAAAGACACATTCCCTGCCCACAGCAAGCTTATGGTCTGACCAGGAGGGTGAGGGTGGGAGAAACACCCACAGAAAGGCTTACTTTTTGCTGAGACGAGGATCCAGAGGAGGGTGCTGGGCTCCATACACAGGCTGGATACTGAGTGGGGGAAGAAAAGAAAGCTCTAAGTCATCAAATAACTATTGAAAAGCCACTGCATTGTCCCAAGGCTGGCCAGGAGCCCTGCGGGTCAGGTCGCCTGGGGTAGGGTTGTGCACAAGCTACCCTGATCACTCAGCCTAAAAAACAACAACAAAAAACTCCCGAGGCAGGGCCACAACTTGTCTCGATGATAGGTTTCATCTTCTCTCTTCGGGAGCTCTTCCTTACGGCTTGCTCAAATCCTTCTTGCTGCAATCAATCTCCTCAGAGGAGACGGAGCCCAGCTGCTCACCCTCCTTCACACTCGCTCCCTTTCCCGACTTGAAGATTTAATGATCCCCGTTTTTCAGGGCATGTAAACCCGCTTTCTTCCGCTTTTCCTCCCGGGACCTGCTTCTCAGATCCCTAATCATTTCCGTTGCCCTCTTCTGGACTCAGAGGCTGGACGGGAAGAAGGGAGCCAGATCTGGGAAGCAGCGGGGCTCAGTGGAAAGAGCCCGGTCATGGGTTCAAATCCCAGCTCTGCCAATTGTCAGCTGGGTGACCATGGGCAAGGCACTTCGCTTCTCTGTGCCTCGGTGGCCTCATCTGTAAAATGGGGATTAAGACGGTGAGCCCCACACGGGACAATCTGATCACCTTGTATCCTCCCCAGAGCTTAGAACAGTGCTTTGCACATAGTAAGCGCTTAACAAATGCCATCATTATTATTATTATTATTATCTGAGCAGGATTCCATGTTGTAAACAGAGCAGCAGCATGGCCTATTGGATACAGCACAGGCCTAAGGGTCAGAAGGTCAGGGGTTCTAATCCAAGCTCTGCCACGTGCCTGCTATGTGGCCTCAGGCAAGTCACTTCACTTCTCTGGGCCTCAGTTACATCATCCGTAAAATGGGAATTAAGAGTGTGAGCCCTATGTGGGACAATGACTACCTTGTATCTACTTTGGGACTTCAAGACTGTGAGCCCACTGTTGGGTAGGAACTGTCTCTATATGTTGCCAACTTGTACTTCCCAAGCGCTTAGTACAGTGCTCTGCACACAGTAAGCGGTCAATAAATACGATTGATTGACTGATTAGAACAGTGCTTGGCACATAGTAAGTGCTTAACAAGTACCATACTTTGTATTATTAGGGCACAGGACTGGGTTCTAATCACAGCTCTGCCACTTGTCTGTTGTGTGACCTTGGACAAGTCACTTCAGCACTTAGAACAGTGCTTTGCACATAGTAAGCGCTTAATAAATGCCATCACTATTATTATTATTATTTATTCACTTCTCTGTGACCTCATCTGTAAAATGGGGATGAAGACTGTAAGCCCCAGGTGGGACAGGGATTGTGTCCAGCCTATCATGTATCTACCCCAGAGCTTAGTACTGTGCTTGGCATATAGTAAGCGCTAAACAAATACAATTACTATTATTATAAACACGGAAGCTTTGGAGCAAGGATCCAAGCTTTATTTTATTTGTACATATTTATTCTATTTATTTTATTTTGTTAATATGATTTGTTTTGTTGTCTGTCTCCCCCTTCTAGACTGTGAGCCCGCTGTTGGGTAGGGACTGTGTCTATGTGTTGCCAACTTGTACTTCCCAAGCGCTTAGTACAGTGCTCTGCACACAGTAAGCGCTCAATAAATATGATTGAATGAATGAATAATAATGATGGCATTTGTTAAGCGCTTACTGTGTGCACAGCACTGTTCTAAGCACTGGGGTGGATAAGAGGTGATCAGGTTGTCCCACATGGGGTTCACAGTCTTAATCCCCATTTTACAGATGAGGTAACTGAGGCCCAGAGAAGGTAAGTGACTTGCCCAAAGTCATACAGCTGATAAGTGGCGGAGTCGGGATTAGAACCCATGACCTCTGGCTCCCAAGCCTGGGCTCTTTCCACTGAGCCACGCTGCTTCTCTGTTGAAGTTTAACTTGGGGGGAGGGGAGGTCTATACTACTACTACTACTACTATCAATCAATCAATCGTATTTATTGAGCGCTTACTGTGTGCAGAGCACTGTACTAAGCGCTTGGGAAGTACAAGTTGGCAACATATAGAGACAGTCCCTACCCAACAGTGGGCTCACAGTCTAGTATTTGTTAGGCGCTTACTATATGCCAAACACTGTGGTGCTCAACCTCAGCGCCCACACAAACATCACTGATGCTGGGAGAAGGGATGGGGCTGAGAACAGTCACAGCAGCAACAACAGGAGTTACTATTCTATTTATTGTGTTAATGATGCGCATCCAGCTTTATTTCTATTTATTCTGATGACGACACCTGTTCACATGTTTTTGTCTTGTTGTCTGTCTCCCCCTTCTAGACTGTGAGCCCATTTTTGGGTAGGGACCATCTCTATATGTTGCCAACTTGTACTTCCCAAGCTCTTAGGAGAGTGTTCTGCACACAGTAAGTACTCAATAAATACGACTGAATGAATGAATGAATGAGTGTGAGTGGATTCAGGGAAGAGAATAGACAAAAGAAAATAGACGAGCCTTTGGAGATTGTAAGCTCGTTGTGGGCAGGGAATGTCACTGTTCAGTGTTCATTCAGTCATTCAATCGTATTGATTCATTCATTCAATCATATTTATTGAGCGCTTACTGTGTGCAGAGCACTGTACTAAGCACTTGGGAAGTACAAGTTGGCAACATCTAGAGACGGTCCCTACCCAACAGTGGGCTCACAGTCTAGAAGGGGGAGACAGGCAACAAAACAAAACATATTAACAAAATAAAATAAATAGAATAAATACGTACAAATAAAATAAATAAATAGAGGATTGCGCCTAACCTGATTACCGAGTATCTACCCCAGAGCTTAGAACAGTGGCTGGCACATAGTAAGCGTGTAACAAATACCGTTGAAAAAATAAAAATACAAAACTACCCACGGGCACTTGGAGTTTCTACTCTTGTAATAATAATAACTATGGTATTTATTAAGCACTTGCTATGTTCCAATCAATCAATCAATTGTATTTATTGAGCA
Source organism: Tachyglossus aculeatus (assembly GCF_015852505.1). Taxonomy (NCBI): domain Eukaryota; kingdom Metazoa; phylum Chordata; class Mammalia; order Monotremata; family Tachyglossidae; genus Tachyglossus; species Tachyglossus aculeatus. The sequence goes on along the minus strand of NC_052072.1, from coordinate 16,865,590 downwards.
CTTACTGTGTGCAGAGCACTGTACTAAGCGCTTGGGAAGTACAAGTTGGCAACATATAGAGACAGTCCCTACCCAACAGTGGGCTCACAGTCTAAAAGGGGGAGACGGAGAACAAAACCAAACATACTAACAAAATAAAATAAATAGGATAGATAAGTACAAGTAAAATAGAGTAATCATCATCATCATCAATCGTATTTATTGAGCGCTTACTATGTGCAGAGCACTGTACTAAGCGCTTGGGAAGTACAAATTGGCAACATATAGAGACAGTCCCTACCCAACAGTGGGCTCACAGTCTAAAAGGGGGAGACGGAGAACAAAACCAAACATACTAACAAAATAAAATAAATAGGATAGATATGTACAAGTAAAATAAATAGAGTAATGAATATGTACAAACATATATACAGGTTCCAGGCACTGTTCTAAGCGCTGGGATATATACAAGATAATAGGGTTGGATATAGTCACTTTCCCAACAGCTGGCATCTCCCCGGAGTATCCTGGACATAGGTGGGGTCATCATCATCATCATCAATCGTATTTATTGAGCGCTTACTATGTGCAGAGCACTGTACTAAGCGCTTGGGAAGTACAAATTGGCAACATATAGAGACAGTCCCTACCCAACAGTGGGCTCACAGTCTCCTTCGCTGGCCTAGGCCAACCCTTAGCTATGCAGGGATAAGTTTCGGCTGGGAGTCGGTCCGTAGCAAAGCAGCTTTCCAATCATTCTCATCCCCAAATACGGTCGATAAAACGACCCTGCGATGGCTTGGCTCAAACTCACCCTTCCTCCTAACAGGTCTGAACTACATCCAAATCATATTTATTACTCTGTTTATTTATTTATTTTACTTGTACATATCTATCCTATTTATTTTATTTTGTTAGTATGTTTGGTCTTGTTCTCTGTCTCCCCCTTTTAGACTGTGAGCCCACTGTTGGGTAGGGACTGTCTCTAGATGTTGCCAATTTGTACTTCCCAAGCGCTTAGTACAGTGCTCTGCACATAGTAAGCGCTCAATAAATATGATTGATGATGATTGATGATCCAAATCGCAATTTTCCAGGGTGTAAAAACATGAAACAATGGCTTCAATCTCCTCTTCTACTTTCTAACAAGTAGCTAACGGGATGGGTTGGCGTTTGCCCCTCCTCCTCTTCCCTTTCCCGCTCCCTCTCTGACAAGGTTGCCACAATAATAATAATTGTGGTATTTTTAAGCACTTACTATTTCCTAAGTGCTGCGGTAGATACAAGATAACCAGGTCCCACATGGGGCTCACAATCTAAGAAGGAAGGAGAACAAGTATTAAATCTCCATTTCTCAGATGCGGTAACTGAGGCACAGAGAATAATAATAATAATAATAATGATGATGGCATTTGTTAAGCGCTTACTATGTGCAAAGCACTGTTCTAAGCGCTGGGGGGGATACAAGGGGATCAGGTTGTCCCATGTGGGGCTCGCAGTTTTAATCCCCATTTTACAGATGAGGTAACTGAGGGTCAGAGAAGTTAAGCGACTCGCCCAAAGTCACACAGCTGACAATTGGATTTGAACCCATGACCTCTGACACCCAGGGCCATGCTCTCTCTACTAGGCCACGCTGCAGGAGGTGGCAGAAAGGCAGGCAGCAGGAGGACAACAAGGGACCTGAATGATAATCAAGAGTTGACTACAGTGGCTAGAAACTGAAATTCCTGTCTTGGGAAGTAAGGGTGAGGGTTACAAGAATACATTTTCCATTTCCCCTCTATGTATTTGATTTGAATGCCTGGTCTTCCCCTCTAGACTATAAGCTTCTTTCTTTTTTTTTTAATAAAATGGTATCTGTTAGCGCTTACTATGTGTCAAGCACTGGTCTAAGTGCTGGGGTAGACACAAGTTAATCAGGTTGGATACAGTCCCTGTCCCACGTGGGGCTCACGGCCTAAGTAGGAGGCACAACAGGTATTGGCATCCTCATTTTACAGTTGATGAAACTCAGCCCCAATCAATCAATCAATCATATTTATTGAGCGCTTACTGTGTGCAGAACGCTGTACTAAGCCCTTGGGAAGTACAAATTGGCAACATATAGAGACGGTCCCTACCCAACAGTGCTAGAAGGGGGAGACAGAGAACAAAACAAAACATATTAACAAAATAAAATAAATAGAATAGATATGTACAAGTAAAATAGAGTAATAAATACGTACAAACATATATACATATATACAGGTGCTGTGGGGAAGGGAGCTCACAGTCTAGAAGGGGGAGACAGAGAACAAAACCAAATATATTAACAAAATAAAATAAATAGAATAGATATGTACAAGTAAAATAGAGTAATAAATACGTACAAACATATATACATATATACAGGTGCTGTGGGGAAGGGAAGGAGGTAAGGCCGGGGGGGGGGTGGGTGGAGAGGGGGAGGAGGGGGAAGCCCCAGAGAAGATGACTTGCCCAAGGTCACACAACAGGCAAGTGGCAGAGTTAGGATTAGAACCCAGGACATCTGACTTCAGGCCCAGGCTTTTTCCAGTAGGCCAGCCGCTTCCTGACTCTGGGCAGGGAGCATATCTACCAACCCTTTTGTGTTGAACTCTCAAGAGTTTAGTACAGTGTGTTTAGCACACAGTAAGTGTACAATAAACACCAGCCTTGATAGAATCTAGCAGTTGGAGGTTTTGGGTTTGAAAGAGTCCCAATCAATCAATCAATCATATTTATTGAGCGCTTACTGTGTGCAGAGCACTGTACTAAGCACTTGGGAAGTACAAGTTGGCAACATATGGAGTTTAAGGGAGGAGGCAGCCAGGTCCTGCTAATAAATAGTTGTGTGGTCTAGTGGATAAAGCACGGGCCTTGGGAGTCAGAAGGACCTGAGTTCTAATCCCAGCTCCGCCACTTAATAATAATAATAATAATAATAATAATGATCATCATCATCATCAATCATCAATCATATTTATTGAGCGCTTACTATGTGCAGAGCACTGTACTAAGCGCTTGGGAAGTACAAATTGGCAACATATAGAGACAGTCCCTACCCAACAGTGGGAATGATGGCATTTAAGCGCTTACCATGTGCAAAGCACTGTCCTAAGCGCTGGGCACTGTTCTAAGCCCTTGTCTGCTGTTTGACCTTTGGGAAGTAGAGAAGCAGCGTGGCTTAGTGGGAAGAGCCCGGGCTTGGGAGTCAGAGGTCCTGGGTTCTAATTCCGGCTCTGCCATTTGTCAGCTGTGTGACTTTGGGCAGGTCACTTCACTTCTCTGGGCCTCAGTTCCCTCATCTGTAAAATGGGGATTAAGACTGTGAGCCCCACGTGGGACAACCTTATCACCTTGCACCCCCCCCGCAGTGCTTAGAACAGTGCTTGGCACACAGTGCTTAACAAATACCATCATTATTATTATTATTTAACTTCTCTGGGCCTCATCTCTAAAATGGGGATTAAGACTGTGAGTCCCTTGTAAGACAGGAACTGTGTCCAACCTTTTATCTCCCCCAGCACTTAGAACAGTGCCAGGAACATAGTAAGCGCTCAACAAATACGACAATAAATAAGTAAATGAATGAATAAATAAAGAAACCTCCGCTTAACCCCCAGAGGCGGCTTGCCTGGCTCCATCTTTTCCCCTGCAGGTTCTTGGTGGTTTTCCACAGAAGCCAAAGCTCTTATCTCAAAAGGGAATCAGATGTTTCCAGCTGGAGTGGGAAAAAGACTTCCAGGAATCCACCCAAGGCCCTGAATCAGAGGCTCCTAAAGGGGCCCAATCAATCAATCAATCAATCGTATTTATTGAGCGCTTACTGTGTGGTACTAAGAGCTTGGGAAGTCCAAGTTGGCAACATATAGAGACAGTCCCTACCCAACAGTGGGCTCACAGTCTAACAGTAGGGCCCAGCCCCCTTGCCCTACGAAGCCCTGTCAGAGAAAGGCTTTAAATTCAAGGGAAAATTAGGATTAGCGGCTGCAGTTTCTCAGCCCTGGCTCCCTCTCTCCGACATGACCCAGCACGTTCCCACGTTTATACAACTCCAATCGACCAGGAATAATTCACACACAGATGACGGGAAGTCGCAGAGTGAGATGGGTATTAACCTCGCAACTGCTCTCCCCCGAAAGACGGTCGGAGCCAGCTTATCGCTGCTTTCCCACTTCTCGCTCATTCATTCATTCAATCGGATTTATTGAGCGCTTACTGTGTGCAGAGCACTGTACTAAGCGCTTGGGAAGTGCAAGTCGGGAACATTTAGAGACGGTCCCTATCCAACAACGGGCTCACAGTCTAGAAGGGGGAGACAGACAAGACAAGACATGTGGGCGGGTGTCAAGTCATCAAAATACAAATAAAGACATGTGGCCAGGTGTCAAGTCATCAAAATAAATACTAATAAAGCTAGATGCACATCATGAACAAAATAAATAGAACAGTAAATATGTACAAGTAAAATAGAGTAATATGTACAAACATATATACATATATAATAATAATGATGATGATGGCATTTATTAAGCACTTACTATGTGCAAAGCACTGTTCTAAGCACTGGGGGGATACAAGGTGATCAGGTTGTTCCACGGGGGCTCACAGTCTTAATCCCCATTTTACAGATAAGGAAACTGAGGCCCAGAGAAGTGACTTGCCCAAAGTCACCCCCTCAAAGGAAGCTACCTCTTCCCAACCCCGCCAACCCCATCCGTCTCTAATCCTGCTCAGCAGACACAGATCACCTTGGCACCTGGAGTCCAAGAGAGGCTAGAGACTGCAAGCTCCTTTAGGGCAGGGAATCATGTCTCCCCACTCTGTTGTACTGTACTCTCTTGAGTGCTTAAGTACAGTGCTTTGTACACAGTCAGCGCTCCATAAAATCCATCGATTGACTACCCCTCTCAAGCTCCAGGAGATGAAGTTCAGACATCAAAGTCAATCAACATGGAGAAGCAGTGTTGCCTAGTGGATAGAGCACGGGCCTTGGGAGTCAGAAGGACTTGGGAGTCAGAAGGATCTGGGGTCTAGTTCCAGCTCTGCCGCTTGTCTGTTTTGAGACCTGAGGCAAGTCACCGAACTTCTCGTGCCTCAGTTCCTTCATCTGTAAAATGGGAATTAAGACTGTGACCCCCCCCAGGTGGGATATGAACTGTGTCCAACTGTATCCGTTCCATGGCTCAGTGGCAAGAGCCCGGGCTTTGGAGTCAGAGGTCATGGGTTCGAATCCCGGCTCCGCCCCCTGTCCGCTGGGTGACTTTGGGCAAGTCACTTCACTTCTCTGGGCCTCAGTTCCCTCAGCTGGAAAATGGGGATAAAGTCTGTGTAAGCCCCACGTGGGACAACTTGATTACTCTGTATCTACCCCAGCAGCGCTTAGAACAGTGCTTTGCACACAGTAAGCGCTTAATAAATGCCATCATTATTATTCCCCCTTTTAGACTGTGAGCCCACTGTTGGGTAGGGACTGTCTCTATATGTTGCCAATTTGTACTTCCCAAGCGCTTAGTACAGTGCTCTGTACATAGTAAGCGCTCAATAAATACGATTGATGATGATGATGATGATGACCTTGTACCTAGCCCAGTGCTTAGAACAGAGCCTGGCACATCTAAGTGCTTAACGAATACCATTAAAAGAAAAACAAACAAAATGCAAAAAGCCAAAGCAAGAGGCTAGTGGAGGGGCCCCCACTCCCTGTTGACGCTTAATAAATACTTGCTGATGCTGACAGTTTCCCTTCCTGTAACCAGGAGAAAGCCGATCATCTGAACCCTTAGTATCCTAGCTCTTTGGGTCGTTCTAGAAAAAGCTCGGAAAACGGCTCAAGCCCAAACTTTTAATTACCTAAATGATCATTCCCACTTAGTTTGGACGATCCACTGCCTCAGGAAGGGCGCAGTTCTACTCAGGGAACTTCCTTGTGAACCTGAGGGATAGAACTGACGTTTTAAGGGATGCTTTGTTTAGAACTTGAAGTGTTTAAAGTAGAGCCCGTTAAATGAAATTCCAGGCCCGGGTAATTGAGATCACTTCGATCACAACCAAGCGGCCCAAGAGTAATCTGTCATCACATCTGCCTTCATTTGCTTTGGATCCTCTTGGCTGAGAGTACTACTAAATTAGTTTCACTTCCTGGTTGTCTTGCCCTGCCACAGAGCCGTTTCTGCGGTTCCCTGTGAGGCAGGAGAAAGTTTTCCTTCTTCAGAATCAAAAGAGACAAAATACCACAGGCACAGACTTGGGGATGCACAGCATTTACATACATATCTTTATATTTTATAAATTATTTATTCATTCATATTAATATCTGTCTCCCCCTCTAGACTGTAAGCTCATTATGGGCAGGGAACGTGACTGCTAATTCCGTTGTATCCTCTCAAGCGCTTAGTAATAATAATAATGATGGCATTTATTAAGCGCTTACTATGTGCAAAGCACTGTTCTAAGTGGGAGCTCCGTGCATTGTAAGCGCTCAATAAATCACCACTGATTGACACCCTCCCCAGCTTTCCTAGACCTTCAACAAATTTGCGGCCTCCGACCTTGAGTTTCTCCCCTGAGCCCCCTACTCTGGAAAAACCTGCCTGAAAGGTGGGCAGAGTCGACAGGAGGGTGGAGGAGCAAACGAAGAGCATGAATAGCAGAAGAGGAGATGCTTCTGAACTGCTTCAGGGGATAACCACGAGGCAGTGATGAAAAACCCAGATATGGGACTCTAAATATCTTCACACAGTCACTTAAAATTGCCTCTGGACCTGAAATTACTCTTCCCCCATTCCAAGCCCTGTTGAAGGCACATCTCCTCCAAGAGGTCTTCCCTAAGCCCCTCTTTCCTCTTCTCCCAATCCCTTCTGTGTCACCCTGACCTGCTCCCATTATTCATCCCCCCTCCCAGCCCCATAGCACTTATGGATATATCTATTATTTATTTATATTAATGTCTGTCTCCCCCCCGAGACTTTAAGTTGGTTGTGGGCAGGGAATGTGTCTGTTTATTGTTGCACTGTACTCTCCCAAGCACTTAGTAGAGTGCTCTGAACATAGTAATTGCTTGATAAGTATGACTGAATGAAAGAAATTAGAGTATAATTAAAAGATCCGGGGGTTGAATGGAGATGCACCTCTAGAAGGAAGGTTGGAAAACTCTCTCTCCCACAGCCCCAAAGGTGAACGGGGGAGAAAAATGAGAAGGAAAAGAGCCTCAAGGGACCAACAGGAGCCACTGGAGGGATGTAATGGCTGGCTGAAATTCTGGGGCTTTCTGACCCAGCCCAAGGAGCGCTCGGTCTCCCCGAAAAAACAGCAAAACTTAAGTGGAAAGAGCTCGGGCCTGGGAATCAGAGGACCTGGGTTCAAATCCCGGCTCCACTTCTTGCCCGCTGTGTGACCGAGGGTAAATCACTTCACTTCTCTGGGCCTTAGTCTCCTCAGCTGAAAGATTCAGATTTATTAGATATTTACTGGGCATTTACTATGTGCAGAACACTGTTCTAAGCACTTGGGATGGCACAATACAATACCATAATTATTATTATTACAATACAAGAGAACTAGCAAATACATTTCCTGCCCATAATGAGTTTACAGTCTAGAGGGGGGGACAGAGATGAATATGAATAAATAATTTAAAGCTATATACATAAGTGCTGTGGGATTAGGGTCATTATCAGATGATCCCTCTTAAGGCTGTGAGGCGCCTGTGGGATGGGGAATGATTATCTTGTATTTATCCCAACACTTAGTACAGTGCTTGGCACAGAGTAAGTACTTAACAAATACCACCATTATTATGAATCAGCCCCAGCCCCGGCCAAGCTTGACAACTTCCAGGGGGAGTCTGAGGTTACGTGGTGACTGAAGGGAAACCCGAAAGGCCAACGGCTAACTGTAGGGGAGACCCCAGTGGACTATACAGTTAGAAAATTGCTTCCAAAAAACTCCCTCAGAGTCCAGTAAGAGTTTTACAGTGAACCGCCCTTTTCACGGACTTTACAATTACTTGAATTAGCTTAGTGACTAGAGATCCCAGAGGCTGATTCTTCATAGCGCTTTCTCTCCACAGAGCTTCTTGATTCTCTGACAGAATTACATTGTCCTAATTTGAAAAATAACACAGCAGTACAGCTTCCCCTGACCTTTGTCACTGCTTTGGTGGAAAAATGTATGCTCACCTCCTCCCAGGTCAAACACAGGCCCAAGTTCCCAGGCCTGGGCCAAAGAGAAAGGAGAACGCTTATGAGAGAGAGAGAGAGAGAGGCCCTAAGCAGCCTGGAAGATTTATGTTCCTGCTGAACTCTTTGGAGTTTTGTGCATTTGCTCTCTGGAGGGGATTACAATGGCCAAAAAGGAGTTGGGCCAATCCTTGCAATCAGTCTAAGCAACAGACCTCTCTCTGAGTCACCCTCTAATATCTAGGCTTGGGGAAAGGAGGCTAGAAGAGGCAGGGACGACTTTTTAATTCTTCTTCTGCTGCTTTTTCCAGCAAACAGGCGAGGCTCAGCCCAACAGGAGTCCATACTGAGCATCTAGGGTGGACAGAGCACTGTACTAAGTGATTGGGAGAGTTGAATGGATGGAGAAGTGGAAAGGCTGTCCAAGGTGAGAAACAGGGAAATCATATATGGGAGGGGGAGAGGGGTGCAACTACAAAATCTCATGCCCTTCGTTCTCCCCCTCAGTCCCTCCTGGCATGTCCCCATTTCCCACTATATTCAATTTTACTAAAATACACTAAAAAAAAAAGTTTTAGGGAATTAAGGGAATGTTCTTCCAACAACGCGCATCTATCTGGATAGAACAAGATGCGATGTCGGAAAAAATGGCTGGGGAAAAGTACGTAGCTTCGAACAGGGTACAGGTACGAATACAGATTCTCTTTGATGTGGGGCTTCATCATGAACACAATGCCACTCTATAGGAGAACTGACTGTTTTACATCTCAGCCTGCAGTTACCCAAGTGTCACTCCCCATAATTCCAACCTAGAAGCCTTCTCTTCTCCCCCCGTCCCATCATGCCAGTTCCCCTCTCCCCATCCCAGCCTGACAGCTCCCCTCTCTCTCATCAATCAATCCATCAATTATATTTACTGAGCACTTATTGAGCGCAGAGCACTGTACTAAGTATTAGGGAGAGTAAAATATAACATATTCAGTCGACAGGTTCCCTGCCGGCAACATCCTCCCCTTCCCATCCTGGCAGCTCCCCACTTCCCATCCCCACTCTAGTCCATACTCCATTCTGCTTCATGAATCATATTTTATTATTAATAATAATAATAATAATAATGATATTTGTTAAGGGCTTATTATGTGCCAAGCACTGGGGTGGATACAAGCAGATCGGGTTGGACACAGTCCCTGTCCCACATAGGGCTCACAATCCCAATCCCCATTTTACAGATGAGGCAATTGGGGCCCTGAGAAGTGCAGTGACTTGCCCAAGGTCACACAGCAGACAAGTGGCAGAGCCGGGGTTAGAACCCTTGACCTTCTGACTCTCAGGCCTGTGCTCTATCGATTACACCATGCTGCTGTCCTTCAAAAACATTCGGACCACATTTCCCCACTCTAGAAACTCCAGTGGTGGCCCATCCACCTCCACATCAAACAAAAATTCCTCATTATTGGCTTTAGAGCATTTAATCACTTTGCTCTTTCCTACCTCACCTCGCTACTCTCCTAATAACAAGCCAGCCCACACACTTCATTCCTCTAATGCTATCTCACTGTACCTCACTGCATCTCCACCTCGTCTGTCTCACCACTGACCTCTCGCCCACATCCTACCTCTGGCCTGGAACGCCCTCCCTCCTCACATCACACAGATGATTGCTCCCCCCAACTTTAAAATCTTATTGAAGGCCCATCCCCTCCAAGAAGCCTTCCCTGACTAAGCCCTCCTCCCCTCTTCTCCCACTCCCTTCTGTACCGCTCTGACTTGCTCCTTCATTCATCCTCCCTCCCATCCCCACAGCACATGTTTATATCTGGATACAGCTGTAATTTACTTATTTATCTATGTATTTATATTAATGTCTGTCTCCCCCTCTAGACTGTGAGTTTGTTGTGAGCAGGAGTGTGTCAGTTGTTATACTGTATTCTCCCAAGCGCTTAGTACAGTGCTTTGCTCACAGTAAAAGCTCAATATAAATATGAATGAATGAATGAATCCCCCCATCCCAGCCTGGCAGTTCCCCTCTCCCCATTGCTCCCATCCCAACCTGGCTGTTCCCCTCTCCTCGGCCTTCCCATCTCAGCCTGGCAGCTCTTCTCTGCCAACACCCCCATCTCAACCTGGCAGTTCCCCTCTCCCCATCCCAGCCTGGCAGCTTCCCTGTCCCCATTCCCCACATCCCAACTTGGCAATTCCCCTCTCCCCATCCCCTCCATCCCATCCTGGCAGTTCCCTTCTCCCCATCCCCCACATCCCAACTTGGCAATTCCTCTCTCCCCAACCCCCCATCCCGGCCTGGCAGCTCTTCCCTCCCAATTCCAAGCCTGGCAGTTCCTTTCTCCCCATCCCCCCTACCTCAGCCTGGCAGCTCCCCTCACCCCAACCCCCATTCATTCATTCAATCGTATTTATTGAGCACTTACTGTGTGCAGAGCACTGTACTAAGCGCTTGGGAAGTACAAGTTGGCAACATATAGAGACGGTCCCTACCCAACAACGGGCTCACAGTCTAGAAGGGGGATCCCAGCCTGGCACTCATTCATTCATTCAATCGTATTTATTGAGCGCCTTCTGTGTCACAGCACTATACTAAGCGCTGGGAAAGTACAATTCAGCAATAGAGACAATCCCTGCCCAAACTGGGCTTACAGTCTAGAAGGGGGAGGCAGACATCAAAACAAGTAAACAGGCCTCAACATAAGTAAATAGAATTATAGAAATATACATATATACTTAAGGGCCATGGGGCGGTGGGCCGGGGGTGGGGGTGGGGGGGAGTGAGTCGAAGTGACGCAGAAGGGAGGGGGAGCTGAGGAAAAGGGGGCATCTCCTGGCATCTCCCCTCTCCTTACTGCCGCCCATCCCGACCTGGCAGCTCCCTTCTGCCCAGCCCAGCCTGGCAGGTCCCCTCTCCCTTCCAGGCAGCTCCTCTCTCTCCATCCCAGATTGGCAGGTTCCTCTCTCCCTACTGATCACCATCCCAGCCTGGCAGCCCCCCTCCCCTCTATCATCTCCCTCATCCCAGCCTGGCAGCCCCCCTCCCCTCTATCATCTCCCCCATCCCAGCCTGGCAGTCCCCCTCCCCTCTATCATCTCCCCCATCCCAGCCTGGCAGCCCCCCTCCCCTCTATCATCTCCCCCATCCCAGCCTGGCAGCCCCCCTCCCCTCTATCATCTCCCTCATCCCAGCCTGGCAGCCCCCCTCCCCTCTATCATCTCCCTCATCCCAGCCTGGCAGGCTTCCCCCCCTCTATCTCCCCCATCCCAGCTTGGCAGCCCCCCTCCCCTCTATCTCCCTCATCCCAGCCTGACAGCTTCCCTTCCCTCTATCATCTCCCCCATTCCAGTCTGGCAGCTCCCCTCTCCCTCTATCCGGGAATCCCATCCCAGCCTGGCAGCCCCCCACCCCCAGCCTCACAACTCCCCTCTCCCCATCCCAGCCTCACCCCGTCCCCATTCCCCCAACCCAGCCTGGCTACTCATCATCATCATCATCAATCGTATTTATTGAGCGCTTACTGTGTGCAGAGCACTGTACTAAGCGCTTGGGAAGTACAAATTGGCAACATATAGAGACAGTCCCTACCCAACAGTGGGCTCACAGTCTAAAAGAATAATACTAATAAGTCTAAAATAATACTAATAATAAGTCTAAAAGTACTCCTGCCCCCACACCCCAATTCCCCGGCCTGCCTGCTTCTCCTTCCCACCCAGTCCCAGCCTGGCTACCTCTTCCTCCTCCAAACCCCCTCCTCGTTGCCCTCACGCACCAAATCCGGCCTAGAAGGGGGAAGCAGCGTGGCTTAGTGGCAAAAACCCGGGCTTGGGAGTCAGAGGACGTGGGTTCTAATCCCAGCTCCGCCACTTGTCTGCTGTGTGACCCTGGGCAAGCCACTTTGCTACTCTGGGCCTCAGTTCCCTCATCTGTAATATGGGGATTAGGACTGTGAGCCCCATGCTGGACAACCTGATTACCCTGTATGTACCCCAGCACTTAGAACAGTGCTTGGCAAATAGTAAGCGCTTAAATACAATTATTATTATTCTCTAGGCCTCAGTTCCCTCATCTGTAAAATGGGGATGAAGACTGTGAGCCCCCTGTGGGACAACCTGATCACCTTGTAACCTCCCCAGTAGTTAGAACAGTGCTTTGCACATAGTAAGTGCTTAACAAATACAATTATTATTATTCTCTGGGCCTCAGTTCTCTCATCTGTAAAATGGGGATGAAGACTGTGAGCCCCCTGTGGAACAACCTGATCACCTTGTAACCTCCCCAGCACTTAGAACAGTGCTTTGCACATAGTAAGCGCTTAACAAATACAATTATTATTATTCTCTGGGCCTCAGTTCTCTCATCTGTAAAATGGGGATGAAGACTGTGAGCCCCAGGTGGGACAACCTGATCACGCTGTATGTACCCCAGTGCTTGGCACATAGTAAGCCCTTAACAAATACAATTATTCGCTGGGCCTCAGTTCCCTCATCTGTAAAATGGGGATGAAGACTGTGAGCCCCAGGTGGGACAACCTGATCACGTTCTATGTACCCCAGTGCTCGGCACATAGTAAGCCCTTAACAAATACAATTATTTGCTGGACCTCAGTTCCCTCATCTGTAAAATGGGGATGAAGACTGTGAGCCCCAGGTGGGACAACCTGATCACGCTGTATGTACCCCAGTGCTTGGCACATAGTAAGCCCTTAACAAATACAATTATTCGCTGGGCCTCAGTTCCCTCATCTGTAAAACGGGGATGAAGACTGTGAGCCCCAGGTGGGACAACCTGATCACGCTGAATGTATCCCAGGGCTTTTCGCTGGGCCTCAGTTCCCTCATCTGTAAAATGGGGGTGAAGACTGTGAGAGCCAGGTGGGACAACCTGATCACGCTGAATGCACCCCAGTGCTTGGCACATAGGAAGCACTTAAATACAATTATTCGCTGGGCCTCAGTTCCCTCATCTGTAAAACGGGGGTGAAGACTGTGAGCCCCAGGTGGGACAACCTGATCAGGCTGAATGTATCCCAGGGCTTTTCGCTGGGCCTCAGTTCCCTCATCTGTAAAACGGGGGTGAAGACTGTGAGCCCCAGGTGGGCCAACCTGATCAAGCTGAATGCACCCCAGTGCTTGGCACATAGTAAGCACTTAAATACAATTATCCGCTGGGCCTCAGTTCCCTCATCTGTAAAATGGGGATGAAGACTGTGAGCCCCAGGTGGGACAACCTGATCAGGCTGAATGTATCCCAGGGCTTTTCACTGGGCCTCAGTTCCCTCATCTGTAAAACGGGGATGAAGACTGTGAGCCCCAGGTGGGACAACCTGATCACGCTGAATGCACCCCAGTGCTTGGCACATAGTAAGCACTTAAATACAATTATCCTCTGGGCCTCAGTTCCCTCATCTGTAAAACGGGGATGAAGACTGTGAGCCCCAGGTGGGACAACCTGATCACGCTGAATGTACCCCAGTGCTTGGCACATAGTAAGCACTTAAATACAATTATTTGCTGGGCCTCAGTTCCCTCATCTGTAACATGGGGGTGAAGACTGTGAGCCCCAGGTGGGACAACCTGATCACGCTGAATGCACCCCAGTGCTTGGCACATAGTAAGCACTTAAATACAATTATCCTCTGGGCCTCAGTTCCCTCATCTGTAAAACGGGGATGAAGACTGTAAGCCCCAGTTGGGACAACCTGATCACGCTGAATGCACCCCAGTGCTTGGCACATAGTAAGCACTTAAATACAATTATCCTCTGGGCCTCAGTTCCCTCATCTGTAAAACGGGGATGAAGACTGTGAGCCCCAGGTGGGACAACCTGATCATGCTGAATGTACCCCAGTGCTTGGCACATAGTAAGCACTTAAATACAATTATTCGCTGGGCCTCAGTTCCCTCATCTGTAACATGGGGGTGAAGACTGTGAGCCCCAGGTGGGACAACCTGATCACGCTGAATGCACCCCAGTGCTTGGCACATAGTAAGCACTTAAATACAATTATCCTCTGGGCCTCAGTTCCCTCATCTGTAAAACGGGGATGAAGACTGTAAGCCCCAGTTGGGACAACCTGATCACGCTGAATGCACCCCAGTGCTTGGCACATAGTAAGCACTTAAATACAATTATCCTCTGGGCCTCAGTTCCCTCATCTGTAAAACGGGGATGAAGACTGTGAGCCCCAGGTGGGACAACCTGATCATGCTGAATGTACCCCAGTGCTTGGCACATAGTAAGCACTTAAATACAATTATTCGCTGGGCCTCAGTTCCCTCATCTGTAACATGGGGGTGAAGACTGTGAGCCCCAGGTGGGACAACCTGATCACGCTGAATGTACCCCAGTGCTTGGCACATAATAAGCACTTAACAAATACAATTATCCTCTGGGCCTCAGTTTCCTCATCTGTAAAATGGGGGTGAAGACTGTGAGCCCCAGGTGGGACAACCTGATCACGCTGTATGTACCCCAGTGCTTGGCACATAATAAGCACTTAACAAATACAATTATCCTCTGGGCCTCAGTTCCCTCATCTGTAAAACGGGGATGAAGACTGTGAGCCCCAGGTGGGACAACCTGATCACGCTGAATGTATCCCAGTGCTTGGCACATAGTAAGCACTTAAATACAATTATCCTCTGGGCCTCACTTCCAGCATTTGTAACATGGGGATGAAGACTGTGAGCCCCAGGTGGGACAACCTGATCACGCTGAATGTACCCCAGTGCTTGGCACATAATAAGCACTTAACAAATACAATTATCCTCTGGGCCTCAGTTTCCTCATCTGTAAAATGGGGGTGAAGACTGTGAGCCCCAGGTGGGACAACCTGATCAAGCTGAATGCACCCCAGTGCTTGGCACATAGTAAGCACTTAAATACAATTATCCTCTGGGCCTCAGTTCCCTCATCTGTAAAACGGGGATGAAGACTGTAAGCCCCAGTTGGGACAACCTGATCACGCTGAATGCACCCCAGTGCTTGGCACATAGTAAGCACTTAAATACAATTATCCTCTGGGCCTCAGTTCCCTCATCTGTAAAACGGGGATGAAGACTGTGAGCCCCAGGTGGGACAACCTGATCATGCTGAATGTACCCCAGTGCTTGGCACATAGTAAGCACTTAAATACAATTATTCGCTGGGCCTCAGTTCCCTCATCTGTAACATGGGGGTGAAGACTGTGAGCCCCAGGTGGGACAACCTGATCACGCTGAATGTACCCCAGTGCTTGGCACATAATAAGCACTTAACAAATACAATTATCCTCTGGGCCTCAGTTTCCTCATCTGTAAAATGGGGGTGAGGACTGTGAGCCCCAGGTGGGACAACCTGATCACGCTGTATGTACCCCAGTGCTTGGCACATAATAAGCACTTAACAAATACAATTATCCTCTGGGCCTCAGTTCCCTCATCTGTAAAACGGGGATGAAGACTGTGAGCCCCAGGTGGGACAACCTGATCACGCTGAATGCACCCCAGTGCTTGGCACATAGTAAGCACTTAAATACAATTATCCTCTGGGCCTCAGTTCCCTCATCTGTAAAACGGGGATGAAGACTGTGAGCCCCAGTTGGGACAACCTGATCACGCTGAATGTACCCCAGTGCTTAGCACATAGTAAGCGCTTAACAAATACCATTATTAGTGGTAGTAGTGGTTCGTTAACAAATACAATTATTATTATTATTAGTAGTAGTAGTAGTGGTTCGCGGCCCCCTCCCCTCATGTCAAGCTACCCTTCCCGTCGTGCCCTGCCGGCCGGCCGTCTGCCGGTCCTGCCGGATTTCCTGAGGGGGCCCGCCATGGCTCACCTCCCGGGCAGTTTGGCGCTCCTCTTCCAGAACTGCTTGTGGTTGTCGGAGGCCATGGCTCGGGCCCCGACGAGCCGCCCCGCCGGGACCCTGCAGCCTGAGGGGCCAAGGCCGCGTCCCTCCGGTCACCCGCCTGCGGCCGCCGGCGGCGCCATCTTGGCTGTGGGCAGCCCGCCGGCCTGCCATTGGTCGGCGGCGCGGGCGGCGGGGGCGGGGACCAATCAGAGGCCGGCGTCCCTCAGGCCGCTGAAGCCGCCCAGGGCGTCAGGAACCGGGCAGGCAGGTGGGCAGGGGAGGGGCCGCCCGGCGGGACAGGTGACCACCGCAGGGGCGGAGCCCCAATCAATCAATCAATCAATCAATCAATCAATCAATCATCAATCAATCCATCGTATTCATCGAGCGCTTACTGTGTGCAGTATTTATTCTATTTATTTATTCTATTCTAATTATTTTATTTTATTTTATTTTGTTAGTATGTTTGGTTTTGTTCTCTGTCTCCCGCTTTTAGACCGTGAGCCCACTGTTGGGTAGGGACCGTCTCTTGAACTTCCCAAACGCTTAGTACAGTGCTCGGCACACAGTAAGCGCTCAATAAATACGATTGATTGATTGATTGATTACTTGCCCAGCACTGTACTAAGTGCTGGGATAGATAAGCAGATCCCACAAGGGGCTTACAGTCCAAGTATAAGGGAGACAGGTGTTGAATCCCCATTTTACAGACGAGAGAACAGAGGCACAGAGAAGTTAGGTGACTTGTCCAAGGTCACATAGCAGATAAATGGCAGAGCCAGTATAAAAGGCTAGATACAGGCCATCCTTTAGTTACCAATGGCCTGCAAGCAATTTGTTTTTTGCTTATTTTAACCAATAAGAACCACTTCCCCATTTATGAAACCAATTTTCACTCTAATGAAATGTCATTCAAATAGGAGACAAACAAAATTGAATTTTAGGCCCCGAGGAGAGGCTGTGTGGTGATGTTTCCAGCTGTTAATGTAGAAAGATCTTCTGAAGCGAGCTACTTCTCACCTTCTCAGCACACAGAGCCACTCTTGGTGCGGGGGTGGTGGTGTCTCGAGTGAGCACTGAAACCACACTCTTGTCACCCCCTTCCCCGTGAAACCTAATCGTCTCTGACTTTTCTGCTGCTTTCAACTGATTGCCCACTATCTCCTCCTGGAAACTCTGTAAGACTTTGGCTTTACTGATCCAGTGATCTGGTTTTCATCTTACCTCCCAGACTGCTCCCTTCTCAGTTTCCACTGTTGGCTCCTCTTCCTCCCGTCACCCTTTACGAGGGGGTGTTCTCTTGGGGCCCAGTTCTGGGATCTCTGCACTTCTCACTTTACACCCGCTGTCCAGGGAGTTCAACCACCTTCGTGGTTTCAGTTCCCACTTCGGTGCACATGACTCCCAAATCTACATCTACAGCTCTGACCTCTCCCTGGCTCTTCATTCATTCATTCAATCGTATTTATTGAGCGCTTACTGTGTGCAGAGCACTGTACTAAGCGCTTGGGAAGTACAATTTGGCAACATATAGAGACGGTCCCTATATTATTATTATACTTCCTCCTGCCTTTGAGAGTCTCCATCTGGACTACCCACGAGCTCCTTAAACCTACTAGAACCTAAACGGAATTCCTTATATTCCCTCCTGAACCTGCTCTTGTTCCTAACTTTCCCTATCTTCCCTAATAATAAATAATAATAATAATGGCATTTATTAAGCACTTACTATGTGCAAAGCACTGTTCTAAGCGCTGGGGACGTTACAAGGTGATCAGGTTGTCCCACGGGGGGCTCACAGTCTTTATCCCATTTTACAGATGAAGTAACTGAGGCACAGAGAAGTGAAGTGACTTGCCCAAAGTCACACAGCTGACAAGTGGCGGAGCAGGATTTGAACCCATGACCTCTGACTCCAAAGCCCGTGCTCTTTCCACTGAGCCATGCTGCTTCCCTATCCCATAAACTCACGTCGCCCTCCGAGCCTTCTTTGACTCCCCTCTGAGAAGCAGCGTGGCCCAGAGGATCTGGGTTCTAATCCCGGCTCTGTCACTTGTCTGCTGCGTGACCTTGGACAGGCCACTTACCTTCTCGGTGCCTCAGTTCCTGCATCTATAAAATGGAGATTAAGACTGTGAGCCCACTGTTGGGTAGAGACTGTCTCTATATATTTCCAACTTGTACTTCCCAAGCACTTAGTACAGTGCTCTGCACACAGTAAGCGCTCAATAAATACAATTGATTGATTGATTATACTTCCCAAGCGCTTAGTACAGTGCTCTGCACACAGTAAGCGCTCAATAAATACGACTGAATGAGTCCCATATGGGACATGGACTGTGTCCAGCCTGATTAACTTGTATCTACCCAAGCGCTTAGTACAGTCTCTGGCACATAGTAAGCACTTAACAAATAGTAGACTGTGAGCCCACTGTTGGGTAGGGACCGTCTCTATGTGTTGCTAACTTGTACCTCCCAAGCGCTTAGTCCAGTGCTCTGCACACAGTAAGCACTCAATAAATACGATTGAATGAATGAACTATTAAAAAAAATTAGCTCACACGTTCAATCTAATTGTTCCCTTATAGTATTTCATTAATCCTCCCTTTCCTCTCCACCTGTACTCTCCTCGCCCTGGTACAAATCCTCAAGTCCCAACTAGGTTACCATAACATCACCCTTACTGTTCTCCCTGCTTCTGCCCTTTCAGTCAACTCTCCATACCAGCAGCGTGTATCATCTTTCAAAAATGTTCATCAGAACTTACAACTCCCCTCCTCAAAAATCCCCATTGTTCCCCCCTTGCTACTAATACAAAATAAAGGCTTCTGACCATCAGCGTCAAGGCTCTCTACCAGCTAATTCATCACCAGTAATATTTATTGAGTCCTTAAGCTGGGCAGAGCATTGTAATGAGTGTTTGGGAGGGTCCAGTAGAGTTAATAGATGGGATCCCTGCCCTCAAGGAGCATTGTATATATGTATATATGTTTGTACATATTTATTACTCTATTTATTTATTTATCTATTTTACTTGTACATATCTATTCTATTTATTTTATTTTGTTAGTATGTTTGGTTTTGTTCTCTGTCTCCCCCTTTTAGACTGTGAGCCCACTGTTGGGTAGGGACTGTCTCTATATGTTGCCAATTTGTACTTCCCAAGCGCTTAGTACAGTGCTCTGCACACAGTAAGCGCTCAATAAATATGACTGATGATGATGATGATGATTGTACTTTCTTCTCAGGCCACATACCCACCTGTGCTCTTTGCCCTTATGAGCAGGCCAAACCGCACTTGCTCTCTAGCCTTCCTCCTTTATTTATTTATTTATTTATTGATTGATTGATTGATTGATTGATTTCTTTTTTAATGACATTTGTTAAGCACTTACAATGTGCCAGACACTGTATTAAAAGCTGGGGTGGATCAGTTCGATCATATTTACCGAGTGCTTATTGGGTGCAGAGCCCTCTACTAATCGCTTGGGAGAGTACTACTACTACTACTACTACTAATAATAATGGCTTTTGTTAAGTACTTACTATGTGCAAAGCACTGTTCTAAGTGCTGGGGAGGATACAAGGTGATCAGGTTGTCCCACATGGGGCTCACAGTCTTAATCCCCATTTTACAGATGAGGTAACTGCGGCACAGAGAAGTTAAGTGACCTGCCCAAAGTCACACAGCTGACAAGTAAGCAGTGCCGGGATTTGAACTCATGACCTCTGACTCCCAAGCCCGTGCTCTTTCCACTGAGCCACGCTGCTTCTCTACAATATACAATGCAATATAATACAATGCAATATAATACAATGCAATATACCTTGTTTGGAGACTTTCTCCAAACAATGAAATTCTCCAATGCCCTGCTACGGGACAAGGAAGATTCAGATGCTGGTGGTATCAAGTATTTCTTTCTGCATCAGATATTTAAGAGATATCAATCTATAAGACTGTGTTGAAAATACAACTGAGACTTTTTCCTCTTGGCTGGGTCATCACAACACTATGTTAGGAAATATTTGGACAGTGTTAACAGCCACTGGAAACCGTTTAGTACATATTTACTATTCTTTTTATTTTGTTAATGATGTGCGTATAGCTTTAATTCTATTTGTTCTGATGATTTTGACACCTGTCTACGTGTTTTCTTTTGTTGTCTGTCGCCCCCCTTCTAGACTGTGAGCCCGTTGTTGGGTAGGAACCGTCTCTATCTGTTGCCAACTTGCACTTCCCAAGTGCTTAGTCCAGTGCTCTGCACACAGTAAGCGCTCAATAAATACGATTGAATGAATGAATTAATTAATTAACCAATCAATCGTATTTATTGAGCGCTTACTGTGTGCAGAGCACTGGACTAAGCGCTTGGGAAGTACAAGTTGGCAACATATAGAGACAGTCCCTACCCATGAATGAATGAATATAACAGTAAAGTTGCCGACTTGTACTTCCCAAGCGCTTAGTACAATGCTCTGCACACAGTAAGCTCTCAATAAATACTATTGATTGATTGATTGATAAACTATACAGTAGAATATAACAGAATTGGTAGACACATTCCCTGCCCAAAAAGAGCCTACATGGGTGTAAACAAAACATGTGCATTCAAAGAAATTTAACTTGCTAATCAGGTTGTACAGATTCCCTGTCCCACATAGGGCCCAGAGTCTGAATCCCCATTTTACAGATGAGTTAATCAAGGCCAAGAGCAGTTAGGTGACTTGTCTGAGGTCACACAGCACACAAATGGTGGAACTGGGATTAGAACCCAGGTCCTTTGACTCCTAAGCCGGCGCTCTTTCCACTAGGCCACACTGCTTCTCCTCTCCTTTATTTACGCAAGCCTGGGAGCGAACTCCAAGCCAAAAGTGGGTGGGAGGGGAGGCGGGAGAAAGAACAGAAGCCCAAGAACTTCCAGTGGGTGGGAAAGTGGAATGTAAGAATCCATGAACCCAGGGAAAAGAGGAAGCCATGGGTGGCAGGAAGGATAGTGATCAAAAACTTACAAAACTTCCTTATGGTCTAAATAGGACCTTGTTCAGCTCCAGAACTCAGTGGTCAGAGCTGGTCAGGATAGATTGTACTTCAAAATAAAGGAGGCAAAGGGAGTCTAAAGGAGATTTAGAAGAGATGAGGCGAGTGAAGGAAACGTTTAAGAACTTGGAGATTGGTGAGTAGCCTGCTAAAGAGAATATCTGAGGAGAACTGAATCACTGTCCTTGTAATAATAGTAACGGTCAGGGGAATTTGGTAAGCTCTTACTATGTGCCAAGCAGGGGAAGCAGTGTGGCTCAGTGGAAAGAGTGAGGGTTTGGGAGTCAGAAGTCATGGGTTCGAATCCTGGCTCCACCACTTGTCAGCTGTGTGACCTTGGGCAAGCCACTTAACTTCTCTGTGCCTCAGTTACCTCATCTGTACAGTGCTCTGCACACAGTAAGCGCTCGATAAATACGGTTGATTGATTGATTCAAATGGGGATTAAGACTGTGAGCCCCAAGTGGGACAACCTGATCACCTTGTAGCCCCACCCCAGCACTTAGAACAGTGCTTTGCACTTGTACATATCTATTCTATTTATTTTATTTTGTTAGTATGTTTGGTTTTGTTCTCTGTCTTCCCCTTTTAGACTGTGAGCCCACTGTTGGGTAGGGACTGTCTCTATATGTTGCCAACTTGTACTTCCCAAGCGCTTAGTACAGTGCTCTGTACATAGTAAGCGCTCAATAAATATGATTGATGATGATGATGATAAGCGCTTAACAAATACCACCATTATTATTATTATTCTAAATGCGGGGGTAGATATTCTTCATTCTTCAAATGCCATCTGATTCCAACCCATAGAGACTCCACGGACACCCCCTCTTCAGAACGTCCCATAATAATAATAATGGTATTTGTTAAGTGCTTATTATGTGCCAAGCACTGTTCTAAGCGCTGAATAATAATAATATTTGTGGTGTTAAGTGCTTATTATGTATCAGGCTCTGTACTAAGCGCTGGGGTGGATTCATTCATTCATTCATTCAATCATATTTATTGAGCGCTTACTGTGTGCAAGCACTTGGGAAGTACAAGGATGCAAGTAAATCGAGCTGGACACAATCCCTGCCCCATATGGGGCACACAGTCTTAATCCACATTTTACAGATAAGGTAACTGAGTCACAGAGAAGTCAAGTAACTTGCAAATCGAGCTGGACACAATCCCTGCCCCATATGGGGCACACAGTCTTAATCCACATTTTGCAGATAAGGTAACTGAGTCACAGCGAAGTCAAGTAACTTGCCCAGAGTCACCAAGCAGCCAAGTGGCGGTGCCAGGATTAGAACCCAGGTCCTTCTGACTCTCAGGCCAGTTTTCTATCCACTAGGCCATGCTGCTTCTCTGCATCTTCTGTCATAAAGTTGTTCTGGTATGTGTATCCATAGAGTTTTCTTGGTAAAGATACGGACGTGATTTACCGTTGCCTTCTTCGGCGCAGTAAAAACTTGAGTCTCTATGCTGCTGCTGCCCAGCACAGGTGAATTGACTTTGTCTGATGCTTCAGCTTAGATCTTTCCAAGATCTTCCTTAGATCTTAGATCTCGGTTAACCCTATATTCATTCATTCAATCGTATTTATTGAGCGCTTACTTTGGGCAGAGCACTGGACTAAGCACTTGGGAAGTACAATTCAGCAGCAGACAGAGACAATCTCTACCCAACAAAGGGCTCACAGTCGGGTAGGGGGGAGACAGACATCAAAACGAGAAAAAAGGCATCAATATAAATTAGTAGAATTATAGATCTATACACACCATTAATAAGATAAATAGAATAATAAATATGTAAGTATATACACAAGTAATGTGGGGCGAGGAGGGGGTAGAGCAGAGGGAGCTATATGGCATAGCTCTAAGCTTCATCTGCGTACGCAAACTCTCCTGCCATGATAAGGCATCAATTCAAAGGAGAGGGGGTAGTTATTACCATTGTTATTATCATTATCATCGTTATCATCATCATCATATTTGTTACGCTCTTACTCTGTTTCAAGCACGACTCTGAACTCTGGGGTACATGTGAGGTACATGTCAGACACAGTTCCTGTCCCACATGGGGTTCCCAGTTCAAGTAGGTGGGAGAACAGTACTTAATAGTTGTGGTATTTGTTAAGCGCTTACGATGTGCCAGGCACTGTACTAAGTGCTGGGGTGGATACAATCAAATCGGGTTGGACACAGTCCCTTGTTCCACAGGGGGCTCACAGCCTCAGTCTCCATTTTGCAGATGAGATAACTGAGGCACAGAAAAATTAAGAGACTTGCCCAAGGTCACACAGCAGACAAGAGGCGGAGTCAGGATTAGAACCCACAACCTTTAGACTCACAGGTCTGTGCTGTATATGCCCATAATGCATTTATCATATTGATATCTTTATCGCCCCCCAGACTGTAAGCTCGTTAATTCATTCATTCATTCAATCGTATTTATTGAGCGCTTACTGTGTGCTGAGCACTGTACTAAGCGCTTGGGAAGTACAATTCGGCAACTCGTTGTGGGCAAGGAACATGTCTAGCAATATTGCTTAGAGAAGCAACATGGCCTAGTGAACAGAACAGAGGATTGGGGGTCAGAAGGATTTTAATCACCGCTCCACCACTTGTCTGTGGTGTCACCTTGGGTGAGTCAATTAACATCTCCGTGCCTGAGTTACCTCATCTGTAAAATGGGGACAAATACTGTGAGCCCCAAGTGGGACACAGAAGGTGTCCAACCTGATTAGCTTGTAGTAAAGTGCCTGACATATAGTAAACCCTTAACAAATGTCATTTAAAAAAACCAATCTGTTATAATGTACTCTCCCAAGTGTTTAGTACAGCGCTCTGCACAAAGTTTTTTATTTTGTTTGTCTTATGCTGTCAAGACTCATAGCGACTCCGTGGACGTATCTCTCCCGGAATGCCCCACCTCCATCTGCAATCATTCTGGTATTATATCCATGGAGTTTGCTTGAGCCCACTGTTGGGTAGGGACTGTCTCTATATGTTGCCAACTTGTACTTCCCAAGCGCTTAGTACAGTGCTCTGCACACAGTAAGCGCTCAATAAATATGATTGATTGATTGATTGATTGATTGATTGATTGGTTTACCACTGCTTTCTTCCATGCAGTAAACTTGTGTCTCTGCCCTTGACTCTCTCCCATGACACTGCTGCCCAGCCAGCACGGGTGAGTCTTACCTCCTTCCCTTCCCCACAGAACCTGTATATATGTATATATGTTTGTACATGTTTCTTACTCTATTTATTTATTTGTTTTACTTGTACATATCTATTCAATTTATTTTATTTTGTTAATATGTTTGGTTTTGTTCTCTGTCTCCCCCTTCTAGACTGTGAACCCACCATTGGGTAGGGACCGTCTCTATATGTTGCCGACTTGTACTTCCCAAGCGCTCAATAAATACGATTGATTGATTGATTGTAGCAAACTGCCTTCCGCTCGCTAGCCACTGGTGTAATTTTAGTAGGACTTTGAGAATGAGGAGAATGGGGATTCATCAGATATGAAGAGGAAGAGAGTTTTAGGCCAGAGGGAGGATGTGGGCAAGGGGTCCGTGGCGAGACAGGTGAGATCGAGGTAGAGGCTAGATAGACTGGGCACATTTCTCTGCTCTGGGCATGCTGCTTCTACACATTCTTAGATCTCTGTGTCGAGGAAAGGTAGGCTGTGTAGGGAGACCAAATGGAGCATGATGACTTGGGATAATTGGAAGCAATCAAGGGAGGTCTCTATGTGGGTATAATTATGATATTCACTAAGTAATAATAATAATGGTACTTGTTAACCGCTTACTATGTGCAAAGAACTAAGAGCTGGGGGGATACAAGGTGACCAGGTTGTCCCACGTGGGACTCATAGTCTTAATCCCCATTTCACAGATGAGGTAACTGAGGCCCAGAGAAGATAAGTGACTTGCCCAGAGTCACACCTGTATATATGTTTGTACAGATTTATTACTCTATTTATTTTACATATTTACTATTTTATTTATTTTATTTTGTTAATATGTTCTGCTTGGTTGTCTGTCTCCCCCTTCTAGACTGTGAGCCCGCTGTTGGGTAGGGACCGTCTCTATACGTTGCCAACTTGTACTTCCCAAGCGCTTAGTACAGTGCTCTGCACACAGTAAGCACTCAAGAAATACGATCGAATGAATGAAATGAATGAAAGTGGCAGAGCCGGAATTAGAACCCACGAACTCTGACTCCCAAGCCTGGGCTCTTTCCACTGAGCCACCCTGCTTCTCTAAGTGCTTACTATGTGCTAAATGCCAGGGTAGGTACATGATGATCACATGGGACAGAGTTCCTGCCACACCCAGAGTTTATCATCTATTTTTTCCTCATTTTACAGATGAGGAAACTGAGGAATGGAGAGGTTAGGTAACTTTTCCAAGGTTATACAGCAGGTCCATAGTGGAGATAGGACTGGAACCCACGTTTCCTAACTCCAATAGACCACAGTAGACCACAGTGCTTTCTCAGGCTTAAGGGATGGGGAGAATTCAGGGCCATGGATTGGAAGGATTGATGTTTAAGATGGGAGAGGTCCAAGGAAGGTGTTGGCTGTTGGACTTTTGGGCTTTTGAAATTCACCCTACAGCACTGAAACAAATATCTCTAAATCATAGATTATAAAATATTAATGCTTGTCTCTCCCTCTAGACTGTAAGCTCATTGAGGGCAGGGGGTGTGTCTACCAACTGGGATGTATTGTACTCTTCCAAGAGTTTAGTACAGTGCTCTGCACACAGTTAACACCCAATAAATACCATAGATTGATTGATTTCTGTCCCATCCCCATCCTCCTTCCCATAAGTGACAAGGACACTGGGGGGAGATGATTCTCTCAGCTGTTTAGACGCCCAGCCTTTGCCCATCCCAGATCTCTGATAATAATAACAATAATGTGTGGTGTTTGTTGAGCGCTTACTGTGGGCCAGGTACTGTACTAAGTGCTGGGGTAGATACAAGCAAGTACCTGGCCCATGTGGGGCTCACAGTCTCAGTCCCCATTTTACAGATGAGGTAACTGAGGCACAGAGAAGTGAAGTGACTTGCCCAAGGTCACACGGCTGGCAAGTGGTGGAGCCAGGAATGGAACCCATGATCTTCTTACTCTCAGGCCCATGCTCTATCATGGAGCACGTGGAGAAGCAGCCTGGCTCAGTGGAAAGAGCCCAGTGTTGGGTCGGGACCGTCTCTATATGTTGCCAACTTGTACTTCCCAAGCGCTTAGTACAGTGCTCTGCACACAGTAAGCACTTAATAAATACGATTGAATAAATGAATGAATGAATGAAAGAGCCCAGGCTTGGGAGTCAGAGGTCATGGGTTTTAATTCCGAATCCACCACTTGTCAGCTGTGTGACTTCGAGCAAGTCACTTAACTTCTCTGGGCCTCAGTTCCTTCATCCGTAAAATGGGGATGAAGACTGTGAACCCCATGTGGACAACCTTGATTACTTTGTATCCCCTCCAGCGCTTAGAGCAGTGCTTGGCACATAGTATGCCAACGTTATTATCATTATTATCCACTACGCCACACTGACCCAAGGCTTTCCAGCTGGGATCAAAATCCCCAAAATAGAAGCTCTCTGGCCTATTAATCAATCAATCAATCAATCGTATTTATTGAGTGCTTACTGTGTGCAGAGCACTGTACTAAGCGCTTGGGAAGTACAAGTTGGCAACATATAGAGACAGTCCCTACCCAACAGTGGGCTCACAGTCTAAAAGGGGGAGACAGAGAACAAAACCAAACATGCTAACAAAATAAAATAAATAGAATAGATATGTACAAGCAAAATAAATAAATAAATAAATAGAGCAATAAATATGTACAAACATATATACAGGTGCTGGGGGGAAGGGAAGGAGGTAAGGTGGTGGGGATGGAGAGGGGGACGAGGGGGAGAGGAAGGAAGGGGCTCAGTCTGGGAAGGCCTCCTGGAGGAGGTGAGCTCTCTATTAGCTCGTTGAAGTTTAAAGTTGTCCCCCTCCCACTCCCCATCCCCACGAAATTTCTAGTTCCCTTTCCGACCTCATGCTCCAAGTGCAAGTAGGCCGCTAGGAGAGAATTCGGGGATCAGTGAGCGTCAAGTGTTTGCATTCAAACCGGTTGCCGGGATGGAATGGGCTGATGTCATCAGCACCCTCAGGAGGCTCACCCAAATCCTGGGCTCCCCCAGCCCCCCTGGACAGGCACAGTTGACCTGGTGAGAGAGGTGAGTTCGGGCCGGCTTCAGGTGGCAATCAAGAGAGGCAGTTGCCTCCGAGTGCCTTGGCAGGGGGACGGCTGTGGTGGGGAAGAGGTGGCAGTTAAGAATCGGAATGTGTCGGGAAAACGTACCAGGTTGGGGAAAACCACGACTGGAGCCAGGCGGAGGTGGGGAATCAATGTCCCCCCTGGGAGAAATGCTCTAACTTTGAGATTTCAAACAGACTTCCCCTCTAAACTATAAACTCGTTGTGGGCAGGGAATGGGGTCTGGTTATTGTTATATTGTACTCTCCCAAGCGCTTAGTACATTGGTCTGCACACAGTAAGAACTCAAAAAATACGCTTGAATGAATGAATGATGAAGGCACACAGTGAAACCTACTGGAAGGAGTAGAAAACTTTTTCCAACGTTAGACTGGGCCAGTGTCTGAAGCCTTGGCATGATCTTTGGACTCACCTCTCTCATTCATTCATTCATTCAATCGTATTTATTGAGCGCTTACTGTGTGCAGAGCACTGGACTAAGCGCTTGGGAAGTGCAAGCTGGCAACATATAGAGACGGTCCCTACCCAACAACAGGCTCACAGTCTAGAAGGGGCAGACAGACAACAAAACAAAACATGTGGACAGGTGTCAAGTCATCAGAATAAATAGAAATAAAGCTAAATGCACATCATTAACAACCCACATTCAACTCTCATTCAACCCACATTGTCTGGCACCAAATCCAATCGGTTCCACCCTCACAACATCTCTAGAATTTGCTCAAATGTATCCTCACCTGCTTTAATTACTTTAATTACTCAATTATTCTCCCCCCCTTCAAAGCTTTATTGAGGGCACATCTCTTCCAAGATGCCTTCCCTGACTAAGCCCTCTTTTCCTTTTCTTCCATTCCCTTCTGCATCACCCAGGCCTCAGTAAGGCTTTGAAGGTGGGGAGAGGAATTGTCGGATTTGAGGAGGGAGGGAATTCCAGGCCAGAGACAGGATAAGAGCTAGGGGTCGGTGGTGGGATAGGCGAGACTGAGGCACAGTGAGAAGGTTAGCACTAAAGGAGCAAAATATGGGGGCTGGGTTGTAGAAGGAGAGTAGTGAGATGAGGTAGAAAGAGTTAAGGTGGTGGAGTGCTTTAAAGCCAATGGTGAGGAGTTTTTGTTTGATATGGAGGTGGATGGGCAGCCACTGGAGATTTTTTGAGAACCAGGGAAACATGTCCTGAACGTTTTTGTAGAAAAATGATCTGGACAGCAGAGTGAAGTATGGACTGGAGTGGGGAGAGTCAGGAGGCTGGGAGGTTAGAAAGGAGGCTGATGGAGTAATCTGGGTGGGATAGTACAAGGGACTGTATTAACATGGTAGCAGTTTGGTTGGAGAGGAAAGGGTGGATTTTAGTGATGTTGTGAAGAGACGGACAGGATTTAATGACAGATTGAACATGTGGGTTGACTGAGAGAGAGGAGTCAAAGATAATGCCAAGGTCACGGGCTTGTGTGACAGTGAGACAGTCGGGGGAGGATATGGTTTGGGTGGGAAGATAAGGAGTTCTGTTTTGGACTTGTTAAGTTTGAGGTGATGGGAGGACATCCAAGAAGAGAAGTCTTGAAGGCAAGAAGAAAAGCAAAACCGCAGAGAGGGAGAGAGGGAGGATAGGAGATGTAGATTTGGGCATCATCCTCATAGAGGTGGTAGTTGAAGTCACGGGAGCAAATGAATTCTCCAAGGGAGTGGGTACAGATGGAGAATAGAAAAGGCCCAGAACTGAACCTTGAGGGACACCCACAGTTAGGAGGTGGGAAGCAGAGGAAGAGTCCACAAAGGAGACTGAGAATGAACGGCCAGAGAGATAAGAGCAGGAGAGGACAGAGTCCGTGAAAACAAGCTTGGACAGCATTTCCAGGAGAAGGGAGTGGTCTGCAGTGTCAAAGGCAGCTGAGAGGTGGAGGAGGATTAGGATGGAGTAGAGGCCGTTGGATAAGCACTTGGGAAGTACAAGTCGGCAACAAGTTGGCCTGTTATTGGATAGGGACTGTCTCTATATGTTGCCGATTTGTACTTCCCAAGTGCTTAGTACAGTGCTCTTCACACAGTAAATGCTCAATAAATATGATTGAATGAATAAATGGAGAAGACTCAAACTGGGCACTAATCAATCTTTTTTTTTTTTAAGGACTCTATTGCTGGGCATCTGGTCTTAGTACAGGAATAACCCTATTCCTGTATTTTGTATTCCTGACTATTTTGACACCTGTGTACATGTTTTGTTTTGTTGTCTGTCCCTGCCTCTTCTAGACTGTGAGCCCATTGTTAGGTAGGGACCATCTCTATATGTTGCCGACTTGTACTTCCCAACCGCTTAGTACAGTGCTTTGCACACAGTAAGCGCTCAATAGATACGATTGAATGAATGAATGAATGAATTTGGCGAGAAGGAGATCATTGCTGACCTTTGAGAGGGCAGTTTCTGTGGAGTGAAGGGGCTGGAAGCCAGATTGGAGGTGTCAAGGAGAGAACTGGAGGAGAGAAATTTGAGACAGCTGGTGCAGAAAACTCGCTCAGGAGTTTGGAGAGGAATGGTAGGAGGGAGATGAGGCAATAACTGGAGGGAGCCGTAGGCTCAAGGGAAGGTTGTTTTGGAATAGGGGAGACATGGGTATGTTTGAAAGCAGTGAAGAAGAAGCCACTGGAGAGCAAACAGTTGAAGATGGCTGTTAGGGAGGGAAGAACGGAGGGGACGAGAGTTTTGATAAGGTCAATCAGTGGTATTTATTGAGAGCTCATTATCTGCCCACACTCATCTCAGCACACAGCCGAGTTGTTAGCCACACTTCCCCGCCCACAAGGAGCTTACAGTCTTCAAAGTGAGACAGACGCTAAAATAAATTATAGACAAGGGAAATGGGTATTTATAAGGCTATGGATGTAAGTGCTGTGAGGCAAGAGGGACAGATTTATGTGCATGCGTGGCCCAGAAGCAGGGCAAATGAGAGATATAAGGGTCTAGTAAAGGAAGGCCTCTTGGAGGAGGTGTGATCACCTCAGGAGAGAATGGTTTTCCATTGGAACGATTTCTGATACAACCAATTTTTGGATTGTGTGGAGCATGGAGGGACCAAGTTTACAGGGAAACTTGCCCATATTTCCAAGAGGACCTGAATCCACCACTAAGTGTGATTGGTGGTTTAGAAGAAAGAGCACAGATCTGGAAGTCAAAGTACCTGAGTTCTAAACCCACCAATGCCACTAATAACAATAATAGTAATAATAATAATTGTGGTATGTGTTAAGCACTTACTCTGTGCCAGGCACTGTACTAAGTGCTGAGATAGGAACAGATAATCAGGTTGGACACAGCCTAATCTGCTGTGTGTCCTTCGGCAAATCCTCCCTACCATCGGTTTTCTCATCAGGGGTGTTGTGAGGGCAAAAATAAGAAAAGTAATGTGAATGTGCTCGGGAAAATAAAAGTGCTACATAAAATGCCAAGTATTATTGAGCTTTAGTTTTTCAGGGAGGGCTTTTAAGAGGCGGAGAGTTTTCATTCAGACACAGACTTGGTGGAGAAAAGGAAATAGAGTAATAATAATTGTGATATTTGCTAGGTGTGAAGCTCTGGGGTAGACATGTGCTAATTGGGTTGGACACAGTCCTGGTCCTTCATGGGGCTCACATTCTAAGAGTGTAACCAGGACAGGGCCTAGATGTAAGGAAGCAGTATGGTCTGGAAAGACTCCGGGTCTGGGAATCAGAGGACCTGGATTCTAATTCCTGCCTTGACTGCTGTGTGAGGAGAAGGAGGAGGAGGAGGAGGAGAAGAAGTAGAAGGAAGAGAATGAGAAGGAGAAGGAGGAGGAGGAGGAAGAGGAGAAGGAAGAAATGGAAGAGGAGAAGGAGGAGGAGAAGGAGGAGAAGAGGGAAGAGGAGGAGAAGGAAGAAGAGAAGGAGGAAGAGGCGGAGGAGTAGGAGGAGGAAAAGGAGGAAGAGAAGGATGGGGAGAAGGGGGAGAAGGAAGGGGAGAAGGAGGAGGAAGTGGAAGAGGAGGAGGAGAAGAAGGAGAAGGAAGAGAAAAAGGAGGAGGAGATGGAGGAGGAGGAGGAGGAGGAGGAGAAGACAAAGAAGGAGGAAGAGGAGAAGGAAGAGGAGGAGGAGAAGAAGGAGGAGGAGAAGAAGTAGAAGGAGGAGCAGGAAGAGGAGAAAGAGAAGGAGGAGGAGGTGGAGGAGAAGAAAGAGAAGGAGGAGAAGGAGAAGAAAGAAGAGGAGGAGAAAAAATGGAGGAGGAGAAAGAGAAGGGGGAGGAGGCAGAGAAAGGGGATGGAGAAGGAGGAAGAGAAGGAGGAAGAAAAGAAGGAGGAGCAGGAGGAGGAGAAGAAGGAGGAAGAGGAGGAGGAAGAGAAGGTGAATGAGGAGGAGGAGGAAGAGAAGGATTTTGACCACCCTGGGCACCGAGGCCTGCGTTGGTACTGTTTTCCAGGAGGCCTCATCATGAACCAGCGGCACTGGTGCGGGTTGACGGCCAAGCTGGGCACCTTCCTGGCGGGCATCTTCACCATCCTGGTCATTGACATGTACCTCATCTTCGAGAGGAGGCACATGGAGGGGAGCACCAATTGCTCCTCCCACGTCCATGAGGAAAGCCACACCATCAACCACTGGATGATCTGCCGGAGCTTCAGCCTCTCCGTCTTCCTGGCCATCATCACCGTCTTCATCTGCTGCTTCCTCCTCTACTCGGTGTTTGCTCAGTTCTACATCGGGATGGTCACCTACGTCATCTGGATCGTCTTCTACGAGGCCTCCAACTTGCTGCTCCAGATCCTGACCAACAGGCCCGGGGGCAACACGCTGATCGAGGTCCGAGTGATGCGCTGGTTCGGACTGGTGTCTCGCGTCCTCATGCACAGCTTCTGGCTGTTCTTTGTGGTCACCTACGCCCAGGTGGTCTTCAAGAGCCAGAGCCAGGGCAGCGTGACCGCCCGTTCGAGACGCATCTCCGTCAGCAACCAGGAGATCTCCCGGAAGCGGGGCATGCAGAGCAGCCGCAGCCCCACCTTGGCCAGTTAATAATAAATGAATAAATAAATGTGATGACATTTATTAAGCGCTTACTATGTGCCAAGCACTGTTCTAAGCACTGGGGGGGGGGGGTACAAGGTGATCAGGTTGTCCCACGGGGGGCTCACAGTCTTCATCCCCATTTTCCAAATGAGGTCACTGAGGCACAGAGAAGTGAAGTGACTTGCCCAAACAGCTGACAATTGGCAGAGTCGGGATTTGAACCCATGACCACTGACTCCAAAGCCCGGGCTCTTTCCACTGAGCCACACTGTTGGCTAGAGGGCCCCCTCGGAGGGAATTTCGAGGGCCCCCGCAGGGGGTTTCAAATGGCGAGCGTGTCCCTGTAGTCCTGATACAGGGAATGTCTTCCTCCTTCTTCCCTCCCAACAGGGATGGAGGTGAGGGGTGGGATGGGCTGAGATGTTGCCGGCGTTGTTTTGGGATAGAGTTTCTCCTGGATTGATACTTGAGTTTCCTTTCTTTGCCCTCTTGGCCCCTCTGTTCTTTTTTTTTTTCCTCTCTCAAAACTGAAGGGAGGGAGAAGCTGTTAAATAAAGCTGCGGAGCTTTAGCAAGTGAACTCCATTCCCACCTGCACTCCTTTCTACGAAGTCTCATTTCACCCTTCACCAAGAGAAACAGCATGGCCCAGTGGAAAGAGGACAAGCCTGGAGGCAGAGGTCCTGGTTACTAACGATGGCTCTGCCAATTGCTTGCTGGGGACCTTGGGCAAGCACTTAATTTCCCAGTGCCTCAGTTTTCTCAACTGTAAAATGGGGATTCGTTACCTGTTATCTCTCTTTTTTCATGGTATTTGTTAAGCACTTACTATGTGCTGGGCACGTTTGTAAGTGCTGAGGTAGATAAGATAATCAGGTTAGGCACAGCCTATATAATAATAATAATAATGGTAGCATTTATTAAGTGTTTACTATGTGCAAAGCACTGTTCTAAGCACTGAGGGGTTACAAGGTGATGAGGTTGTCCCACTGGGGGCTCACAGTCTTAATCCCCATTTTACAGATGAGGGAACTGAGGTCCAGAGAAGTTAAATGACTATATCCCACATGAGGCTCACAGTAGATGACGGGTACAGAGCCCTATACAGAGAAGGTGCTTAGTACAGAGCTCTATGTAGAGTAGATGCCCAGTACAATCCCCTATTGTACAGAGGAAGGAACTGAGGCATAGAGAATAATAATAAATAATAATAATGGTATTTATTAATTGCTTACTATATGCAAAGCACTGTTCTAAGCACTGGGGAGGTTACAAGGTGATCAGGTTGTCCCACGTGGGGCTCATAGTCTTAATCCCCATTTTACAGATGAGGGAACTGAGGCCCAGAGAAGTTAAGTGACTATATTCCACATGAGGCTCACAGTAGATGACCAGTACAGAGCCCTATACAAAGAAGGTGCTCAGTACAGAGCTCTATGTAGAGTAGATGCCCAGTACAATCCCCTATTTTACAGATGAAGGAACTGAGGCATAGAGAATAATAATAAATAATAATAATGGCATTTATTAATTGCTTACTATATGCAAAGCACTGTTCTAAGCACTGGGGAGGTTACAAGGTGATCAGGTTGTCCCATGGGGGGCTCACAGTCTTAATCCCCATTTTACAGATGAGGGAACTGAGGCCCAGAGAAGTTAAGTGACTATATCCCACATGAGGCTCACAGTAGATGACCAGTACAGAGCCCTATACAGAGAAGGTGCTCAGTACAGAGCTCTATGTAGAGTAGATGCCCAGTACAATCCCCTATTTTACAGATGAAGGAACTGAGGCATAGAGAATAATAATAAATAATAATAATGGCATTTATTAATTGCTTGCTATATGCAAAGCACTGTTCTAAGCACTGGGGAGGTTACAAGGTGATCAGGTTGTCCCACGTGGGGCTCACAGTCTTAATCCCCATTTTACAGATGAGGTAACTGAGGCCCAGAGAAGTTAAGTGACTATATCCCACATGAGGCTCACAGTAGATGACCAGTACAGAGCCCTATACAGAGAAGGTGCTCAGTACAGAGCTCTATGTAGAGTAGATGCCCAGTACAATCCCCTATTTTACAGATGAAGGAACTGAGGCATAGAGAATAATAATAAATAATAATAATAATGGCATTTATTAATTGCTTACTATATGCAAAGCACTGTTCTAAGCACTGGGTAGGTTACAAGGTGATCATGTTGTCCCACGGGGGGCTCACAGTCTTAATCCCCATTTTACAGATGAGGTAACTGAGGCCCAGAGAAGTTAAGTGACTTGCGCAAAGTCACACAGCTGACAAGTGGCGGAGCTGGGATTTGAACCCATGACCTCTGACTCCAAAGCCCGGGCTCTTTCCACTGAGGCACACTGTTTCTAGTCTCCTATTTAGACTGTGAGCCTCATGTGGGACAGGGACCGTGTCCTACCTAATTAGCTTGTGTCTACCCCAGTGCTTAGAAGAGTGTCTGACACAGTAAACGCTTAACAAATACCACAAAAAAATGGGGCAGGACTGCTTTCCTCCCTCTCCAGTCCACACTGCTTCAAGGACATTTTACTGGTGCTCATGAGGGGTTCCTGAGGTTGTGGGGGGCCCCGTGAAGACACACAGGGGCAGCAAAACTTAGTAGAAAGAGCCCGGGCTTGGGAGTCAGAGGTCGTGGGTTCTAATCCCTGCTCCTCCACTTGTCAGCTGTGTGACTTGGGGCAAGTCACTTCGCTTCTCTGTGCCTCAGTTATCTGTAAAATGGGGATAATGACTGTGAGCCCCACGTGGGACAACCTGATTACCTTGTATCTACCCACATGTCTGCTGTGTGACCTTGGGCAAGTCACTTAACTTCTCTGAGCCTCAGTTACCTCATCTGTAAAATGGGGATTAAGACTGTGAGCCCCACGTGGGACAACCTGATCACTTTGTATCCCCCCCAAGCGCTTAGAACAGTGCTTTGCGCATAGTAAGCTCTTAACAAATGCCAACATTATTATTATTATTATTACCCCAGCGATTAGAACAGTGCCTGGCACATAGTAAGCACTTAATAAATGTCATCATTATTATACCTGCAGGGGAGGAAACGGGGAGAGCATTCTTCCGGTAATCTGGGCTTGATTTAGGGGCTCAAGTTCCGGGAGCAGAAGTTATTTCAGGTTGGGACTGTCACATCCAGCAAGAGGCGAGGGATGCTGAGATCAGGGAGTGTGATTTCCCACTTCTATTGTATGTTCCTGAGTGTCTGTTTTGGTGGGTAGGGCATTGTACTGGGCATCTACTCTGCTGAGGGAGCTGTAATGGACATCTTCTCCGCATAGAGCATGGTATTGGGTATCTAGTCTGCATAGAGAAGATTAGAGAAGCAGCATGGCTCAGTGGAGAAGAGCCCGGGCTTTGGAGTCAGAGGTCAAGGGTTCAAACCCTGGCTCCGCCAACTGTCAGCTGTGTGACTTTGAGCAAGTCACTTCACTTCTCTGTGCCTCAGTTACCTCATCTGTAAAATGGGGATTGAGACTGTGAGCCCCACATAGGACAACCTGATCACCTTGTAACCTCCCCAGCGCTTTATTATGGTTGTACATACTTATTACTCTATTTATTTATTTATTTATTTTACTTGTACATTTCTATCCTATTTATTTTATTTTGTTGGTATGTTTGGTTCTGTTCTCTGTCTCCCCCTTTTAGACTGTGAGCCCACTGTTGGGTAGGGACTGTCTCTATGTGTTGCCAATTTGTACTTCCCAAGAGCTTAGTACAGTGCTCTGCACATAGTAAGCGCTCAATAAATACGATTGATTGATTGATTGATTGATTAGAACAGTGCTTTGCACATAGTAAGCACTTAATAAATGCCATAATTATTATTATTATTATAGAGGCTGTTCTTAGCTGGTCTGTCACCTGGCTTCCCCTCTCCCAGCTCCTCAGCGCTTTTGGGCCTGAAGATCCCAGCCCGGCTGTGCTGATGTCCCTATTTGCTGAGAATTCAGCCCTCCCACCTTGGTGGGGAATCAATCAATCAATCAATCGTATTTATTGAGCGCTTACTGTGTGCAGAGCACTGTACTAAGTGCTTGGGAAGTACAAGTTGGCAACATACAGAGGCATTCCCTACCCAACAGTGGGCTCACAGTCTAAAAACGGTGGGCTCACAGTCTAAAACTGTGGGGAAGCATCAGAGAGATTGGAGAGGTGGCTTTCTTGGACCCCAAGGAGAGTGCTACTGTTCTGGTGGGAAGAGGATGGTGGGTGGAGGGGAGGGAAATGGTAAAGGAGCTTCCTCTCCCCCGGCACCCGATTCTGAGGGGCAGGAGGGGGTCACTATCAGAACTCCAATTCTGATCTTTCATCATGCCAGGACTGGCTGGATGGAACCGTTAATTTATTTATTCATTCATTCAGTTGAATTTATTGAGCGCAGAGCAAGCGTGGTTCAGTGGAAAGAGCACGGGCTTTGGAATCAGAGGTCGCGGGTTCAAATCCCAGCTCCGCCAATTGCCAACTGTGTGACTTTGGGCAAGTCACTTAACTTCTCTGGGCCTCAGCTACCTCATCTGTAAAATGGGGATTAAGGTTGTGAGCCCCCCGTGGGACAACCTGATCACCTTGTAACCTCCCCAGTGCTTAGAACAGTGCTTTGCACATAGTAAATGCTTAATAAATGCTATCATTATTGTTATTATTATTATAGGGCACTGTACGTGGCATTCACTCTGCACAGGACACTGTACTGGGCACCTACTCTACATAGAGCTCTGTACTGAGCATCTACTCAGCAGCGTGGCTCACTGGAAAGAGCCCGGGCTTTGGAGTCAGAGTTCATGGGTTCAAATCCCGGCTCTGCCAATTGTCAGCTGTGTGACTTTGGGCAAGTCACTTCACTTCTCTGGGCCTCAGTTCCCTCATCTGTAAAATGGGGATTAAGACTTTGAGCCCCCCATGGGACAACCTGATCACCTTGTAAACTCCCCAGAGCTTAGAATAGTGCATTGCACATAGTAAGCGCTTAATAAATGCCATCATTATTATTATTATTATAAAGCTTTGTACTGGGCATCTACTCTGCAAACCAGGGCCTGGAGTCAAAGGACCTGGCTTATAATCCCACTCCACCACCTGTCTGCTGTGGGACCTTGGCCAAAACACTTAACTTCTCTGTGCCTCAGTTCTCTCACCTACAGAATAGGGGCTCAGTACCTGTTCTTCCTCCTACTTCGACTGTGAGCCCCTTGTGGGACCTCGTTAGCTGGTCTCTACCCCATTTCCCTGTCAACTTTTTATCACTCCTCAACTCCGCTGATCTTCTGCTCCACCCCACCTCACCCCCTCAGCAACCTGGACACACACTTGATCTCATCATCTCTAGCCATTGCACAACATCTACCTTCATCAACTCTGAAATCCTTCTATCAGACCACAACTTTCTCACCTGCCTTCTCCTTTACACAACTCCTCCCTGCAATTTTGTGCTGTTTCTCCACAGAGCCCTCCAATCCTTTGACCTCATCCAATCTTCTCAAGTCATCATGCTCCATTTAGCCTCCATACCCAAGCTACCTGCCCATGTTGACCAAATTGACACTCTCAACGCCAACCTCTCTACTGAAATCAACTCACTCGCTCCCCTATCCTTTCTTTAATAATAATGATGGTATTTGCGAAGCGCTTACTATGTGCAAAGCACTGCTCTAAGCACTGGGGGGATACAAGGAGATCAGGTTGTCCCGCGTGGGGCTCACAGTCTTAATCCTCATTATATAGATGAGGTAACTGAGGCCCAGAGAAGTTAAGTGACTTGCCCAGAGTCACACAGCTGACAATTGGCAGAGCTGGGATTTGAACCTGTGACCTCTGACTCCAAATAATAATTCATTCAATTAATTCAATTGTATTTATTGATAATAATGATGGTTTTTGTTAAGCACTTACTATGTGCAAAGCACTGTTCTAAGCACTGGGGGGATACAAGGAGATCAGGTTGTCCCGCGTGGGGCTCACAGTCTTAATCCCCATTTTACAGATAAGGTAACTGAGGCACAAAGAAATTAAGTGACTTGCCCAAAGTCACACAGCTGACAATTGGCGGAGCCGGGATTTGAACCCGTGACCTCTGACTCCAAAGCCCGGGCTCTTTCCACTGAGCCACGCTGCTTCTCTAGACCACCAAAGCACAGCCCTAGATCACATCCACAAACAGCCTCCTTCGCTCTCATGCGCGAGCCGCAGGGCGCTGCTGGCGGAAATCTAGGTATCAGGCCGACTTCATCCACTTCAAGTTTATCCTCGTGGGATTTAACTCTGTCCTCTGCTCTGCCTGGAAAAATTATTTCTCCATCCTCATTGACACCCATGTCCATTACCCTCGTCAGTTGTTCCACACATTTAACTCCCTCCTCGAGCCCTCGGCCTCCCCCTTCTCTTTCCCCTAGTGACCTGGCCACCTAATTTATTGGGAAAATTGGCACTATCAGGCGTGATCTCCCTAAAACCCTCCTCTGCCCCTCCCCAGTTCCTCCCTCCTCCTGTCCCTTCTTCAACTCTCCCATTTTTCCCAGCAGTATCTCCAGAGGAGGTCTCCTGCCTTCTCTCAAAATCTTCCCCCTCCACCTGCCCATCCAACCCCATTCTTTCACACCTTATCCGAACGCTGACTCCCTCCCTTCTTCCCTCCCTCCTTCCCTTCTTCCAGTGAAGTAACGTGGCTCAGTGGAAAGAGCACGGGCTTTGGAGTCAGAGGTCATGGGTTCAAATTCTGACTCCACCACTTGTCAGCTGTGTGACTTTGGGTGAGTCACTTCACTTCTCTGGGCCTCAGTTACCTCATCTGTAAAAGGGGGATTAAGACTGTGAGCCCCACGTGGGACAACCTGATGACCTTGTAACCTCCCCAGCACTTAGAACAGTGCTTTGCACATAGTAAGTGCTTAATAAATGCCATTATTATTATTATTATTATTATTATTATTATGATTCCCTCCCTAACAGCCATCTTCAACTGTTCGCTCTCCAACGGCTTCTTCCCCACTACTTTCAAACATAATCATTATTATTATTATATTATTGTACATATTTACTGTACATATTGTGCATATTTACTATTCTATTTATTTTGTTAATATGTTTTGTTTTATTGTCTGTCTCCCCCTTCTAGACTGTGAGCCCGTTGTTGGGTAGGGACCATCTCTATATGTTGCCAACTTGGACTTCCCAAGCGCTTAGTACAGTGCTCTGCACACAGTAAGCGCTCAATAAATATGATTGAATGAATGAATGACTAACCATAATAATAATGTTGGCATTTGTTAAGCGCTTACTATGTGCAAAGCACTGTTCTAAGCACTGGGGGGGATACAAGGTCATCAGGTTGTCCCACGTGGGGCTCACAGTCTTAATCCCCATTTTACAGATGAGGGAACTGAGGCTCAGAGAAGTTAAGTGACTTGCCCAAGATCACACAGCAGATGTGGCGGAGCCGGG
Organism: Tachyglossus aculeatus; assembly: GCF_015852505.1. Taxonomy (NCBI): domain Eukaryota; kingdom Metazoa; phylum Chordata; class Mammalia; order Monotremata; family Tachyglossidae; genus Tachyglossus; species Tachyglossus aculeatus. The sequence continues at coordinate 16,825,783 of NC_052072.1, read as the reverse complement.
ATTTGAACCCATGACCTCTGACTCCAAAGCCCGGGCTCTTTCCACTGAGCCATGCTGCTTCTCTGTGTCTCCCCATCCTAAAAAAAAACCCCTCCCTTGACCCCACAGCTCCTTCTGGTTATCTCCACCTCTCCTTTCTACCATTCCTCTCCAAACTCCTTGAGCAAGTTGTTTACTCTGCACACAGTAAGCGCTCAATAAATACGATTGATGATGTTTACGTCCACTGTCTCATGTTCCTCTCCTCCAATTCTCTCCTTGACCCCCTCCAATCTGGCTTCCATGCCCTTCACGCCACAGAAGCTACCCACTCGAAGGTCACCGATGATCTCCTTCTTGCCAAATCCAACGGCCTCTGCTCCATCCTAATCCTCCTCCCCCTCCCAGCTGCCTTTGACAATGTCGATCACCGCCTTCTAGAAAAACTAGCTCACTGACTGTGCCCTCTCCTGTTTCTCCTCCTATCTCTCTGGTCACTCATTCTCAGTCTCTTTCGCAGGCTCCTCCTCTGCCTCCCACCTCCTATCTGTGGGTGTCTCACTAGGTTCAATTCTGTTACTATTCTCCATCTGCACCAACTCCTTTGGTGAACTCATTCGCTCCCGTGGCTTCAACTATCACTTCTACGTGGATCATGTCCATATCTACATCTCCAGACCTGATCTCTCTCCCTCTCTGCAGTCTCACATTTCCTTCTGCCTTCAAGACATTTTTCCTTTGATGTCTTCCCGTCATCTCAAACATAACATGTCTTAAACAGAGCTTATCTTACCTCCTTCCCTTCCCCACAGCACCTGTATATATGTATATATGCTTGTACACACTTATTACTCTATTTATTTATCTTACTTGTACATATCTATTCTATTTATTTTATTTTGTTAGTATGTTTGGTTTTGTTCTCTGTCTCCCCCTTCTAGACTGTGAGCCCCCTGTTGGGTAGGGACTGTCTCTATGTGTTGCCGACCTGTACTTCCCAAGCGCTTAGTACAGTGCTCTGCACACAGTAAGCGCTCAATAAATACGATTGATGATGGTGATGATCACCTCGCTCTGATTTTTTGGAGGGTTTCAGGCCAGATCAGCCTTGATGACAACAAAGAACCCTCTCTGCATCAGTGGAGGCTGGACTGATGGGGTCAGGTGGTTCTATCAATCAATCAGTCAATCAATCAGTCGTATTTACTGAGCGATTACTGTGCACAGAGCACTGGACTAAGCGCTTGGGAAGTACAAGTCGGCAACGTATAGATACAGTCCCTACCCAACAGTGGGCTCACAGTCTAAAAGGGGGAGACAGAGAACAAAACCAAAAATACTAACAAAATAAAATAAATAGAATAGATATGTACAAGCAAAACAAATAAATAAATAAATAGAGTAATAAATATGCACAAACATATATACATATATACAGGTATATGTATATATGCACACATCTCCCTCTAGACAGTAAGCTCGTGTGGGCAGGGAACAAATCTACCAACTCTGTTACAAAGGGCACTCACCGAAGTGCTTAGTACAGTGCTCTGCCCACAGTGAGTGCTCAATAAATATGATTGATTGATTGATAATTGATTCTGCTCTGGGGAATCGGATACTGGCTGCCCACCTGCACCCTGATCTTCCCTCCCATCTCCTGTTCTCTTCTCCTTCCTCCTTGCTCCCATGTTCACCTCCTCAAAAGCTCGCCTCATTTTCCCTGTGGGCCTACTCACCTCACTCCCCCTCACTCCATAACAATGATCAATCAGTCAATCAATCAATTACATTAACTGACTGCTTACTGTGTTCAGGGCACTGTACTAAGCATTTGGGAGAGTGCAATACAGCAATAAATACAGCATGAGAAGCAGCGTGGCTTATGAGAAGCAGCATTGCTTAGTGGCAACAGCCAGGGCTTAGGAGTCAGAGGATGTGGGTTCTAATCCCGACTCTACCACATGCCTGTTGTTTGACCTTGGGCAAGCCACTTAACTTCTCTGTGTCTCAGTTACTTCATCTGTAAAATGGGGATAAAGACTGTGAGCCCCACATGGGGCAACTCAATTACGTTGTATCTACCCCAATACTTAGAACAGTGCTTGGCATATAGTAAGTGCTTAACAAATAACATAATGATTATTATTTAAAGAGAGACTATCCCTGCCCACAATGAGTTCACAGTCTAGAGGGGGAGACAGACATTAATATAAATAAATACATTCATTCATTCATTCATTCAATCATATTTATTGAGCGCTTACTGTGTGCAGAGCACTGTACTAAGCGCTTGGGAAGTACAAGTTGGCAACATATAGAGATGGTCCCTACTCAACAGCGGACTCACAGTCTAGAAGGGGGAGACAGAGAACAAAACAAAACATATTAACAAAATAAAATAAATAGAATAAATATGTACAAATAAAATAGAGTAATAAATATGTACAAATAAATACATGAATTACAGATATGTATATTAGTGCTGTGGGAGTGGGTTTCAGGGGTGTTGAATAAAGGGAGCAGATCAGGGCGACGTAGAAAGGAGTGGGAAAAGAGGAAATGAGGGCTTAGTCATGGATGGCCACTTGGAGATGTGCCTTCAATAAGGCAACAATAATGGTAGTAATTAACAACTGTGGCATTTGTTAAGTACTTACTTTGTGCCAAGTGCTGGGGTAGCTACCATATAAGCAGACTGGACGTAGTCCTTGTCCCACATGGAGGTTAAAGATATCTGGAGGATCTCTGTGTCTCAGTTCCTTCGTCTGTAAAATGGGGATAAAGACTGTGAGCCCCACATGGGACAACTCAATTACGTTGTATCTACCCCAACACTTAGAACAGTGCTTGGCACATAGTAAGTGCTTAACAAATAACATAATAATTATTATTATTATTTAAAGAGAGACTATCCCTGCCCACAATGAGTTCACAGTCTAGAGGGGGAGACGGACATTAATATAAATAAATACATTCGTTCATTCATTCATTCAATCGCATTTATTGATTGAATGTGAGCCCGTTGTTGGGTAGGGACCGTCTCTATATGTTGCCGACTTGTACTTCCCAAACACTTAGTACAGTGCTCTGCACACAGTAAGCGCTCAATAAATGCAATTGAATGAAATGAATGAAAGTTAAGTGACTCACCCAAAGTCACCCAGCAGACAAGTGGCAGGGCCCTGGCCCGTGTTCTTTCCACTAGGCCACATTGCTTCTCAGCTTGGGTCTGCTACATTGTTAGATCGTCCTCTCCCAAGTGCTTAGTACAGTGCCCTGCACACAGTAAGCGCTCAATAAATACGACTGACCGCTGATTCGGACCCCCCCACCCCAGCCCCACGCCCCGGCAGGAGATGGCGCGGCCCCACTGGTGCGGGCTGAGCCCCAAGACGGGCTCCATCCTGGCGAGCATCTTCACCATCCTCATCACGATCGAGTTCCTCATCCTGGACCTGAGCCAGGTCACCGAGTTCGGCGAGCTCCACCTCTACAGTAAGGCTTCCAAGATCACCACGTGGGCCATCAATCACCGAAACAGCATCATCATCTTCCTCTCCATCATCACCATCCTCGCCAGCTGCTTCCTCTTCTACTCCGTGCACAAGCAGTTCTACCTGGGCCTGGCCAGTTACACCATCTGGATCATCCTCTACGAGCTGGTCAGCTTCCTCTACCTGCTGCTCACCAGCAAGTTCGTCCTTCGGCCTTTCCAGCAAATGCAGCACGTGCGTTGGGTCCACCTCATCTCCCGGGCGGGCTTTCACGCCTTCTGGCTCTCCTTCGTCGTCACCCACAGCTACGGCCTCTACAAGGGGCAGGCCGTCGGGGCCTCCAGCCAGGCCTCCCACTCCAGGCGATTGTCCAGCTGCTCCAATGAATCCTCCCACCTTGTCCCCGTGGGGCGGAGGCACTTGTGAGAGGATGGGATGGAGGGAGGAGGGCGGCAGGGAGAAGCGGGAGGAGGGCGACGAGGAGAGGGACGTCCACCCTGGGAAAATTACTAAAAAAATAGTCTTGGATCTTCGGAGGCGATCCGCGTACTGAATTAAATCAACACAATTCTTACAAAAGCCGGGATCAGGAAAATCTTGCCTCGTAGTACTCAGTAGGTCCACCATTCACACGTGGGCAAACTGTTTGTTCCGGTACCACGGTAAACTGTACCCAAACAGTCTCACATTGTCCGATGAGTGTGTACCAGTTGTTCTTCAAAGTGTATAAGAGAAATGAGTAGCAATTATTTTAAGAGGTCAGTTTTATTGGCATCGAGTTGTTGAAATATATTCTGTCTTCACCCTTTTTACTCACGCTTCCAGTAAAATTCGTTCCTAAAATTTAAGCTCCCTGTGGGCTCGGAACGTGTCTGTCTTATTGTTTTATTGTACTCTCCCATGCACTTAGTGCAGTGCTCTGCACACAGTAAGTGCGCAATAAATACGATTGATTGATTGAGCCACTCCTCCTACCCCCTGCCTCTGGCTTGGCCCATTCTGAGAGGAGGGTCTTGGTTTCAATCAATCAATCAATCAATCAATCGTATTTATTGAGCGCTTACTGTGTGCAGAGCACTGTACTAAGCGCTTGGGAAGTACAAGTTGGCAACATATAGAGACGGTCCCTACCCAACAGTGGGCTCACAGTCCCATGTGGGGCTCACATTCTCAATCCTTATTTTACAGATGAGGTAACTGAGGCAAAGAGAAGTAAAGTGACTTGCCCAAGGTCACACAGTGGACAAGTAGTGGGGCTGGGATTAGAACCCATGACCTTCTAACACCCAGGCCCGTGTTCTAGCCTTCTCAGTGACCTACTCTAGACTATAAACTCATTATGGGCAGGGAGCGTATCTGCTAATTCTGTTGTCCTATACTCTCCCAAACACTTAGTACAGTGCTCTGCATATAGTAAGTGCTCAATAAATACCAGTGTTTAATTGATTGATTGATAAGCAGTGTGGCTTAGTGGAAAGAGCACCGGCTTGGGAGTCAGAGGTCATTGGTTCTAATCAATCAATCAATCAATCGCATTTATTGAGCGCTTACTGTGTGCAGAGCACTGTACTAAGCGCTTGGGAAGCACAAGTTGGCAACATATAGAGACAGTCCCTACCCAACAGTGGGCTCACAGTCTAGAAGGGGGAGACAGAGAACAAAACCAAACATATCAACAAAATAAAATAAATAGAATAGATATGTACAAGTAAAATAAATAAATAGAGTAATAAATATGTACAAACATATATACATATATACAGGTATATACATATATACAGGTATATACATATATACCCATAAGGGATAAGGCCTGAGGCTCTCAATCAATCAATGGAACTTATCGAGCACTTACTGTGGGCAGAGCATTCATTCATTCATTCAATCATATTTATTGAGAACTTACTGTGTGCAGAGCACTGTACTAAGTGTTTGGAAAGTACAAATTGGCAACATATAGAGGCGGTCCCTACCCAACAGCCCAGCTCTGCCACTTGTCAGCTGTGTGACTTTGGGCAAGTCACTTCACTTCTCAGTGCCTCAGTTCCCTCATTTGTAAAAATGGGGATTAAGACTGTGAACCCCACGTGAGACCACCTGATAAACTTGTATCTATCCCATCGCTTAGAACAGCGCTCGGCACATACTAAGCACTTAACAAATAATAATAATAACGATGGCATTTGTTAAGTGCTTACTATGTGCCAAGCACTGTTCTAAGCGCTGTGGGGGATACAAGGTAATCAGGTACTTTGTAAATATCATTGTTATTATTATTACTATTACTATTATTGTTTGATAGAGAAGCAGCGTGGCTCAGTGGAAAGAGCACAGGCTTCGGAGTCAGAGGTCGTGGGTTCAAATCCCGGCTCTGCCAACTGTCATCTGTGTGACTTTGGGCAAATCACTTCACTTCTCTGGGCCTCATCTGTAAAATGGGGATGAAGACTGTGAGCCCCCTGTGGGACAACCTCATTACCCTTTCATTCATTCATTCAATCGTATTTATTGAGCGCTTACTGTGTGCAGAGCACTGTACTAAACGCTTGGGAAGTACAAGTTGGCAACATAAAGAGACGGTCCCTACCCAACAGTGGGCTTAACCTCCCCATCGCTTGGAACAGTGCTGTGCACATAGTAAGTGCTTAATAAATAAATATTATTATTATTATTGATTCCCTTCTTAATCAATCAATCAATCATATTTATTGAGCACTTACTGTGTGCAGAGCACTGTACTAAGCGCTTGGGAAGTACAAGTTGGCAACATATAGAGATGGTCCCTATCCATCAGTGGGCTTAACCTCCCCATTGCTTGGAACAGTGCTTTGCACATAGTAAGTGCTTAATAAATAATAAATATTATTATTATTATTGATTCCTATCTTACTTAATCAATCTCAATTGTATTTATTGAGCGCTTACTGTGTGCAGAGCACTGTACTAAGCGCTTGGGAAGTACAAGTTGGCAATATATAGAGACAGTCCCTACCCAACAGTGGGCTCACAGTCCAAAAAGTGGGCTCACAGTCTAAAACTTTGAGTCCCATGTGAAACAGGGACTGTGTCCGACCTAATTATCTTGTATCTACCCCAGCGCTTGGTTGGGTCCTTGGGTGTCTAGTTAAGCACTTCACAAGTGCTTAGAACAGTGCCCAGCGCTCAGAACAGTGCTTTGCACAGAGTAAGCGCTTAATAAATGCCATGATTATTATTATTATTATTATTATCATTATTATTATTATTGTTAAGTACCACAGCAAATCTTCTTCAAAGAAGAAGGACAAGGGCAGGCCAACAGGAGCAGGAAGGCTGTTTTATGACTAAGCGTTTTGGACTGTGAGCCCACTGTTGGGTAGGGACTGTCTCTATATGTTGCCAACTTGTACTTCCCAAGTGCTTAGTACAGTGCTCTGCACACAGTAAGCGCTCAATAAATACGATTGATTGATTGATAATCACGTCATCCCCTGGGCCTGGAATGCCCTCCCTCTGCCCATCTGCCAAGCTAGCTCTCTTCCTCCCTTCAAGGCCCTACTGAGAGCTCACCTCCTCCAGGAGGCCTTCCCAGACTGAGCCCCTCCTTCCTCTCCCCCTCGCTCCCCTCTCCATCCCCCCATCTTACCTCCTTCCCTTCCCCACAGCACCTGTATATATGTATATATGTTTGTACATATTTATTACTCTATTTATTTATTTATTTATTTGTTTGTTTGTTTGTTTGTTTGTTTGTTTTACTTGTACATATCTATTCTATTTTATTTTGTTAGTATGTTTGGTTTTGTTCTCTGTCTCCCCCTTTTAGACTGTGAGCCCACTGTTGGGTAGGGACTGTCTCTATATATTGCCAACTTGTACTTCCCAAGCGCTTAGTACAGTGCTCTGCACATAGTAAGCGCTCAATAAATACGATTGATGATGATGATGATAAGGGTTGTTTATCCAGAGAGTCTATTCCCAAAATGACCACAGGGTGGCAGTCCTGCTCTAGGGTTTGGTTTGCACGGGGCCAGTTCCCCTGAAGTAGTAGTAGTAGTAATAATAATAATAATAATAATAATAATAATAATAATAATAATAATAATAATACTTAAGCACTTACAACGTGTCAAGCACTATTCTAAGCGCTGGAGTGGTTACAAAGTAATCAGGTTGGACACAGTCTCTGTCCCATATGGGGCTTCCAGCCTGAGAGAAGCAGCTAGGCTCAGTGGAAAGAGGCCGGGCTTTGGAGTCAGAGGTCATGGGTTCAAATCCCGACCCCGCCAGTTGTCAGCTGGGTGACTTTGGGCAAGTCACTTCGCTTCTCTTCCCTCATCTGTAAAATGGGGATTAAGACTGTGAGCCCCACGTGGGACAACCTGATTACCTTGCATCGACCCCAGCGCTTAGAACAGTGCTTGGCACATAGTAAGTGCTTAACAAATACCAACATTATTATTACAATGGGGATTAAGCCAACAATTATATTTATTGAGTGCTTACTGTGTGCTGAGCGCTTTACTAAGCACTTGGGAGAGTTCCATAAAACCTTCAGCATAGCCTAGCAGCTAGAGCTTGGGCTTGGGAGTCAGAAGGTCATGGGTTCTAATCCTGACTCCGCCATTCATCTGCTGTGTGACTCTGGGCAAATCACTTCACTTCTCTGGGCCTCAGTTCCCTCATCTGTAAAATGGAGATTAAGACTGTGAGCCCCATGTGGGACAGGGACTGTGTCCAAACTGATTAGCTTGTATCTACCCCAGTGCTTAGAGCAGTGAACCACACATAGTATAAAATAATAATAATAATAATAATAATAATAATAATAATAATAATAATAATGGCATTTGTTAAGCGCTTACTATGTGCAAAGCACTGTTCTAAGTGCTGGGGAGGTTACAATAATAATAGTAATAATAATGGCATATGTTAAGCACTTACTATGTGCAAAGCACTGTTCTAAGCACTGGGGAGGTTACAATAATAATAATAATAATGATGGCATTTGTTAAGCAGTTACTATGTGCAAAGCACTGTTCTAAGCGCTAGGGAGGTTACAATAATAATAATAATAATAATAATAACAATAATAATGGCATTTGTTAAGCACTTACTATGTGCAAAGCACTGTTCTAAGTGCTGGGGAGGTTACAATAATAATAATAATAATGATGGCATTTGTTAAGCGCTGACTATGTGCAAAGCACTGTTCTAAGCACTGGGGAGATTACAATAGTAATAATAATAATAATGATGGCATTTGTTAAGCGCTTACTATGTGCAAAGCACTGTTCTAAACGCTGGGGAGGTTACAATAATAATAATAATAATAATGATGGCATTTGTATGCGCTTAACAAATACCATCATCATCATTATCATCATCAGCAGCAACAAATTCCACACAACAACAATGAAATCAACAACTTTGCCTTTGACTGAAGGGCAACTAAGGTCATTCCTTATCTTGAGACTGTCCATTAATTGCCCAGGGGAAAAAGCACAGGCCTGAGAGTCAGAAGGACCTGGATTCTAATCCCGACTCTGCAACTTGTCTGCTGAGTGACCTTGGGCAAGTCACTTCGCTTCTTTGTGCCTTAGTTACCTCATCTGTAAAATGGGGATTAAGACTGGAAGCCCAAAGTGAGACTGTGTCTCACTTGGTTAGCTTGAAGCTAACACAGTACTCAGTGCGGTGCCTGACACTTAGTAAGCACTTGACAAGTACTATTTTTTTAAAAAAAAGTCTTTAAAGCTGTTAATTGAGAATCTACTTGATGCAAACCACTGACTTTGGGTAGTGAGGGGAGTTACAAAAGAAGATTAAGATCAAATCTCCCCCCTCCAGGAGTTTACGGGACAAGACAAAGACCTTACCCACATCCTATTTCTGGTCTGTTACCAGGCAATATCTGTGAACATCTTAAATCATCAAACCTTTCTTTTCTCTATTATCGTCACTGTGATCATCACCCATATTAAGCATCTACTTGGAACAAAGTGTTGTGGGAATTACAAAACATTAAGACAAGATATTGGCCTAATTAGCTAAAAACATCAATCAATCAATCATATTTATTGAGCACTGTACTAAGTGCTTGGGAAAGTACAATATAACAGAGATGATAGATACAATTCCTGCCCACAACGCGCTCACAGTCAAGAGGACATAAATGATGGAAATATAGAAAAAAGCTAAGCAGCGTGGCTTAGTGGAAAGAGCCCGGGCTTGGGAGTCAGAAGCCATGGGTTCAAATCCCAGCTCCGCCACTTGTCAGCTGGGTGACTTTGGACAAGCCACTTAACTTCTCTGGGCCTCAGTGACCTCATCTGGAAAATGGGGATGAAGACTGTGAGCCCCCCGTGGGACAACCTGATCACCTTGTAACCTCCCCAGCACTTAGAACGGTGCTTTGCACATAGAAAGCACTTAATAAATGCCATTATTATTATTATTATTATTATTATTATTTACAGAGGCATCCGTCTGGCCTGAGGTAATTGGGGTGAAAAGCATCAGGGACTTAGGGAGCACTTCATGGAGGAGGTGTGTTTTAAGAAGAGATCAGAAGGAGGAATGTGTTTTGTACTTCCCACATGCTTAGTACAGTGCTATGCACACAGTAAGCGCTCAATATGCAATTGAATGAATGAATGATTTGGCTGGGGAATGAGGGGGAGAATGGAGACAATGATTTGCAGGTGGGTGATTCATTCATTCATTCATTCAGTCATATTTATTGAGCGGTTACTGTGTGTGGAGCACTGTACTAAGTGCTTGGGAAGTACAAGTTGGCAACATATAGAGACGGTCCCTACCCAACAACGGGCTCAGAGTCTAGAAGGGGGAGACAGACAACAAAACAAAACATGTAGACAGGTGTGTCATCCCCCTCTAAACTGTAAGCTCATTGTGGGCAGAGAACGTGTTTGCCAATTCTGTTGTAAAGCGCTTTGCACTTTTTACAGCGCCCTGCGCACAGTAAGCACTCAATACATACCACTGATGACGTGCAGATCCCATCTCCCTTCCCTTATTACAAGCCTTCCTGGACAGAGCCTGGCTCTCTTACCATCCCTGTGCCCTCTGCTAGTTGACTCTGAGAAGGCTCTGCTATTGATAATAACAATAATAATAATAATAATAATGATGGCATTTGTTAAGCGCTTACTATGTGCCAGGCACTGTTCTAAGCGCTGGTGTAGATACAAGGTAATCAGGCTGTCCCATGTGGGGCTCACAGTCTTAATCCCCATATTGCAGATGAGGTAACTGAGGCCCAGAGAAGTGACTTGCCCAAACTCACACAGCTGTCACTTAGCAGAGCCGGGTTTTGAACCCATGATCTCTAACTCCAAAGCCCGTGCTCTTTCCACTGACCCACACTTCTCAATCACCAGCTGGTGTCTTTGAGCTGGTTTACCAGTTCCACACCAGCCTTAGTATGTGCTCTGTCCCCTGACCCCACCCTGCCCGCCCCTCAAAAGACCCCTCATTCTGGATTTCCTTCGGCCAATAGGGATCTCCATTGGTCCAACCACAGCACATCTCTGCTTCCCCTCCCAGTTGGCATTCTTAAAATTCCTCAGTCTTTATTGCGTCTTTTCCCCCAAACTCCACTTTTCAGGGCATTTTTTCCTCTTGGGCTTTCTCCAGGCATCCTTCTTCCGACCCTCACCGCTCCCCCCAACCCACATGGCACCTCTTTCTTTCTCCATCCCTCCCTACACCTGCCACTCCACTCCAGCCCCTCCTCTAGCTTCCATTCTCCCACTTCCAAACATCCTGGATCACCAAATCAGGGAGGGTCGACTCACCGCAGCCCTCCCCGGACTCTCCCTTTCTTTAAATCCTTTCAAACCAAGAAATCAACATTCCCCACTCACCCTCCCCAGCTCCTTCTCTGGAGCTTCTAATGGTAGCGGTCTTCAAACCATATTAGTCCTGTTATGCCACGGTGCAAAAAGGCCCTGGAGGAATCTCACTAGAGTCAGGGCTAATTTAAGTCTAAAAAACCTGGCATTGCTGGAGGAGGCCAACTATATGTTCCTATTTGCCCATTTATGACTCCCACTGGCCAGCAGCTTGAGGGCAAAGGTGACCCCCTTCAACTTCCTTTGTATGTTTCTCAAATCCCTAGTACAATGCCCTGTCTACAGTAAGCACTGGAGCAATTCAGCCCTGTTGATGCAACAGATAAGACAACCTCCTTATTTTCCATGGTGCTATTTTTCTTCCACCTTGCTCCGTACTGCTGCATATTTTTCTCCTAAAGGGTCGGGGGGAGAGTCAATCGCCAATGCACACTGGACTCCCTGTGACCTCTAGACTGTAAGTTTGTTGTGGGCAGGGAATGCGTCCGCTTATTGTTGTATTGTAATCAATCAATCAGTCAATCGTATTTGATTGTACTCTCCCAAGTGCTTAGTACAGTACTCTGCTCACAGTAAGTGTTCACTAAATACGTTTGAATGAATGACTGACCTTTAGCTTTATATTATATATCATATTATATCTTTGTCATTATTTACATTATATTATGTATTGCTTATTAATATGTTTTATTATATTATTATTTATATTAAAGTCTGTCTCCCCCCTCTAGACTGTAAGTTCACTGTGGACAGGGAATGTATCTGCTTACTGCTATATTGTACTCTCCCAAACACTTAGTGCAGTGCTCCGCACACAGTAAGCACTCAATAAATATGATTGACTGATTGACTGTCTTCAGCTCTCCTCATCCCCTTTCTGAGCCAATCAATCAATCATATCTATTGAGTGCTTACTATGTGCGGAGCACTGTACTAAGCGCTTGGGAAGTACAAGTTGGCAACATATAGAGACAGTCCCTACCCAACAGTGGGCTCACAGTCTAGAGCCCCTAATCATCAGGACATGACTGACCTTTGGGCGCATAGTAAAACCTTGATGGAAATCTGTGCAAATGATAATAATAGTAATAACAACAACAATGATAATAATAATAATGGCTTTTGCTAAATGCTTACTATGTGCAAAACATTGCACTAAGCCCTGGGGTTGATACAAGATACTATGGGGTAGGTACTTGTCTGCTGTATGACCCTGGGCAAGTCACTTCACTTCTCTGTGCCCCAATTACCTCATCTGTAAAAAAGGCAATTAAGACCATGAGCCCCTTGCAGGACAGGGACTGTGTCCAATCTGATTAATTGGGATCTACCCCAGCACTTAATACAGTGCCTGGCACACAGTAAGCGCTTAACAAATACCATAAAATTCAAAAAAGAGAGATACTCAGACTGGGCACAGTCCCTGTCCCACTTGGGGCTCAGAGTCAAGCTTGAGGGAGTAGGACTTAATCCCCATTTTACAGATGAAGAAACTGGGGCCCAGAGAAGTGAAGTGACTTTCCCAAGGTCACACAGCGCCGGGCGGCCGGAATTAGAACTCAGGTCCTTTGACTCCCACGTTTATGCTCTTTCCACTAGGCCATGATGCTTCCCCAACTTGGGTTCGTACAAGGAGAAACCCGGGCCCTGTCTTATAGGGTTCCCCCGGGGTCCCCCAGGTAAACCTGCCGGTTTCTAGGGAGGCAAGCAAACCTAGCAAAGAGTCTGTTCAATTCTTTCCTTTTATGGCTCAGTTTTGGAGCGTGCTTATCATCCCTCCAGCTGCCTCTGCTCATCTTTGCCATTAAGCTTCCCCAGAAATATTTTAGCGCTTAGCCAAGAGAAGGGAAGATCTCCGGTTTTGAAGTGGGGTACTTACTGCGGGGGGCGGGGGGCTTGTCCCCTTTTTTTATTGGACCAATCGGTGGTATTTATCGACCGCTTACTGGGTGCAGAGCACTGAACTAAGCGCTTGGGAGAGTACAGTATAACAGAATTTGTAGACACGTTCCCTAACCACGACTTAAACCAGATAAGTCAGTCAGTCAATCGCGTTTATTGAGCACCTTACTGTGTGCACAGCATCATCATCATCAATCGTGTTTATTGAGGGCTTACTATGTGCAGAGCACTGTACTAAGCGCTTGGGAAGTACAAATTGGCAACATATAGAGACAGTCCCTACCCAGCAGTGGGCTCACAGTCTAAAAGGGGGAGACGGAGAACAAAACCAAACATACTAACAAAATAAAATAAATAGAATAGATATGTACAAGCAAAATAAATAAATAAATAGAGTAATAAATATGTACAAACATATATACAGAGCACTATACTAAGCTCTTGGGAGAGTGCAATGTAACAATATAACAGACACATTCCCACCCCACAACGCGCTTACAGTTTATAGAGGGGAAGGCTGTACTAAGCGCTTAGTACAGTGATCTGCACACAGTAAGCGCTCAATAAATGCGATTGAATGAATGAATGAATGAAGACAGACATTAATATAAATAAATTGTGGATATGTCCATAAGGGCTGTGGGGCTTGGGGGTGAAATAGTCAACAGTCCTTGATCCCTGGATTTCCCCACACTCCAACAATGCCAGGCAAGCCCTCAGCTACAGGCTCCCTGGATCGAGGAATTTTTTTATAAATCCAGAGATATGTACCTTCCCTTTCCTCATGGTCTTTATTGAGCGTTCTTCCTCTGGGGCAGTTACTATGGCTCCTAAACCCATGACTTCTCCCTCTGTCTCCCTAGGGAGAATTCCAGAATCTCCCCCAGGCCCTCGCCCGCTTCCCTTTTTTCTCTGGACAATTCCCTCACTTCCCTTTCCTTTGGGTTCGGTCCACCCTGTCTTTGTCCTCTGAGGGTCGTGGCATTTCTCGCCTTCCCATAATCAATCAATCGTATTTATGGAGCACTTACTGTGTGCAGAACGCTGTACTAAGCGTTTGGAAAGTACAAGTTGGCAACATATAGAGACGGTCCCTACCCAACAGTGGGCTCCATAAGCCTTTGATTGCTCCCAGTCTGTCTGTGGGCAACGCCTGCCTCTCTTTAAACATGCCTTCATCTGTTAGCGTGTCTTTAGTCCCTTATCCTCCGCTCCCCCGGCAGATAAGAGTTCTTTCTGGTCTCCGCTGATTCCATCCCCACCAATTACATTGCCTGGCAATATCGCCTTTAGGTCTTTTTTCAGCCTTTCCCACCAATTCCAGGTATTCCTCCCTTTCATTTACCTGCTAAACCGTTGCCGTGCTCTCTTCCAGGAATTGGTTAAGTGAACTCAGCCTCTTTACCCCACTCTCAAACACCCCCGCCGTTCCAAATTAATCAATCAGTCAACGGTATTTTATGAGTGCATTCGGTGTGCAGAACACTGTACTAAGCACTCGAGAGAGGGTGATAGAAATGTCGGGGCAACACTGAGTGTTGTGTGATCTAGAAAATCCACCTCCCTTACTCTGTGGTTCGCGGCGTGGCTCGGTGGAAAGAGCCCGGGCTTTGGAGTCAGAGGTTGTGGGTTCACATCCCGGCTCCGCCAATTGTCAGCTGTATGACTTTGGGCAAATCACTTCATTCATTCACTCAATCGTATTTATTGAGCGCTTACTGTGTGCAGAGCACTGTACTAAGCGCTCGGAAAGTATAAGTTGGCAACATATAGAGATGGTCCCTACCCAACAGCGGGCTCACAGTCTAGAAGGGGGAGACAGACAGCAAAACAAGACATATTAACAAAATAAAATAAGCAGAATAAATATGTACAAGTAAAATAAATAATAAATAGAGTAATAAATATGTACAAACATATATACATATATGCAGGTGAGGTGGGGAGGGGAAGGAGGTAAGGCAGGGGGGAGGGGGAGAGGAAAGAGGGGGCTCAGTCTGGGAGTCAGTCTTCACTTCTCTGGGCCTCAGTTACCTCATCTGGAAAATGGGGATGAAGACTGGGAGCCCCCCGTGGGACAACCTGATCACCTTGTAACCTCCCCAGTGTTTAGAACAGTGCTTTGCACATAGTAAGTGCTTAACAAATGCCATTATTATTATTATTACAACGCCGTATCCATGTGCTCTCTTGAATGGAGTTGACTGATTTCTCATGAGGGAACTGTAGATATATATTGGGAGGTAGAAGTCTGCAAGGCTCCTGGGCTCTATCTGCCTTCTCTGCTATGAATGCTTTTCACCTGGTAGTGGGCAGGATGACTTTTCCAGTAATAATGATAAGAATCAATCAATCAATCGTATTTATTGAGTGCTTACTGTGTGCAGAGCACTGTACTGAGCGCTTGGGAAGTACAAGTTGGCAACATATAGAGACAGTCCCTACCCAACAGTGGGCTCACAGTCTAGAAGAATTATGGTGTTTGCTAAAGGCTTACAATTTGCCAATTTGCTAGGTATACTACAATCAGCTCAGACACAGGGGACCGGACGGAGCCTGGGCTGGGAGTCAGAAGGACCTGGGTTCTAATACTGGCTCTGCCACATGTCTGCTGTGTGACTGGGCACGTCACTTCACTTCTCTGTGCCTCAGCTACCTCATCTGTAAAATAGGGATTAAGACTGTGAGCCCCATGTGGAACATGGACTGTATACCACCTGATTAGAGAAGAAACGTGGCTCAGTGGAAAGAGCCCGGGCTTTGGAGTCAGAGGTCATGGGTTCAAATCCCGGCTCCGCCAATTGTCAGCTGTGTGACTTTGGGCAAGTCACAACTTCTCTGGGCCTCAGTTACCTCATCTGTAAAATGGAGATTAAGACTGTGAGCCCCCTGTGGAACAACCTGATCACCTTGTAACCTCCCCAGCGTTTAGAACAGTGTTTTGCACATAGTAAGTGCTTAATAAATGCCATTATTATTATTATTATTATTATTATTATTATTATTATTATTATTATTATTATTATTATTATCTTGTAGCCACTCCAGCACTTAGTACAGTGCCTGGCCCATAATAAGTGCTTAACTAATGCCACAATTATTATTATAATTAGGACTCACAGTCTAGTGGGGAGGAGAACAAGTATTTATCCCCATTTTCCAGATGAAGAAACTGAGACCCAGAGGAAGTGAGGTGACTTGCCCAAGGTCACGCAGCAAACAAGTGGCAGAGCCAGGATTATGCCACTTGTCAGCTGTGTGACTTTGGGCAAGTCACTTAACTTCTCTGGGCCTCTGTTCCCTCATCTGTAAAATGGGGATTAAGACTGTGATGCCCCCCGTGGGACAACCTCGATCACCTTGTATCCCCCCCAGCGCTTAGAACAGTGCTTTGCACATAGTAAGCGCTTAATAAATGCTGTTATAATAATAATAATAATAATAATAATAATAATAATAATAATAATAGTGGTATTTGTTAAGTGCTTACTATTTTCCAGGCACTGTTCTATTAGCTGGGGTAGATACAAACTAATTGGGTTGGACACGGTTCCTGTCCCACACGTGATTCAAAGTCTTAATCCCCATTTTATACATGAGGTAACTGAGGCACGGAAAATTAAAGTGACTTGCCCAAGGTCACACAGCAGAATAGCAGCGGATCCAGGATTGGAACCCAGGTCTTCTGACTCCCAGGACGGGCCTCTTTCCATTAGACCACGCTACTCCTCCGGGGTACAGATGCCCACTAATCTCATCTCCCCCATCTCATTATATGTTTGTACAGATTTATTACTCTATTTATTTTACTTGTACATATTTACTATTCTATTTATTTTGTTAATGATGTGCATCTAGCTTTATTTCTATTTATTCTGATGACTTGAAACCTATCCATACATTTCGTTTTGTTGTCTGTCTCCCCCTTCTAGACTGTGAGTACATTGTTGGGTAGGGACCGTTTCTATAAGTTGCCAACTTGTACTTCCCAAGCGCTTAGTACAGTGCTCTGCACACAGTAAGCGCTCAATAAATACGATTGAATGAATGAATGAATGAATGAATTAGGTGTCCAGCTACGGTTGTGGTTCATGTCAAAAAAGAAAGGGTCATTCAGGGACCTTTTCCTTTCTTGCTCCCAAGATGGCTCTTCCACAGTCCTCATCCGTTTAGGCCCAAGAGCCAACTCTATCCCCAATCAATCAATCAATCAATCAATTGTATTTATTGAGCACTTACTGTGTGCAGAGCACTGTACTAAGCGCTTGGGAAGTACAAGTTGGCAACATATAGAGACAATCCCTACCCAACAGTGGGCTCACAGTCTAAAAGGGGGAGACAGAGAACAAAACCAAACATACTAACAAAATAAAATAAATAGAATAGATATGTACAAGTAAAAAAAATAAATAAATAACTTCTGGAGACTCAGGATTTGAGACTTGCTGATAGCCTGGACGTGGGACTGAAAGTCAAAAGGACCTGAGTTCTAATCCCTACTCTGCTGCTTGTCTGCTGTATGACCTTGGGCAAGTAACTTAGTTTCTCTGTGCCTCGGTTTCCTCATCTTTTAAATGGGGTTTAAGACTGTGAGCCCCATGTGGGACAGGGACTGCGTCCAACCTGATTTGCTGATGTCTACCCCAGCGCTGAGTACAGTGCCTGGCACGTAGTAAGCGCTTAACAAATACCACTACTTAATGAGTGCCTCTAACAGGTTCCAAGCCCTAGGGGTAGATGGAAGATAATCAGACCAGATGAGGTTGATGTCCCACCTGGGGCTCACAGCCCAAGACAGAGGAATAGCAGATATCTTTTCCTCATTTTATAGATAAGGAAACTGAGGCTCCTAGAGGTAAAGTGACTTGCTTCCTTATGGGCTGGGGACGTGTCTGCTCATGCTGTTGTATCGTACTCCCCCAAGCGCTTAGCACAAAGTAAGCACTCAATAAATACTGCTGATTGATTGATTGATTGCTCAGTAATAATAATCAATCAATCAATCAATCAATCGTATTTATTGAGCACTTACTGTGTGCAGAGCACTGTACTAAGCGCTTGGGAAGTACAAGTCGGCAACACATAGAGACAGTCCCTACCCAACAGCGGGCTCACAGTCTAGAAGGGGGAGACAGAGAACAAAACCAAACATACTAACAAAATAAAATAAATAGAATAGATATGTACAAGTAAGATAAATAAATAGAGTAATAAATATGTACAAACATATATACATATATACAGGTATAATGGCATTTGTTAAGCGCTTACTATGTGTGAAGCACTGTTCTAAGTGCTGGGGAGGATACAAGGTGATCACATTGTCCCACGTAGGGCTCACAGTCTTCATCCCCATTTTACAGATGAGGTAACTGAGGCTCAGAGAAGTTAAGTGACTTGCCCAAGGTCACACAGCAGACATGTGCGAGAGCTGGGATTAGCACCCATGACCTCTGACTCCCAAACCCATGCTCTTTCCACTGAGCCACGCTGCTTCCCTAAGGTCACACATCAGGCCGGGAGCAACACTAGGACTTAAACCTGGGTGTCCCCGTCCCATGTGCCATCCATTACAGCAGGCCGAGTGGAAAGAGCATAGGCCTGGGATTCAGAGGACCTGGGTTCTAATCCCGGCTCTGCCGGCTGCCTGCTGTGTGATCTGGGGCGAGTCGCTTCACTTCTCTGTACCTGTTTCCTCACCTGTAAAACAGGGATTAAATATCTGTTCCCCCTCCTACTTAGACCAGGTGAAGCAGGGACTATGTCTGACCTGATCATCTATCATGGAGCTTACTACAGAGCTTGGAACTTAGTAAGAGCTTAATGAATACTGCCATTATTATTATTAGGCTATGCTGCGGGTGGTTTCCAAAGACTCCTCTTTCTGTATATATATAATAATAATAATAATGGCATTTATTAAGCACTTACTATGTGCAGAGCACTGTTGTAAGCGCTGGGGAGGTTACAAGGTGATCAGATGTCCCACATGGGGCTCACAGTCTTCATCCCCATTTTACAGATGAGGTAACTGAGGCCCAGAGAAGTGGAGTGACTTGCCCAAAGTCACACAGCTGACAATTGGTGGAGCTGGGGTTTGAACCCATGACCTCTGACTCCAAAGCCCGTGCTCTTTTCCTCTGAGCCACGCTGTTTCTCATATATATGTATATATGTTTGTACATATTTATTACTCTATTTATTTATACATATTTATTCTATTTATTTTATTTTGTTAATGTGTTTTGTTTTGTTGTCCGTCTCCCCCTTCTAGACTGTGAGCCCGCTGTTGGGTAGGGATCATCTCTAGATGTTGCAAACTTGTACTTCCCAGATGCTTAGTACAGTGCTCTGCACACAGTAAGCGCTCAATAAATAAGATTGAATGAATCAATGAATGGTTGGCTTTCACATCCTCTTCTTTCCCAGACTACTCCTTAGTGTTTCCTCATTTCTCCTGCTCCTTGCTCTTCCCTTTCTTCCGGATCAACGTTGGAGCGGATAAGGGACACCCATCGGCTCTTCATTCGCCTTATCGGATTTCCTCAAACCTTTCTATGCCTCTGCTCCCAGCCCTCAGCCTCCAACAAAGCTTTCCCTTGCCCCGGATTTAATCCCTACTGCTCCTTTCTTGAGAAAGGTCATGGCACAGTTTGTTTCTCCTTCCTTTCCTGCTCCTCGTAACACAAATAATAGAATAATAATTGTTGTATTGTTAAGCGCTTACTAAGCACTGGGACAGGTACAAATTAATCGGGTTGGACACGGTCCCTGTCCCCCGTGAGGCTCACAGTCTCGAGCCCCATTTTACAGATGAGGAAACTGAGGCTCAGAGGAAACAAAGTGACTTGCCCAAGGACACACAGCAGACAAGCGACGGAGGTGGGATTGGAATCCAGGTCCTTTGGACCCCAGGCCTGGGGTCTACCCAGTAGGCAACACTGCTTCTCTAGCAAATATATTTGCTAAGTACTATGTGCCAATCAATCAATCAATTGTATTTATTGAGCACTTACTGTGTGCAGAGCACTGTACTAAGCACTTGGGAAGTACAAGTTGGCAACATATAGAGACAGTCCCTACCCAACAGTGGGCTCACAGTCTAAAAGGGGGAGACAGAGAACAAAACCAAACATACTAACAGAATAAAATAAATAGAATAGATATGTACAGGTAAAATAAATAAATAAATAAATAGAGTAATGAATATGTACAAACATATATACATATATACAGGTGCTGTGGCGAAGGGACGGAGGTAAGATGGGGGGATGGAGAGGGGGACGAGGGGGAGAGAAAGGAAGGGGAGCCAAGCTCTGAAGTAGATACAAGACAATCAGTCGGACACAATCCCTGACCCACAAGAGGGTAGGTAGATCTCCTAGACTTTAAGCTCCTCAAGGGCAGGGATCCTTTCTTCCAACTCTATTGTCTTCTCTCAAATGCTTAGTACAGTGCTCCATACAGTGTGGCTCAGTGGAAAGAGCCCGGGCTTTGGAGTCAGAGGTCATGGGTTCAAATCCCAGCTCCGCCAATTGTCAGCTGTGTGACTTTGGGCAACTTATTTATTTATTTATTTTACCTGTACATATCTATTCTATTTATTTTATTTTGTTAGTATGTTTGGTTTTGTTCTCTGTCTCCCCCTTTAAGACTGTGAGCCCACTGTTGGGTAGGGACTGTCTCTATATGTTGCCAACTTGGACTTCCCAAGCGCTTAGTCCAGTGCTCTGCACACAGTAAGTGCTCAATAAATATGATTGATTGATTCTCTGTGCCTCAGTTGCCTCATCTGTAAAATGAGGGTTAAGACTGTGAGCCCCATGTGGGACAACCTGATCACCTTGTAACCTCCCCAGTGCTTAGAACAGTGCTTTGCACATAGTAAGCGCTTAATAAGTGCCATCATCATCATCATTACACACAGTAAGTGCTCAATAAATGTCATTAATTGAGAATAGGCTTTGAATTCCTATTTTCCAGATGAGGAAACTGAGGCATGGAAAGGGTAAGTGATTCTCCCAAGGACACACAGCAGGCCCTGCTGAGAGCTCACCTCCTCCAGGTGGCCTTCCCAGACTGAGCCCCTTCCTTCCTCTCCTCCTCGTCCCCCTCTCCATCCCCCCATCTTACCTCCTTCCCTTCCCCACAGCACCTGTATATATGTATATATGTTTGTACATATTTATTACTCTATTTATTTATTATTTATTTTACTTGTACATATCTATTCTATTTATTTTATTTTGTTAGTATGTTTGGTTTTGTTCTCTGTCTCCCCCTTTTAGACTGTGAGCCCACTGTTGGGTAGGGACTGTCTCTATATGTTGCCAATTCGTACTTCCCAAGCACTTAGTACACTGCTCTGCACATAGTAAGCGCTCAATAAATACGATTGATGATGATACCTCCTTCCCTTCCCCACAGCACCTGTATATATGTATATATGTTTGTACATATCTATTACTCTATTTATTTATTTGTTTATTTTATTTGTACATATCTATTCTATTTATTTTGTTAGTATGTTTGGTTTTGTTCTCTGTCTCCCCCTTTTAGACTGTGAGCCCACTGTTGGGTAGGGACTGTCTCTATATGTTGCCAACTTGTACTTCCCAAGCGCTTAGTACAGTGCTCTGCACATAGTAAGCGCTCAATAAATACGATTGATGATGATGATAATGAAGTGTCGACGTTGGGTTTAGAATCCAAGTCCTTGCTCTTACCACTCAGTCACGCTGCTCAAGCAAAGGATTCCGGGCCTTTGTCAACGTTCCCTCAAGTCACAGTCCCTCGCGGCCCCCAGCCTTGGCCAGCGTCTTCCTCGAGTGGCTTGCAACATTTCAGGGTCTCTAACCATATGAGGATATTGTCCCAAGCAACCATTTTGTTTCTACATAGTGTCACAGGACTACTTAAATGGGTGATTGCAAAATCCCAGCAGAATTTCTTCTTTTTCTCCTCTTTCGCTTCTATTTTCTTTTCCAAAGAAATGAAAGGTAGCCTCTTGATGCTTAATGCCCGACTCTTTGGATGCCTGAACGAGGGGCATTCCCCGATATTTACTCACCACGCAATCCCTGTGTTGACACCTCTTTGAATCTTTACCAGGTGGAGGCTCAATCCTTTGAGTGATTCCGTCCTTTTTCTTTAATGGCATTTGTTAAGCACATACTATGTGCCTGACCCTGTGTTAAGTGCTGGAATAGATACAAGCTAACCAAGTTGGATTTATTTTATTTTATTTTATTTTATTTATTTTATTTTGTTAGTATGTTTGGTTTTGTTCTCTGTCTCCCCCCTTTTAGACTGTGAGCCCACTGTTGGGTAGGGATTGTCTCTATATATTGCCAATTTGTACTTCCCAAGCGCTTAGTACAGTGCTCTGCACATAGTAAGCGCTCAATAAATACGATTGATGATGATGATGATGACACAGTTCATGGCCCCCGTGGGGCTCACAGTCTTAATCCCCATTTTACCGATGAGGGAACTGAGGCCCAGAGAAATGAAGTGACTTGCCCAAGGTCACACAGCAGACCAGTGGCAGAGCCAGGATTAGAACTCAGGTCCTTCTGACACCCGGGCCCTTGGTCAACTACCCACTAGGTCACTTTCTCTGCTCCCTCTCCTCTTCTGGGGCACCTCAGGGGATCCACCCTGTCGCGAGCCTCTCTGCTTTCTTTCCTTCCTCTGGGAGCTTACAAACCACCCGCAACACACCAAGGCCAGCTAGTCAATCGTATTTACTGAGCGCTTAATGTGTGCAGAGCACTGTACTAAGCGCTTGAGAGAGTACAATATAGCAGACTCATTACCTGTCATTTTTTTTAATGGTAAAGTAGTACTTCTGAAGCACTTACTGTGAGCACAGCACTACGCTAAGTGTTTGGGAGAGTGCAATATAACAGACCCATTGCCTGTTATCTCTTTTAGCAGTAAAGTAGCATTTATCAATCAATCAGTCAATCGTATTTATTGAGCACTTACTGTGTGCAGAGCACTGTACTAAGCACTTGGGAAGTACAAGTTGGCAACATATAGAGACAGTCCCTACCCAACAGTGGGCTCACAGTCTAAAAGGGGGAGACAGAGAACAAAACCAAACATACTAACAAAATAAAATAAATAGAATAGATATGTACAAGTAAAATAAATAAATAAATAGAGTAATAAATATGTACAAACATATATACATATATAATGTATATATATATATATGCATTTATGCAGCACTTACTGTGAGCAGAGCACTGTGCTAGGCGCTGGGAAAGATTACACAGTTGGGAATTCAATATAGTCCCTATCCCCTCCTGTGATTGTAATGCCTCAGTAGTTCCTCCTGAACCTCTTAGATGATCAGCTCTGTAAATCACAGTGGAGACCCCTGCTAGAGGCCCAAGCAGGGTCAGAGGGACTGCAGAAGTACCCAGCTGTCCTTGTTGGCTAAATGATAATAATAATAATAATAATTGTGATAGCTGGTGATCACTTACTCTTATGTCAACCACTGTACTAAGCCCTGGGGAAGATACAAAATAATCAGGTCCCACATGAGGCTCACAGTCTAAGCAGGAGAGAGAACAGGTACTGAATCCCCATTTTGGAAATGGAGGAAGACAGGCTTAGAGAAGTGAAGTGACTTGCCCAAGGTCACACAGTGGACAAGTGGCAGAGCTGGCATTAGAGAGTGGTATGAATAATAGTAATAACAATAATAATGGCATTTAAGCACTTACTGTGTGCCAAGAGCCGGGGTAGATAGAAGGGAAGCAGCATGGCTCAGTGGAAAGAGGCTGGGATTTGGAGTCAGAGGCCATCATCATCATCATCATCAATCGTATTGATTGAGCGCTTACTGTGTGCAGAGCACTGTACTAAGCGCTTGGGAAGTACAAGTTGGCAACATGGATTCAAATCCCAGCTCCACCAATTGTTAGCTGTTTGACTTTGGGCAAGTCACTTCACTTCTCTGTGCCTCAGTTCCCTCATCTGTGAAATGGGGATAAAGACTGTGAGCCCCACGTGGGACAACCTGATCACCTTGTATCCCCCCTAGCGCTTTGAACAGTGCTTTGCACATAGTAAGTGCTTAACAAATGCCATTATTATTATTATTATTATTAGAACTCAAACTTAACATGTCTAAAATAGAACTCCTTCTATTCCCACACAACCCTGTTCTTCCCCTGACTTTCCCATCACCGTAGAGGGCACCACCATCCTTCCTGTTCCACAAGCCTCTAACCTTGGCGTTATCCTGGAGTCCGCTCTCGCATCCAACCCACATAGTCAATCCATAAGTAAATCATGTCAGTTTGACCTTCACAACATCGCTAAAATCTGCCCTCTCCTCTCCATCCAAACCGCTACCACAATAGTCCAAGCACTTATCGCATCCCGCCTTGATTATACTGTATCGGCCTTTTTGCTGACCTCCCTGCCACCTATCTCTCCCGACTCCAGTACACAGGTCACTCATTTTCCCACAAAAAATTTACAGGCCATGTTTCCCCACTTTTCAAGAACCTCCAGTGATTGCCCAACCACCTCCGTATTACACAGAAACTCCTTAAGACTGGCTTCAGAGCAGTCAATCACCTTGCCCCTTTCCTATTTCACCTTGCCACTCGTACTACAACTCAGCTCGCCCACTTCACTCCTCTAATGCCAGCCTTCTTGCTGTACTTTGACCTCGACTACCTTGCTGCCCACCTTTCGCCCACGTCCTGCCTCCGTCCTAAAACGCCCTCCCTCTTCATTTATAATAATAATGATATTTGTTAAGCGCTTACTATGTGCAAGGCACTGTTCTAAGCACTGAATTTCCAACAGACAATGACTCTCCCCCACTTCAAAGCCTTATTGAAGGCACATCTCCTCCAAGAGGCCTTCCCTGAGTTGACCCTTTTTTCCTTTTCTTCCACTCCCTTCTGCGTTGCTCCCTTTATTCATCCGCCCTCCCAGCCCCACGGCACTTATGTACAGATCTGTAATTTTATTAACTGATATTAATGCCTACCTCCCTCTCTAGACTGTAAGCTTGTTGTGGGCAGAGAAGTGCAAAAGAAGAAGAAGCAGCGTGGCACAGTGGAAAGAGCATGGGCTTTGGAGTCAGAGGTCATGGGTTCAAATCGCGACTCCGCCAACTGTCAGCTGTGTGACTTTGGGCAAGTCACTTCTTTATGCCTCAGTGACCTCATCTGTAAAATGGGGATTAAAACTGTGAGCCCCCCATGGGACAACCTGATCACCTTGTAACCTCCCCAGCGCTTAGAATAGTGCTTTGCACATAGGAAGTGCTTAACAAATACCATCATTGTTATTATTATTATTATATTGTACTCTCCCCAACACTTGGTACACACAGTAAGCACTCAATAAATACAACTGACTGACAGACCGAGATCCTGCTCTGGACATAGTACAGTGCTCTGCACATAGTAAGCGCTCAATAAATACGATTGGTGATTGATGATGATCCTCTGACTCCCATTCCTGGGCTCTTTCCACTAAGCCATGTTGCTTCTCGTTATCATCATCATCAGTATTAGGCAAAACCCCTAATACTAAAATCAATTTCCCTGTGCAATCGATCAATCAATTGTATTTATTGAGTACTTATTGTGTGCAGAGCACTGTACTAATCACTTGGGAGAGTCCAATATAACAAAGTTCTCTGCACGCACAAAGCAATCTCAAGACCTGAAGTCTGTTGTTCCTGACAGGACACTCCATCTAAATTTACTGAACTCCTACTGTGTGGAGATCATCTGAGCATCTATCATGTTCAGAGCTGTATAAGAGTACCTGCTACGTTCAGAGCGCTGTACTGAGCTCCTACAGTGTGCAGAGCACTATCCTGAGGGCCTACAATGTTCAGAGCTCTGTAATAATAATAATTGTGGTATTTGTTAAGCACTTACTATGCGCCCGGCACTGTACTAAGGGCTGAAGTAGATACAAGGGAATCGGGTTGGACGCAGCCCCTGTCCCGCGCAAGGCTCAGTCTTAATCCCTATTTTACAGATAATGAAACTGAGGCACAGAGAAGTAAAATGACTTGCCCGAGGTCACACAGCAGACAAGGGGCAGATCCGGGATTAGAACCCAGGCCCTTCTGACAACGAGGCCCGTGCTTTGTCCACTAAGCCACACTGCTCCTGTATTGAGTACTTAATGTGTAAGAATCCTAAACTGAGCTTCTGCTAATAATAATAATAATAATGATGGCATTTGTTAAGCGCTTACTATGTGCACAGCACTGTTCTAAGCACTGGGGGATACAAGGTGATCAGGTTGTCCCATGTGGGGCTCACAGTCTTAATCCCCATTTTACAGATGAGGAAACTGAGGCCCAGAGAACTGAAGTGACTTGCCCAAAGTCACACAGCTGACATTTGGTGGAGCCGGGATTTGAACCCATGACCTCTGACTCCAAAGCCCGGTCTCTTTCCACTGAGGCACACTGCTTGCTAAGTGCAAAAGCACCTTTACTGATAATAACAATTGCAGTATTTGTTAAGTGCTCACTATGTGCCAGGCACTGTACTAAGTGCTGGGGTGGACACAAGTAATTCGGGTTGGACACAGTCCGTATCCCACATGGGGCTCACAGTCTCAATCTCCATATTACAGATGAGGTGACTGAGGCCCAGAGAAATGAGGTGATTTGCCCAACGCCACACAGCAAACAAGTGGCAGAGGCGGGATTAGAACCCATGACCTTCTGACTCCCGGGCCGATCCACTCTATCCACTACGCCATGCAGCTCCTCTATTCGATTGTATTTATTGAGCGCTTACTCCATGCAGAACACTGTACTAAGCACTTGGGAAGTACAAGACTGAGCTAGGTGCTTGGAGAACATATGCCAAAGAAGTTAGAACAGTGCTTGGCACATAGTAAGCACTTAACAAATAATAATAATAATAATAATGATGGTATTTGTTAAGCGCTTACCATGTGCAAAGCACTGTTCTAAGCGCTGGGGAGGTTACAAGGTGATCAGGTTGTCCCAGGGGGGGCTCACAGTTTTAATCCCCATTTTACAGATGAGGTAATTGAGGCACAGAGAAGTGAAGTGACTTGCCCAAAGTCACACAGCTGACAGTTGGCAGAGCCGGGATTTGAACCCATGACCTCTGACTCCAAAGCCCGGGCTTTTTCCACTGAGCCATGCTGCTTCTCATTATTATTATTATTACGTAAAAGACCCTGTCACCATCTCAGGGAGCTTTCAATGTTCAAGTTGCTGTTCCTCTTTACACTGTTCTAAGCTCTGGGGGAGATACAAGGTAATCAAGTTGTCCCAGGAGGGGCTCACACTTTTAATCCCCATTTTGCAGATGAGGTAACTGAGGCACAGAGAAGTTAAGTGACTTGCCCAAGGTCACACAGCAGACAAATGGCACAGCCGGGATTAGAACCCATGTCCCCTGACTCCCAAGCCCGGGCTCTTTTCACTAAGCCACGCTGCTTCCCTTTACTCTCCCCCTCATCTATCACTCTTCCCTCCTCTCCTTCCTTAGCCCACACACTTTCGATCATTCAGTAGTATTTATTGAACACTTACTGTGTGGAGAGCACTGTACTAAGTGCTTGGGAGAGTACAATATTACAATAAATTAATTCATTCTAGACTGTGAGCCCACTGTTGGGTAGGGTCCGTCTCTATGTGTTGCCAACTTGTACTTCCCAAGCGCTTAGTCCAGTGCTCTGCATACGGTAAGCGCTCAGTAAATACGATCGAATGAATGAACCATCTTTATTGAGCGCTTCCTGTGTGCAGAGCACTGTACTAAGAGCTTGGGAAAGTACAATGCAACAATAAACAGTGACAGTCCCTGCCCACAATAAACTTACAATCTAGAGGATGAGTTTACTCAGTCCCCACCAGTGATTTTCCAATTCCTCATCCTTCTAGCCTCCAATCAGTCGAGTGGTATTTATTGAGCGCTTAGTGTGTGCAGAGCACTGTACTAAGCGCTTGCAAGAGTACGACGGAAGAATTGGTAGACATGTTCCCTGCCCACATGAGTTTACAACTTTCACTCCTCTTCTTTCATTTATTCATTCATTCATTCATTTTTTCGATCGAATTTATTGAACAGACACGTTACCTTCATTCATTCATTCAATCGTATTTATTGAGCGCTTACTGTGCGCAGAGCACTGTACTAAGCGCTTGGGAAGTACAAGTTGGCAACGTATAGAGACGGTCCCTACCCAACAGTGGGCTCACAGTCTAGAAGGTGGGCTCACAGTCTTTATTATTACCCCAGTGCTTCGAACAGTGCTCGGCAAATAGGAAGCGCTTAATACCATCATTATCAGCGCTTAGAACAGTGCTCAACACATAGTAAACGCTAACATCATTAGCAGCGCTTAGAACAGTGCTTGGCAAATAGTAAGCGCTTAATACCATCATTATCAGCGCTTAGAACAGTGCTCAGCACATAGTAAACGCTACCATCATTAGCAGCGCTTAGAACAGTGCTTGGCAAATAGTAAGCGCTTAATACCATCATTATCAGCGCTTAGAACAGTGCTCAGCACAGAGTAAACGCTACCATCATTATCAGCGCTTAGAACAGTGCTTGGCAAATAGGAAGCGCTTAATACCACCATTATCAGCGCTTAGAACAGTGCTCAGCACATAGTAAACGCTACCATCATTATCAGCGCTTAGAACAGTGCTTGGCAAATAGGAAGCGCTTAATACCATCATTATCAGTGCTTAGGACAGTGCTCAGCACACAGTAAATGCTCCCATCATTATCAGTGCTTAGAACAGTGCTTGGCAAATAGTAAGCGCTTAATACCATCATTATCAGCGCTTAGAACAGTGCTCAGCACATAGTAAACGCTACCATCATTATCAGGGCTTTGAACAGTGCTTGGCAAATAGTAAGCGCTTAATAACATCGTTATCAGCGCTTAGGACAGTGCTCAGCACATAGTAAACGCTACCATCATTATCAGCACTTAGAACAGTGCTTGGCAAATAGGAAGCGCTTAATACCATCATTATCAGTGCTTAGGACAGTGCTCAGCACACAGTAAATGCTCCCATCATTATCAGCGCTTAGAACAGTGCTTGGCAAATAGTAAGCGCTTAATACCATCATTATCAGCGCTTAGAACAGTGCTCAGCACATAGTAAACGCTACCATCATTATCAGGGCTTCGAACAGTGCTTGGCAAATAGTAAATGCTTAATACCATCATTATCAGCGCTTAGAACAGTGCTCAGCACATAGTAAACGCTACCATCATTATCAGTGCTTAGAACAGTGCTTGGCAAATAGTAAGCGCTTATTACCACCATTATCAGCGCTTAGAACTGTGCTCAGCACATAGTAAACACTAACATCATTATCAGCGCTTAGAACAGTGCTTGGCAAATACTAAGCGCTTAATACCATCATTATCAGCGCTTAGAACAGTGCTCAGCATATAGTAATAATAATAATAATAATGATGATGGCATTTATTAAGCGCTTACTATGTGCAAAGCACTGTTCTAAGCGCTGGGAAGGTTACAAGGTGATCAGGTTGTCCCACGGGGGGCTCACAGTCTTCATCCCCATTTTACAGGTGAGGTACCTGAGGCACAGAGAAGTTAAGTGACTTGCCCAAAGTCAATCAATCAATCGTATTTATTGAGCGCTTACTGTGTGCAGAAAGTCACACAGCTGACAATTGGTGAAGTCGGGATTTGAACCCATGACCTCTGACTCCAAAGCCCGGGCTCTTTCCCACTGAGCCATGCTGCTTCTTACTAAGTAAACGCTACCATCATTATCAGCGTTTAGAACAGTGCTCAGCACATAGTAAACGCTTAGCAAATTCTATTATTATTATTATTATTATTATTATTATTATTATTATTATTACTGGTCCTGAGTGGCAGGATTGGACAGAGGGGTGGAAACTGAGGCTCTCAGGAGAAGGGACTTCCCCAAGGCTGCTCAGTGGAAGAGGCAGGGGCAGAATTCCAGAGTTTGCCTAACCCAGCAGCTGAGGAAAGGGACAGGAAAGGCGAAGGAGAGGAATTCCAGAAGGACAACAAGGTTAAACGGGAAGGGTGTGGAAGGAGAGGAATGGGAGTGGGGTGGATGGGCTGCATTCCTTTCGGATCTGTTTCTCAGCTTCCAAAAATAAAGTCCTTTGATGGGCAAGTCACAACTTCTCTGGGCCTCAGTTCCCTCATCTGTAAAATGGGGATTGACTGTGAGCCCCTTGTGGGACAACCTGATCACCTTGTAACCTCCCCAGCGCTTAGAACAGTGCTTTGCACTTAATAATAATAATAATGGCGTTTATTAAGCACTTACTATCATCATCATCAATCGTATTTATTGAGCACTTACTATGTGCAGAGCACTGTACTAAGCGCTTGGGAAGTACAAATTGGCAACATATAGAGACAGTCCCTACCCAACAGTGGGCTCACAGTCTAAAAGGGGGAGACAGAGAACAAAACCAAACATACTAACAAAATAAAATAAATAGAATAGATATGTACAGGTAAAATAAATAAATAAATAAATAGAGTAATAAATCTGTACAAACATATATACATATATACAGGTGCTGTGGGGAAGGGAAGGAGGTAAGATGGGGGGATGGAGAGGGGGACGAGGGGGAGAGGAAGGAAGGGGCTCAGTCTGGGAAGGCCTCCTGGAGGAGGTGAGCTCTCAGCAGGGCCTTGAAGGGAGGAAGAGAGCTAGCTTGGCGGATGGGCAGAGGGAGGGCACTTAGTAAGTGCCCTTACTATGTGCACTTAGTAAGCGCCTAGTAAATGCCATCGTCATCATCATCATCAAAGCGTATTTCCCTTACAAACCCAACTGAGGGACCCATCCGAGGTCAAATCTGGCGCCGTTCCCGCTTCTTCACAGACAACAGCACCTGTATATAGGTATATATGTTTGTATGTATTTATTACTCTATTTATTTTATTTGTACATATTTATTCTATTTATTTTATTTTGTTAATATGTTTTGTTCTCTGTCTCCCCCTTCTAGACTGTGAGCCCACTGTTGGGTAGGGACTGGCTCTATATGTTGCCAACTTGTACTTCCCAAGTGCTTAGTACAGTGCTCTGCACACAGTAAGCGCTCAATAAATACGATTGAATGAATGAATGAATTAGTCAACAATTCATCTGGCGGCTGGGTTTGACTTGAAAATGCTAGTCTCATTGACAATTTGGCTTGAGCTGCTTTGGGATTCGGTGAAGCTGGCTAGAGCACGGGCCTGAGAGTCGGAAGGTAATTAGTTCTAATCCTGGCCCTGCCACTTGCCTGCTGTGTGATCTCGGGCAGTCACTTTACTTCTCTGTGCCAACTTGGACTTCCCAAGCGCTTAGTCCAGTGCTCTGCACACAGTAAGCGCTCAATAAATACAATTGATTGATTGATTGTGCCCCAGTTACCTCGTGTGCAAAATGGGGATCGAGACCGTGAGCACCACGAGGGACAGGGACCGTGTCCAACCGGATTTGCTTGTATCCAGCGCCTGGCACATAGTAATCACTTAACAAATACCATAATTATCATTATTATTATTATTTCTGGCCGGGGCCCAGCAGGTCCTGAGCACGGCTTTAGGCCTTGGGGCTAGACCAGGGTCTCCCGAGAAGCAGCGTGGCTCAGTGGAAAGAACCCGGGCTTTGGAGTCAGAGGTCAGGGGTTCAAATCCCCGCTCCGCCAATTGTCAGCTGTGTGACTTTGGGCAAGTCACTTCAATCAATCAATCAATCAATCGTATTTATTGAGTGCTTACTGTGTGCAGAGCACTGTACTAAGTGCTTGGGAAGTACAAGTTGTCAATATATAAAGACAGTCCCTACCCAACAGCGGGCTCAAGTCTAGAAGGGGGAGACACACAACAAAACCAAACATATTAACCAAATAAAATAAATTCATTCATTCAATCGTGTTTATTGAGTGCTTACTATTCATTAATTCAATCGTACTTATTGAGCGCTTACTGTGTGCAGAGACTGTACTAAGCTCTTGGGAAGTACAAGCTGGCAACAGATAGAGACAGTCCCTACCCAAAAGTGGGCTCACAGTCTAGAAGGGGGAGACAGACAACAAAACAAAATACATTAACAAAATAAAATAAATAGAATAGAAAATCAATCAATCAATCAATCAATCATATTTATTGAGAGCTTACTGTGTGCAGAGCACTGGACTAAGTGCTTGGGAAGTACAAGTTGGCAACATATAGAGACAGTCCCTACCCAACAGTGGGCTCACAGTCTAGAATGCCTCGGTTCCTTCATCTGTAAAATGGGAATTAAGACTGTGAGCTCCACGTGGGTCAACCTGATCACCTTGTATCCCCCCCAGCACTTAGAACAGGGCTTTGCACATAGTAAGTGCTTAACAAATACCATCATCATTATTATTATGAGCAGAGTTAGGTCAGCCCAAGACTTGGGCATGTTAACCAAGGATGCCTGATCTAGACTGTGAGCCTGTTGTGGGCAGGGATTGTCTCTATTTGTTGATGAACTGTACTTTCCAAGCGCTTAGTACAGTGCTCCTCACACGGCTAGGGCTCAATAAATACGATAGAATGAGTGAATGTTGGTTGAAGAGGAGCTTATTAAGGGCACGTCTCCTCCAAGAGGTCTTCCCAGACCTCCAGTCCATCCTTTCCTCTTCCACTCTCTTCTGCGTCCCCTGACTGGCTCCCTTTGTTCTCCAGCCTCCCAGCCCCACAGCACTTATCTGCAATTTATTTATTTGAATTACTGTCTGTCTCCCCCTCTCTAGACTGCAAGCTCCTTGTGGGCACGGAATGTGTCTGTTTATTGTTGTATTGTATTCTCCCAAGCTCTTAGTACAGTGCTCTGTACGCAGGAAACCCTGGATAAATACAATTGAATGAATGAATTAAAGAGGAACTGGAACAGAGAAGCCAAGTTCCTAATTCCTTCTTCCAGCCTGATTGCTTTACATACAGAATAATAATAATAATAATAAAAATGGCATTTATTAAGCACTTACTATGTGCAAAGCACTTAATAATAATAATAATAATAATAATAATAATAATGATAATTCTGGCATTTATTAAGCGCTTACTGGAACAGAGAAGCCAAGTTCCTAATTCCTTCTTCCAGCCTGACTGCTTTACACGCAGAAAGCACTCAATAATAATAATAATAATAATAATAATTCTGGCATTTATTAAGCACTTACTATGTGCAAAGCACTGTTCTAAGCGCTGGGGAGGTTACAAGGTGAGGAAGTTGTCCCATGGTGGGCTCACACAATATGACTGAATGAATGAATGGAAGGCTGGGCCCTACCATACAGAGGGCTTCAGTTAGTTGTATTTGCTGAGTGCTTATTCAATCAATCAATCAATCGTATTTATTGAGCGCTTACTGTGTGCAGAGCACTGGACTAAGCGCTTGGGAAGTACAAGTTGGCAACATATAGAGACAGTCCCTGCCCAAAAGTGGGCTCACAGTCTAAAAGGGGGAGACAGAGAACAAAACCAAACATACTAACAAAATAAAATAAATAGAATAGATATGTACAGAGCACTGTACTAAGCGCTTGGGTGAGTACAACATAACGAAACAGACACACTCCCTGCCCACAACGAGCTTGCGGACTAGAGGGGGAGACAGACATTAATATAAATAAACAAACAACAGATGCGTACACAGGTACTGTGGGGTTGGGAGCGGAGATTCATTCATTCATTCAATCGTATTTATTGAGCGCTTACTGTGTGCAGAGCACGGGACTAAGCACTTGAGATGAATAATGGGAGCAAGTCAGGGCGACGCAGAAGGGAGTGGGAGAAGAGGAAAGGAGGGCTTAGTCAGGGAAGGCCTCTTGGAGGAGGTGGGCCTTCAGTTAGGCTTTGAAATACTAATAATAATAATGGCACTTATTAAGCACTTACTATGTGCAAAGCACTGTTCTAAGCACTGGGGAGGGTACAAAGTGATCAGGTTGTCCCACGGGGGGCTCACAGTCTTCATCCCCATTTACAGATGAGGGAACTGAGGCACAGAGAAGTGAAGTGACTTGGCCAAAGTCACACAGCTGACACTCGACGGTGCCGGGATTTGAACCCATGACCTCTTACTCCAAAGCCCAGGCTCTTTCCCACTGAGCCACGCTGCTTCTCTTTGAAAGCAGGAAGAGTCATTGCCTGTCGGATATGAGGAGGGAGCGCATTCCAGGCCAGGGGCAGGACGTGGGTGAGAGGTCGGCAGTGAGATAGATGACTTCTCTCTCTCGCTCTCTCTCTCTCTCTTTCTGGTATTTGTTAAGTGCTTGTGCCAGGCACTGTACTAAGCGCTGGGGCAGGTATAAACTAATCAGATTGGACACAGTTCATGTCAATCAATCAATCAATCATATTTATTGAGCGCTTACTGTGTGCAGAGCACTGTACTAAGTGCTTAGGAAGTACAAGTTGGCAACACTTAGAGACAGTCCCTACCCAACAGTGGGCTCACAGTCTAGAAGGGGGAGACAGAGAACAAAACCAAACATATCAATCAATCAATCAATCGTATTTATTGAGCGCTTACTGTGTGCAGAGCACTGTACTAAGTGCTTGGGAAGTACAAGTTGGCAACATATAGAGACAGTCCCTACCCAACAGTGGGCTCACAGTCTAGAAGGAGGAGACAGAGAACAAAACCAAACACACTAACAAAATAAAATAAATAGAATAGATAGGTACAAGTAAAATAAATAAATAGAGTAATAGAGAATCTGGGTTCTAATCCTGACTCTGCCACTGTCCTCTCCGTTCTCCCTCCTCCTTCGAATGGGAGCCCCATGTGGGA
This sequence comes from Tachyglossus aculeatus, assembly GCF_015852505.1. Lineage (NCBI taxonomy): Eukaryota > Metazoa > Chordata > Mammalia > Monotremata > Tachyglossidae > Tachyglossus > Tachyglossus aculeatus. Next base: position 16,790,707 of record NC_052072.1, on the reverse strand, counting down.
CAACTGACCCATCAGTATATGAAGCAGCACGGTATAGTGGATAGAGCACAGGCCCGGGAATCAGGAGGTCATGGGTTCTAATCCTGACTCCGCCACTTGTCTGTTGTGTGACCTTGGGCCAGTCACTTTGCTTCTCTGTGCCTCAGTTACCTCATCTGTAAAATGGGGATTGAGACTATGAGCCCCACGTGGGATAGGGACTGTGTCCAACCCGATTCGCCTGTATCCATCCCGGCACTTAGTGCAGTGCCGGTCACATAGTGAGCACTTAACAAATACTACAATTATTATTAGTAGTAGTAGTATTTATTGAGCCCTTACGTATTTATCGTATTTATCGAGCGCTTACTGTGTGCAGAGCACTGTACTAAGCGCTTGAAGAAAGATGAAGGGATTCGAGCCAGCCAGGAGTCGAACCTGGAATCTTCTGATCTGTAGTCAGAGGCGTTATCCATCATCATCATCAATCGTATTTATTGAGCGCTTACTGTGTGCAGAGCACTGTACTAAGCGCTTGGTAGAGTCCAATACAACAGAATTGGTAGTCACATTTGCTGCCCACAAGGAGCTTATAGTCGAGAGGAGGAAACAGACCTCAGCAAAAATAAAATAGGACTGGAACCGTGTCCAACCTCCTTATCTTGTATCTACCCCAGCGCTCAGTACAGTGCTTGGCACAGAGGAAGTGCTTAACAAATCCCATAACTGCAGGGAATGTGTCTCTTTATTGTTGTAGCTGACTCCTCCAAGTGCTTAGTACAGTACTCGGTACCCGGCAAGTGCTCAATAAATACGATTGAATGAATGAATGAATGTTATATGTTGGCAACATCTAGAGACGGTCCCTACCCAACAGTGGGCTCACAGTCTAGAAAGGGAATAATAATAATAATAATAATGGCATTTATTAAGCGTTTACTATGTGCAAAGCACTGTTCTAAGCGCCGGGGAGGTTACAAGGTGATCAGGTTGTCCCTCAGGGGGCTCACAGTCTTCATCCCCATTTTACAGATGAGGGAACTGAGGCCCAGAGAATCAATCAATCGTATTTATTGAGCGCTTACTGTGTGCAGAGCACTGTAATAAGCGCTTGGGAAGTCCAAGTTGGCAACATACAGAGACAGTCCCTACCCAACAGTGGGCTCACAGTCTAAAAGAGAAGTGAAGTGACTTGCCCAAAGTCACCCAGCTGACAAGCGGCGGAGCCGGGATTGGAACCCATGACCTCTGACTCCAAAGCCCGGGCTCTTTCCGCTGAGCCACGCTGCTTCTCTAAGACAGACAGACAACAAAACAGAACGTGGAGACAGGTGTCAAAATCATTAGAATAAATAAAATTATAGCTACACATCATTATTATTAGTGAATGAGGAGCTGGAGTTGCTTTCTCTTTCCCTGGGAGCTGGGGTTCCCCCCAAGGGGGCTCGCTCAGTCCGACCCCGATTGAGAAGCAGCGCGGCTCCGTGGAAAGAGCCCGGGCTTTGGAGTCAGAGGTCATGGGTTTGAATCCCGGCTCCGCCACTTGTCAGCTGGGTGACTTTGGGCAAGTCTCAATAATAATTCCCTTTTAGACTGTGAGTCCACTGTTGGGTAGGGACCGTCTCTATATGTTGCCAACTTGGACTTCCCAAGCGCTTAGTCCGGTGCTCTGCACACAGTAAGCGCTCAATAAATACGATTGATCGATTGATTGATCGACTGGCTGGACGGGGCTCGGGCGGGTCAGGCAGCGGAGGGTTTGTTGCAGCATTTGCCGCCCGCAATCGGGGTTAAAGGCGCAAGGTCAGAGCAGGAAGTGAGCTGAGGGGCCTCGGTCCTATCTGCCTCAACACTCTGGTCTCCCTCTGAGCTCTGTGGCGGGGTTTCCAAGAACTGGAGGAGCAGTTGAGCAGTGTTTACAAGAAACAGGTCTCCCCACCCTGGCCCCTTCCCCCCATCCACCCATCCAACCATCAATCGTATTTATTGAGCGCTTACTGTGTGCAGAGCACTGGACTAAGCGCTTGGGAATGGAGCCCAACCGGGGGCAGTTCCCTCTCCGGCCTCTTAGGGACGGGGAAGGACCGACTTATACTAGTACAGTGCTCTGCACACCGTAAGCGCTCAGTAAATATGATTGATTGATTGATTCTATTTTATTTTGTTAGGATGTTTGGTTTTGTTCTCTGTCTCCCCCTTTTAGACTGTGAGCCCACTGTTGGGTAGGGACTGTCTCTAGATGTTGCCAATTTGTACTTCCCAAGCGCTTAGTACAGTGCTCTGCACATAGTAAGCGCTCAATAAATACGATTGATGATGATGATGATGATTGATTGATTGACCCTGGGGGGTGGAGGAAACACTCCACCCCCCTTCCTGTTCTCCCCACTCTCCTTGGCCCTTCCTGGAAGGGGGTTGCCGCAGCTGGGTCCCGGAAACTCCCCCCTTTTTTCCCCCTTTGCTTCTGCAAAAGCACCCCGGAAGTAGGACGGTTGCCGGGCAAAGACCTAGAACAGCGCTTAGAACAGTGCTTGGCACATAGTAAGTGCTTAACAAAAACCATAATTATTATTATTATTATTATTAACTAGACAACAGGGCTCCAGAGACCCCAGCCTAATAATAATAATAATGGCATTCATTAAGCGCTTACTATGCGTGGCTCAGTGGAAAGAGCCTGGGCTTTGGAGTCAGGGGTCATGGGTTCAAATCCCAGCTCCGCCAATTGTCAGCTGTGTGACTTTGGGCCAGTCACTTAACTTCTCTGGGCCTCAGTTCCCTCATCTGTAAAATGGGGATTAAAAACTGTGAGCCCCCCCCCCCCCCCCCCGCCACCCCGTGGGACAACCTGATCACCTTGTAATCTCCCCAGTGCTTAGAACAGTGCTTTGCACATAGTAAGCGTTTAAGAAATACCATTATTATTATTATTATTATTATTATGTGCAAAGCACCATTTTATTCATTCATTCATTCATTCATTCAATCGTATTTATTGAGCGCTTACTGTGTGCACAGCACTGTACTAAGCGCTTGGGAAGTACAAGTCGGCAACATACAGAAGCACGAGAAGCAGCATGGCTCAGTGGAAAGAGCACGGGCTTTGGAGTCAGAGGTCATGGGTTCAAATCCCGACTCCACCAATTGTCAGCTGTGTGACTTTGGGCAAGTCACTTCACTTCTCTGTGCCTCAGTTACCTCATCTGGAAAATGGGGATTAAGACTGTGAGCCCCACGTGGGACAACCTGATCACCTTGTAGCCTCCCCAGCGCTTAGAACAGTGCTTTGCACATAGTAAGCACTTAGTAAATGCCATTATTGTTATTATTATACCTACCCAACCCAACAATGGGCTCACAGTCTAGACGGGGGAGACAGACGACAAAACAAAACATGTAGACTTGCCTCGTGGAGCTGGGATTGAAACCCAGGTCCCTGACTCATTCATTCAATCATACCCCATGGCGCTCACTACACTGTCAGTTTTTTTATTTCTATCAACACCCATCCTCCCTGCTCTTACCAGCTCGTCAGAGGCAGGGAACGTGATGCTCCCAAGCGCTTAGTATAGCGCTCTGGCCGTAGCCAGACCCGATAAATCCCGCCAATCACGCATTCATCCAGTCATATTTATAGAGCGCTTACCCCGTGCAGAGCACTGTGCTAAGCGCTTGGGAGAGAGAGATAGAACCAGGCACATTCTCTGCCCACAATGGGCACCCGGTCTACTGCCTGGGGTTCCCCCCAACGAGCGGAGCCCCCCGAGATCTCTACATGCTGGGGAGGTTACAAGGTGATTAGATTGTCCCACGGGGGGCTCACAGTCTTCATCCCCATTTACAGATGAGGGAACTGAGGCGCAGAGAAGTGAAGTGACTTGCCCAAAGTCACACAGCTGACAATCGGCAGAGCCGGGATTTGAACCCATGACCTCTGACTCCAAAGTCCATGCTCTTTCCGCTGAGCCACGCTGCTCTAATCCCCTCCATAGTCTCCCGTAGGAGGGCCGGAGAGCCCAGAGACCCTGCGGCTCAGAGAAACCGAGGTCAGTGATGTCGTAGTAGTAATGATAATAATAATAATAATAATAATAATAATAATGGCATTTGTGAAGCACTTACTATGTGCAAAGCACTGTTCTAAACGCTGGGGGGATACATGTGATCAGATTGTCCCACGGGGGCCTCACAGTCTTAATCCCCATTTTACAGATGAGGTAACTGAGGCTCAGAGAGGTTAAGTGACTTGCCCAAGGTCACCATAATAATGATGAAGGTATTTGTTAAGCGCTTACTCTGTGTCAGGCACTGTGCTGAGCATTGCGGTAGATCTGAGATAATCAAGTTGGACACAGTCCCTGTCCCACACAGGGCTCATAATCTTTATCCCCATTTTACAGATGGTGGACCAGAGGCACAGAGGATTGAAGTGACTTGCCCAAGGTCACACTGCAGACAAGTGGCAGGCAAAGAAAGTCAGTCAATCGTATTTATTGAGCGCTTACTGTGTGCAGAGCACTGTACCTTATAAGTTCTTGGGAGAGGACGATATAACAGACATTTTCTCTGCCCGTGAAGAGCTTCCAGCCTAGAGAAGCACAATCAGGCTCAAGGCTGACCCATTCCCAATTCAAATCCCTCTCCCTTCTGAGCCTGAAACTCAATCAATCAATCAATCGTATTTATTGAGCGCTTACTGTGTGCAGAGCACTGTACTAAGCGCTTGGGAAGTACAAGTTGGCAACATATAGAGACAGTCCCTACCCAACAGTGGGCTCCAAGGAAGACATTGGCTCCCGCTCCAGCCTGTGGGAAGACCAGGTTGGGATGGATCTTGGGAATCAGCGTGGCTTACTGCAAAGAGCCTGGGCTGGGAGTCAAAGGACCTGGGTTCTAATCACTTCTGCTGTATGTCACTTCGCTTCTCTGTGCCTCAGTTTCCTCATCTGTAAAAATTGGGATTAAATCCTACTCCCTCCTACCTAGACTGTGAGCTCCGGGACCAAACCGATAACTTTAGATCTGCCCCAGCACCCAGCACAGTGCACATAGTAAGTGCTTTACAAATACACGCTGAGAAGCAGCGTAGTCTAACGAGAAGCAGCACGGCCTAATGGGTAGTGCACAGGCCTGGAAATCAATGGGACCTGGGTTCTAATCCCAGCTCCGCCACTTGACTGCCGTGTGATCTTGGGCAAGTCACAATAATAATTATGGTACTCGTTCAGTGCTTACTACGTGCCAAGCACTGGGGGTGATACAAGATAATCAGGTTGGAAACAGTCCTTGTCCCACATGGGGCTCACACTCTTATCCCCATAATACAGATGAGGTAACTGAAGCAGAGAAGTGAAGTGACTTCTGTGAGCCCATTGTTGGGTAGGGACCATCTCTAAATGTTGCCGACTTGTACTTCTGAAGTGCTTAGTACAGTGCTCTGCACACAGTAAGCGCTCAATAAATACGATTGAATTAATGAAGTGATTTGCCCAAGGTCACACGACATGAATGCTTTCCCCTCAGGAGGAATTCATTTGTTACTCACACCTAGCTCCCACCCACGAACTCTTCCCACCTGGGAGGAATACACTAATGTGTTACTTGCACGTGGCGAAGCACCCTATCATTCATTCATTCATTCAATTGTATTTATTGAGCGCTTCCTGTGTACAGAGCACCGTACTAAGCGCTTGGGAAGTACAAATTGGCAACAGATAGAGATGGTCCCTACCCAACAACAGGCTCACAGTCTAGAAGGGGGAGACAGACAACAAAACAAAACACGTAGACAGGTGTCCAAATCGTCAGAACAAATAGAATTAAAGCTAGATGCACAGCATTAACAAAATAGAATAGTAAATATGTACAACTAAAATAGAGTGATAAATCTGTACAAATATATACAAGTGCTGTGGGGAGGGAAAGGAGGTAGGGCGGGGGGGATGGGGAGGAGGAGAGGATAAAGGGGGCTCAGTCTGGGAAGGCCCCTGGAGGAGGTGAGCTCTCAGTAGGGCTTTGAAGGGAGGAAGAGATCTAGCTTGGTGGATGCGTCCCCCTCTCCATCTCCTCCATCTTACCTCCTTCCCTTCCCCACAGCACCTGTATATATGTTTGTACATATTTATTACTCTATTTATTTATTTATTTTACCTGTACATATCTATTCTATTTATTTTATTTTGTTAGTATGTTTGGTTTTGTTCTCTGTCTCCCCCTTTTAGACCATGAGCCCACTGTTGGGTAGGGACTGTCTCTATATGTTGCCAACTTGTACTTCCCAAGTGCTTAGTACAGTGCTCTGCACACAGTTAGCGCTCAATAAATATGATTGATTGATTGATTGGTATGTGGAGGGAGGGCATTCCAGGCCAGGGGGAGGACGTGGGCCGGGGGTCGACGGCGGGACAGGCAAGAACGAGGCCCAGTGAGGAGGTTAGCGGCGGCAGAGGAGTGGAGGGTGCGGGCTGGGTGGAGAAGGAGAGAAGGGAGGTGAGGTAGGAGGGGGCGAGGGGATGGACAGCCTTGAAGTTGAGAGTGAGGAGTTTTTAATTGATTCATAGGTTGACAGGCAGCCACTGGAGATTTTTGAGGAGGGGAGTAACGTGCCCAGAGCGTTTCTGCACAGAGATAATCCGGCCTCAATTACCTCATCTGTAAAATGGGGATTAAGACTGTGAACCCCAAAGGGGACATGATTCACCTTATCTACCCCAGCGCTTAGCACAGTGCCTGGCACATAGTGAGCACTTAACAAACGCCATTTAAGAAAAAAACGCCGTGATTATCTGAGCCTCTCGTGGAGGCAACGGAAGTTGTAGTCCGTCCAGATGAAGAGACTGGGGGAAGCCCCAGGAGGGATCAGGAGGTTTTCTTTTGGCAGCAGTACTTAAGACCAACAGGTGTTTACGAGTGGGAAATAGAGTGGGGCGGGGAGGGAGCGCAAACTATCCGGAGGCGGCCTGTCACCTCACCTGACCTGACCCTTTCCACTGGAGGATAAGCGAGATGTCCTGGGCTTCGTCCAACAGAGAAAATGAAGCATCCTCCCTGCAGACACTGGATGTTTGCCGTTATAGGGAGTGCAACTGCCACAACCAATTGGGTCCCTTAACTCGTTTAAGTGCTTACTAGGTAGGTGTCAAGGAGCACCGTGTCGCGGATAGAGCACAGGCCTAAGAGTTAGAAGAGTGTTTTGCACATAGTAAGTGCTTAACCAATGCCATTATAAAAAAAAAAAACACCAAAAAAACCTCAGTTCGCTCATCTGTAAATGGGGATTACGACTGTGAGCCCCACGTGGGACAACGTGATCACCTTAGGTTCTGGGTCATGGGTTCTAATACCGGCTCTGCCACTTGCCTGCTGCGAGGCCTCGGACAAGTCACTTTACTTCTCTGTGCCTCGGTTACTTCATCTGGAAATGGGGATTGATACTGTGAGCCCCAAATGGGACAGGGATTGTGTCCTATTTGCTTGTATCCACCCCAGCGCTTACTACAGTGCTTGAGAAGCAGCGTGGCTCAGTGGAAAGAGCCCGGGCTTTGGACCCAGAGGTCATGGGTTCAAATCCCGGCTCCGCCAATTGTCAGCTGTGTGACTTTGGGCAAGTCACTTCACTTCTCTGGGCCTCAGTTCCCTCATCTGTAAAATGGGGATTAAGACTGTGAGCCCCGTGTGGGACAACCTCATCACCTTGTAACCTCCCTAGCGCTTAGAACAGTGCTCTGCACATAGTAAGCGCTTAATAAATGCCATCATTATTATTATTATTACAGTGCCTAGCACACATTAAGCACTTAATACCACAATTATTATTATGCATCAGGTATTGTTCTAAGCACCGGGGTAGATACAAGATGCTCCAGTTGGACACAGGCCCTGTCTCCAAATGGGGCTCACACTCTTAATCCCCATTTACAGATGAGAGAACTGAGTTTTGGTTTTTTTTAATAATGGCATTTGTTAAGCACTTACTATCTGCAAAGCACTGTTCTAAACACTGGGGAGATACAAGGTGGTCACGTTGTCCCACGCGGGGCTCACAGTCGTAATCCCCATTTACAGATGGGCGAACTGAGGTTTTTTTGGTGTTTTTTGTTTTTATAATGGCATTAGTTAAGCACTTACTATGTGCAAAGCACTGTTTTAAGCACTGGGGGGATACAAGGTGATCACACTGTCCCACATGGGGCTCACAGTCTTAATCCCCATTTTACAGATGAGGTAACTGAGGCTCAGAGAAGTGACTTCCCCAAGGTCACACAGCATCTTACTGTTTTGGTCACAGATTTCCAAACAGAATTCCCTGTCCACTACCCCATTAATAATAATGATAGCATTTGTTAAGCGCTATGTGCAAAGCACTGTTCTAAGCGCTGGGGAGGATACAAGGTGATCAGATTGTCCCACGTGGGGCTTAGTCTTCATTCCCATTTTACAGATGAGGTCACTGAGGCACAGAGAAGTAACGTGCCCAAAGTCACACAGCTGGCAATCGGCGGAGTCAGGATTTGAACCCATGACCTCCGACTCCCAAGCCTGTGCTCTTTCCATTGAGCCACGCTGCTTCTCTATCTACCAGGCCGTACTTCCCTCTGGCTTCAATAATGAACCCAGTCCTCCCAGCAGTAAGAAGGCTCAGCTCAGGTACATGGAGTTGTAGAAAGTAGTGTTTTCAACCTATGCCTCTGCCCTCTGAAATCCCCCACTGAACGCTTCGAAACTGTGGGAAAATTGAGCTCGACCTTTCTGGCTGGACACTGATTCTGTGAGCCCGCTGTTGGGAAGGGACCGTCTCTATATGTTGTCAACTTGGACTTCCCAAGCGCTTAGTACAGTGCTCTGCACGCAGTAAGCGCTCTGTGATTCTTAGGCTCGGCTTGGCTTCGGGCCTTGGGTGTCTGGGGTCAGATCTGGGCCATGGTATTTAGAAGACCTTCTGAAAGGAAACGCGCGAGTCCCAACTTAAAACAAAAAGGTTTTTATTTAAAACAGCATGTATAAAAAAAATAGGATCTTCTGAATTCCCCTGTACAGTTAAGTATTACAGTCGAGAAAAGCAGTGGGCTGCATGCCGCTCCCACGCAGCCGAACATCGGGGGAACCTGAAACGCGCCCAAAACCCTTCGACGGTTAAGCGACAGCCCTCTCCGGTCAGAGGAGTTGGACACGTGTGGGCAGGTACGAGCCGTGCCGCTCCACACGGCGCCGAGACACACAAACACGGAGCACGTGCAGCCCTGCGTGGAGTCCTGAGGTTGTGGGTGACGGGGAGAGGAAGAAAAACCAGGGCCGCAGCTGCGGAAGCATGGAGCAGGCCAGAAACCCAAATAAATAAATAAATACAAACACTAACCTCCAGGTTAGGATGCTTTAAAAAAAAAAAAAAAAAAGTAATAACTTAAAGCAAATCCAAAAAAAAAAAAAAAAACAAAACCCAGAACATTTGATGACTACCCTTTGTACACTACTTCGCCGCTGTACACAAATTTACAGTTTTGAGTTGCATTGTTTTGTGCATTTGTGAGGAGGTCTTGGCTTTGAAACAGTAAGCAACCAAAGAGGAAGCACAAATTCACGCTACGGTTTTAGTTGAGGAGGCAAATACGGGCAGGTGGTCCGCGGCCTGGCCCCTCGGCCTCTTCCACGCCGCCTTCCTTTCGGAGAATGAAAGACAAACAAAACGAACCCAGGCGACCCAGGGAGAAGCAGCAGGGACAAGAGTTCAAGTTTTTCTCCCAGCCCGGCCTGAGTCACCCCCAGAAGGCACTCAAGAGTTGAAAGAAGTGAGTGAATAAATACACAGCTATTGAAGTCAGTTTCTTTCCATGACTACGTCCACCCCCGAGAACCCCCTTCCGCAATCTGTGTTCACGTCATGGCTCTGGTCCCCTGGAAGTCGGTGCTTCAGGATTCAGCAGGTCAGGAACAACGGGGGTTCGGGGGGGAATGTGGGGGAGGAGGGATGTGGGAGTGGGGACGGCAGGCAACGCCGGCCACCCCCAGGAAGAAGGTTCACAGGGTTGAGGTCCAGGGTCTTGAGGGATTCTCTCCACAGAGCCTGGGCTTGGAATGGCGAACCTTCCCTGCTTGGGAAGTGTCGGTTTTTTGGGGGGTTTTTTGTGGAGGCGGGGCGGGGAGCGGGGGAGGATTGGCAGGCAGGGTCCGGGGAGATATCCCCCCTCCCCTCAGTGCAGCCATTAGACGGGACGGGGGCTGGGGAAGGGAGTTGGGAAAGGGAGCCGCTATTTGCTGGACACGGAAACCAGGCTGTGCAGGTGAATCTCAGCTGTCTCTTGGGGCAGGAGGGCATCTCGCATCCACGAATGGTTGAGGATGTCTTCGAAGGAGGGCCGGTCTGATGGTCTCAGCGACAAACACCACTTAATGAGGTCCTGACACTCTGCGCAATGCAAAGGAGGGATGGGATTAGTTTCGGAGCTGGGCCTGGAGGAACCCAATGCAGCCTTTCATTTTCACTCCAAGCCAGGCCACAGTTGCCCGGGGGTGGGGGGGATCACAACTGGATGGGGCTCCACTCTGGGGCACTCCCTAACACTTTGCTCCTTCCAGGTACGGTCTCACTAACCCAGTTGGAAGAGAGCACCCCGATTCCTCCACGGCGGGGGAGGGAAGGAGGCTTGCCTTACAAGATTGCCTCCTCGACTCTGACTTCGGAAATCAGAGCTCACGGCGAACGACGGAGAAAGGCCCGTTCTAGGCTGGTCTAAAACCTCCTCAAGCAGGTTGGGATGGTTTTTCGAAAGACCGCCGCTGCTCCAACGCCCTAAAACCAGTGAAACCTGGCCCGAGGTAAAGGGAAATCTAGTGGCAAGATCACGGCCTTGGGAGTCTGAGGACGTGGGTTCTAATCCCGGCTCCGCCACTTGTCTGAGCCCCTTCCTTTTTTAATGATGGCGTTTATTAAGCGCTTACTATGTGCAAAGCATTGTTCTAAGCGCTGGGGATGTTACAAGGCAATCAGGTTGTCCCACGTGGGGCTCACAGTCTCAATCCCCATTTTATAGATGAGGTAACTGAGGCACAGAGAAGTTAAGCGACTTGCCCAAAGTCACACAGCTGACAATTGGCGGAGCCGGGGCTTGAACCCATGACCTGTGACTCCAGAGCCCGTGCTCTTCTCCACTGAGCCACGCTGCTTCCTTCCTCACCCCCTCGTCCCCCTCTCCATCCCCCCCATCTTACCTCCTTCCCTTCCCCACAGCACCTGTATATATGTTTGTACATATTTATTACTCTATTTATCTTACTTGTACATATCTATTCTATTTATTTTATTTTGTTAGTATGTTTGGTTTTGTTCTCTCTCTCCCCCTTCTAGGCTGTGAGCCCGCTGTTGGGTAGGGACTGTCTCTATGTGTTGCCGACTTGTACTTCCCAAGCGCTTAATACAGTGCCCTGCACACAGTAAGCGCTCAATAAATATGATTGATTGATTGTCTGCTGTGTGGCCCTGATCAAGTCACTTCAGTGTGCCTCAGTTCCCTCAACTGTAAAATGGAGATTATGACTGCGAGCCCCACGTAGGACAACCTGATTACCTTGTATCCACTCCAGCGCTTAGAATAGTGTTTGGCACATAGTAAGCACTTTACCAATACCATCATTATTACTATTAAAAGGAGTACGGTGCTTTGCACACTGTAAACGCTCAGTAAATATGACCGAATGAAAAAGCAGCCCAGGCACGTGTTATCAATCAATCAATCAATCATATTTATTGAGCACTTACTATGTGCAGAGCACTGTACTAAGCGCTTGGGAAGTACAAATTGCCAACATATAGAGACAGTCCCTACCCAACAGTGGGCTCACAGTCTAAAAGGGGGAGACGGAGAACAAAACCAAACATACTAACAAAATAAAATAAATAGAATAGATATGTACAAGTAAAATAGAGTAATAAATATGTACAAACATATATACATATATACAGGTGCTGTGGAGAAGGGAAGGAGGTAAGATGGGGGGGATGGAGAGGGGGACGAGGGGGAGAGGAAGGAAGGGGCTCAGTCTGGGAAGGCCTCCTGGAGGAGGTGAGCTCTCAGCAGGGCCTTGAGGGTGTTATGGGGTGTCATCCTGAACCCCACCCTCAGGATGGAAGGGAGGTTGCCCAGGTTCCCCGAGAGGCAGGCCCTTCTTACCTGCGGAGATCCTCTGCCGGAAACACACCTGGGCCCGGATGATTTCTTCATCTCGCTCAAAGGGAATGTCACCGCAGACCATGTCGTACAGCAAGACGCCCAGCGACCAGACGGCAGCCGACCGGCCATGGTACCGGTGGTACCGGATCCACTCGGGAGGGCTGTACACCCGGGTCCCTGCAGAGACCGAGAGGGAGAGCGGGCTATCGCCACAGTCCAGTACACCTGGAAGCACCAGACCGAGTTAAGGAGACCGGACACGCCGCATCCCGGCCCCGGGATCTTCGAGGTTGGGGGAGGGCGAAGAGCTCCCGGGATATATGAAAATCCCAGAGAATTGGGATTTCTGCAGAAGCAGCGTGGCTCAGTGGAAAGAGCCCGGGCTTTGGAGTCAGAGGTCACGGGTTCAAACCCCGGCTCCGCCAATCAATCAATCAATCAATCAATCGTATTTATTGAGCGCTTACTATGTGCAGAGCACTGTACTAAGCGCTTGGGAAGTACAAATTGGCAACACATAGAGACAGTCCCTACCCAACAGTGGGCTCACAGTCTAAAATCATCAGCTGTGTGACTCTGGGCAAGTCACTTCACTTCTCCGTGCCTGCCGTGTGGCCCTGATCAAGTCACTTCAGTGTGCCTCAGTTCCCTCAACTGTAAAATGGGGATTAAGACTGTGAGCCCCGCGTAGGACAACCTGATCACCTTGTATCTCCCCCCAGCACTTAGAACGGTGCTTGGCACATAGTAAGCGCTTAACAAACGCCAAAGTCATCATCATAGACCGATATCTCCACGGCATCGTTCTCTGGGAACCCAAACGAGACGCCGTGCAAAACCACTCATGAAGTTGGCCTCCACACACCCCAGGGTCTGCAAGCCCGCGGCCGCAGAACACGTCTCGTCCGCCGGCCGCGGGGTCTGGGAAATGGAGCCAGGTAAGAAGCCAGGTCTATTTTTCCGAGAGGCAGAGGGTTGCACGACCGGCCGGGGAGTGGTTCTCGTCTTGGGTACCATCCCAGTTGGCACACGGGGGGCACGGGATCATTATATCAGACACCCGCCTGGGCCCTTGCAGATGAGGCCCCCCCCAAATCCACCCCGCCACGGAGACACTGGGATAATATGAGATAATCGGTTTGGACACGGTCCCTGTCCCATGTGGGGCTACGAGGGAGAACAGGGATTCCATCCCATTTTACAGTTGATGAAACTGAGACACGCAGACATATTTACTATTCTATTTACTTTGTTAATGATGTGCATCTAGCTTTACTTCTGTTTATTCCGATGACACCTGTCCACGTGTTTAGAGAAGCAGCGTGGCTCAGTGGAAAGAGCCCGGGCTTTGGAGTCAGAGGTCGTGGGTTCGAATCCCGGCTCCACCATATGTCGGCTGTGTGACCTGGGGCAAGTCACTTAATCAATCAATCGTATTTATTGAGCGCTTACTGTGTGCAGAGCACTGGACTAAGCGCTTGGGAAGTACAACTTAACTTCTCGGAGCTTCAGTTAACTCATCTGTAAAATGGGGATGATGACTGTAAGCCCCACACGGGACAACCTGATCACCTTGTATCCCCCCAGCACTTAGAACAGTGCTTTGCACATAGTAAATGCTTAACAAATGCCATCATTATTATTATTATTATGTTTTGTCGTCTGTCTCCCTCTTCCAGACTGTGAGCCCATTGTTGGGTAGGGACCGTCTCTCTATGTTGCCGACTTGTACTTCCCAAGTGCTTAGTACAGTGCTCTGCACACAGTAAGCACTCAATAAATACAATTGAATGAATGAATGAAATGACACCCACGCCCACACACCCTGTCAGCTATGTTTTAGAGAAGCAGCGTGGCTCGGTGGAAAGAGCCCGGGCTTTGGCGTCAGAGGTCATGGGTTCAAATCCCAGCTCCGCCAACTATCAGCTGTGTGACTTTGGGCAAGTCACTTCACTTCTCTGGGCCTCAGTTCCCTCATCTGGAAAATGGGGATGAAGACTGTGAGGCCCCTGTGGGACAACCTGATCACCTTGTAACCTCCCCAGCGCTTAGAACAGTGCTTTGCACATAGTAAGCGCTTAATAAATGCCATCATCATTATTATTATTGTTGGACTGAAGTATCCGCTCTCCGCCTGAGAGCCCCCTGTGGGACAACCTGATCACCTTGTAACCTCCCCAGCACTTAGAACGATGCTTTGCACATAGTAAGCGCTTAATAAATGCCATTATTATTATTATTATTGTTCGACTGAAGTATCCGCTCTCCCCCTGAGAGCCCCCTGTGGGACAACCTGATCACCTTGTAACCTCCCCAGAGCATAGAACGGTGCTTTGCACATAGTAAGCGCTTAATAAATGCCATTATTATTATTATTATTATTATTACTATTATTGGACTGAAGTATCCGCTCTCCCCGAGGGACAACCTGATCCCCTTGTAACCTCCCCAGCGCTTAGAACGGTGCTTTGCACAGAGTAAGTGCTTAATAAATGCCATCATCATTATTATTATTGCTGGACTGAAGTCTCCGCTCTCCCCCTGAGGGAAAACCTGATCACCTTGTAACCTCCCCAGCGCTTAGAACGGTGCTTTGCGCAGAGTAAGCGCTTAATAAATGCCATCATCATTATTATTATTGTTGGACTGAAGTATCCGCTCTCCCCCTGAGGGACAACCTGATCACCTTGTAACCTCTCCAGCACTTAGAACGGTGCTTTGTACATAGTAAGTGCTTAATAAATGCCATCATTATAATTATTATTATTATTGTTGGACTGAAGTATCCACTCTCCCCCTGAGAGTCCCCTGTGGGACAACCTGATCACCTTGTAACCTCCCCAGCGCTTAGAACGGTGCTTTGCACATAGTAAGCACTTAATACATATCATTATTATTATTATTGTAAGCGCTTAATAAATGCCATCATCATCATTATTATTATTGTTGGACTGAAGTATCCACTCTCCCCCTGAGAGTCCCCTGTGGGACAACCTGATCACCTTGTAACCTCCCCAGCGCTTAGAACGGTGCTTTGCACATAGTAAGCACTTAATACATATCATTATTATTATTATTGTGAGTAAGCGCTTAATAAATGCCATCATCATCATTATTATTATTGTTGGACTGAAGTATCCACTCTCCCCCTGAGAGCCCCCTGTGGGACAACCTGATCACCTTGTAACCTCCCCAGCGCTTAGAACAGTGTTTTGCACATAGTAAGTGCTTAATACATATTATTATTATTATTATTATTATTGTAAGTAAGCGCTTAATAAATGCCATCATCATCATTATTATTATTGTTGGACTGAAGTATCCGCTCTCCCCCCGAGAGCCCCCTGTGGGACAACCTGATCACCTTGTAACCTCCCCAGCGCTTAGAACGGTGCTTTGCACATAGTAAGCGCTTAATACATATCATTATTATTATTATTATTGTGAATAAGCGCTTAATAAATGCCATCATCATCATTATTATTATTGTTGGACTGAAGTATCCGCTCTCCCCCCGAGAGGCCCCTGTGGGACAACCTGATCACCTTGTAACCTCCCCAGCGCTTAGAACGGTGCTTTGCACAGAGTAAGCGCTTAATACATGCCATCATCGTTATTTTTATTATTGTTGGACTGAAGTATCCGCTCTCCCCCTGAGGCAGGAAGAGGAGAGGCTGAGGTCAGAGCTGTTGGGCTGGTTTCAGGCCACGTGACTGTTGTTTACAAACTTTGGGTTGTAAAAAAATCCCCCTTTGCCCGCCAGGGGGCAGCAGACCCTCGGAAATTCCGGAAATAATAATAATTAATAATAAAAATAATAATAATAATGGCATTTGTTAAGCGCATTATAATAATAATAATAATGACATTTCTTAAGCGCTTACTATGTGAAAAAGCACTGTTCTAAGCGCCGGGGAGGTTACAAGGTGATCAGGTTGTCCCACGGGGGGCTCGCAGTTTTAGTCCCCATTTTCCAGCTGAGGGAACTGAGGCGCAGAGAAGTGACTCGCCCAAAGTCACACGGCTGATGGCGCCGGGATTTGAACCCACGACCTCTGCCTCCAAAGCCCAGGCTCTTTCCACTGAGCCACGCTGCCTTTTTAGACTGTGAGCCCACTGTTGGGTAGGGACTGTCTCTATATGTTGCCAATTTGTACTTCCCAAGTGCTTAGTACAGTGCTCTGAACATAGTAAGCGCTCAATAAATACGATTGATGATGATGATGATGATCTGGAAATGGCCAGGGGTGGGACTCCAGCCCCCCTCCTTAACCGTTGCACATTACAGATAGATTTGAAATAAAACGTGGCCCAGCCCCAATCCTCCTCCAAAGAAAGGACAGAGGGAAAACCAAGCCGCGGAGGAGAAGGCAGGGCAGGGGTGAGAGGAGCCCGCGTGAGCAAAAATTTTTTAAAAAAGGCCGGCCCGCCCCCAGCTTCTTTGATCAGAGGCAAATCGTTCCTTCCTCGGCAGGAAGGCCGGTTGGAAACCCCGCCCTGCTCTGTGGAAAATGCAATGTTCAGGAGGGCTCCCATTTCACAACATTCATTCCGTGACGAAAAACAACTTTCCGGCGAGATGAATAATTTAGTGAGAGGCTAGAGACAACGGTCTCTCCTCCTGACCCTCCCCTCCTCTCTGCTGGGCATTCATTCATTCATATTTACTGAGCGCTTACTGTGTGCAGAGCACTGGACTAAGCGCTTGGGAAGTCCAAGTTGGCAACATAGAGAGACGGTCCCTACCCAACAGTGGGCTCACAGTCTAGAAGGCCCCATCAGGCCTGTTTTCCTTTTCTCTTCCCAAACCATGAGGCCTCCTCTTCCCCCAGCTGGGTAAAATAAAAATTGAAACCGAGCCCCTTCCCCTGCATCTTAGGGAGGGCAGCGTGGCTCAGTGGGAAGAGCCCGGGCTTTGGAGTCAGTGGTCCTGGGTTCAAATCCCGGCTCTGCCAATTGTCAGCTGGGTGACTTCAGTTCCCTCATCTGGAAAATGGGGATTAAGACCGTGGGCCCCCCGTGGGACAACCTGATCACCTTGTAACCTCCCCGGCGCTTAGAACGGTGCTTTGCACACAGTAAGTGCTTAATAAATGCTATTATTATTATTATTATACACCTGCTGATGCAAAAAAAACCCACCACGACTCCGGGCGAGGGCCGGGGAAAATCAGCCGGCCCTAAGCTTTGGACTCACCATCAAAGTCAGTGTACACAGTGTCCTTGAGGAGGGCCCCGGAACCAAAGTCAATCAGCTTGAGCTCCCCGCTTTGGAGGTCGATGAGGATATTCTCATCCTTGATGTCCCGGTGGAGGACCCCGCAGCTGTGGCAGTGCCGCACGGCCTCCAGGACCTGGCAGAAGAAGCTCCGTGCCAACTCCTCGGGCAAGGCCCCCCGCTCGGTGATGAAGTCGAACAGATCCTGCACGGGATCCGGGCGCTCCAGGATCAGGATGAAGCTGTCCGACCGCTCGTACCAGTCCAGCAGCCGGATGACGCCCTGGAAGCCCGAGCCCACCTTCTTCAGGAGGATGATTTCCATGGGCACGCGGCTCCCGTTGGGCTGCGGGAAAAGGGGGAGAGAAGGGGAATCCGCCGTCAACGGGATGGGAAAGGACGGGGGCAATGGGGGCGAGCACTGGAGGAGCAGCGTGGCTCAGTGGAAAAGAGCCCAGGCTTTGGGGTCGGAGGTCAGGGGTTCAAATCCCGGCTCTGCCACTTCATCATCATCATCAATCGTATTTATTGAGCGCTTACTGTGTGCAGAGCACTGTACTAAGCGCTTGGGAAGTACAAGTTGGCAACATATAGAGACAGCCCCTACCCAACAGTGGGCTCACAGTTTAAAAGGGGGAGACAGAGAACAAAACCAAACATACTAACAAAATAAAATAGGATAGACATGTACAAGTAAAATAAATAAATAAATAGAGTAATAAATATGTACAGACATATATACATATATACAGGTGCTGTGGGGAAGGGAAGGAGGTAAGATGGGGGGATGGAGAGCTGGGTGACTTTGGGCAAGTCACTTCACTTCTCTGGGCCTCAGTTACCTCAGCTGCAAAATGGGGATTAAGACTGTGACCTTGTAACCTCCCCAGCGCTTAGAACAGTGCTTCGCACAGAGCAAGCGCTTAATAAATGCCATTATTATTATCTCTCCGCGACCCCAACCCCTGGACTTACCAGCTCGCCCCAGTCGGAGATCCGGGAGCGGCCCACATGCTTGATGGCAACCTGCAAGTAACAATAACGATGGCACTCGTTAGGCGCTCACTAGGTGCACTGTTCTAAGCAAACCCCGGGGGAACCGGGTCAGGCTCCGGTCCAAAACGGGGAGGAGAAGGAGGAGGAGCCCCCCGCATTCATTCATTCGTTCATTCAATCGTATTTACTGAGCCCTTAATGTGTGCAGAGCACTGTACTAATCGCTTGGGAAGTACAAGTTGGCAACATAGAGAGCCCAACAGTGGGCTCACAGTCTAGAAGGGGGAGACAGAGAACAAAACAAAACATATTAACAAAATAAAATAAGTAGAATAAATATGCACAAATAAAATAGAGTAATAAATTCGTACAAACATATATACATATATACAGGTGCTGTGGGGAGGGAAATGAGGTAAAGACGGGGGGAGGGGGATGGGGAGGGACCCTTGTAAGCGCTAAATGCTACGACTTAATGAGAAGTAGCGTGGCTCACTGGAAAGAGCCCGGGCTTTGGAGTCAGAGGTCATGGGTTCAAATCCCGGCTCCGCCACTTAGCTGTGTGACTTTGGGCAAGTCACTTCACTTCTCTGAGCCTCAGTTCCCTCATCTGTAAAATGGGGATTAAGACTGTGAGCCCCCCGTGGGACAACCTGATCACCTTGTAAACTCCCCAGCGCTTAGAAGAGTAAGCGCTTAATAAATGCCATTATTATTATTATTCTCAGGGCCTCAGTTACTCCTCTGTAAAACGGGGATGAAGGCGGTGAGCCCCCCGTGGGACAACCTGATCACCTTGCAACCTCCCCGGCGCTTAGAACAGTGCTTTGCACATAGTAAGCGCTTAATAAATGCCATCATTATTATTATTATTATTCTCTGGGCCTCAGTTACTCCTCTGTAAAACGGGGATGAAGGAGGTGAGCCCCGCGTGGGACAACCTGATCACCTTGCAACCTCCCCGGCGCTTCTAGACTGTGAGCCCGCTGTTGGGTCGGGACCGTCTCTCTATGTTGCCAACTTGTCCTTCCCAAGCGCTTAGTCCAGCGCTCCGCACACAGTAAGCGCTCCATAAATCCGACTGATTGATTGTCCTTTCCAAGCGCTTAGGCCAGCGCTCCGCACACAGTAACTGCTCCCTAAATGCGACTGATTGACGGCTTGATGGGAAGCGCTTACTAAATGCTTTTATCAATCAATCAATCGTATTTATCGAGCGCTTCCTACGTGCAGAGCACCGTACTAAGCGCTTGGGAAGTACAAATTGGTAACATATAGACTGTGTGCCCACTGTTGGGTAGGGACTGTCTCTATGTGTTGCCGACTTGGACTTCCCACTTTTATCAATCAATCAATCAATCAATCGTATTTATTGAGCGCTTACTATGTGCAGAGCACCGTACTAAGCGCTTGGGAAGTACAAATTGGTAACATATAGACTGCGAGCCCACTGTTGGGTAGGGGCTGTCTCTATGTGTTGCCGACTTGGCCTTCCCAAGCGCTCAGTACGGTGTTCTGCACCTAGTAAGCGCTCGATAAATGCGACTGATGATGATGAAGAAGCAGTGTGGCTCCGTGGGAAAGCGCACGGGCTTTGGAGTTAGAGGTCACGGGTTCAAATCCCGGCTCCGCCAATTAGCTGTGTGACTTTGGGCAAGTCACTTCACTTCTCTGGGCCTCAGTGACCTCATCTGTCAAATGGGGGTGAAGACCGTGAGCCCCCGCGTGGGCCAACCTGATCATCTTGTAACCTCCCCAGCGCTTAGAACAGTGCTTTGCACGTAGTAAGCGCTTAATAAATGCCATTATTATGATGATGATGATGATGATGCTGGGGCTTAAGGGCAACGTACAGAAGCAGCGTGGCTCAGTGGAAAGAGCATGGGCTTTGGAGTCAGAGGTCATGGGTTTGAATCCCGGCTCTGCCACTTGTCAGCTGTGGGGCCTTGGGCAAGCCACTTAACTTCTCTGTGCCTCAGTTCCCTCATCTGTAAAATGAGATTAAGACTGTGAGCCCCACGTGGGACAACCTGATCACCTTGTATCCCCCAGCGCTTAGAACAGTGCTTTGCACAGAGTAAGCGCTTAATAAATGCCATTATAATAATAATAATAATAATGATAAGGGGAAGGGGGGGAACTCACCGGGGCCCCGTCGGCCAGGCGGGTCCCGGAGTAGACGGAGCCGAAGCCGCCGCTGCCCAGCAACGGGCCCACTTGGTACAGCTTGTCCAGGGGCTCCTTGTCCTTGCCCTGGGGGTGGGCGGCCAGCAGGTCCAGGGCGGCCCGGACCCCCAGCACCCGGGCGGGCCGGAGGGGCGGGGGGCAGGGCCCCGGGCTGCCGTCGAGGTCCCCGGGTTCCCCGGGGGGAGGCTTGCTGGGGTGCAGCTCCCCGCCGGGCCCGGAGCACAGCTGAGCCAGGGAGTTGATCTTGGACAGCAGCATCGCGCCGCCGGGGCCGGGGCGGGAGGGGGGCGGCGGCGGCGGCGGCGGCGGCGGCGGCGGCGGCGGGGATGGCGGTTGTTAGGGCGACGGTGCCCGTTGTTAGGACGACGGCCGTCTCCGGGCCGCCGGGCCCGCCGCGCCGCCTGGACCCCGGGGGGCGGGGCCGCCGCTAGGGGGCGGGGCCGACGCGGACACCCGGGGGGGCGGGGCCCTAAAGGGGGCGGGGCCCGGACGCGCCCTCGCCCCGGGCGGTCACGTGACCCCCGGCCAATCGGCGGGCGCCGCGGGGGGCGGAGGGGGGGGGGGAGGGCGCCTCGACGTGGCGGGAAGGAAAAGGCGCCAAAGCTGAGGAGGCGGGCGGCCTCGCCCTCCGCCTCCCGGCCCAAACAATAACACGGCCCTCGCGCTCGCGTGCAGGGTCACCTGTATACATCTTTATCACTCTATCTTGTACAGATCTATTCTACTTATTCACCTGGATAGATGTTTGGACATATTTATCTTACTTGTACACATTTATTCTAGTTATTCACCTGGATAGATGTTGCGGCCTCGCCCTCCGCCTCCCAACCCAAACGATAACACGGCCCTCACGCTCGCGTGCAGGGTCACCTGTATACATCTTTATCACTCTATCTTGTACAGATCTATTCTACTTATTCACCTGGATAGATGTTTGTACATGTTTATCTTACTTGTACACATTTATTCTACTTATTCACCTGGATAGATGTATAGATGTTGCGGCCTCGCCCTCCACCTCCCAGCCCAAACAATAACACGGCCCTCATGCTCACGTGCAGAGTCACCTGTGTACATCTTTGTACATATTTATCACTCTATCTTGCACGGATCTATCCCGTTTATTCACCTGGATAGATGTTTGGACATATTTATTTATCTTGTACACGTGCATTCTAGTTATTCACCTGGATAGATGTTGCAGCCTCGCCCTCCGCCTCCCAACCCAAACAATAACACGGCCCTCACGCTTGCATGCAGGGTCACCTGTATACATCTTTATCACTCTATCTTGTACAGATCTATTCTACTTATTCACCTGGATAGATGTTTGTACATATTTATCTTACTTGTACACATTTATTCTAGTTATTCACCTGGATAGATGTTGCGGCCTCGCCCTCCACCTCCCAACCCAAACGATAACACGGCCTTTGCGCTCGCGTGCAGAGTCACCTGTATACATCTTTGTACATATTTATCACTCTGTCTTGCACAGATCTATCCTGTTTATTCACCTGGATAGATGTTTGTACATATTTATTTATCTTGTACACATTTATTCTAGTTATTCACCTGGATAGATGTTGCGGCCTCGCCCTCCGCCTCCCAACCCAAACAATAACACGGCCCTCACGCTCGCATGCAGGGTCACCTGTATATGTCTTTATCACTCTATCTTGTACAGATCTATCCTGTTTATTCACCTGGATAGATGTTTGTACATATTTATTTATCTTGTACACATTTATTCTAGTTATTCACCTGTATAGATGTATAGATGTTGCGGCCTCGCCCTCCGCCTCCCAACCCAAACGATAACACGGCCCTCGCGCTCGCGTGCAGAGTCACCTGTATACATCTTTGTACATATTTATCACTCTGTCTTGTACAGATCTATCCTGTTTATTCACCTGGATAGATGTTTGTACATATTTATTTATCTTACTTGTACACATTTATTCTAGTTATTCACCTGGATAGATGTTGCGGCCTCGCCCTCCGCCTCCCAACCCAAACAATAACACGGCCCTCGCGCTCGCGTGTAGGGTCACCAGTATACATCTTTGTACATATTTATCACCCTATCTTGTACAGATCTATTCTACTTATTCACCTGGATAGATGTTTGTACATATTTATTTATCTTGTACACGTTTATTCTAGTTATTCACCTGGATAGATGTATAGATGTTGCGGCCTCGCCCTCCGCCTCCCAACCCAAACAATAACACGGCCCTCGCGCTCACGTGCAGGGTCACCAGTATACATCTTTGTACATATTTATCACTCTATCTTGTACGGATCTATCCTGTTTATTCACCTGGATAGATGTTTGTACATATTTATTTATCTTACTTGTACACATTTATTCTAGTTATTCACCTGGATAGATGTATAGATGTTGCGGCCTCGCCCTCCGCCTCCCAACCCAAACAATAACACGGCCCTCGCGCTCGCGTGCAGGGTCACCTGTATACATCTTTATCACTCTATCTTGTACAGATCTATCCTGTTTATTCACCTGGATAGATGTTTGGACATATTTATCTTACTTGTACACATTTATTCTAGTTATTCACCTGGATAGATGTTGCGGCCTCGCCCTCCGCCTCCCAACCCAAACGATAACACGGCCCTCGCGCTCGCATGCAGAGTCACCTGTATACATCTTTGTACATATTTGTCACTCTATCTTGTACAGATCTATTCTACTTATTCACCTGGATAGATGTTTGTACATATTTATCTTACTTGTACACATTTATTCTAGTTATTCACCTGTCTAGATGTATAGATGTTGCGGCCTCGCCCTCCGCCTCCCAGCCAAAACAATAACACGGCCCTCGCGCTCGCGTGCAGGGTCACCTGTATACATCTTTATCACTCTATCTTGTACAGATCTATTCTACTTATTCACCTGGATAGATGTTTGGACATATTTATCTTACTTGTACACATTTATTCTAGTTATTCACCTGGATAGATGTTGCGGCCTCGCCCTCCGCCTCCCAACCCAAACGATAACACGGCCCTCGCGCTCGCATGCAGAGTCACCTGTATACATCTTTGTACATATTTGTCACTCTATCTTGTACAGATCTATTCTACTTATTCACCTGGATAGATGTTTGTACATATTTATCTTACTTGTACACATTTATTCTAGTTATTCACCTGTCTAGATGTATAGATGTTGCGGCCTCGCCCTCCGCCTCCCAGCCAAAACAATAACACGGCCCTCGCGCTCGCGTGCAGGGTCACCTGTATACATCTTTATCACTCTATCTTGTACAGATCTATTCTACTTATTCACCTGGATAGATGTTTGGACATATTTATCTTACTTGTACACATTTATTCTAGTTATTCACCTGGATAGATGTTGCGGCCTCGCCCTCCGCCTCCCAACCCAAACAGTAACACGGCCCTCACGCTCGCGTGCAGGGTCACCTGTATACATCTTTATCACTCTATCTTGTACAGATCTATTCTACTTATTCACCTGGATAGATGTTTGTACATATTTATCTTACTTGTACACATTTATTCTAGTTATTCACCTGGATAGATGTTGCGGCCTCGCCCTCCACCTCCCAACCCAAACGATAACACGGCCCTTGCGCTCGCGTGCAGAGTCACCTGTATACATCTTTGTACATATTTATCACTCTGTCTTGCACAGATCTATCCTGTTTATTCACCTGGATAGATGTTTGTACATATTTATTTATCTTACTTGTACACATTTATTCTAGTTATTCACCTGGATAGATGTTGCGGCCTCGCCCTCCGCCTCCCAACCCAAACAATAACACGGCCCTCACGCTCGCATGCAGGGTCACCTGTATATGTCTTTATCACTCTATCTTGTACAGATCTATCCTGTTTATTCACCTGGATAGATGTTTGTACATATTTATTTATCTTGTACACATTTATTCTAGTTATTCACCTGTATAGATGTATAGATGTTGCGGCCTCGCCCTCCGCCTCCCAACCCAAACAATAACACGGCCCTCGCGCTCGCGTGCAGGGTCACCTGTATACATCTTTATCACTCTATCTTGTACAGATCTATTCTACTTATTCACCTGGATAGATGTTTGTACATATTTATCTTACTTGTACACATTTATTCTAGTTATTCACTTGGATAGATGTTGCGGCCTCGCCCTCCGCCTCCCAACCCAAACAATAACACGGCCCTCGCGCTCGCGTGCAGGGTCACCTGTATACATCTTTATCACTCTATCTTGTACAGATCTATCCTGTTTATTCACCTGGATAGATGTTTGTACATATTTATTTATCTTGTACACATTTATTCTAGTTATTCACCTGTATAGATGTATAGATGTTGCGGCCTCGCCCTCCGCCTCCCAACCCAAACAATAACACGGCCCTCGCGCTCGCGTGCAGGGTCACCTGTATACATCTTTATCACTCTATCTTGTACAGATCTATTCTACTTATTCACCTGGATAGATGTTTGTACATATTTATCTTACTTGTACACATTTATTCTAGTTATTCACCTGGATAGATTTATAGATGTTGCGGCCTCGCCCTCCGCCTCCCGACCCAAACAATAGCACGGCCCTCACGCTCGCGTGCAGGGTCACCTGTATACATCTTTGTACATATTTGTCACTCTATCTTGTACAGATCTATTCTACTTATTCACCTGGATAGATGTTTGTACATATTTATTTATCTTACTTGTACACATTTATTCTAGTTATTCACCTGGATAGATGTTGCGGCCTCGCCCTCCACCTCCCAACCCAAACAATAACACGGCCCTCACGCTTGCGTGCAGGGTCACCTGTATACATCTTTATCACTCTATCTTGTACAGATCTATCCTGTTTATTCACCTGGATAGATGTTTGTACATATTTATCTTACTTGTACACATTTATTCTAGTTATTCACCTGGATAGATGTTGCGGCCTCGCCCTCCACCTCCCAACCCAAACAATAACACGGCCCTCACGCTCGCGTGCAGGGTCACCTGTATACATCTTTATCACTCTATCTTGTACAGATCTATCCTGTTTATTCACCTGGATAGATGTTTGGACATATTTATTTATCTTACTTGTACACATTTATTCTAGTTATTCACCTGGATAGATGTTGCGGCCTCGCCCTCCGCCTCCCAGCCCAAACAATAACACGGCCCTCGCGCTCGCATTTAGAGTCACCTGTATACATCTTTGTACATATTTGTCACTCTATCTTGTACAGATCTATTCTACTTATTCACCTGGATAGATGTTTGTACATATTTATCTTACTTGTACACATTTATTCTAGTTATTCACCTGGATAGATGTATAGATGTTGCGGGCTCGCCCTCCGCCTCCCGACCCAAACAATATCACGGCCCTCACGCTCGCGTGCAGAGTCACCTGTATACATCTTTGTACATATTTGTCACTCTATCTTGTACAGATCTATTCTACTTATTCACCTGGATAGATGTTTGTACATATTTATTTATCTTACTTGTACACATTTATTCTAGTTATTCACCTGGATAGATGTTGCGGCCTCGCCCTCCGCCTCCCAACCCAAACAATAACACGGCCCTCGCGCTCGCGTGTAGGGTCACCTGTATACATCTTTGTACATATTTATCACTCTGTCTTGCACAGATCTATCCTGTTTATTCACCTGGATAGATGTTTGTACATATTTATTTATCTTGTACACGTTTATTCTAGTTATTCACCTGGATAGATGTATAGATGTTGCGGCCTCGCCCTCCGCCTCCCAACCCAAACAATAACACGGCCCTCACGCTCCCGTGCAGGGTCACCTGTATACATCTTTATCACTCCATCTTGTACAGATCTATCCTGTTTATTCACCTGGATAGATGTTTGTACATATTTATCTTACTTGTACACATTTATTCTAGTTATTCACCTGGATAGATGTATAGATGTTGCTGCCTCGCCCTCCGCCTCCCAACCCAAACAATAACACGGCCCTCGCGCTCGCGTGCAGAGTCACCTGTATACATCTTTGTACATATTTGTCACTCTATCTTGTACAGATCTATCCTGTTTATTCACCTGGATAGATGTTTGTACATATTTATTTATCTTACTTGTACACATTTATTCTAGTTATTCACCTGGATAGATGTATAGATGTTTGTACATTTTTATTACTCTATCTTACTTGTACACATCTATCCTATTTATTCACCTGTATAGATGTTTCTGCATATGTATTACTCTATTTATTTATTTATTTATCTTGTACACATCTATTCTATTTATTCACCTGTATAGATGTTTGTGCATATTTATTACTCTATTTATTTATTTATTTATCTTGTACACATCTATTCTATTTATTCACCTGTATAGATGTTTGTGCATATTTATTACTCTATTTATCTTACTTGTACACATCTATTCTATTTATTCACCTGTACATATGTTTGTACATATTTATTACTCTATTTATCTTACTTGTACATATCTATTCTATTTATTCACCTGTATATATGTTTGCACATATTTATTACTCTATTTATTTATCTTGTACACATCTATTCTATTTATTCACCTGTACAGATGTTTGTGCATATTTATTACTTCATTTATTTATTTATTTATCTTGTACATATCTATTCTATTTATTCACCTGTATATATGCTTGAACATATTCATTACTCCATTTATCTTACTTGTACATATCTATTCTATTTATTCATCTGTATATATGTTTGAACATATTCATTACTCCATTTATTTATCTTACTTGTACATATCTATTCTATTTATTCACCTGTATATATGTTTGCATATTCATTACTCCATTTATTTATCTTACTTGTACATATCTATTCTATTTATTCACCCGTATAGATGTTTGTACATATTCATTACTCTATTCATTTATTTGTCTTACTTGTACATATCTATTTATTCACCTGTATAGATGTTTGTACATATTTATTACTCTATTTATGTATTTATCTTACTTGTACATATCTATCCTATTTATTCACCTGTATATATGTATAGATGCTTGTACAT
Organism: Tachyglossus aculeatus; assembly: GCF_015852505.1. Classification (NCBI taxonomy): domain Eukaryota; kingdom Metazoa; phylum Chordata; class Mammalia; order Monotremata; family Tachyglossidae; genus Tachyglossus; species Tachyglossus aculeatus. The sequence goes on along the minus strand of NC_052072.1, from coordinate 16,763,102 downwards.
ATTTATTACTCTATTTATCTTACTTGTACATATCTATTCTATTTATTCACCTGTATATATGTATAGATGTTTGTACATATTTATTACTCTATTCATTTATCTTACTTGCACATATAAATTCTATTTATTCACCTGTATATATGTATAGATGTTTGTACATATTTATTACTCTATTTATTTATTTATCTTGTACACATCTATCCTATTTATTTTATTTTGTTAGTATGTTTGGTTTTGTTCTCTGTCTCCCCCCTTCTAGACTGTGAACCCACTGTTGGGTAGGGACTGTCTCCATGTGTTGCTGACTTGTACTTCCCAAGCACTTAGCACAATGCTCTGCACACAGTAAGCGCTCAATAAATACAACTGATTGATTGATTGATTGATTGATTCATCCATTCAAACAGAGCCCTCCCACTCCATTCGTTCAGGCGGGTCGATTGAGCGCCCACTGGGTGCGCTTGGGGAGGGCCAGGTGGGCAACGTCGAGAGACAGTGTGGCTCAGTGGAAAATCAATCCATCGTATTGATTGAGCGCTTACTGTGTGCAGAGCACTGGACTAAGCGCTTGGGAAGTACAAGTTGGCAACATATAATGAGAAGCAGCGTGGCTCAGTGCAAAGAGCCCGGGCTTTGGAGTCAGAGGTCATCGGTTCAAATCCCGGCTCCGCCACTTGTCAGCTGTGTGACTTTGGGCAAGTCACTTCACTTCTCTGGGCCTCAGTTCCCTCATCTGTAAAATGGGGATTAAGACTGTGAGCCCTCCGTGGGACAACCTGATCACCTTCTAACCTCCCCAGTGCTTAGAACAGTGCTTTGTACATAGTAAGCGCTTAATAAATGCCATTATCGTCATCAGAGACGGCTCCTACCCAGGCTCACAGTCTGGAAGGGGGAGACAGACGACAAAACATATTAACCAAATAGAATTCATTCATTCATTCAATCGTATTTATTGAGCGCTTACTGTGTGCGGAGCACTGGACTAAGCGCTTGGGAAGGACAAGTGGGCAACATATAGAGACGGCCCCTACCCAGGCTCAACAGTCTGGAAGGGGGAGACAGACGACAAAACATATTAACCAAATAGAATTCATTCATTCAATCGTATTTATTGAGCGCTTACTGTGTGCAGAGCACTGGACTAAGCGCTTGGGAAGGACAAGTTGGCAACATATAGAGACAGTCCCTACCCAGGCTCACAGTCTGGAAGGGGGAGACAGACAATAAAACATGCAAAACATATTAACCAAATAGAATTCATTCATTCAATCGTATTTATTGAGCGCTTACTGTGTGCAGAGCACTGGACTAGGCGCTTGGGAAGTACAAGTTGGCAACATCTAGAGACGGTCCCTACCCAACAGCGGGCTCACAGTCTAGAAGGGGGAGACAGACAACAAAACAAAACATATTAACAAAATAAAATAAATAGAATGAATATGTACCAATAAAATAAATAGAGTAATGAATATGTACAAGCATATATACATATATACAGGAGTATACATTCATTCATTCAATCGTATTTATTGAGCACTTCCTTTTGTGCAGAGCACTGGACTAAGCGCTTGGGAAGGACAAGTTGGCAACACATAGAGACGGTCCCTATCCAACAGTGGGCTCACAGTCACAGCTTGCCCCGTCTTTCCCACAGCCCTTCATTCAATTGTATTTAATAATGATGGTAATAATAATAATTATGGCATTTAAGCGCTTACTATGTGCAAAACACTGTTCTAAGCACTGGGGAGGATACAAGGAGTAGGCTGTGAGCCCGTTGTTGGGTAGGGACCATCCCCTTATGTTGCCAATTTGTACTTCCCAAGCGCTTAATGCAGTGCTCTGCACACAGTAAGCGCTCAGTAAATACGATTGAATGAATAATAATAATAATGGCATTTATTAAGCGCTTAAAATAGTAATAATAATAATAATGGCATTTATTAAGCACTTACTATGTGCAAAGCACTGTTTTAAGTGCTGGGGAGGTTACAAGGTGATCAGGTTGTCCCACGGGGGGGCTCACAGTCTTCATCCCCATTTTACAGATGAGGTAACTGAGGCCCAGAGAAGTTAAGTGACTTGCCCAAAGTCACACAGCTGATAATTGGCAGAGCCGGCATTTGAACCCATGACCTCTGACCCCAGAGCCTGGGCTCTTTCCACTGGGCCACGCTGCTTCTCCAATGAATGAATGAATGAATGGTATTTGTTAAGCGCTTACTATGTGCAAATCGCTGTTCTAAGCCTTGGGGAGGTTACAAGGTGATCGGGTTGTCCCACGGGGGGGCTCACAGTCTTCATCCCCATTTTACAGATGAGGGAACTGAGGCACAGAGAAGTGAAGTGACTTGCCCAAAGTCACCCAGCTGACAGTTGGCGGAGCAGGGATTTGAACCCATGACCTCTGACTTAAACGCCAGGGCTCTTTCCACTGATATTGAGTGCTTACTGGGTGCAGAGCACTGGATTAAGCGCTTGGGAAGTAATAATAATAACGATGGCATTTATTAAGCGCTTACCATGTGCAAAGCGCTGTTCTAACTGATGGGGAGGTTACAGAGTGATCAGGTTGTCCCACGGGGGGCTCACAGTTTTAATCCCCGTTTTACAGACGAGGAAACTGAGGCTCAGAGAAGTGAAGTGACTTGTCCAACGTCACCCATCTGACAATTGGCGGAGCCGGGATTTGAACCCATGACCTCTGACTCCAAAGCCCGGGCTCTTTCCACTGAGCCACGCTGCAATAATAATAATAATGTTGGTATTTGTTAAGTGCTTACTAGGTGCCAAGCACTGTTCTAAGCGCTGGGGGGGGGAGTCAAGGTAATCAAGGTTGTCCCAATGGGGGATCACAGTCTTCATCCCCATTTTACAGATGAGGGAACTGAGGCCTAGAGAAGTGAAGTGACTTGCCCAAAGTCACACAGCTGGCAAGTGGTGAAGCAGCGTGGCTCAGTGGAAAGAGCATGGGCTTTGGAGTCAGAGTTCATGGGTTCGAATCCCGGCTCCGCCAATTGTCAGCTGTGTGACTTTGGGCAAGTCACTTCACTTCTCTGTGCCTCAGTTACCTCATCTGTAAAATGGGGAATGAGATTGTGAGCCCCCCGTGGGACAACCTGATCACCTTGTAACCTCCCCAGTGCTTAGAACAGTGCCTTGCACATAGTAAGTGCTTAATAAATGCCATCATCACGTGGCGGAGCAGGGATTAGAACCCATGACCTCTGACTCCCAAGCCCGGGTTCTTTCCACTGAGCCAAGTTGGCAACATTTAGAGACTGGCTTTGGAGCCAGAGGTCATGGGTTCAAATCCCAGCTCCACCAATTGCCAGCTGTGTGATGTGTCAATAAATACGATTGATTGATAGAGACGGTCCCTACGCAACAACGGACTCACAGTCTAGAAGGGGGAGACAGGCAACAAAACAAACCACGTAGACAGGTGTCAAAATCGTCAGAACAAATAGAATTATAGCTAAATGCACATCATGAACAAAATCAATAGAGTAGTAAATATGTACAAGTCAAATAATAGAGTAATAAATCTGTACAAATATGTGTACAAGTGCTGTGGGGAGGGGAAGGAGGTAGGGCGGCGGGGATGGGGAGGAGGAGAGGAAAAAAGGGGCTCAGTCTGGGAAAGCCTCTTGGAGGAGGTGAGATCTCAGTAGGGCTTTGAATCAATCAATCAATCAATCATATTTATTGAGTGCTTACTATGTGCAGAGCACTGTACTAAGCACTTGGGAAGTACAAATTGGCAACATATAGAGACAGTCCCTACCCAACATTGGGCTCACAGTCTAAAAGGGGGAGACAGAGAAAAAAAAAAAACCAAACATACTAACAAAATAAAATAAATAGAATAGATATGTACAAGTAAAATAAATAAATAGAGTAATGAATATGTACAAACATATATACATATATACAGGTGCTGTGGGGAAGGGAAGGAGGTAAGATGGGGGGGACGGAGAGGGGGATGAGGGGGAGAGGAAGGAAGAGGCTCAGTCTGGGAAGGCCTCCTGGAGGAGGTGAGCTCTCAGCAGGGCCTTGAAGGGAGGAAGAGAGCTAGCTTGGCGGATGGGCAGAGGGAGGGCATTCCAGGCCCGGGGGATGACGTGGGCCGGGGGTCGATGGCGGGACAGGCGAGAGCGAGGTACAGTGAGGAGATCAGCGGTGGAGGAGTGGAGGGTGCGGGCTGGGCTGGAGAAGGAGAGAAGGGAGGGGAGGGAGGAGGGGGCGAGGTGATGGACAGCCTTGAAGCCCAGGGTGAGGAGTTTCTGCCTGATGCGCAGATTGATCGGTAGCCATTGGAGGTTTTTGAGGAGGGGAGTAATATGTCCAGAGCGTTTCTGGACAAAGATAATCCGGGCAGCAGCATGAAGTATGGATTGAAGTGGAGAGAGACACGAGGATGGGAGATCAGAGAGAAGGCTAGTGCAGTAGTCCAGACGGGATAGGATGAGAGCTTGAATGAGCAGGGTAGCGGTTTGGATGGAGAGGAAAGGGCGGATCTTGGCAATGTTGCGGAGCTGAGACCGGCAGGTTTTGGTGACGGCTTGGTTGTGAGGGGTGAACGAGAGAGCGGAGTCGAGGATGACACCAAGGTTGCGGACTTGTGATACGGGAAGGATGGTAGTGCCGTCAACAGAGATGGGAAAGTCAGGGAGAGGACAAGGTTTGGGAGGGAAGACAGGGAGCTCAGTCTTCGACATGTTGAGCTTTAGGTGGCGGGCGGACATCCAGATGGAGATGTCCTGAAGGCAGGAGGAGATGCGAGCCTGGAGGGAGGGGGAGAGAGCAGGGGCAGAGATGTAGATCTGGGTGTCATCAGAGTAGAGATGATAGTTGAAGCCGTGGGAGCGAATGAGGTCACCAAGGGAGTGAGTGTAGATTGAGAACAGAAGGGGACCAAGCACTGAACCTTGGGGAACCCCCACAGTAAGAGGATGGGAGGGGGAGGAGGAGCCTGCAAAAGAGACTGAGAAAGAACGACCGGAGAGATAAGAGGAGAACCAGGAGAGGACGGAGTCTGTGAAGCCAAGGTCAGATAGCGTGTTGAGGAGAAGGGGGTGGTCCACAGTGTCAAAGGCAGCTGAGAGGTCGAGGAGGATTAGGACAGAGTAGGAGCCGTAGGATTTGGCAAGCACTGATTGATTGATTCATCTACCCCAGTGCTGAGTACGGTGCTTGGCACATAGTAAGCACTCAATCAGTGGTATGTATTGAGCACTTACCGTGTGTAGAGCATTGTACCGAGAGGTTGGGAGAGCACAACAGAACAGAATAATAATAATAAATCATCATCATCATCAATCGTATTTATTGAGCGCTTACTGTGTGCAGAGCACTGTACTAAGCGCTTGGGAAGTACAAGTTGGCAACATATAGAGACAGTCCCTACCCAACAGTGGGCTCACAGTCTAAAAGGGGGAGACAGAGAACAAAACCAAACATACTAACAAAATAAAATAAATAGAATAGATATGTACAAGTAAAATAAAATAAAATAAACTCTTGCTTTAAGCCCCTCCCCATGTAAATCTGTCACCTCCAACCAATTGCTCGTGTTCATTCTCAGGACTGGACTATCTTACCCAATCTCACCCCCTCCCCTACTTCAGAACCTGTAGAAAAACCCATCTTCTCTATTTATTATTTGTTTGTTTATTCCCTGTTCTTGTTTCTAGTTCTCTTAACTACTATACGTTATGTTAAGCATCCGAAGAGTTGATTGTAAATGTTTTTGAAGCAGAGCCTCCATCTCATACTTTTTTTTAATGGCATTTATTAAGCGCTTACTATGTGCAAAGCACTGTTCTAAGCGCTGGATTATACAGTCCCTTCTGCTGTCAGGTTAGTGCTCGCTCCTATTTGGCTTGTAATAATCACTAAGGATGCTGTTTCTGCCTCACTCCCTTAAGACTTCTCAGGCAGGCCACCCAAATCTGTATTCCTCAGTTTACCAGTTTCTCATTCCTGCTTAAGGCTGACCCGTTGGGATTTGAACTGGTGGGAGCAGTGGATCTTCTAGAAAGTTAAAATTAAAGGCAGAAACAGCACTTGGTTGGGGGCACAAAAAGAAGACATCCTGCCTCCGCTGTTATGTCTATGTTGTCCATGGGTGACAAGGGTGCTTGGCAAGCGTATTATCCTGAAACCTAATTTTAGCCGCTTGTTTCGTCACTCCTCCCTCTCTTCCTCTCCGAAACCCCTTAACACAGCTGGCTAACAAACTACAAAACGGGCCTATTTAAGTTTCGCTTTCCTGGCTTTTCCCTGACTGCCCTCAAATAAAGATGCTAACGAGCTGTGAAATGGCCGAGCTGAGGGGTTATGGAAAATCCACAAATTAGATAATCACTTGGTTGTACAGTATTTCGTTTAAATTTCCACGTGGATTTGGGTGGTTGCCGCCACTTGCGAGAGATGGGGATCCCTTGGAAGGGAAAGGGGGGAAAGATATTTGGTGTCGTGCGATCACTAGTGCATGCTAGAGAAAGCAGTGTGGGTCAGTGGAAAGAGCCCGGGCTTTGGAGTCAGAGGTCATGGGTTCGAATCCCGGCTCGGCCAATTGTCAGCTGTGTAACTGGGCAAGTCACTTAATAATAATAATAATAATAATAATGGCATTTATTAAGCACTTACCATGTGCAAAGCACTCAACTTCTTTGTGCCTCAGTTCCCTCATCTGTAAAATGGGAATGAAGACCGTGAGCCCCCCGTGGGGCAAGCAGCTTGGCTCAGAGGAAAGAGCACGGGCTTTGGAGTCAGAGGTCAGGGGTTCAAATCCCGGCTCCGCCAATTGTCAGCTGTGTGACTTTGGGCAAGTCACTTAACTTCTCTGTGCCTCCGCTACCTCATCTGTAAAATGGGGATTAAGACTGTGAGCCCCCCGTGGGACAACCTGATCACCTTGTAACCTCCCCAGCGCTTAGAACAGTGCTTTGCACATAGTAAGCGCTTAATAAATGCCATCATTATTATTATTATCACCTTGTAACCTTCCCAGTGCTTAGAACAGTGCTTTGAACATAGTAAGGGCTTAATAAATGCCATTATTATTATTATTATTAAGTTATTAATAATAGAACACAAAGGATTTCAAAGGCATACCTCAGCGTATTCATTAGTCTATTTTATCACAATGGCATTTGTTAAGCCCTTACTGTGTGTCAAGCACTGTTCTAAGCACTGGGGTAGATACTACTTAGTCAAGTAAGATACTGTTCCTGTCCCACATGGGGCTCACAGTTTAAGTAGGAGGGAGAACAGGTATTTTTTGTGGTATTTGTTAAGTGCTTACTATTCTCCAGGCACCTTACTAAGCAGTGAGGTAGATTCTGGCTAATCAGGTCGGACACAGTCCATGATTACCAATACCGTAATGATTATTATTAATAATAATATAATAATGACATTTATTAAGCACTTACTGTATGCAAAGCACTGTTCTAAGCGCTGGGGAGGTTACAAGGTGATCAGGTTGTCCCACGTGGGGCTCACAGTCTTAATCCCCATTTTACAGATGAGGGAACTGAGGCCCAGAGAAGTGAAGTGACTTGCCCAAAGTCACACAGCTGACAAGTGGCGGAGCCGGGATTAGAACCCATGACCTCTGACTCCAAAGCCCGGGCGCTTTCCACTGAGCCACGTTGCTTCTATTGTTATTATTATTGTTATTAATGTCCCACATGGGGCTCAATTTTAATCCCCACTTTACAGTTGGGGAAACTGAGGCACAGAGAAATTAAGTGACTTGCTCAGGGTCACACAGCAAGGAACTGGCATAGCCGGCATTAGAATCCTACTCTTCGCCTTTGGTTTTGTATATTTGTGTTCAGTCATTCCCCTCTGAAGTAAAGAACTCGTATTACCATACTATGGATGGGAAAAGCAAGGCACAGCCTAATCTGGCCTTAATAATCATAATCATAGTATTTGTTGAGCGCTTACTATGTGCCCAGCACTGTTCTAAACACTAGGGGAGATACAAGATAATCAGGTTGTCCCACGTGGGGTTCACAGCCTTAATTCCCATTTTACAGATGAGGTAACTGAAGCACAGAGAAGTGAAATAATAATAATAATAATAATAATAATAATGGCATTTGTTAAGCACTTACTATGAGCAAAGCACTGTTCTAAGCACTGGGGAGGTTACAGGGTGATCAGGTTGTCCCATAGGGGCTTACAGTATTAATCCCCATTTTACAGATGAGGTAACTGAGGCACAGAGTAGTTGAGTGACTTGCCCAAGGTCACACAGCGGACAAGTGGCGGAGCCGGGACTAGAACCCATGACCTCTGACTCCCAAACCCGTGTTCTTTCCACTGAGCCAGGCTGCTTCTCTATAGGGCCTTAGCCCTACCATCAGTCAGAGCCCAGAATGGATGATAAATGATGATAATAATAATAATGGTGTTAAACGCTTAACTATGCGCCAGGCACTGTACTAAGCGCTGGGGTCGATACAAGCAGTTACAAAATAATTCAGGGAAGGTCTTTAGGGGGAAAAAAAATTAAGGTGCAATCAGAGAAGCAGTGTGGGATGGTAGAAAGAGTGTAGGCCTAGGAGTCGGAGGACCTGAGTTCTAATTCCGCCCTGCCACGTGCTTCTGGTGTGACCTTGGGTAAACCACTTAACTTCTCTATGCCTCAGTTTCCTCATATGTAAAATGGGGACTCAGTGCCTTTTCTCCCTCCCATTTATACTGTGAGCCCCATGTGGGGCAAGGATTGGGTCCGATCTGATTATCCCGTATCTACCCCAGCGCTCAGAACAGTGGTCGACGCACGGTAAATACTTAACGAATACCATAATTCTGTGTTTTGTGGATTAGGAAAGAGTGCAGTAGAGGTGAATTAAGGAGACCCCTCTGGGATCGAAACACTTCCTGAAAGGTCTCCAGTCCATTTATTGAGGAATCTTGTGTGAGATGGAATTCCCTATTTACAGAACCTTCCTAAAATCCCACTTCTTCCAGGAGACACCCCTTGTTTCATTTTCTTCTCCCCAGGTCGGTCCTTCCAACTGCCATTTCAGCACTTTTTGCCCAACCAACCACCTCAGACCCTTTTGTATACATAATAATAATAATGGCATTTATTAAGTGCTTACTAAGTGCAAAGCACTGTTCTAAGCACTGGGGAGGTTACAAGGTGATCAGGTTGTCCCACGGGGGGCTCACAGTCTTAATCCCCATTTTACAGAGGAGGTAACTGAGGCACAGAGGAGTTAAGTGACTTGCCCAAAGCCACACAGTTGACAATTGGCGGAGCCAGGATTTGAACCCATGACCTCTGACTGCAAAACCCGTGCTAATTCCACTGAGCCACGCTGCTTCTCTAATTTAGAATACTTTTTTTCCCCACGTATCCATCTAATCCCAGCTCCGCCACTCGTCTGCTGTGTGACCTTAGGCAAGCCCCTTAACTTCTCTGTGCCTCAGTGGCCTCATCTGGAAAATGGGGATTAAAGCTGTGAGCCCCACGTGGGACAACCTGATTACCCTGTATCTACCCCACATAGTAAGCACTTAACAAATGCCGTGATAATAATAATAATAATCATAATTTTGCCCTTCTCTGTAAATTGTTTTGCATCTGTACACCTTAAATTGTAAGATCCTCAAGGTCAGGGATTGTGCCTCTTCATTCATTCATTCAATCGTATTTATTGAGCGCTTACTGTGTGCAGAGCAGTGTACTAAGCGCTTGGGAAGTACAAGTTGGCAACATATAGAGACGGTCCCTACCCAACAACGGGCTTACAGTCTAGAAAGGGGAGACGGACAACAAAACAAAACATGTGGACAGGTGTCAAATCATCAGAATATTGTTCTGTCCCCAGTGCTTAATATCGGGGTCTAGACACACTAATCTCTCAATAAGTACAATCGATTAATTGGGACACAAATAAAGAGGTTTCAAGCTCACCCTTTTCCCATCTCAAATGGGCTGCCTTAGACATACTATTGAATCAGTTCAAATTAAATTAAATATTAAATGTGAGCTAAGCCTCGGATAGTACCCTACTTGGGAAATAATTTCTATTTTCCCTAAAATTGCCTTTAAGGAGCAAAGGTTAGATACTCGGAGGTGATGGAAATATTCTTTGAGTGTGGGAAGCGTGTGATAATAAAAATACTGTGATAATGAAAATGCGGGTGTTTTGAGTTCAGGAATTTGAAATCATCTGTAAATGCCCCTAATGACCATTAATTGGCAAGTGCTTAGGTGATCGGATGACCTTTTAACTTGAAAGGAGAATGTTAACTGGTACCTATTCTTGCAAAAGTGAAGTCTTTGGACATGGTAAAGAGTGAGAACAGAGTGGTGAATTAATCAATCAAGTATCTCAGCCATCTCCATGCCTGAGGGGCTAGAGGAAGAGAATGTGATTTTGCCCCATCTCATTGTTAAAGGAAGACTTATCAAGGATACCTGGATTCGCGGTCATTTAGAACCAAAATGTAAAGTGTAAGGGTAAAAGCCTGCCTTGGGAACTATTTCACAACTTTTGAAAAAAAAAAAAATTCCCATTCCGAATCTGGGCTACAATTTTCAGTTTGGGCCATGTTTTTATTCTCTTGAGAAGCCCATGCCAGCACCTTTCGAGTTCAAGGGACCTAAACTGAATTCATTCATCCTGAGTCAGTATTGCCTCTTTGCTCTTTCAGAAAAGAAATATTTCATTTTCGGGCTGCATTTTTCGGATTGCTCAACTACAGCCCTTCACCAAATAGAGTAAAAAGAAAGAGGGAAACGAACCCAATCTAATAAGACCAGATGTGAAACTTACTGTCAATAGCCACTCGTTTGTTTTTCAGTTCCCCTTGCACAGTGGAGAGAAAAGGGGTTTCTCACCAATTGTATTTGTATCCGTGTCTTTGGCTCACGAGTGGGTTTTTTTTTAGTGTAGCAAACTGTTATGGTTGAGATTTTACTCAAATGGCATTTTCCACGTGGGACAACCTGATTACCCTGTATCTACCCCACATAGTAAGCACTTAACAAATGCCGTGATAATAATAATAATAATAATAATCATAATTTAGCCCTTCTCTGTAAATTGTTTTGCATCTGTACACCTGTACAATTTATGTGGAAAATGCCATTTGAGTAAAATCTCAACCATGTTATTGATTGAACACATTTTAAACCATTTTTCCATCTAGAAACTTCCATTCAAAGGGCCTACCCCTGGTCTCCTTCCAGGCAACAGTGCATTCACCTCATCAGTGACCATATCTAAAAGGTTTCAGATTCCATGATCTCTCTCTCCTTGAGTTTTAAATACTCCCCTCCTCCTTAGTCTCCTGTGAGTCCCTGCCATAGTACAGTGCTTTGCACACAGTAAGCGCTCAATAAATATGACTGAGTGTATGACCTCAGCCTTCCTCCTGGACAAGGAGACGGCAGCCAAAACAATAGGTTGTTTTTTTCTTCAGTCGCTGTCTTCCCAGTTAAAAAAAAAATAAATGCCCCCGTAGTCTGGAGTCACAGGATGTGGAGGGGTTTGAAATGTAAGGAAAGGAATACAGGAAGACAACAAGGTGAAAAAGGACACCGGTGGCAAATTCCTGGGGAATGTTATTGTTGTCTTGGCCCGATGGAGGAAGATGCAGAAGCTCAGATGTGGGAATTCGACTCGGCAAATTACACTAAACCACGGGCTCTTCTGGAAAGAGCATTCAGGGTGACGGAGGGCTGAATTTGATATATTTTTCCATGGTTTTGTTAAGCGTTAGCCCTCTTTTAAGAGCTGGGTTAGTCAGGTCAGACACAGTCTTTTCCCACTTGGGGTTCACCATTTTAAGTAAGAAGAACATGGGGCAGAACTGTCAGAGTGGCCTTGTAGAAAGAGTAAAGGTCTGGGGGTTAGAGGAGCTGGGTTCTAATCCCACCTCCACCACCTGTCTGCTGTGTGACCTCGGGCAAGTCACTTCACTTCTCTGGGTCTCAGTTTCTTCCCCTGTAAAATGGGGGATAAGACCGTGAGCCCCATGTGGGACGTGGCTTTGTCCAGTCTGATTAGTTTGTAATAAAATTCTACCCTCTCTCCCCTTCCACCGTGCCTACTTCCCTCAGACATGGATAAAAAGCAACTCTTTGGGTTTCCCTCTAACCCTATAAGATGAAATGGGGAGCATCAGTGGTATCTGATTTTATTTTATTAGTATTTTATTTTGTTAGTATGTTTGGTTTTGTTCTCTGTCTCCCCCTTTTAGACTGTGAGCCCATTGTTGGGTAGGGACTGTCTCTATATGTTGCCAATTTGTACTTCCCAAGTGCTTAGTACAGTGCTCTGCACATAGTAAGCGCTCAATAAATACGATTGATGATGATGATGATGATCTGAGAGAAACTGTTCGGCTACAATTCTCTGGGGCACCAAACTGCAGATTGTGATATCTTTTAGACTGTGAGCCCACTGTTGGGTAGGGACCATCTCTATATGTTGCCGACTTGTACTTCCCAAGCGCTTAGTACAGTGCTCTGCACACAGTAAGCGCTCAATAAATACGATTGATTGATTGATTGATTGATTGTAAACGCTTATTCTGCGCCATGCTCCATACTCAGTGCTAGGGTAGATAAAATACAATCAGATCAGGCACCCTTCCTGTCCCACACTAGGCTCGCAGTCTAAGTAGGAGGAAGTACTGGTATTGAGCCCCCATTTTACAGATAAGGAAACTGAGGCCCAGAAAAGTTAGGTGACTTTCCCAAGGTCACACAACAGCTCTGTTCGCCTTAGACTGTGAACCTCATGTAGGACTTGATTATCTTATGTCTACCCCTTCTCTAGCTAGAGAAGCAACGTGGCTCGGTGGAAAGAACCCCAGAGGTCGGGGGTTCACATCCCAGCTCCGCCACTTGTCAGCTGTGTGACTTTGTGCAAGTCACTTCACTTCTCTGGGCCTTAGTTACCTCCTCTGTAAAATGGGGATGCATTCATTCATTCATTCAATCGTATTTATTGAGCGCTTACTGTGTGCAGAGCACTGTACTAAGCGCTCGAACTAAGCCTGTGAGCCCCCCGTGGGACAACCTGATCACCTTGTAATAACAATAATAATAATAATGGCATTTATTAAGCGCTTACTATGTGCAAAGCACTGTTCTAAGCACTGGGGAGGTTACAAGGTGATCAGGTTGTCCCACGGGGGGCTCACAGTCTTCATCCCCATTTTACAGATGAGGAAACTGAGGCCCAGAGAAGTGAAGTGACTTGCCCAAAGTCACGCGGAGCTGGGATTTGAACCGATGACCTCCGACTCCAAAGCCCGGGCTCTTTCCACTGAGCCACGCTGCTTCCCCAATAATAATGATGATGGCATTGATTAAGCGCTTACTATGTGCAAAGCACTGTTCTAAGCACTGGGTAACAGTGCTTTGCACATAGTAAGCGCTTAATAAATGCCATCATTAGTATTATTATTACCCTGGTGCTTAGGAAAGTGCTTGGCACAAATGCCACAGTGATTTTTTACTGTTACTATTATTGTTGTTGTTGTTCAGCGGTGGGGCCCAGAGTAGAACCCAGGTCTCCTGGCTAAAATCCTCTGCTTGTTCCACTGGGCCACGCTCTTTATACGCACACACAGCTGCACAGACAAATACACACAGACACATACACACACACACACACCCTTCTGTTTTTCCCGGAAAGGGGAGCTGAAACCTCGAGCTGCACAGGAAGAGTGTGTCATGGAATGTGGGTTTCTCGAGAAGCGGAGTGATGACCGAAGAATAATAAGGCAGTGCGGTCCAAATCCAGGCAGCATGAAATGCCATTTCCCTTATGTTCACTATTGCTTCCTCCTCCATGTCTAGCCATTGGCCTGGCATGGAAAAAAGGTGGTTTTTGGGAAAATGTGGTTATTCTGTTTTCTGTCTTTCCAGCTAAGGTGGGAGACAATGTGGAGAAGCAGCATGGCTCAGTGGAAAGAGCCCGGACTTTGGAGTCAGAGGTCATGGGTTTGAATTCCGGCTCTGCCATGTGTCTGCTGTGTGACCCTGGGCAAGTCACTTCACTTCTCAGAGCCTCAGTGATCTCATCTGTAAAATGGGGATGATGGCTGTGAGCCCCACGTGGGACAACCTGATCACCTTGTATTCCCCCCCAGGGCTTAGAACATAGTAAGTGCTTAATACTTTTAGACTGTGAGCCCACTGTTGGGTAGGGACTGTCTCTATATGTTGCCAACTTGAACTTCCCAAGCGCTTAGTACAGTGCCCTGCACACAGTAAGCGCTCAATAAATACGATTGATGATGATGATGATTAATAAATGCCATCATTATTATTATTATTCTTTGAGCCTTCAGTTACCTCATCTGTAAAATGGAGATTAAGACTGTAAGCTCCACCTGAGACAACTTGATCACCTTGTAACCCCCCCCAGCGCTTAGAACAGTGTTCTGCACATAGTAAGTGCTTAACCAATGCCATCATTGTTATATCCCCATGAGCTCATGTGTGGGGTGTACTGGAGGTTTTATAGTCCTTTTTTTTTCACCACTCTGGGACTATTTACAGATATCACCAATGCAATCATTATTATATCCCCATGAGCTCATGTGTGGGGTATACTGGAGGTTTTATAGTCCTTTTTTTTTCACCACTCTTGGGCTATTTACAGCTATCACCTTCAGATCTTAGCCCGCCTGAACTACAACCACCAGGCTCTTAGTGAAGAACTAAATGTTTCAAACAGCAGATTTGTGCGTCTCTTTTTATAATGGTGCATAAACTGACCTCGATTTCATCTTTCTCGCCCCTGAACCTTGCCCAAGTCCTCCTTCTGGCGTGGAATTCCCTCTCCCTTCGAATCTGACTGACCACAGTGCTCTCCATCTTCAAAACCATATTAAAATCACATTTCTAAGAGGCCTTCCCCCACTAAGCCCTCATTTCTCCTACTCATTCATTCATTCATTCAATCATATTTATTGAGCGCTTACTATGTGCAGAGCACTGTACTAACCCTCTGTGTTTCCTATGCACTCAGACCCTTTGAGCACTTGATATTCACCCCACCCTCACCAGTCCCCCTTCTAGACTGTAAACCTGGTGTGGGCAGGGATTGTCTCTATTGCTGAATAGTACTTTCCCAGCGCTTAGTATAGTGATATGCACACAGAAGGTGCTCAATAAATACGATTGAATGAATGAATGAGTGCCAGGCTGGGATCCCCCTTCTAGACTGTGAGCCCGTTGTTGGGTAGGGACCGTCTCTATATGTTGCCAACTTGGACTTCCCAAGTGCTTACTACACTGCTCTGCACACAGTAAGCGCTCAATAAATACGATTGAATGAATGAATGAATGTACCTGTCCACAATTTATTTTGATGTTGGTCTCCCCTGCCAGGCTGTAAGCTCCTTTTCTTAAAAAAATGGTATTTGTTAAGCACTTACTATATAATTATAATGATAATAATGGCATTTATTAAGCACTTACTATGTGCAAAACACTGTTCTAAGCACTGGGGTAGATACAAGATAATCAGGTTGGATACAGTCCCGGCAATTTAGGCACAGAGAATCTAAATGATTTGCCCAAGATCACATGACAAGTGGCAGAGCTGGGATTAATAGTAATAATAATGTTGGCATTTGTTAAGCGCTTACTATGTGCAAAGCACTGTCCTTTGACTCCCAAGCCCGTCCTCTTTCCACTGAGCAACGCCTCTTCCTTTCTTGAAGGAGGGTACCAACAATTTTGCATCGTACTCTCCCAAGCGTTCAGTACAGTGCTCTGCACATTGTATGCACTCAGTAAATACCATTGATTGATTGATCTGCTGCTGAAGGAACACAGTCTGTTCCCAAGTCGGACTGTTCTTCTAGACTAATCAATCAATCAATCGTATTTATTGAGCGCTTACTGTGTGCAGAGCACTGTACTAAGCGCTTGGGAAGTCCAAGTTGGCAACATATAGAGACAGTCCCTACCCAACAGTGGGCTCACAGTCTAAAAGGGGGAGACAGAGAACAACACCAAACATACTAACAAAATAAAATAAATAGATATGGACAAGTAAAATAAATAAATAAATAGAGTAATAAATCTGTACAAACATATATACATATATGCAGGTGCTGTGGGGAAGGGAAGGAGGTAAGATGGGAGGGATGGAGAGGGGGAGGAGAGGGAGAGGAAGGAAGGGGCTCAGTCGTGGCAGGCAAGGGATTCATTGTCGTATTTATTGAGCGCTTACTGTGTGCAGGAACGTGTCCGTTTGTTGTTATATCGTACTTTCCCAAACGTACACAGTAAGCGCTCAGTAAATACGACTGACAGACTGACTTTATCCCAACTGTCCTGCAACTCGGACTGGGAGTCCCAGGGAGCCAGGCGAGAAAATGTGGATGGAACAACCCCTCACCACGACTGAAAAAACAATTTAAGCACTTGGTGGGATACCCCAAGCCAAAACAGACAACAAACAACTGTTGCAAACAACAGATGCTGCAAACAACCCACAGTACAACACAATAAAGGACAATCCTTGCGTCTGCATGAAGTAGAAGAGTCTGGCGATCCCGCATGGACCATTTCCAGCCACTACGGTGTAAGCTGCTTGAGGGCAGGCATTTTGTCTAATAATAATAATAATAATAATGGTATTTGCTAAGCATTTTCTACATGCAAAGCACTGTTCTAAGCACTGGGGGGATACAAGGTGATCAGGTTGTCCCATGTGGGGCTCACAATCTGACCTTACTGCACACTTCCAAGTTCTCAGTATAGTGCCCAGCACAGAGTAAATTCTCAATAAATTCATTCATTCAGAGCACTGTACTAAACGCGTGGGAGAATACAATACAATAAACAGACACATTCACATTCCCTGCCCTGATTGATTGATTCAGCTACACAGGTGCACCTGTGAGTGACCATCACTAAAAGAGATAATAATAATAATGGTATTTATTAAGCGCTTACTATGTGCAAAGCACTGTTCTAAGCACTGGGGAGGTTACAAGGTGATCAGGTTGTCCCACGGGGGGCTGACAGTCTTCATCCCCATTTTACAGCTGAGGTAACTGAGGCCCAGGGAAGTTAAGTGACTGGCCCAAAGTCACACAGCTGACAATTGGAGGAGGTGGGATTTGAACCCATGACCTCTGACTCCAAAGCCCGGGCTCTTTCCACTGGGCCAAGCTACTTCTCTATGATTTTCAAATGTGGCGGACAAAGATATACTAGGCAGGAATGAATTTAGCCTAACATTTCAACTGTGAGAACTTTGTTTTGGGCACCCCTGCTAAAATGTTGATGTCAATTTTAATTAAACCCATTTGGTCATGGGTTCAAATCCTGCCTTCATCACTTGTCAGCCGTGTGACTTTGGGCAAGTCACTTCACTTCTCTGGGCCTCAGTTACCTCATCTGGAAAATGGGGATGAAGACTGTGAGCCCCACGTGGGACAATCTGATCACCTTGTATGCCCCCCAGCGCTTAGAACAGTGTTTGGCACATAGTAAGCGCTTAACGAATACCAACATTATTATTATTATTGCAGCGTGGCTCAGTAGAAAGAGCGTGGGCTTTGGAGTCAGAGGTCATGGGTTCAAATCCCAGCTTCACCACTTGTCAGCTGTGTGACTTTGGGCAAGTCACTTCACTTCTCTGGGCCTCAGTTACCTCATTTGGAAAATGGGGATGAAGACTGCGAGCCCCATGTGGGACAATCTGATCAACTTGCATCCTCCCCAGCGCTTAGAACAGTGCTTTGCACATAGTAAGTGCTTAACAAATGCCATTATTATTATTATTAAACACAAGAGCATTGCAATACTTTCTTTCTTTGAGAAAAGTCTTTCTTCTAGACTGTGAGCCCACTGTTGGGTAGGGACTGTCTCATGTTGCCAACTTGTACTTCCCAAGCGCTTAGTACAGTGCTCTGCACACAGTAAGCTCTCAATAAATACGATTGATTGATTGAGATGGAAAAATTAAAAAAAGATGCATTCACGACACTGCAGCAAATGTAAACAAAAATCAAAATTTGGGGGAACTGTACTATCTTGCACTTCACAAAAATCTAAATTTTGGGGAACTTGCAGTTCTGTTATTTCAGTTCAGAGCTAAATGTGTTTAATTGTTGAACAATTGTGGTATTTGTTAAGTGTTTACTATGTGCCAAGCATCATACTAAGCCCTGGGGTAGAAACAAGATCTTAAAGACCCACACGGGGCTCCCACTCGAAGTAGGAGGAAGAACGGAAATTGAATCCCTATTTTACCGATGAGGTCACAGAGGTCCAGAGACTTGAAGTGACTTGCCTAAGGTCACACAGCAAGTAACAGGCAGAGCTGGGATTAGAACCCAGGTCCTCTGAATCCCAGGCCTGTGTTCTTTCCACTAGGCCCTGCTGTTTCCTGTGCTTTTTACCGTGAACCCGTCATGGGCAGGGATTGTTACTCTTTATTGTTATATTGTACTTTCCCAAGCGTTCACTACACTGTTGTGCACATGGTAAGCGCTTAATAAATACGATTGAATGAATGAATGAATGAATTACAGTTTTCCACATGGAAAATATCACTACACAGTATACTCCAGAAAAAAAACAGCAAACTGTTAATCCTAGAGAAATTGAAATGATGATGATGGCGGTATTTGTTGCGCGCTTACTATGTGCCAAGCATTCATTCATTCATTCAATTTGTTGAGCCCTTACTGTGTGCAGAGCACTGTACTAAGCGCTTGGGAAGTACAAGTTGGCAACATATAGAGACGGTCCCTACCCAACAGCGGGCTCACAGTCTAGAAGGGGGAGACAGAGAACAAAACAAATTAACAAAATAAAATAAATAGAATAAATAAATAAATAGAGTAATAAATACATGCAAAGATATATACATATATATAGATATATGCATATATACAGGTGCTGTGGGGAGGGGAAGGAGGTAAGGCGGGGGGATGGGGAGGGGGAGGAGGAGGGGGAGAAGCACTGTTCTAAGCACTGGGGGAGATACAAGGTAATAATAATAATAATGATGGTATTTGTTAAGCGCTTACTATGTGCACAACACTGTTCTAAGCGCTGGGTAATCAGGTTGTCCCACGTGGGGCTCACAGTCTTCATCCCCATTTGACAGATGAGGGAACTGAGGCACAGAGAAGTGAAGTGACTTGCCCAGAAGACAAGTGGCAGAGTCGGGATTAGAACCCACGACCTGTGATTCCCAAGCCCGGGCTCTTGCTGCTAAGCCACGCCGCTTCTAAATGGTATTTATTAAGCACTTACTATGTGCCAGGCCCTGTACTAAGCGCTGGGGTTTGCATGCAGGCTACCAGAGCAGCAAAGACCACGGCTGCTCACAAAGACACTCGGCCCACGAGTCATGATTCTGTGGTTCTGGACTGGTTCAGCATTAGCACTTGGGCAAGTCACTTCACTTCTCTGTGCCTCAGTTCCCTTATCTGTAAAATGGGGATTAAGACTGTGAGCCCCATGTGGGACAACCTGATCACCTTGTAACCTCCCTAGCGCTTAGAACAGTGCTTTGCACATAGTAAGCGCTTAATAAATGCCATCATCATCATCATCATCACTAGGCTGCCATTAATTGGCTCATAAATGGGCACAATTTCAGTCAGTCAACTGCATTTACTGAGCACTTGCTGTGTGCAGAGCACTGTACTAATCACTTGGGAGAGTAATAATAATAATGATGGTACTTGTTAAGCGCTTACTATGTGCAAAGCACTGTTCTAAGCGCTGGGGAAGTTACAAGGTGATCAGGTTGTCCCACAGGGAGCTCAATAAATATTAATCAATCAATCATATTTATTGAGCGCTTACTGTGTGCAGAGCACACAGCAAATAAATAAATAATAAATAATATAAGTAAACAATAATAAATAATAATAAACAATAAATGCCATTATTATTGTTATTATAAGCTTACCGTCTAAAGGGAGAGGCAGACATTAATATGACTAAACACTTAATAAAATATAATTTAAAGATAGGTACACAAGTGCCATGGGGTTGGGGGTGGAGTGAATATCAAATGTAATAAATACGATCGATTGATTGATTGGGAGCTATGTTGTATGGTGATGGGACACAATCCCATGTGAAGCTCACACTCCAAATAGGAGTTGCTTGGGAGTTTCTTCTAGGGCAGGCCTCCATTTACGCCATTCATTTGTGTCCGTTGAGGGAGATTTCCATTTCGATGTCTCTTAATAACATGGTTTACATGTTTTGTTTTGTTGTCTGTCTATTTTTTTTATGGCATTTATTAAGCGCTTACTATGTGCCAAGGACTGTTCTAAGCGCTTGGGAGATTACAAGGTGATCAGGCTGTCCCACGGGGGGCTCACAGTCTTAATCCCCATTTTACAGAAGAGGTCACTGAGGCACAGAGAAGTGAAGTGACTTGCCCAAGGTCACACAGCTGACAATTGGTGGAGCTGGGATTTGAACCCATGACCTCTGACTCCAAAGCCCAGGCTCTTTCCACTGGGCCACGCTGTCTTCCCCTTCTAGACTGTGAGCCCGCTATTGGGTAGGCACCGTCTCTGTATGTTGCCAACTTGTACTTCCCAAGCGCTTAGTCCAGTGCTCTGCACACAGTAAGCGCTCAATAAATATGATTGATTGAATGAATGAATGAATAATAATAATAATAATAATGATGGCATTTGTTAAGCGCTTACTATGTGCAAAGCACTGTTCTAAGCGCTGGGGGGGATACAATGTGATCAAGTTGTCCCACGTGGGACTCACAGTCTTAATCCCCATTTTTACAGATGAGGTAACTGAGGCTCAGAGAAGTTAAGTGACTTGCCCAAGGTCACACAGCAGACTTGTGGCAGAGCCGGGATTCGAACCCACGACGTCTGACTCCAAAGCCCGGGCTCTTTCCACTGAGCCACGAATGAATGGCAGCCCTTTTGTGTGGGGTGGGGAGGGAAAGACGGGGACACAACGGTCACCCACTCCAAAGGGAGGCTCCAGGCCCCATAGATGGTGACCTCCAGTTTGCAGTCTTGGGTGCCGACAGGGCGAGAGCAACGAGGCTGCACAGCACTGGCTCGGGGGTTTAGAGCAGAGAAAACCAGGCTCCCCTCTGCATCACACGGGGGTCTCAGAAACCACTTCTCTACCGACCTATTGTCCGGGGAAATGAAATATTCTGCTACGAGAAGTCAATGAGGTGTTCGAATCCAATGACCCGGAATAATTGAAGAGCCAGGGAGAACCAAGACAGAAAGGGAGGACGTGGGAGGGGATGAGGCCCCCCACCCGGACGATTGAATCATTTCAACCCGATGAGGATTTCACGTTGGAGGTAGGTGATGTGCCTGGTCCGAATTCTAATTAAAAGGGTCACCTTATACCAGGGTCACTCCCGGGGAGCCCGAGCCTCCACCTGGGCTCTGAGGGGGGGTCTCCTTTGTGACGTTAGCGGCCGGATCTACCTCACTGGGTGGCAAGCAGGAAAGGAATAAGGGCCGGGTCCAAGAGAAGGAGGGTGGACACATCATCATCATCATCATCAATCGTATTTATTGAGCGCTTACTATGTGCAGAGCACTGTACTAAGCGCTTGGGAAGTACAAATTGGCAACATATAGAGACAGTCCCTACCCAACAGTGGGCTCACAGTCTCAAAGGGGGAGGGACACAGGTGATGGCGTTGGCTTCGTGCCGGACAGAAGGCAGTGACATCGTACGCTCCGGTTTGCATTCATTCGTTCATTCAATCGTAATCATCATCATCAATCATATTTATTGAGCGCTTACTGTGTGCAGAGCACTGTACTAAGCGCTTGGGAAGTAAAAATTGGCAACATATAGATACAGTCCCTACCCAACAGTGGGCTCACAATCTAATCAGCGTGGTTTAGTGGTAAGAGCACAGGCTTGGGAGTCGGAGTTCATGGGGTTCTAATCCCGGCTCCCTCACATGTCAGCTGTGTGACTTTGGGCCAGTCACTTAACTTCTCTGGGCCTCAGTTCCCTCATCTGTAAAATGGGGATTGAGACTGCGAGCCCCACGTGGGACAACCTGATTACCTTGTATCTCCCCCAGCACTTAGAACACTGCTTGGCACATAGGAAGCGCTTAACAAATACCAGCATTATTATTATTATTAATAACGATAATTGTGGTATTTGTTAAGCGCTATGTGCCAGGAACTGTACTAAGCACTGGGGTAGATACAAGTAAATCAGGTTGACGTAGTCCCTGTCATTCATTCATTCAATCGTATTTATTGAGCGCTTACTGTGTGCAGAGCACTGTACTAAGCGCTTGGGAAGTACAAGTTGGCAACATATAGAGGCGGTCCCTACCCAACAGTGGGCTCACAGTCTAGAGGGGCTAGAAATGTTCCACATGGGGCTCACAATCTTCATCCCCATTTTACAGATGAGGTAACAGAAATAGGGAAGTGAAGTGACTGTGAGCCCACTGTTGGGTAGGGACTGTCTCTATATGTTGCCAATTTGTACTTCCCAAGCGCTTAGTACAGTGCTCTGCACACAGTAAGCGCTCAATAAATACGATTGATGATGATGATGATGGTGACTTACCCAAGGTCACGCAGCCGACACATGGTGGAGCCGGGGTTAGCCGGGGTCATATGTATTAAGCGCTTTCTGTGTGCAGAGCACCGAATTAAGCGCTTGGGTGAGTACAATGCAACAATAAACAGACCCATTCCCTGCCCACAGGGAGATTTCAGTCTAGTTGGGGTTGGGGTGAGAGGGGATGGGACAAACATCAATATAAATAAATAAATGAGGGCTATGTACATAAGTGTTGTGGGGCTGGGGAGGGGAAGAACAAAGAGAGCAAGTCAGGGTGATGCAGAAGGGAGTGGGAGAAGAGGGAAGGGGAGGCTTAGTCTGGGAAGGCCTCCTGGAGGAGATGTGCCCTCAATAATCAATCGATCGTATTTATTGAGCACTTACTGTGTGCAGAGCACTGTACTAAGCGCTTGGGAAGTACAACTAAAGCTCAATAAGGCCTTGAAGCGGAGGAAGAGTAATTGTCTGTTGGATTTGAGGAGGGAGGGCATTTCAGGACAGAGTCAGGACCTGGGCTAAGGGTCCGCAGTGAGATAGTTGAGATCCGAATGCAAACGCTGATGGTGACGATGATGAATGAATGAATCAGTCAATTGATGGCATTTATTGAGCACTTACTCTGTACAGAGCACTGTACTAAGCGCTGTGCAGGGTACAACAGAATCAACAGACGCTTTCTCTGCCCACAATGAACTTACAGTCTAGAGGGAGAGGCAGACGTTAGTATGAATAAATCATTTACAAAATGTAGTTTAAAGATATGTACAGAAGTGCTGCGGGGTTAGGGTGGGGTGGTTATCAAATGTAATTAACATGATTTGAATAATAATAATAATAATGGCATTTATTAAGCACTTACTACGTGCCAAGGACTGTTCTAAGTGCTGGGGAGATTACAAGGTGATCAGGCTGTCCCACGGGGGGCTCAACCATTTATTAAGTGCTTACTATGTGCCAAGGACTGTTCTAAGCACTGGGGAGATTACAAGGTAATCAGGCTGTCCCACGTGGGGCTCACAGTCTTGATCCCCATTTTACAGATGAGGTCACTGAGGCCCAGAGAAGTGACGTGACTTGACCAAGGTCACGCAGCTGACAAGTGGCGGAGCCGGGATTCGAACCCATGATCTCTGAGTCCAAAGCCCGGGCTCTTTCCACCGAGCCACGCTGCTTTTTTCACCTCACCATGCTGCTTCCCAGTGCTCTGTACATAGTGAGTGCTCACTGTTGGATTGATTGATGTGGAGGTGATGCTAACCTCACTTTACCTTAAGCTGGTCTCAAAATTTATTTGTTTTGCTTGTACATATCTATTCTACTTATTTTATTTTGTTAATATGTTTGGTTTTGTTCTCTGCCTCCCCCTTCTAGACTGTGAGCCCACTGTTGGGCAGGGACCATCTCTATATGTTGCCAACTTGGACTTCCCAAGCGCTTAGTACAGTGCTCTGCACACAGTAAGCGCTCAATAAATATGATTGATTGATTGATTGATTGGTCTTTCTTGCCACCGACCTCTCACCACATCTTACCTCTGGCCTGGAATGCCCTCCCTCCTCATGTCAGAAAATTGCTCTCCCTGACTTCGAAATCTTATTGAAGGCCCGTCTCCTCCAAGAAGCCTTCCCTGACTAAGCCCTCCTCTGCTCTTCTCCCGCTCCCTTCTGCGCCACTCTTACTTGCTCCTTCATTCATCCCCCCTCCCATCCCCACAGCACATATGTATAGATCTGTAATTTATTTATCTATTTATTTATTTATATTAATGTCTGTCTTCCCCTCTAGACTGTGAGCTTGCTGTGGGCGGGAATGTGTCTGTTCATTCATTCATTCAATCGTATTTATGGAGCACTTACTGTGTGCAGAGCACTGTACTAAGCGCTTGGGAAGTCCAAGTTGGCAACATCTAGAGGCGGTCCCTACCCAACAGCGGGCTCACAGTCTAGAAGGGGGAGACAGACAACAAAACAAAACATATTAACAAAATAAAATAAATAGAGTAATAAATACGTACAAACATATATGTATATAAAGGTGCCGTGGGGAGGGGAAGGAGGTAAGGCAGTTTGTTGGAGGTTTGTTGGAGGAGGTAAGGAGGTTTGTTTTTATATTGTACTCTCCTGAACGCTTAGTACAGTGCTTTGCACACAGTAAGCGCTCAATAAATGCAACTGAATACATTTGCAACTCATCGCTCATCATTGCCGCCGTCACTGGCCAATGCAGTTGTAGGGGAACAGGAAAGAAAATCGGGAGACGCAGCATGGCTTAGTGGAAAGAGCCCGGGGCTGGAAGTCAGAGGACCTGGGTTCTTATCCTACCTCTGCCAATTAGCTGCTGTGTGACATTAAACAAGTCGCTTCACTTCTCTGGGTCTCAGTTCCTTCAACCGTAAAATGGGATTCGATACCTGTTTCCCCTCCTACTTAAACTGTGAGCCCAAAGTGGGACAGGGACTGTATCAAACCTGATCATCTTGAATCTGCCCCAGGGCTTAGCACAGGGCTTGGCACATTCATTCATTCATTTAATCGTATTTATTGAGCACTTACTGTGTGCAGAGCACTGTACTAAGCGCTTAGGAAGCACAAGCTGGCAACATATAGAGACGGTCCCTACCCAACAACGGTAAGTGTTTAATGAATAGCATAATTATTAGTAGAATTATTCCCCTTCTAGGCTGTGAGCCCACTGTTGGGTAGGGACCGTCTCTATATGTTGCCAACTTGTACTTTCCAAGCGCTTCGTACAGTGCTCTGCACACAGTAAGCGCTCAATAAATACGATTGAATGAATGAATGAATGAATTATTAGATGCAAAACCGACCCCGCCCTGGGGCCTTAGAGAAAATACTTTCATTTGCCCCTGTCCCAAAGAAGGAGCTAACTCTGGGTCTGGGGTCCTCTCTGCAGAAGAAAAGCAGCATGGCCTTGTGGAAAGAGCACAGACTGGGGAGGAACTGGGTTCAAATCCTGACTCCATGCCTGCTGTGTGACCCTGGGCGTCACCTCCCTTCCTTGTGCCTCAGTTACCTCATCTGTAAAATCAATCAATCAATTGTATTTATTGAGCGCTTACTGTGTGCAGAGCACTGTACTAAGTGCTTGGGACGTACAAGTTGGCAACATATAGAGACGGTCCCTACCCAACAGTGGGCTCACAGTCTAAAAGGGGGAGACAGAGAACAAAACCAAACCAAATGAGGATTCAATACTTGTTCTCCCTCCTAACTTAGACTGCGAGCCCCACATGGCACAGGGACTGTGCTCCTCTCTTCCTCCCTTCAAGGCCCTGCTGAGAGCTCACCTCCTCCAGGAGGCCTTCCCAGACTGAGCCCCTTCCTTCCTCTCCCCCTCGTCCCCCTCTCCATCCCCCCATCTTACCTCCTTCCCTTCCCCACAACACCTGTATATATGTATATATGTTTGTACATATTTTTTTACTCTACTTGTTTATTTATTTATTTTATTTGTACATATCTATTCTATTTATTTTATTTTGTTAGTATGTTTGGTTTTGTTCTCTGTCTCCCCCTTTTAGACTGTGAGCCCACTGTTGGGTAGGGACTGTCTCTATATGTTGCCAACTTGTACTTCCCAAGCGCTTAGTACAGTGCTCTGCACATAGTAAGCGCTCAATAAATACGATTGATGATGATGATGATGACTGCATCTGACCCGATTGGTCTTGACCAGCGTTTAAAACAGCGTTTGACACGTAGTAAGAGCTTAACAAATACCATTAAAACAAAAAAAGAAGAGTGAGGGGATGAGGTAATGGGCCCAAATAATTTGTGGAAGTTCTTGATATGAGTTCATTATGCCACTGCCTTGTATAGCCCCAACTTCAAGACTATTAGTCAACCTCAGCGGCATTAATGCAAGCCAGAGCAGTTCCCCAGAACTGTGAAGTCAGCTTTCCTTGGCTTGGCTTTTGGTGGTTTTGATCATCGCTCCTTGTAGCAGATGGGCAGCTCCGGCGTCTGAACTTTTCCCTTTTCTAGTAAATGTGTAAATTCTAGCCGGAGTTCTCCACCCACAATATCTTTCTACCAAAGTTGCCGTCTGAGATGCTTGGCTGAGTTCGAGAGATAAGATAAATTATTTACTGGATGGAGGTTTCTGATTACTCACTGTATTAGCATTTAGAGCTAAGAGCTCCAACCACTGGGAGCTTGATCAGTTCAGATGCAGCCCATCTGTTTTGTGTGTGTGTGTCTGTGTGTGTGCGTCTCTGTGTGTGTTTTCTTGCCTGGGCAGACCAGGGAGCGCGCAACATCCCACACATACTTTAGGAATGAATTGCCTAAATCCTATGGGTTTTACTGGAAATTCTAGTGAACCACTGTTTTCTTTTATTATTTAAAAAATGCACAGCTGTTAGGGCTTCTCTGAGTACAAACAAAATTCCGAGATTGATTTTCAAAGACGACCCAGAATAATATAGTGGAAAGAGCAGTTTTCAATCTCGCGCGCCATAGTAGCCCCGAATTTAAGCTTCACACTCCAGGAGTAATTTCAAGGGAATGTTATAAGTAAAATGAAGATTTTTTTTTTCTTCCCCTAAGTCAAGGGAGTCTGTTTACAGGAAGAAATAAGTGGAACGCATTCATCACACACCATTTCGGCAAGTCTACTAACAACATTAATAATTACGGATGTAACAAAAGGTTTGCATCTGGGGCCACTCCACAGATTTCTTCCTTTGTAGCTCATGAATATCATTATTAGTTTATATAGGTCCCTAAATGGGCACCAGACAATAGAAGAAATCATCCACCCAAACCAAGCCTTTGCCCTTCTCAGCTTGCAGCCTAAAGGCACAAGTGATACCTTGCATGGGGAATAAGACAACCCAATTACCAAGTGGAAAGTGTCAGAGTAACAGAGAGTATGATGTGATGGAGGGGCAAAAAAACAATTGCTTCTGTTTCCTTATGGTCCTGAGTAATCCATTCAGTAGTTCACCCCACCGCAGACTTGAAAAATGCATTTTAAAAGAGTCTCAAGGATGCTGAAGCAAATTGAAGAGCGTGAGTATGAGTTTGAGGAGTGAGTGTGTGTGTGTGATTTGTTTGATGGTGTTATTATTGTCATAATAATAATAATTGTGGTATTTGTTAAGCGCTTACTACGTGCCAGGCACTGCATTAAGCACCGGGTGAATATAAGTTAATCAGGTTGGACACAGTCCCGGGCCCCACATGGGGCTCACAGTCTAAGTAGGGGAAGAAATGGAATTGAACCCCCATTTTACTGTTGAGGAAACTGAGGCACAGAGAAGTTAAGTGATTCACCCAAGGCCACACACACACACGATTAAACTACATGTACTGGCTCACATGTGATTCAATAGTGTTTTGTGCAAAGTTGAGCACCTCCCTCTATATTATGTACATCACCCTGTGCGCTCAGTGTATGGGCATGCATGTGTGCCAGCACACAAGCGCACACACATATACACATATACACACACATAACCACATAATGATAGCATTTGTTAATCCTTAAACTATTTCCCCCCGGGTGTTTCAGTGGAAAGAGCGCCCAGATTTACCATGGAAAATTGTTGCTGTCTGGCTATGTGGGTTTTTGGACTATCCAGTTCCCGGTGCTTCACAGCTCCCAGCTAGAAGCAATTAAAACGTGTAAAAGTAAAAATGCCACTTGCTACCTGCTCTGTGTCTGTCTGGTAGATTAACCTAGTTTTCGGTCGGATTTTTCTCCCCATCCTACATCAGTTGGAACAAGAGCTGAGGCGGCTTGTCAGCCTCCTGACCCCCTCGGCATCTGTTATTGCAGTTCAGTGCCTCCCAGGGGCTTTCAGGGCAATTTACTGTCCATTTCTTCTGCTTTCTCCTCGCAGCAGGTAGGAGAGCCTTCCCCGGGCTCTGAATCACTCAGCTTGCTAGTGGGGCTCTCCTAAATCAAGGGTGGTCCATCGGTGTCTGCCTGCTTCCTCTTTCTCTCTCCAGTCTGCGGCCTGCTCACGTTTGCAGCAGGCCAGACTGGGGTGTAAATCTCTGAAAAACGGGTGTATACACACACACACACACACACACACGCACCCCTCACTCACTCTCACATCTCACACATACTCACACACAGAGAACTAGGTCCCTGTTTCCCTGTTTGTACATATTTATTACTCTATTTATTTATTTATTTATTTATTTTGCTTGTACATTTCTATCCTATTTATCTTATTTTGTTGGTATGTTTGGTTCTGTTCTCTGTCTCCCCCTTTTAGACTGTGAGCCCCCTGTTGGGTAGGGACTGTCTCTATGTGTTGCCAATTTGTACTTCCCAAGCGCTTAGTACAGTGCTCTGCACATAGTAAGCGCTCAATAAATACGATTGATTGATTGATTGATTGATTGTTTCCAATGTTTCATTTTACACACACACACAAACTGACACCTCAAACCCATCCATGCATATAATAATAATAATAATAATAATAATAATGGCATTTGTTAAGTGCTTAGTATGTTAAGCACTGTTCCAAACGTTGGATGCACACATACACACACACAAAAACAAAAAACAAAAAAAAAAACTAGGCCTCTGGTGTCAAGTCTTCCCGTCCTGTTTGCAATATGCCGCATTTCACAGGGCTTCCCAGAGCCTCTGTAGCATTTTTGGGGGTGGCTTCTCTGGCCGAATGAAGCACAACCTTCCTTGCAAACATCAAAGGATCGGGCTCCAGCCCAGCAAAAACTCGAGCCATCCAGCCTGCAGTCTCTCCGGATGCATTCCAATCTAACCGGGGCTGCCTTGCATGATAATCAGGGCTAATTACTGCTTTATCCCCTGATTGTTGTGCTGGGTCTTTGCAACTGCAGTGTCCCTTTCTCAGCTTTAATTTTTTTTTTCTCCCTCTCATTCTTTAGATCCTTCAATCTCCTGAGATTTTTGTCATTATAATTAGCAAATAGGTGAAAACGGTTGGTATCTGCCTTTGTGGTTTCAGCTCTCAGCACACAAATAGCCGCAATGCCTGTCACAAGATCTTATAATGCACATAGAGCTTCTGAAAGCACTAGATTGATCACTGGGTCCAAGAGTAAGACAAAGGCCATAAAATGATACAAAAAATTTATCTCCCTCTTGCTGTGAAACACATTGGAGACCTATTTAGCCTGGGAGGGAACACTTTTGGAGGAACAGAATGAAGACAGAATTTCTGAATTCTGTTCCCAACTCTGCCTCCTTCAAGTGCCTCAGATTCTCCTCCAATAGATTGAGGGCAAGGATTAGGTCTTCTATTTTATTCTCTCAAGGGCTTAGCACAGTGCTTTGCACACTGCAGGAAATACCATCACTAGTTTCGAGCACTCAGTAAATGCTAATTATTATTTTTACGGTGCTTGTTAAGCGCTTACTATGTGCCATTCATTCATTCATTCAGTCGTATTTATTGAGCACTTACTGTGTGCAGAGCACCGTACTAAGCGCTCGGGAAGTACAAGTTGGCAACATATAGAGACGGTCCCTACCCAACAGCGGGCTCACAGTCTAGAAGGGGGAGACAGACAACAAAACAAAACAGATTACTAGGCGCTGGGGTAGATAGGAGAGAATCAGGTTGGACTCAATCCCTGGCTCGCACAGGGTTCACATTCTAAGTAGGAGGGAGTAGGATTGAATCCTCATTTTACAGATGAAGAAACTGAGGCCAGAGAAGTGAACTGACAGCAGACGAGTGGTGGACGGGGGATTAGAACCCAGGTCCTCTGACTCCGAGGCCTGAGCTCTTTCCACCAGGCCACACTGCTTCCCATTGATTGATTGAAAGGGAATCTGTAGGCCTGGAAGAGATCTCAAGAGATCATCTAGCCCAGTCCACTCCTTCCAGACATCCCAAATAGATTAGAATATCACCTTCGATTTTTAAAAACCACCGCAGTAGGAGATTTGACTCTCCTTTCAAAATCCAATGACCACTGGTGGGAAATACTACTTACTCCCTAACTAGCTGTTGGAGAACAATCAATGGTACTTATTGCGTGATTACTGTGCGCAAAGCCCTATGCTAAACACTTGGAAGAGTACCATACAACAAAATAGATAGACAGGATCCTTTCCCAGGAGGGGTTTACAGGCTAGAGAGAACTGTGAGACCAGAGGAAAAGAGCACTGGCCAGGGGTTCGGAGAATCTGGATTCTAATCCCAGCTCTGCCACTTGCCTGCTGTGTGACATTGGGTCAATCACTTAACTTCCCGGTGCTTCAGTTTCCTCATCCTATTTGGCCTGGGTGTCCCACACAGCAGAGGGTCTCTGTCTGACCCAATTATTGTGTATCTATCCCCCACTTAGTAAGCGTTTAACGAATGCCACCATTTTTTGCATTATGCTTGATGGGATTTAGTCTCAGTCCCTTCAGAATCATCAGCAGCTATCTCAATCAGTATTTAAAACTGTAAGCTCATTGTGGGCAGGGAATGTGTCTACCAACTCTGTTATTTTGCACTCTCCCAAGTGCTTAATAGGGTGCTCTGCCCGCAGTACGCGCTAAGTACAATGGATTGATTAGCTGTGTTGTAGGAACTAAAACATGCCAGTACCTTCATAATGGGGGAAGCAACGTGGCCTAGCTGATAGAGCACAGTCCTGGGAGTCAGAGGGACCTGGGTTTTAATTCCAGCTCTGCTGCTTGGGCAAGTCACTTCACTTCTCTGTGCCTCAGTTACCTCATCTGTAAAATGGGGATTAACACTGTGAGCCCCATGTGGGACAGGGACTGTGTCCAACCTGATTAGCTTGTATCTACCCCGGTGCTTTGACATACAGTAAGCACTTAATAATAATAATAATAATGGCATTTATTAAGCACTTACTATGTGCAAAGCACTGTTCTAAGCACTGACCATTATTATTATTATCTTATCATGATAGTAGGGATAGAAAGAGAAGGTTCATTAGCACAGGAGCCAGAAGTAACTCCTTAAATCAATGCCATCACATCAACTTCTTCTTCACCATCATCATCACCACCACCACCACCATCATCATCATCATCCACAGCTTATATTGAGCACCATCCTTAGGCAGAGTACTGGACTAGACACTTACAACCCTGAAGCCTTGTTGTTACTGATGGCGCCTGAGATGGCATCTTCGGCCACATAGCACAACAACAACAGCAACAACAACAAAAACAACAACAGCAACAATAATAATAATAATATTTTTAAGGGCTTACTCAGTGCCCTTATACTACGTGTTGGGGTAGATATCATCATCATCATCAATCGTATTTATTGAGCGCTTACTGTGTGCAGAGCACTGTACTAAGCGTTTGGGAAGTACAAGTTGGCAACATATATATAGATATAAGGTAGCCTGCCCCTGTTCCACAGTCTAAATTCTATTTAGACTAAATTCTAAATTCTAGACTAAATTCACAGTCTAAATTCTGTGAGACTATTTAGGCTCACAGTCTAAATAGTAGGGAAAATAGGTATTGAATCCCTATTTGACAGATGAGGAAACTGAGGTCCAGAGAAGTCAACTGACTTACCCAAGGTCACTCAGTGTTCAAGCAGTGGGGTCAGGATTAGAACCCAGGTCCTTTGACTCCTAGGCGTGTGCCCTTTCCGCTAGGCCCGCTGCTATACCTTAAGGCTGCCCCATCAATCAATCGTATTTATTGAGCACTTACTGTGTGCAGAGCACTGTACTAAGCGCTTGGGAAGTACAAGCTGGCAACATATAGAGACGGTCCCTACTCAACAGTGGGCTCACAGTCGAGAAAATGGGCTCACAGTCTAGAAAGTGGGCTCACAGTCTAGAAGCCATCCTCTAATGCGGAAAAAACGTTGGGCGATCATAAGAGAACAAGTTGCAGTGTTGTTTTTAACGGCTCTAGAACGTTTTTATATTTCTGGGATCTAGAGGTAAGGAAAGAGTCTTTTAGACTGTGAGCCCACTCTTTTAGACTGTGAGCCCACTGTTGGGTAGGGACTGTCTATATGTTGCCAATTTGTACTTCCCAAGCGCTTAGTACAGTGCTCTGCACATAGTAAGCGCTCAATAAATACGATTGATGATGATGAAAGACTCGTTTTGCTCAGACTGGGAAGTGGAGAAACCTGTGAGAGAAAAGGCCTCATGGGGGAACAATGTAGCCTTATCCTCTGTTTGAAAGGTGCGTTTCGTTGATGAATGGTTCTCCTGATCCAGGGACATTATCTTCCCCATCTTGTAATACTGGGAAAGGAGAGTGGGATCCAGAGGGGCAGTTAGAAGGATGTTGTGGTCACTGAGCTGGATGAGAGGAGGGTTGGCTCAGTGTGGCCTAGAGGATTGAGCCCGGGAATGGGAGTCACAAGGGCCTGGGTTCTAATTCCGGCTCTGCCACTAGTCTGCCGTGTGACCCTGGGCAAGTCACTTAGAGTCTCTGTGCCGCAGTTACCTCAACTGCAAAATGGGGATTCATTCATTCATCCGATCGTACTTATTGAGCACTTACTGTGTGCAGAGCACTGTACCGAGCACTTGGGAGAGTACAACATAACAATAAACAGACACATTCCCTGCCCATTTAAGATTGTGAGCCCCATGTGGGACAGGGACTATGTGCAACCTGATTAGAGAAGCAGCGTGGCTCAAGGGAAAGAGCCTGGGCTCGGGAGTCAGAGGTCATGGGTTCAAATCCCAGCTCTGCCACTTGTCAGCTGGGTGACTTTGGGCAAGTCACCTAACTTCTCTGTGCCTCAGTTCCCTCATCTGTAAAATGGGGATTAAGACTGTGAGCCCCACGTGGGACAACCTGATCACTTTGCGTCCTCCCCAGTGCTTAGAACAGTGCTTTGCACATAGTAAGCATTTAACAAATGCCGTCATTATTATTAGACTGTCTATTATTAGGCTTTTCTAGACTGTGAGCCCCTTGTTGGGTAGGGACCGTCTCCATATCAATCGTATTTATTGAGCGCTTACTGTGTGCAAAGCACTGTACTAAGCGCTTGGGAAGTATAAGTTGGCAACATCGTGGCTCACTGGAAAGAGCATGGGCTTTGGAGTCAGAGTTCATGGGTTCATATGCCGGCTCTGCCAATTGTCATCTGTGTGACTTTGGGCAAGTCACTTCACTTCTCTGGGCCTCAGTTCCCTCATCTGTAAAATGGGGATTAAGACGGTGAGCCCCCCATGGGACAACCTGATCACCTTGTAAACTCCCCAGTGCTTAGAACAGTGCTTTGCACATAGTAAGAGCTTAATAAATGCCATCATTATTATATAGAGACAGTCCCTACCCAACAGTGGGCTCACAGTCCATATGTTACCGACTTGTACTTCCCAAGTGCTTAGTACAGTGCTCTGCACACAGTAAACGCTCAATAAATACGATTGACTGAATTATTATCATCTTCCCCCTCTAGCCTGTGAAGTCGTGGTGGGCAGGGAACACGTCTGCCAACGCTGTTGTAGCGTACTTTTCCCAAGCGCTCAGTACAGTGCTCTGCACACAGTAAGCGCTCAATAAATACAACCGATGGATGGGTTGCCTTGCTTTCTTGAGTCCGGAGCCCACAGGGCAAGTTAATCCCCCTGGTTCCTGCTGAGGGCCAAGGGTACACATTTATGAGTGAGTAAAGTGCCGGCCCTTTGGAGGAGGAGAGTGGGAGAAGGGACAGAGCCTCCCTGGAGTCTCGGGCCATTTCTAATCTGCTTTGTGAATGGAGCTGGAGGGGGAGGGGGGCTCACATGCCTGAAATTCCTTTATCTGGGTGGGCTCTTTCTCTCCAGACTTTCAGGATGTGGGAAATGGAAGATGAAAGAAGCTGCATTTCCAGCCTATCGGGTTACAATGTATAAAACAGAGAGGGAAGGGGTGGGGGGTGGGGGGAATGGTGTTCAGAGAGGGGCCAGAGCTGAGTTTTGGAAGGGGGAGGGAAGAGGGAGAAAGAGAGGGGGAGAGGGAATGCGAGCCAATGAGAGGGACAGAAGGAGAAAGAGAGAAAGAAAGAGGTTTCTGGGGCTTGCAGATCAGGTTGTACATCACATCAGAGCTGTGGAATTTCCTCTATTCTTGGGGGAGGTGGGGGGGGGGGGGGAGAGCTTGTGGAGACGAAGTTGGTTTTAAGGTTAGTCAGCGATGAAGAATAACCCCGAGGCGACTGATTCAGAGTGTTACTAAGTGACTGCTGTTTACAAGCAAAGCCGACTGCAAGGGGGTAGAGGGTGGGAGGTGGGCTATCCATTTCCACCTTCAGATTTCTTCATGAAATCCTGTGACCCATGGGTAGCGTTTATGCAGGAATTTTAGCGTGGCCTAGTGGACGGAGCACCCGCCTGGGAGTCAAAGGGCCTGAGTTCCAAATCTGGCGCTCCGCCACTTGCCTGCCGTGGGACCTTGGCAGGCAATAAATGGCGCTCAATCAATCAATCAATCAATCAATAGTATTTATTGAGCGCTTACTGTGTGCAGAGCACTGTACTAAGCGCTTGGGAAGTACAAGTTGGCAACATATAGAGACAGTCCCTACCCAACAGTGGGCTCACAGTCTAGAAGGGGGAGACAGAGAACAAAACCAAACATATTAATATGTGTTTATTAATATGTTTATTTATAAATCAATATGTTTATTTATATATTTATTGTGTGACCTCAATAAATACGCTTAATAAAAGCGATTGATTGATTGACCTTGGGCACTTCT
Source organism: Tachyglossus aculeatus (assembly GCF_015852505.1). NCBI lineage: Eukaryota > Metazoa > Chordata > Mammalia > Monotremata > Tachyglossidae > Tachyglossus > Tachyglossus aculeatus. Next base: position 16,727,847 of record NC_052072.1, on the reverse strand, counting down.
CTGGGCCTCAGTTACCTCATCTGTAAAATGGGCGTTGAGACTGTGAACCCCATGTAGGCCGTGGACTGTGTCCAACCTGATTAGCCCGTATCTGCCCCAGCGCTTAGTACGGGGCCTGGCACATAGTAAGCGCTTAGCAGGTACCATAAAAAGTAAATACATCCTTGGGGCCTGCAGAGCCAGCGGACCGGCGGGTGGAAGGGTTTGCTTTAATAATAATAATAATAGTGATGGCATTTGTTAAGCGCTTACTATGTGCAAAGCACTGTTCTAAGCGCTGGGGAGGATACAAGGTGATCGGGTTGTCCCACTTGGGGTTCACAGTCTTCATCCCCATTTTACAGACGAGGTAACTGAGGGCCAGAGAAGTGAAGTGACTTGCCCAAAGTCACACAGCTGACAATCGGCGGAGCCAGGATTTGAACCCATGACTTCTGACTCCAAAGCCCGGGCTCTTTCCAGTGAGCCACGCTGCTTCTCTTTAAGGGAACCGATCGAAAGAGCGGGGAGATGGGAGGTGTGAGAGAGTCACAAAGATGGGGAGTGAGTTGGATCCTGGGTGGCTATATCAGGATTCTGTCTTGTGCCTCAAGTGTCTCATGGGGTTGAGGGAAGTATGTGTGAACTGAAGAATTTGTTTCTATTTTTAAACAGCGAATAGCAGAGTTCTGAGAGGAACTAAGTTGTACCTTCTGGCACAGGTAATAATGATAGTAATAATGACAATAACAGAATTTGTTAAGCACTTACTCTGTGTCAAACACCTTATTAAGCTCTGGGACAGATATTAAAGAAGCAGCGTGGCTCAGTGGAAAGAGCACGTGCTTTGGAATCAGAGGTCATGGGTTTGAATCCCGACTCTGCCACATAATAATAATGGCATTTATTAAGCGCTTACTATGTGCAAAGCACTGTTCTAAGCGCTGGGGAGGTTACAAGGTGATCAGATTATGCCACGGGGGGTTCACAGTCTTAACCCCCATTTTACAGATGAAGGAACTGAGGCACAGAGAAGTTAAGTGACTTGCCCTAGGTCACACAGCAGGCAATTGGCGGAGCCAAGACTTGAACCCGTGACCTCTGACTCCAAAGCCTGGGCTCTTTCCACTGAGCCACGCTGCACATGTCTGCTGTGTGACCTTGGGCAAGTCGCTTAACTTCTCAGAGCCTCAGTTACCTCATTTGTAAAATGGGGATGATGACCGTGAGCCCCATGCGGGACAACCTGATCATCTTGTATCCCCCCCAGTTTTTAGAACAGTGCTTTGCACATAGTAAGCGCTTAACAAATGCCATCATCATCATCATCATCATCACCTGAGGTCCCACATTAAGTCCTACATGGGGCTCACAATCCAAGTAGGAAGGAGAACTCCCATTTTGCCCATGAGGGAACTGAGGCACAGGGAAGTGAAGTGACTTGCCCAAGGTCACATAGCAGACAAGTGGCAGAGCCTGGATTAGAACTCGGGTCCTCTGACTCCCAGGCCTGGGGTCTTTCCATTAGGCCACCCTGCTTTTGATTCCACTTGCCCAGTTCAGAGTCCTACCTGAGTTAGTCTGGGTTGCCTTTGGTTTCTAACTTCTAAATCGAATTTTTTTTTTCATGATCATTTAGTTGAGGGAGAGTTTTATTCCACCCAGCCTGCTGGAGCTGGACCTAAGGAACACCGGTAATAATAATAATCATTATACTATTTGTTAAGCGCTTACTATGTGCCAGGGACTGTACTAAGCGATGGGGTTGATACAAGCGAGTCGGGTTGGACACAGTCCCTGTCCCTCGTGGGGCTCACAGTCTCAATCCCCGTTTTACAGATGAGATAACTGAGGCACAGAGAAGTGAAGTGACTTGTCCAAGGTCCCACAGCAAACTAGTGGCGGAGCCAGGACTAGAACCATGACCTTCGCTCACTGGAAAGAGCCCGGGCTTTGAAGTCAGAGGTCATGGGTTCAAATCCCGGCTCCACCAACTGTCAGCTATGTGACTTTGGGCAAGTCACTTCACTTCTCTGTGCCTCAGTTACCTCATCTGTAAAATGGGGAGTAAGACTGTGAGCCCCACGTGGGACAGCCTGATCACCTTGTAACCTCCCCAGCGCTTAGAACAGTGCTTTTCATATAGTAAGCGCTTAACAAATACCATTATTATTATTATTCTTATTGTGCTCTCTCCACTACACCATGCTGCTTCTGATGGGTTACAAGTTGACGGTAGAGGGTCACAGTACTTTGTGAGTGTTGGAGACAACAGGACAGCAAAAATATTAGATTTTGCCCTACCAAGGAATGCCCACTATACCAGAGATCACGAAGGGATTGAAGGATCAGAGGTGTCCAGAACGTGTCTACCAACTCTGTTGTATTATACTTTCCCAAACTCTTAGTATAGTGCTCTGCACAGAGTAAGTTCTCAGTAAATACCATGGATAGATTGCTCTTTGCAGTAAAGAAATGTTTTCCTTAAATTCTCTCTGAGCCATTTTTAAAAATTTCTTTCTGATCGTTATTTCTGTTTAAGAGCACACTTGGAAACGTGCTTTAAATGTGAAGATTAACTTTCGTGTGGATTTAGTTTAAAGCTGAAGCAAGTTAAGGCCAACTGATCAATCAGTAGTATTCACAGAGTGCTTACTCTGTGCAGAGCCCTGTATTAAGAATTTAGGAGAGCAATAATAATAATTACAATTATGGCATTTACTAAGCACTTACTATGTGCCAAGCACTATTCTAAGTTCTGGGGTAGCTACCAGGTAATCAGGTTGTTCCATGTGGGGCTCACGGTCTTAATCCCCATTTTACAGATGAGGTAGCTGAGGCACAGAGAAGAATAATAATAATAATCGTGATATTTGTTAAGCTCTTACTTTGGGTCAAGCACTGTTCTAAGTGCTGGGGTAGATACAAGGTAATCAGGTTGGACACAGTCCCTGTCCCACATGGGGCTCTCAGGCTTACCCCCCATTTTACAGATGAGGTAACTGAGGCACAGAGATGTTAAGTGATTTGCCCAAGGTCACACAGTAGACAAATGGCCAAGCTGGGATTAGAATCTATGTCCTCTGACCACGAAGCCCGTGCTCTTGCCATTAGCCATGCTGCTTCTCTTGTACAATACAAACCCTCTTCTCAAGGAGTTTAGCATCTAAAGAGGGAGATCGACCCTAATAAAAATGGCAGATGGAGGGGCAGTGCAAAAGAATTTAAAGATAAAAATTTCTACCAATTCTGTTATATTGCTCTCTCCCAAGCGCTACTGTGTTCTGCAAACAGTAAGCGTTCAATAAATATGGCTAACTAAAGAGCACGGATCTAGGAGACAGAGAACCTGGGTTCTAATTCCAGCTCTGCCACTTGACTGCTGGATGACCTTGGGCAAATCACTTAACTTCTCTGTACCTCAGTTTCCTCATCAATCAATCATATTTATTGAACCCTCAACTGTGTGCAGGCACTGTACTAAGCACTTGGGAGAGTATAATATAGGATGTAAAAGAGAGAATTAATGCCACTTAGACTAAGAGCCTCCTGTGGGTCATGGAACACAGGAAGTCTCTTTGTGGGATGTATTTACCCCAGCAATCAGACCAGGGCTTGACACAATAATAATTGTGGTATTTGTTCAGTGTTTATTATATGCCAGGCACTGTACTAAGCTCTGGGGTGGATTGCAAACAAATCGGTTTGAACTCATTCTGTGTCCCACATGGGGATCCCAGTCTTATAAACACTGAACAAATATTATTATTGTTGTTGTTGTTATATGCCTTGGGAGGGTAGGAGAGGGTAAGCCTCCCCTTTCCTCTTCTCCCACTCCTTCTGCATTGCCCTGACTTGCTCCCTCTGTTCTTCCCCTCTCCCATCTTCACTGCACTTATGTACATATCTGTCATTTTTTAATATATATTTTAATGTTTGTCTCCCCCCTTCTAGACTGAAAGCTCATTGTGGGAAGGGAATGTGTCTGTTTATTGTTGTATCACATTCTCCCAAGCACTTAGTACAGTGCTCTGCATACGGTAGGTGCTCAATGAATGAATGAAAGAAATGAATAGCTAAGAGCAGCTGGTGGAGGGGTCTAGAAGGCGATGTGCAGCTCTCAGCAGAGCACAGCCGGCCTGTGGTTTCCCAATTTAGTCTAGCAGTATCCCGGTACCTCCATTTCCAGCCCTACATGACTAGCGGATTATATGAACTGGACCGTCTCTGTTGGGGCCGGCTCGGAAGGGTGCATCGCATCTTTACTAGAGCAATGGACTGGCCATCGGAGCTTCTGGAGTTTGATCCCAGATTCTCCATCATCATCATCATCAATCGTATTTATTGAGCGCTTACTATGTGCAGAGCACTGTACTAAGTGCTTGGGAAGTACAAATTGGCAACATATAGGGACAGTCCCTACCCAACAGTGGGCTCACAGTCTAAAAGGGGGAGACAGAGAACAAAACCAAACATACTAACAACATAAAATAAATAGAATAGATATGTACAAGTAAAATAAATAAATAAATAAATAAATAGAGTAATAAATATGTACAAACACATATACATATATACAGGTGCTGTGGGGAAGGGAAGGAGGTAAGATGGGGGGATAGAGGGGGGGCGAGGGGGAGAGGAAGGAAGGGGCTCAGTCTGGGAAGGCCTCCAAGGTCACCACTCATTCGGTGACCTTGAGCGAGTCACTTAAAGATCAATGAGACAATACAAGTGGAAGAGTTCTGAGCTCTCGAGCAGGAAAGCACTTGGTGAATCCAGAATATTAATACCGTATTATTATTGTCCTCGGGGGCCCAGGAGGAACCTAGCCAGCCCACTTTACTTTGGACCCCAGGGGCTTCACAAATGAATGCTTATAGTTTTATTTCTGAAATGCAGCATATTAAACCACAGTAAGAAGAGAGTATGATGGGCATCAGGCCTACCATTTACAAGTACTAGGAAAATAGCTATGGCCCGTTTGGAGAAATTGACACTTCAACTTCCCACGCGAGCCTATCATTTTTTTTTAATGGAGTTTGTTAAGTGCTGATTGTGTGCCAGACACTGTACTAAGAGCTGGGATACATTCCTACGCATACATATGGATATATATATATATATTTCTATGTATTTATATTGATGTCTGTATACTTGTTTTGATGTCTGTCTCCCCCCTTCTAGACTGTAAACCCATTTAATGGGTTTAATGGAGTTTGTTTTTTTTTAATGGAGTTTGTTAAGTGCTGATTGTGTGCCAGACACTGTACTAAGAGCTGGGATACATACCTACGCATATATATATTTCTATGTATTTATATTGATGTCTGTTTACTTGTTTTGATGTCTGTCTCCCCCCTTCTAGACTGTAAACCCATTGTGGGCAGGGATTGTCTCTCTTTATTCATTCAATTGTATTTATTGAGCACTTACTGTGTGCAGTCACTGTACTTAATTGCTGTACTGTACTTTCCAAGCTCTTAGTACAGTGCTCTGCACAGTAAGCACCCAACAAATACGATTGATTGAATGAATGAATGCATACAAGCTATTTGGGTTGGGCAGAGTTCATGACCCCCATGGAGTTCATATTCTTAAACCCCAATTTATTCATTTATTCATTCGTTCAATCAATTGTATTTATTAAGCACTTACTGTGGGCAGACCCCTGCCCACAATAAGCTTAGAGTCTTGGGGGGGGAGATGGACATCGATACAAATAAATAAAATTACAGATATATATGTAAGTGCTGTGGGGCTGGAGGGTGATGGGGTGACGGGGGGAGCAAAGAGAGACAGGGAGATGCAGAAGGGAGTGGGAAATGAGGAAAAGTGGGACTTAGTCTGGGAAGACTTCTTGGAGGAGATGTGCCTTCAATAAAGCTTTGAAGGTGGAGAGAGTAATTGTCTGGCAGATTTGAGGAGGGAGGGCATTCCAGGTCAGAGGCAGGACGTGGGCCAGAGGTCGGCGGCAAGATAGGAGAGATCGAGGCCCAGTGAGAAGGTTAGCACCAGAGGAGCGAAGTATGTGGGCTAGGTTGTTGAAGGAGAGAAGAGAGGTGAGGTAGGAGGGGGCAAGGTGATGGACTGCTTTAAAGCCAAAAGTGAGGAGTTTTTGTTTGATATGAAGGTGGTTAGGCAACCACTAGAGATTTTTGAGGATGGGGGTGACATGTCCTGAAAGTCTTTTGTAGAAAGATGATTTGGGCAGTGGCGTGAAGTATGGACTGGAGTGGGACGAGGGAGGAGGTTGGGGGTCAGCAAGGAGGCTGATGCAGTAATCTAGGCGGGATAGGATGAGTGATTGTATTAGCGTGGTAGCAGTTTGGAAGGAGAGGAAAGGACAGATTTTAGCAATGCTGTGAAGGTGGGACCAACAGGATTTGATGATGGATTGAAAATGTGGGTTGAATGAGAGAGAGGAGTCAAGGGTAATGCCGAGGTAATGGGCTTGTGAGACGGGAAGGATGGTGGTGCCATCTACAGTGACGGGAAAGTCAGGAAGAGGACAGGGTTTGGGTTGGAAGATAAGGAGCTCTGTTTTGGACTTGGTTTGCACATGGCCACACAGCAGACAAATGGCAGAGTGGGGATTAAAACCCAGGTCCTTCTGACTCCTAGGCATGTGTTCTTTCCACTAGGCCATGCTGCTTCTCTTATTTGTACCATAGAGTGGGTAGGTAAATGGGTCAGATCTCAGCACTACATTAACCTCCCTAAATGCCAGACCACCACTCTATCCACTTTCAAAGCATTATTATTAAGGTCACATCTCCTCCAAGAGGCCTTCACCGACTAAGCCTTCATTTCCCTGGCTCGCTATCCCTTGTGTCATCTCTGCACTTGGATCTGTGACCTTTGGACATTTGATATTCACCTCCCAACCCCGCCCCACAGCACTTATGTACATATCTCTAAATTATATCTTATAAATTCCATGGGTTAGTGAATAGAACTCAGTCCTGAGAGTCAGAAGGACCTGGGTTCTAAATCCTGGCTCCACCACTTGTCTGTTGTGTGATCGTGGACAAGTCACTTCATTTCTCTGTGCCTCAGTTCCCTCATCTATAAAATGGAGCTTAAGATTGGGAGCCCCATGTGGGACAGGGACTGTGTCCACCCTGATCATCTTGTGTCTACCACAGTGCTTAGAACAGTGCTTGAGCCATAATAAGCACCCAACAAATACCATTATTATTATTTATTCATATTAATGTCTGTCTCCCCCTCTAGACTGTAAGCTTGTTATGGGCGGGGACTGTATCTACTAATTCAAGCAGCGTGGCTCAATGGAAAGAGCACTGGCTTTGGAGTCAGAGGTCATGGGTTCAAATCCCAACTCCGCCACTTGTTAGCTGGGTGACTTTGGGCAAGTCACTTAACTTCTCTGGGCCTCAGTTCCCTCATCTGTAAAATGGGGATGAAGACTGTGAGCCCCCTGTGGGACAACCTGATCACCTTGTAACCTCCCCAGTTCTTAGAACAGTGCTTTGCACATAGTAAATGCCTAATAAATGCCATCATCATTATTATTATTACTCTCCCAAGTACTTAGTTCTGTGCTCTGCACAAAGTAAGTGCTCAATAAATACTATTGAATGAATGAATGAATGAATAAATATTCACTGATGGATTAATTGATGTGGGAGTCAGCCAGTTTTGAACGTAAGGAAGTAATCACATGGTCAACTCTGGCCTGGAAATGTCCTTCTTTCTTGAAATTCCGACAAGGAGAAAATACATTTTCAATCAAATAGGGTACTGCCAGGGCCTGGATTTGGCATGATAGAGTGTGGAAAAGCCAAGGATTTGGGCCTATGACCTGGGACAGGACTTCCAAGTTCTTGTCTTTTGGGTAGAGAGAGAGGCCTAGTGGAAAATGCCCGGAACTGGGAGTCTGAGAACCTGGCTTCTAATCCTGGCTCCGCCACTTGTCTGCTGTGTGGCTTTGTTCAAGTCACCTAACTTCTGTCTGCCTCAGTTTCTGCAAAATGGGGATCCAATATCTGTTCGCCATCCCCTTTACACTGTGAGCCCCATGTGGGATATGGACTGTGTCCAACCTGATTATTTTGTATCTACCCCAGTGCTGAGTATCGTGCTTGGCATATGGTAAGTCTTAACAAGTACCAATAAAACAAAACAAAACAAAGCAAAATAAAACAAACAAACAAAAAAAAACTAAGCATTGTGCATGTACCAGTGGTCAACTGAGCATTGCTGGGCATTTTATTTTATGGTATTAAGTGCTTACTATGTGTCAGACACTGTACTAAGTGCTGGGGTAGATATGAGATAATCAGATTGGACACAGTCCTTGTCTTGTTGGGACTCATGGTCCAAGTGGGAAGGAGAACAGATATTGAGTTCTCATTTTGCAGATAACTGAGGCACAGAAAAGTGAAGTGACTTGCCCAAGGTTGCATAGCAGACAAGTGGCAGATCAAGGATTAGAACCAATGACCAATAACTCCTAGGCCCGTGCTCTTTCCACTAGGCCATGCTGCTTCTCAAGTTTATCCTGCACGCTGGAGGGACAGTCATTCATTCATTCAGTTATATTTAATTGAGCCCTTACTGTGTGCAAAGCACTGTACTAAGCACTTGGGAGAGTAAAATACAATAATAGACAAATTCCCTGCCCACAAGCAGAACATGGAGGGTGGATAGTCACATCTCTGAACATGAAAAAGTCACTTGTTTTGTTAGGGCTGAATTAATTAATCTCACGTTGCAGGGCTCTAACATGGGGTTGCCTTTAGTGGTTAAATGATTAAAATCGGAGGCTTTACCACAGGGCCAGGATTATGTTGTCTGAAGAGGAGGGAGACCAGGAAAATTAGGGTTATCCAAGTGCGGGATGACGGAGGACCTGGATGGAATCCAGAGGAAAGGGGGAAGGAAAGAGATAGTCTCTCTCTATGCACTGTTGCTCTTTATGTTTGCACACGCTGAGGATCTTGCTGAATGTGATGTGGAGACTACCTTTATGCGTGGGTGTGGTGATTGGAATGACAATGACTCCTGAAGGGAAAAGTAATAGGTTTTGAATGTGTTGGAACATGTCTTCCACCTCTGTTGTACTGTCCCAGGTGCTTATTACAGGGTTCTGCATATAGTAAACACACAAAAGATACCATTGATTGGTTGCTCAAAGGACTCACAGACCACACTGAACTTCCAAGTCTGATATCCTGGAGATGCTTCTGCTTAGGATGGGAAAGCAGAGGGACTCTTCTTATTTTAATTTGAGCTTGAGATGTGTTTCTTTTTTCTAATGGTATTTGTTCAGCTCTTCCTATGTGCTGGGGCAGATAGAAATAATCAGGCTGGACACAGTCCATTAGCACACGGGGCTCACCGTATTAATCCCCATTTTACAGATGAGGTAACTGAGGCCCAGAGAAGTGAAGCGACTTGTAGACGTCACGGTTGAGCTATGGGCAGGCTGCAGGGGACCCCAGTGAGAATGTGCTCTGTTGAGTGACAGAGATAGAAGCCAGACCAGAAGGGATAAACGTGGGAGACAGAGGAGAGGAGCCAGAAGAAGTGGGAGGGTCCGGGACCTTGGAAGTCCATGGGAGGATGGAGACAGGTCAGTAACTGGACCGAATAATCAGGCTAAGTGACGGATGAAATAGACCAAAGGAGTTCCCTCCCCCACCCCAAATTCCCTTTTTTCCCAACTCCCAACATCCAAAGAGTCTCTTTGGATGGAAAAAAGAAAAAAAAGAAAAAATGTCCGGCAGATAAGTGGGAGAATTGGTGTACTTCAAAGCAGTGTGACCTTGTCAGTCAGTCAGTTATATTTACTTAGCACTTACTGTGTGCAGAGCACTGTATTAAACGCTTGGGAGGGTGGAGCAAGGGCCTGGCAGTCAGAAGGACCTGGGTTCTAATCCTGACTCTGCCTCTTGTCTGCTGTGTGACCTTGGACAATTCACTTCACTTCTCTATGCCTCAGTTTCCTCATCTGTGAAATGGGGATTGAGACTGTTAGCCCCACCTAGTACAGGAACTGTGTCCAACCCGATCTGCTTGTATCCTCCACCCCAGCGCTTAGTACAGTGACTGGCACATAGTAAGGGCTTAACAAATGCCATAATTATTATTATTATTATTACCTGAGTGACCTTGGGCCAGTCACTTGCCTGGGTGACCATAGGCCAGCCACTTAACTTCTTTGGGCCTCAGTTTCCTCATCTGTAAAAGGGGAATTAAATGCCCCCTCCTTAGACTGTGAGCCCCGTGTGGGACAGGGAGGGACTGTATCCAACCCGATGATCTTTCATTTATCCTAGCACGATGCTTGACCCTTAACGAATTCCCCCCAAAATGATTAACGATTCCATGGAGGGCAAAGGATCTAAGCAGGAGAGGCTGAGACACATGATACTGCATAATCCACCCAACTCTGCCTCCAGCAGCCCATGAGCTGAGCTCAGAAGCCTAAGTATTAGTTATGTTAACGAGGGCAGTCTGACCCAACTCATAAATGTATTTATGTAACTATTCATTTGGTATGAAAAATTCTCCTCAAGTAAACGAGGCTGTTTTTAAAAGAAAAGCAGGAGGGAGATGAGGGATTTAAGAAAAGGGGTTGGAGCCCCACCTCGGGATTGTTGAGAAATCATCAATGATATTGACTGAGCACTTTACTGTAGGGAAAGCCCTGTACAAAGCATTTGGGAGATGAGAGAAGTGTCTCTATGGTTAGCAAAGGCCTCTTTCTTTTCTGAAGGAAATGGCTCTCTTACTTTCCCCATCCCTCTCATCTTCCCTCCCTTGTTCTCTACTTTTTTCCCTCTCTGGGAGGCAATTCTCCTGGGGATGAATAAATGAGTAATCTATCTATTTCTATTATTATCTGTCTTCCCGTCTAGACCGTAAATTTACCGTGGACAGGGAACGCGTCTACCAACTCTGTTGTATTGTACTCTCCCAAGTGCTTCGTACAGTTCTTTGCAATTAAATATGATTGACCGATTTTTTTTAAAGGATATTTGTCAAGTGCTTGCTATGTACCAGACACTGTACTAAGCTCTGGGGTAAATACAAACTAAGCAGGTTAGACACAGTCCATGTCCCATGTGGGGCTCACAGTCTTAACCCCCATTTTGCAGGTGGGGTAACTGAGGTGCAGAGAAGTGAAGCGACTTGTCCAAGGTCACACAGCAATAGAACCTAGGTCCTTCTGATTCCTGGGCTCTAATCGACTGTGCGAGAAGAAACAGTCAGTCAATCAATCAATCAATCGTATTTATTGAGTGCTTACTGTGTGCAGAGCACTGTACTAAGCACTTGGGAAGTACAAGTTGGCAACATATAGAGACAGTCCCTACCCAACAGTGGGCTCACAGTCTAGAAGGGGGAGACAGAGAACAAAACCAAACATATTAACAAAATAAAATAAATAGAATAGACATGTACGAGTAAAATAGAGTAATATGTACAAACATATATACAAAACCAAACATATTAACAAAATAAAATAAATAGAATAGATATGTACAAGTAAAATAAATAAATAAATTAATAGGTCAAGGTAGAGTCTGTGAGCTGGCGATGCCAGGATTGCCTTCCCGGGTTGGCACAGCACAGTTTATCTGTCGGAATCCCTTCCGCTTTTCCAGGCTGGAGCTGGGGGCCCTGGGCAGTCCAGGGAGTTGTGCCAGATACTGGGGGTGGCGGAGGCGGGAGGCGATGTGTCCTGAAGGAGCAGAATGGGTTTAATTACAATCAATACAATCATTTAATTGTATTTATTGAGCGCTTACTGTGTGCAAAGCACTGTATTAAGCACTTTGGAGATTACAATACAACAATACACAAATTCCCCGCCCACGACAAGTTTACCCCTCTTTCATTTCCAGTTGAGGAAACAGCAGGTCCAGGTCTGGGCCTAGTTTGAAACTACAGCAGGTAGTTGGGGACTGTGATTGAACCGTTTTTGCTGTAGCTACCCCTGTGCTTAAGACAGTGTGTGGCACAAGGTAAGCCCTAAGAAAATACCGTAATTATTGTTCATTGGTATTACTTTTGGGTTCTTAATGCTCTCTGGGCTCTAGAACGATGCTGCTCGTGAGTCGACCACTTCTATCTCTCCTCGCCCCTCACTCTCTTCACAGATCCCTCCCATTCCCACCTCCTTTCTCCACCTCTGTTGCCACCTCACCCCAAGGCTGGTCAGTCATTTGGCTTCGCCGAGGTGGGGAAGAATTTGTGGCCCACCTCTGTTCCAAAAGCCAAAATTATGTCAATCAATCAATCAATCGTATTTATTGATTGATTGATTGATTGACATAATTATGTCCTGCTACGGGCACCCGCAGTGAAATGTAGTGACCCCCTAAGGCAGCCTATTTGAACCCTGACCTTTCAGTGGTCCTTAGAGGAGACCCTAACCTCTCTTCCCCTTTCACTAGGGCCGCTGTGATATCCTCCCAAGCCCTGCACCGACTTGGGCTGACCTCTTTTACATTTTTCATTGCCACGGCTCTCTCCAAGATTGCCTCAGTCCTTGACCCTCTCAGTAAGGCCTGCCTCAATCAGTCAATCAATCCATCATATTTATTGAGCACTTACTGTGTGCAGAGCAAGCACTGTACCAAAAGCTTGGGAAAGAACAATATAACAGAGTCGGTAGACAGATTCCCTGTCCGCAAGGAGCTTACAGTCTAAATTGCCTTCCCCACAAGATCTTCTAACCATTCTCCCACCTCTTCTGTCATCAACTTAAACAAAAACCTAAAATAGACCCCGCAAAGGTGGGGGAAAAGAGCAAAATGTGGGTCCCAAAGGGTTTTAAAAAATGAAATAGCTTGCATCTGTGTCCTTGCCATAGCACAAATATGTTTCTTTAATCTTTCATTCATTCATCCCATCATATTTATTGAGCACTTACTGTGTGCAGAGCACTGTACTAAGTGCTCGGGAAAATACAATACAGCAATAAAGAGAGACAATCCCTGCCCAAAATGAGCTCACAGTCTGGGTGGGGGGCAGGGGGAGAGACAGACATCAATACAAGTAAACAGATGTCAATATAAATAAATAAAATTACAGATATATACATAAGTGCTGGGGGCAGGGTGATGTGGAAAAAGCAAAGGGAGCAAGTCAGGGCATTGCAGAAAGGGGTGGGAGTTGAGGAAAAGTGGGACTTAGTCTGGGAAGGCCTCTTGGAAGAGATGTGCCTTCATTAAGTCTTTGAAGAGGGGAGAGTATTTGGAGGATTTGAGGAGGGAGGGCATAATCTACTTTAGAATGTAAGCTTTTGGTAGACAGCCCCATGCCTTTTAAGCTCAAGTCCAGTAGAGCGCTGAGCCCAGTATGAGCTCATTGTGGGCAGGAATGTGTCTATTTGTTGTTACATTTTACTCTCCCAAGCACTTAGTACAGGACTTTGCACACAGTAAAGGCTCAATAAATACAATTGAATGAATGTGAGCCCACTTTCTAGACTGTGAGCCCACTGTTGGGTAGGGACTGTCTCTATATGTTGCCAACTTGTATTTCCCAAGCGCTTAGTACAGTGCTCTTCACACAGTAAGCGATCAATAAATACGATTGATTGAGTGAATGAAAGATAAAAGAAGCAAACCTGTGCTAGGACAGGGACACAAACAGACATAAGCTATTTCATGTTAAGTGCTCAATAAATATGATTGAATGAATGGATGAATGTAATAATAATAATGATAACTTTGGTAATGGTTAAGCACTTACTATGTGCCAAGCACTGTACTGGGCTCCAGGATGGATACACGCAAATCGGGTTGGACACAGTTCTTGTCCCGGGGGTGGGTGGGGGCTTACAGTCTCAATCCCCGTTTTACAGATGAGGGAACTGAGGCATAGAGAAGTGAAGGGGCTTGCCCCAGTGGAAGAGCCGGGATTAGAACCCATGACCTTCTGACTCCCAGTCCCGGGTTCTATCTACTACGGAAAGCTGCTTCCCTATAATGTACCCCACATACGCCCTCAGTGACAATTTGTGGATACTCTGTTTCACATTTCCCTGTCTGTAAAATAGGTCTCATAGTTCCGGCAGCAGGAGATTGCTCTAAGGATAATAATGGAGGTACTTGTAAAGTACTTATTATATGCTAAGCACACATAATCAGGTTAGACACAATCCCTTTCCCACACAGGGCTCACAGTGTAACAATAATAATACGTGTGGTATTTATTAAACGCTTTCTTTGTGCCAAGCACTGTACTAAGTGCTGGGGTGGATACAAGGAAATCCGGTTGGACACAGTCCCTCTCCCACATGGGGCTCATGGTCTCAATCCCCATTTTACAGATGAAGGAACTGAGGCAAAGAAAAGTGAAGTGACTTGCCCAAGATCACACAGCAGGCAAGATCAATCAATCAATCAATCATATTTATTGAGCACTGTACTAAGCGCTTGGGAAGTACAAGTTGGCAACATATAGAGACGGTCCCTACCCAACAGTGGGCTCACAGTCTAAAAGATGAGAAGCAGCAAGGGTTAGTGGATAGAGCATGGGTCTGGGCAGCAGAAGGGTTCTAATCTCAGCTCCACCACTTTCCTGCCTTTTGACCTTGGGAGAGCCACTTACCTTCTCTGTGCCTTAGTCCCCCCACCCCCCCAGCCGTAAAATGGGGATTGACGCAGTGAGCCCCACTCAGGACATGGATTGTGTGCAACCTGCTCATTTCGCATCTACCTCAGGGCTTAGTACAGTGCCTGACACATAGTAAGCGCTTAACGAATACGATAAAAAAAATACAGTAGCAGAGTCAGAATCAGAACCCAGGTCTTCCGACTCCAAGGCCCGCTCGCTTTCCAGCAGGCCACGCTGTTTCCCGATGAATCGGTTAAAGGCTGAGCTCTCCAAAAAGGAAAAGAGGCGAGTGGTGTTTTAGGATTCTTAAGCCCTTGCCCTGGAAGTGGAAACTGCTGTCAGCTTCCAAAAGTCAGCGTGAGTCCTAGGGGACAGAACCGGAGCTTGGGAGCTGCCCGGCCGGTCTGTGGAGGGCTTCCCTGAGCTGCCCTTTGACCTTAGCAGATGAACTACGAGTGAGGGTGACATCAGGGAAACATTTTATCCTTTGTGAGATCAGCCTTTCTATTTTAAAATTCCCCAGTCACAAGACGACAGCCCCCCCGAGAAAAACAAGCACACTTGTTGCTTGTTAGCAGGTGACCTGCCCTTGGCTTTGATTCTTCCAGAAGTCAGTTTAGTGCCTGGAATTCCAGGAGCTCGGCTGGCATGCCCATTTAAGGTGTGGTCGCTGGATCGGGCTGGCCTTGTTTATCCATTCCCCTCCTGACAGTAAAGGGGAAGCAGGGGAGAACTCCCTACAGGGAAAAGTGTTGAATGCATGGCTAGCAGAATCACCCAATTCATAGGGGGCCAACACCCCTTTATTTCAGAAGCACCCTTTACTCACCTCTCCTTCAGGCCCACATCACTTATGTTAGTAGCTGTTACATTTTGTGCTTTGCACACAGTAAGCACTTATTAAATGCCATCTTTTTTTACTTATTTATCCATTCATTCATTCAATGGTATTTATTGAGCGCTTATCATGTGCAGTGCACAGTACAAAGCGCTTGAGAGAACACAGTGCAGCAATAAACCGACAGTCCCTGCTCACAACAAGCTTACAGTCTAGCGGGGGGCGGAGATAGGCATCAATACGAATACCTGTATATATGTGTATATGTTTGTACATATTTATTACTCTATTTATTTTACTTGTACATATCTAGTCTATTCATTTTATTTTGTTGGTATGTTTGGTTTTGTTCTCTGTCTCCCCCTTTTAGACTGTGAGCCCGCTGTTGGGTAGGGACTGTCTCTATATGTTGCCAACTTGTACTTCCCAAGCGCTTAGTACAGTGCTCTGCACACAGTAAGTGCTCAATAAGTACGATTGATTGATTGAATAAATGTTACAATTATATGCACAAGGGCCGTGGGGCTGGGAGAGGGGAAGAACCAAAGCAGCAAGTCATCTTCTAGACTGTGAGCCCACTGTTGGGTAGGGACCGTCTCTATATGTTGCCAACTTGTACTTCCCAAGTGCTTAGTACAGTGCTCTGCACACAGTAAGCACTCAATAAATACGATTGATTGGTTGATTGATCTATATTAATAGCCGTCTCTCCCTCTAGACAGTAAGTTGGTTGTGGTCGGGGAACGGGTCTACCAACATTGTTGTGCTGTTCTCTCCCAAGCGTTCTGCACACAGTAAGCACTCAATAAATACCACTGACTGATTGACTGAATGCAGAGACAGCATCATCTTTATCTGTTTTCATTTTCCTGCTCCTGGTGAATGACAATACGAATGTCCAGAACTGAAAACATACTCAAAATGCCTTTCCTCCCTTCAGTTGGGAATGCAGCCTGGGTGGCAGAAAGGATGAATTCTTCAAGACAGCTGGGTTCCCGCTGGCTAGCCCGGTGGCTAACATAGATGGTTGTCTCCGGCATGGCCATTGATGCTCTGGGTGAGCTTGGCCAGATGATTTTCTCTTTGGGCTTGGATTTTCTGATAGTACAGTGGGGAGAAGAACTTCTCCCCCACTCCCTCAAAGGGATGTTGTGAAAAATGATCAATCAGTTATATTTACTGAGCACTTAGTATGTGCAAAACACTGTACTAAGTGCTTGGGAGTGTACAATACCACAGAGTTGACAAGGCATTTTCTCTGTCTACAGTCTAGAAGGGGAGACAGACATTAATACAAATAAATTATGGCTATGTGTGCAAGTGTTGTGGGGCTGAGAGAGGAGTGAATTAAGGGCGCAAATCCAAGTGCAAAGGAAATGCAGAAAGGAGTATGAATGAGATGAATGAGATAATGTCATGGATAGAGCAAGGACCTTGGAGTCAGAAGGTCATGGGTTCTAATCTCAGCTCTGCCACTGGTCTGCTGTGCGACCCTGGGCAAGTCACTTCACTTCTCTGGGCCTCAGTTACCTCATCTGTAAAATGGGGACTGAGGCTGTGAGCCCCACTTGGGATAGGGGGGCTGTCCAACCTGATTTGCTTGTATCCACCCCAGAGCTTAGTACAATGCCTGGCACATAATAAGCATTTAACAAACATCACTAATCATCATCATCATCTCCCCTTCTAGACTGTAAGCTCACTGTGGGCAAGGTATTTGTCTGTTTGTTGTTATATTGTACTCTCCCAAGCACTTAGTACAGTGCTCTGCACAAAGTAAGCACTCAGTAAATATGACTGACTGACAATCAGCATGATTCTTCTTCCAGTCCCCCTACAGACAGCAGTTTTGCATGAATGACATGGGCAGGGCCAGTTTGTGTTAATGGGGGAATGGAAATCAATCAATCAATCAATCAATCAATCAGTCATATTTATTGAGCGCTTACTGTGTGCAGAGCACTGTACTAAGCGCTTGGGAAGTACCAGTTGGCAACATATATCACTCAGAGGAAATCACCCAGAGGGCAAGCCTTTTTTAAAAAATATTTGTTACGTATTTATTATGGACCAGGACTGTACTAAGCACGAGGGTGGATACAAACTAATCAGATTGGACAGTCCCTGTTCCACACCACATAGGGCTCCCAGTCTCAATCCCCATTTTACAGATAACTGAGGCACAGAGAAGTTAAGTGACTTGCCCAAAGTCACACAACAGACAAGTGGTAGAGCCAGGACTCTACCGGATCCATGTTCTATCCAGTAGGCCACACTGCTTCTCAAAGGCTTGGGGTGGGATGAGACTGGTGGTTGCAGATAATAATAACAATAATAATAATGGTATTTGTTAGCACTTACTATGTGCCAGGCACTGTACTAAGCGATAGGGTGGATACAAGCAAACCAAGATGGACACAGTCCCTGTCCCATGTGGGGCTCACAGTCTCAATCCCCATCTTACAGAGGAGGTAACTGAGGCCCAGAGAAATAAAGTGACTTGCCCAAGGTCACACAGCAGACAAGTGGCAGAGCCGGGATTAGAATCATGACCTTCTGATGCCCAAGCCCGTGCTCTATCCACTATGCCATGCTGCTTCCCATTGCTTTGAGGCTATTCGTTTACACTTTCCACTGGTCCTTGACCACTGGGGGTTGGGGGGACGATTTGGTGAGGGGCATCAGAAGTGCTCGGAAAAGTGAAGATCTCCCCGACAATTCCTCGAGGCCGATTTTGGAAGCTCTTTCGGGGACCCTGAGCCCGCCATTTGCTTGGGGGTGGGGGGAGCTGCTTGGGCACCTTGGCACAGAACTTGGCACACAGGTGTCAGTGATGCCAAGGATGGGGCCAAGGACTTCCAGTCCATCAATCAATCAGTAGTATTTCTTCAGGACCTACTGTGTTCCGAGTGTTGTACTGAGAGGCAGCGTGGCTTAATTGATAGAGCACCGGCCTGGAGTCAGAAGGCCCCAGGTTCGAAATCCAGGCTGTGCACCCTGTCTGCTGAGTGATCTTGGGCGACCCACTTAACCTTGCAGTTACTTCATCTGTCAAATGGGGATTAAGACTGTGAGCTCCATGTGGGACATGGACTGGGTCCAACTTGATAATCTTGTATCTACCCCAGTGCTTAGCACAGTCCCCGACATGTAGTAAGTGCTTAACAAATACCATAAAAAAATACTAAGCACTTGAGAGAATACAGCAGAGTTGAGCAGTAGCGTGGAAGCACGGGCCTGGGTTCTAATCTCAGCTCTGCCATTTTCTTGCTTGCTGTGTAACCTTGGGCAAGTCGCTTCACTTCTCCGTGCCTCGGTTTCTTCATCTGTAAAATGGGGATTACAAGGAGCTGACTCCAGACTATTGGCTCAGGAAGCAGACAAGAGCTTGGGTGGCACTAAGAAATGCGCTGTGGGGTTGTTGGTTATTTCCAGCAGTGAGGGTGGGGGTGAAAATATGTACCCTGAAGGCATTCAGCCTGAGGCTCCTGCAGAGGAATGAAGAGAGGCCATCAAACTCCCTGTGGGATCTTTTTCAGGTGTTTGCAGGCCCTCTGGGGTTGCCCTGATGGCCCAGGGGATCGTGAGAAACCACTTTTGCCTCAGTGAACTTAAGGTGCTCAGTTTTGGACTGCAGAACCTCCATGACCTCAGTCACCCTAGGATTGCCTCAGTGGACTGAATAACCAGTGCTTTTACTGGAGTCTAGAAGCAAAACCAAATGGGGACTCAGGAGTCCAAGAAATGACTTTGGACCCCCACTCTGGTCAACTCTTCCCCCCCCACCAAGAGATCAGAGACACCCCTGAGGTGGGAGAGAAGCCAAAGATTGTTGAAGAGAGGAGTGGGGTGGAGCTACGGTCTTTCTCTCTGCCAGCCCCATCCCGTTGTTTCTTTGGAAAGAGGAAGCCAAGGGGGCATATGGAGAGGGAGGGATTACGTGGAGGAGAAGGAGTGGGGAGAAGGGGCAGAGATCTGGGCAGCAGGGTAGTGGGGTGGCAGACCTTCTGTTCCTGCTGTGGACTGCACTTACTCTATCCACAAACAGACGGCATCAGTACGCCCCATGGAGCTGAGTGGGTTGGTAAAAAAAAATCAGTTCCCCTTCAAATCTTTGCTTCATTAGAACCGAAGGGCAGTGGACCCTTGGTGAAGAGTAACTGAGTGGCGTGGGCCATTCTGGCTCAGCAGTCCTGACCTCAGCTCAAGGGCAAGAGCGCCGACACCATTCCCTTCTGGGTTTTGGGACTTTTCAAGGAGCACTGAGCATTAAATTACCAATGCTACAATCCCTCCTCCAATCTGCATTAGCAAATCATGTCAAATTATTTCTCGTATTGGGGCTGTCAGCATCCAAACTGCATTTTTTTTTCCCGAGCTCACGCTTCCCCTATTGTATTTCCAGCCCCAAATCGAATCGAACTTAGTCTTCAGGGTTCAATTTACGTCTGCTCAGATTACCACGTTGGAAAAGTCTAGGCTTTTTCTGTTCAAGGCAACATGGGCTCTGGGGATGGAGCCCTAGACTGGGTGGCCGGAGAACCTGGGTCCCGTTTACTCCTCTCCCCCTGACTTGTCATGCAGCTGGGAAACCTGGTTACTGAGTCTTTAAAGGCTCTGTGTTCCAGCTGGCCTGTTGTCCTATGGGACACCCCATCCCTATTGTTTTGAAGGGGAAAAAGGCAGCATGGATGTGATGAAGCAGAAAAGCCATGTGGCCTAGTGGAAAGAGCACGGGCTTGGGAATCAGAGGTCGTGGGTTCAAATCCCAGCTCCACCACTTGTCAGCTGTGTGACTTTGGGTAAATCACTTAAATTCCCTGTGCCTCAGTTACCTCATCCGTTAAATGGGGAATAAGATTGTGAGCCCCATGTGGGACAACCTGATTACCTTGTGTCCAGCCCAGCGCTTAGAATAGTGCTTGGCACATAATAAGAGTTTAACAGATGTTGGGCAGGGATCGTCTCTATATGTTGCCAACTTGTACTTCCCAAGTGCTTAGTCCAGTGCTCTGCACACAGTAAGTGCTCAATAAATGCGATTGAATGAATGAACGGATACCATTATTATTAATAATTCCTGAGATAATGCAGAGTGCCTGGCACTTATGGCTGTCCTCAGGGGAGTTAGCTAGGCTGTGAGCTCGTTGTGGGCCTGGACTGTGTCTGTTTGTTGTCATATTGTACTCTCCCAAGCACTGAGCACAGTGCTTTGTGCACAGTAAGCAAGCACTCACTAAATACGATTGAATGAATGAATGATGAATGAAAGTGAAAGTCCAAAGAGGCAAACTGTTGTTAAACGAGCTTCCAAGCCCTTTCCTTCTTGGGACCAGGAAGTGAAGTCACGTTCTGCTGTTGCCGAGTTGAACTCCTGCTTGAGCCGGACACTAAATTTAGCTCTACCCACTTGGAGTGGGATCCAAACTTGGCAAAAGGCCGTCTCCCATCCCCCCACCGCCCCTGCAGTGAGAAAAGTAGTTCTCTGCTCCCACCCCCAGTTAATGAACTAAAGCTAATAGCCTGTCCTTTGTCCTCAGAGAGCTCCACAGAGTTTGCTTTTGACCTCATTATCTGTTGCAGCGCGTCCTTGATGAAAATAATTGCCCCTTCCGCAGGTACATTCCTCGCATTCCTCTGACCATTAGCAGAAGGGACATTGTTGACCCCAGTGACCATGGGAAAATGCCCAGCCAGCTTCGGAAAGGCTAAGGAGAGGAGGTACCAGATAGCTAAAGGTGAAGAGGTCAGAATGGAAGTTGCTTTCATCTTTTCAAGCCCTGCTCAGTCGGACAAACTGTTTAGTCCGGGTGGTGGAAGGCCAAGCGGCTTTCTTTTAGGGTCTGGTCCGGGGTCTTCGGTGGATATTGTTATAGGGGGGAGGGGATGACTCGTGGTCCCAAGGAGCCCACAATTTAGCTGGGGAAAACTCAACAGGGGAGGGGAAGCCTCCGCTTCCCGGGGAGGGGAAGAGACCACCCGGCAGTTCAAAAGGAGAGCCTGAGACTTTCCAGCGGAATTTATTTCCGCTGCAAGATGAATCTTCGAGACACTTGGGATTATGAGTCTGAGGCTCCTGCATTCTACTGACCCAGCAGATTTTAAGAGGAGCTGCTACACTATGACCATCCTGAGGTAGGAGAGGAATAGAAAAAGAGGGAGAAACCACACCCAAGGACACATCTATACCCAAACACACACGAAATGGGTGGAGAAAAAAAATGGAACCTCCACTGAGTTAACTTTGGAGTCTTTTCCTGCCTCTCCTACCCTGGCCGGGTGTCAGTTCTGAAGGGAAGATCCAGTTTTCCCCTCCACCTTCTGCTCAACCTCTCTGTCACCCATACCTTGGGGGCACCTTTTGGGTCAGCCTCATTCCATTCTGGAAGCCATGAGGCCTCAGTCTCCCCTTTCTGGGTGTTGGGAGTTGCGGATGGTGCCTGCCGGTCTGGAATGCGCCCCAATTCCCGCCATCGGCAGCCGACCAGCTAGAATAATAATAATAATATAATAGTATTTGTTAAGTACTTACTATGTCCCAGGCACTGTACTAAGCGCTGGGGTGGATACAAATAAAATAATAATAATTTTGGTATTTGTTAAGCGCTTACTATGTGCAAAGCACTGTTCTAAGTGCTGGGGAAGATACAAGGTGATCAGGCTGTCCCATGTGGGGTTCACAACCTTAGTCCCCATTTTACAGATGAGGTAACTGAGGCACAGAGAAGTTAAGTGACTTGCCCAAAGTCACCCAGCTGACTAGTGGTGGAGCCGGGATTTGAACCCATGACCTCTGACTCCCAAGCCCGTGCTCTTTCCACTGAGCCACGCTGCTTCTCTGGAATTATTCAAATGGAATAATAATAATAATAATTATGGTATTTGTTAAGGACCTATTATACACCAGGCACTGTATTAAGCACTGGGGTGGATACAAGCAAATTGGGGTGAACAGAGCCCTTGTTCCATGTGCGTCTCAAAGTCTCCATCCCCATTTTACAGATGAGGGAACTGAGGCCCAGTGAAGTGAAGTGACTTACCCAAGGTCACACAGCAGACAAGCAGCAAAGTTGGATTAGAACCCATGACCTTGTGACTCTGGGACTCCAAGGCTCACACTCTCCCCTGCATGTTGTGCCCAGTTTATCCAGAAGGGAAAGCAAGGGTGGAAGAGGAGAGGGATGGGGGAGGAGAGGAAGAGGGCACCCCCACAACCGCCTAATGAATAACCAAGGGCGTTGGAGGGAGAAAGCATCTGGCAGAGCCAAGGGTAGGTTTCCCTTACTGTGGGAGGGAAGAATCTGGTACATCTGTACTTCCCAAGCGCTTAGTACAGTGCTCTGCACACAGTGAGCGCTCAATAAATACGATTGATTGATCTGTGTAAACTCAGCTTTGCCTGCTGTTCATTCATTCATTCATTCAATCATATTTATTGAGCGCTTACTGTGTGCAGAGCACTGTACTAAGCGCTTGGGAAGTACAAGTTGGCAACATACAGAGACGGTCCCTACCCAACAGTGGGCTCACAGTCTAGAAGACTGCTGTTGGGCTCTGGCGCTTAGGAGGTAGGTAGGTAGGGGTGTGTTTATATCATCATCAATCGTATTTATTGAGCACTTACTGTGTGCAGAACACTGTACTAAGCGCTTGGGAAGTACAAGTTGGCAACATATACAGTCCCTACCCGTGGGCTCACAGTCTAAAAGGGGTATGTTTATATGTGTGTGTGTGTGTTTGGAGGGGCTCCTAAGAAATGGGATGGGGTGGACGGGTGACACAGGGGTACGCCCCCCAGGGAGTGGGAAAAACCTTAGCCGCTTCCTAGTCTCCTTGGCTCCATTTTGATGGCTCTACGATTCCCGAGCTTGGCTGTGTCAATACTGATAGGAGCTGATTGCGCTATAAACAGGTGCAGCTGGCTCTGCCTTGCCGATAAGTCAGCTGCGGGGTTCCCCCGTCTCCCCCCCCTTATCCTCTTCCACGCCCAGGGCATGTGACTCCGGGAGGCTAAAAAAAAAAAAATAAAATCAATTCAGGTTTCTGTTCACGCTGCCCTCCCGGAATGCGGCACCAAACAGAAACTCCGGGCACCTGGGAGGCCTGCACAGAGCCGTGCCAAGGGTGTGGACGGAGTGCTGGGAATCATCGCCACATCAGTGGAGTGGGTTTTTTTTTTTTTAATTAATTAAAGGCAAGGATTTATCCCGCGTCCTCGATTGCTCCGAGGGCTGGGAATTAAAATAAAGAAGGACGGGTTGTGCTCAGGGTTGGGTGGCAATCCCTCCCCCCGGGTTCAGGCCCATGGGTCTGGCGGATTGAGGCGGTGCGGAGATGCCCTGTTCTGGGCCAGCCTGCGGAGGAGTGGGCGGTGGCGGCTTGGCTCCTGACTCACTGCTGCAGTGAGAGGTGTGGCTCCCCCCAAACCGATGCGGAGTCATAGCCCGGGAGGGAGCAGGGGAGGGAAACCGGTTCCCGCCTCGGCCTCGGCCTCCGAGAGCATCCCTCCCCTGGTACCCGAGGTTGGGATGCCTTGTTAATATGCAAATATCTTGGCTGCCATTGGCTGAGCCTCCGCCGGGACCAAAACCCACGATGCCTCGGCTCCGTTTCCTAGAGACGGGGACCATCCGTTCATCCATTCATCCATTCCATCGTATTTATTGAGCGCCTACTGTGTGCAGAGCACTGGACTAAGCGCTTGGGAAGTACAAGTCGGTAACATCTAGAGACGGTCCCTCCCCAACAGCGGGTAGGGACTATTCATTGGGTAGGGACTGTCTCTATATGTTGCCAATTTGTACTTCCCAAGCGCTTAGTACAGTGCTCTGCACATAGTAAGCGCTCAATAAATATGATTGATGATGATGATGATTCATTCAATCGCATTTATTGAGCGCTTACTGTGTGCAGAGCACTGTACTAAGCGCTTGGGAAGTACAAGTTGGCTTGGGAAGTACAAGTTGGCTTGGGAAGTACAAGTTGGTTTGAACTAGTCTCATCCCAGACTGAGCCCCCTCCTTCCTCTCCCTCTCCTCCCCCCGCCTTACCTCCTTCCCTTCCCCACAGCACCTGTAAATATGTATATATGTTTATTCGTATTTATTACTCTATTTATTTATTTTACTTGTACGTATCTATTCTATTTATTTTATTTTGTTAATATGTTTTGTTGTGTTGTCTGTCTTCCCCTTCTAGACTGTGAGCCCACTGTTGGGTAGGGACCATCTCTCTATGTTGCCGACTTGTACTTCCCAAGCGCTTAGTACAGTGCTCTGCACACAGTAAGCACTCAATAAATACAATTGATTGATTGCAGAGCACTGTACTAAGCGCTTGGGAAGTACAAGTTGGCTTGGGAAGTACAAGTTGGCTTGGACTAGTCTCATCCCAGACTGAGCCCCCTCCTTCCTCTCCCCCTCCTTCCCCCGCCTTACCTCCTTCCCTTCCCCACAGCACCTGCATATATGTATATATGTTTGTATGGATTTATTACTCTATTTATTGATTTATTTTACTTGTACATATTTATTCTATTTATTTTATTCTGTTAATATGTTTGTTTTGTTCTCTGTCTCCCCCTTCTAGACTGTGAGCCCACTGTTGGGTAGGGACAGTCTCTATATGTTGCCAACTTGGACTTCCCAAGCACTTAGTACAGTGCTCTGCACACAGTAAGCGCTCAATAAATATGATTGAATGAATGAATGAATGAATAATAATGATGACATTTGTCAAGCGCTTACTGTGTGCAAAGCACTGTTCTAAGCGCTGGAGCACTGTTCTAAGCTCTGGACACTGTTCTAAGCGCTGGACACTGTTCTAAGCACTGGGGAGTTTACAAGGTGGTCAGGCTGTCCCACGGGGGGCTCGCAGTCTTAATCCCCATTTTACAGATGAGGTAACTGAGGCACAGAGAAGTGAAGTGACTTGTCCAAAGTCACACAGCTGACAATTGGCAGAGCCGGGATTTGAACCCGTGACCTCTGACTCCAAAGCCCCGGCTATTTCCACCGAGCCATGCTGCTTCTAGACTGTGAGCCCGTTGTTGGGTAGGGACCGTCTCTGGGTGTTGCTGACTTGTACTTCCCAAGTGCTTAGTACAGTGCTCTGCACACAGTAAGTGCTCAATAAATACGATTGAATGAATAAATGAACACATCCACCAAACTAGCTCTCTTCCTCCCTTTAAAGCCCTACTGAGAGCTCACCTCCTCCAGGAGGCCTTCCCACAATGAGCCCCCCCCTTTTCCTCTGCTCCTCCTCCCCTCCCCATTGCCCCCTCCCCACAGCACTTTTTGTATGTTTGTACATATTTATTACTCTATTTGTATATATTTATTACTCTACCTCCTTCCCCTCCCCACAGCACCTGTATATATGTTTGTACAGATGTATTGCCCTATTTATTTTACTTGTACAGATTTACTATTCTATTTATTTTATTTTGTTAATATGTTTGGTTTTGTTCTGTCTCCCCCTTCTAGACTGTGAGCCCTCTGTTGGGTAGGGACCATCTCTATATGTTGCCAACTTGGACTTCCCAAGCGCATAGTGCAGTGCTCTGCACACAGTAAGCGCTCAATAAATACGATTGATTGATTGATTGATCACCATCGTGGCCGCCAGGAAGGCCCATTTCTGTCATCCTTGTGTTTTGGATGGCATTTCACCCTACTAAGCGCCGGGGTTATTAATAATAATGACAGTGATGGTACTTCTCTCATTCATTCAATCGTATTTATTGAGCACTTACTGCGTGCAACGTACTGTAAAGAAGCAGTGTGGCTCAGTGGAAAGAGCCCGGGCTTGGGAGTCAGAGGTCATGGGTTCTAATCCCGGCTCCGCCACTTGTCTGCTATGTGACCTCGGGCAAGTCACTTCACATCTCTGGGCCTCAGTTCCCTCATCTGTAAAATGGGGATTAAGTCTGTGAGCCCCATGTGGGACAACCTGATTACCTTGTATCTACCCCAGCGCTTAGAACAGTGCTTAACAAATCCTATCATTATTATTATTATTCCTAAGCGCTTGGAAGTACAATATGGCAACAGAGACAATCCCTACCCAACAATGGGCTCACAGTCTAGAAGGGAGAGACAGGCAACAAAGCAAGTAGACAAGCGCTTACTATGTGCCAAGCACTGTTCTAAGCGCTGGGGGTAGATACCAGGTCATCGGGTTGTCCCACGTGGGGCTCACAGGCTTAATCTCTGGTTTACAGATGAGGGGACTGATGCACAGAGAAGTGAAGTGACTTGCCCAAAGTCACACAGCAGATAAGTGGCGGAGCCGGGATTAGAACCCACGACCTCCGACTCCAAAGCCTGTGCTTTTTTTAGTAAGCCGTGCTTCTTCTCCACTAATTAGGTTGGATCTCCTCCTCTAGATTGGGAGCTTTGTGGGCAGGAATGTGTCTGTTCGTTCATTCATTCACTCATTCATTCATTCATTCCTCGATTGTATTTATTTAGCACTTACTGGGTGCAGAGCACTGAACTAAGCGCTAGAAAAGTACAATACGGCAATAAAGAGAGACAATCCCTGCCCACGACAGGCTCACAGTCTAGAGGGGGGAGACGGACATCAATACAAGTAAGCAGGTATCAATATAAATAAACGGAATCATATATATAAGTGCTGTGGGTTGGGGAGATTATGCTCTCCCGAACGCTTAGTACAGTGCTTTGCACACAGCGCTCAATAAATACGATTGAATGAATGAATACAATCCATGTCCCACACAAACTACAGTCTTTGGCCCACAGCCTTATTCCCCATTTACAGATGAAGTGACAGAGGCAATCAGTTGTATTTATCAAGGGCTTACTATGTGCAGAGCATTGTACTAAGCCCTCGGGAGAGTGTAGTAAAACAGAATTAGCAGACGCATTTCCTGCCCATAATGAGTTTAGAGTCTAGAGGGGAAGACGGACATTAATATCAATAAGTAACTTATATAATTTAAAGATATGTACATAAGTGATGTGGGGTTGGGGGTGGGGTGAATATCAAATGTGCAAAGGTCACAGACTGAAGTGCATAGATGACGCCCCGCCTTACCTCCTTCCCTTCCCCACAGCACCTGTACATATGTATATATGTTTGTACATATTTATTACTCTATTTATTTATTTATTTTACTTGTACATATCTATTCTATTTATTTTATTTTGTTAATATGTTTGGTTTTGTTCTCTGTCTCCCCCTTCTAGAGTGTGAGCCCACTGTTGGGTAGGGACTGTCTCTATAT
Organism: Tachyglossus aculeatus; assembly: GCF_015852505.1. Taxonomy (NCBI): domain Eukaryota; kingdom Metazoa; phylum Chordata; class Mammalia; order Monotremata; family Tachyglossidae; genus Tachyglossus; species Tachyglossus aculeatus. Next base: position 16,700,182 of record NC_052072.1, on the reverse strand, counting down.
GTTGCCAACTTGGACTTCCCAAGTGCTTAGTACAGTGCTCTGCACACGGTAAGCACTCAATAAATACGATTGATTGATTGATTACCTTCTTCCCTTCCCCACAGCACCTGTATATATGTATATATGTTTGTACATATTTATTACTCTATTTATTTTACTTGTACATATCTATTCTATTTATTTTATTTTGTTAATATGTTTTGTTTTGTTGTCCGCCTCCCCCTTCTAGACTGTGAGCCCACTGTTCGGTAGGGACCGTCTCTATATGTTGCCAACTTGGACTTTCCAAGCGCTTAGTACAGTGCTCTGCACACAGTAAGCGCTCAATAAATACGATTGATTGATTGATTGATGCAGAAGGGAGAGTCGAGTCGGGCAAATGAGGGCTTAATGGGGTAAGGCCTCTCGGAGGACATGTGGTGGTCTTAGTAATTCTTTGAAGGGGGACATATTGGGGGGTGGTCTGGCATATATGGATTGGGAGGGAGTTCCAGACTAGGGAGAGGATGAGGGAAAGGGACGGCAACAGGATAGATGAGAGGCGCAGAGAAGTTAGATGACTTGCCCAAGGTCTCACAGCAGACAAGCAGGGAATAATAATAATAATAATAATAATAATAATGATGTTGGTATTTGTTAAGCGCTTACTATGTGCAAAGCACTGTTCTAAGCACTGGGGTAGACACAAGGTAATCAGGTTGTCTCACGAGGGGCTCACAGTCTTCATCCCCATTTAACAGATGAGGGAACTGAGGCCCAGAGAAGTGAAGTGACTTGCCCAAAGTCACACAGCTGACAAGTGGCGGAGCGGGGATTTGAACCCACGGCCTCTGGCTCCAAAGCCCGTACTCTTTCCACTGAGCCACGCTCCTTCAGTGATGGCATTGTTAAGTGCTTACTATGTGCAAAGAACTGGGGAGGTTGCAAGGTAATCAGGTTGTCCCAAGGGGGCTCACAGTTTTAATCCCCATTTTACAGATGAGGTCACTGAGGCACAGGGAAGTGAAGTGACTTGCCCAGAGTCACACAGCTGACAGTTGGCGGAGTGGGGATTTGAACCCATGACCTCTGACTCCAAAGCCCGGGCTCTTTCCACTGAGCCACCCTGCTTCTCATAAACCAGGTCTTCTGATTCCCAGGCCTGGGTTCGACCTACTAGGCCACGCTGCACTGTTTAAAGGAGCCGGCCTTGTTTAACGGGGGGCCGCAGAGTCCAGGACGGGGTGGGCAGACTAGGGGCTGCATCGGAAACCAGGCCTCAGTGGGCACTGCGAGATTTATATGTTTGTACGTATTTATTACTCTATCTATTTTACTTGTACACATCTATTCTATTTATTTTATTTTGTTAATATGTTTGGTTGTGTTGTCTGTCTCCCCCTTCTAGACTGTGAGCCCACTGTTGGGTAGGGGCCGTCTCTTTATGTTGCCAACTTGGACTTCCCAGTGCTCTGCACCCAGTAAGCGCTCAATAAATACGATTGTTTGATTGATTGATTTATAGCCATCTCTTTCCCCCTTGCCCAGAGGGGCTTCTAGGACTGAAGCTGAACAGACAGGAAGGACGGAGCAAGCAGTGCCTCAGTTTCCAGGCTGCCTTCCTAGGTGAGCGAGGTTTTTTCCTTGCGTTGGTTTGCCATGGCAGCCGCTCCTCCTACCATCCCACGGGAGAGCTCGGTGCCGATGGGCAAAGTCTTCTCTCATCATCATCATCGTCATCAATCGTATTTATTGAGCGCTTACTATGTGCAGAGCACTGTACTAAGCACTTGGGAAGTACAGATTGGCAACACATAGAGACAGTCCCTACCCAACAGTGGGCTCACAGTCTAAAAGGGGGAGACAGAGAACAAAACCAAACATACCAACAAAATAAAATAAATAGGATAGATATGTACAAGTAAAATAAATAAATAAATAGAGTAAAAAATATGTACAACCATATATACATATATACAGGTGCTGTGGGGAAGGGAGGGAGGTAAGATGGGGGGATGGAGAGGGGGACGAGGGGGAGAGGAAGGAAGGGGCTCTCCTCCCCAGCAGCCAGGCAAGAGGTCACTGAGGCGGGCTGGCTTAGGATAAACGCCGTCAGGGACAGGGAGGGGAGGACACGGGAACAGAGCTAATAATGGTGGTTTTTGCTAAGCACTTACTATGTGCCAAGCACAGTGTTAAGCACTGGGGTAGATGCAAGTAATTCCCTGTCCCACATGTGGAGGCATTTATTAAGCACTTACTATGTGCAAAGCCCTGTTCTAAGCGCTGGGGACGTTACAAGGTGATCAGGTTGTCCCACAGGGGGCTCACAGTCTTCATCCCCATTTTACAGATGAGGGAACTGAGGCCCAGTGAAGTGACTTGCCCAAAGTCACACAGCTGACAATCGGCACAGCCGGGAACCCATGACCTCTGACTCCAAAACCCGTGCTCTTTAATAATAATAATAATAATGATGATGGCATTTATTAAGCGCTTACTATGTGCAAAGCACTGTTCTAAGCGCTGGGGAGGTTACAAGGTGACCAGGTTGTCCCACATGGGGCTCACAGTCTTAATCCCTTTCCACTGAGCTGGGGTAGATACAAGGTAATCAGGTTGTCCCACCAGGGGCTCACAGTCTTCATCCCCATTTTCCAGATGAGGGAACTGAGGCCCAGAGAAGTGAAGTGACTTGCCCAAAGTCACACAGCTGACAAGTGGCGGAGCTGGGGTTTGAACCCACGACCTCTAACTCCCAAGCCCGGGCTCTTTCCACTGAGCCACGCTGCTTCCCCAATTGTCAGCTGTGTGACTTTGGGCAAGTCACTTCACTTCTCTGGACCTCAGTTCCCTCATGTGTAAAATGGGGATGAAGACTGTGAGCCCCCCGTGGGACAACCTGATCACCTTGTAACCTCCCCAGTGCTTAGAACAGTGCTTTGCACATAGTAAGCACTTAATAAATGCCATCATTACTATACAGGCTGTCTGCCAGGTTCCCAAGTCTGGGTTAGATATAATACTACTACTATTACTAGTAAATAAATGCAGTATTTGTTAAGCACTTAGTATGTGCTGAGCACTCTGCAAGTACAATTTAACCAGGTTGAGCCCAGACCATGGCCCTAAGCGAGCTCACATTCTAAAGGGGAAGGAGATTTATTTATTTTACTTGTACATATCTATTCTATTTATTATCTTTTGTTAATATGTTTGGTTTTGTTCTCTGCCTCCCCCTTCTAGACTGTGAGCCCACTGTTGGGTAGGGACCGTCTCTAGGTGTTGCCAACTTGTACTTCCCAAGCACTAGTACAGTGCTCTGCACACAGTAAGCGCTCAATAAATACGATTGATTGATTAAGATTAGATATTGAATCCCATTTTCCAGAGGAGGAAACTGAGGCACAGAGAAGTGAAGTGACTTGCCTAGGGTCACCCAGCAGGCCAGTAGCAGAGTCAGAATTAGAACACGAGAAGCAGCGTTGCTCAGTGGAAAGAGCCCGGGCTTGGGAGTCAGAGGTCATGGGTTCTAATCCTGGCTCAGCCACATGTCTGCTGTGTGACCTTGGGCAAGTCACTTCACTTCTCATTGCCTCAGTTACCTCATCTGTAAAGTGGGGATTAAGACTGTGAGCCCCACGTGGGACAACCTGATCACCTTGTATCTCCCCAGCACTTAGAACAGTGCTTTGCACGTAGTAAGTGCTTAACAAATGCCATTATTATTATTATTATTACTATTAACCTAGGTCTCCTGGTTCCGTCCTAGGCCTGTGCTCTTTCCACTAGGTTATGCTGCTTTGATTTTACTTGTACATATCTATTCTATTTATTTTATTTTGTTAATATGTTTTGTTCTCTGTCTCCCCCTTCTAGACTGTGAGCCCACTGTTGGGTAGGGACCGTCTCTCTGTGTTGCCAACTTGTACTTCCCAAGCGCTTAGTCCAGTGCTCTGCACACAGTAAGCGCTCAATAAATACGATTGATTGATTGAGTACTAATTAGGGTGAATTTTGCCTGTATCCTCAGTGTGGGCGGAGAGGTGTGTGTGTTTCGGGGGGCTTGGGCTTCCTCTGACCTTAGTGATTTCCAGGGGGGACGGGGCAGCAAGAGAGGAGACTGTTCTTTGGTTATTCAAGCTCCGTCCCGTCACCATGCTGCTTCTCATCATCATCAATCGTATTTATTGAGCGCTTACTGTGTGCAGAGCACTGTACTAAGCGCTTGGGAAGTACAAGTTGGCAACATAGAGACAGTCCCTACCCACCAGTGGGCTCACAGTCTAAAAGGGGGAGACAGAGAACAAGACCAAACATACTAACAAAATAAAATAAATAGAATAGATATGTACAGGGTTAAAGAATTTGGCTGAGAAGCCTGGGTTGTTCACAATCCGCGGTGTTGACACTTTCTCTCCGTCTCCGGCAGACTCGGAAGCAGTAGCATGGCTTCCTCGCCCAGACAAAATGCCTCATCAGCTGAGGGAATCGGTGACTGCCTTGGGAGACAGCTTGCCACACTGCATGTGCGTGCCTGTCTTTGTGTGTGTGTGTTTGTGTCCGCCCATCTCCCAGGCTCATACACAGCTGCGTATAAGCTGTGTTTTTGGAGGAGGTGGAGAAGTTACATCCGAGTCAGAAAGCCCAGCTTCCAGAGGACAGGGAGTTACCTGCTTTCCAGACAGAGACTTCCAGAGTTTAATTCTATTTGTTCTGAGGACTTGACACCCGTCCACATGTTTTGTTTTGTTGTCTGTCTCCCCCTTCTAGATTGTGAGCCCATTGTTGGGTAGGGACCGTTTCTATACGTTGCCGACTTATCCTTCCCAAACGCTTAGTACAGTGCTCTGCACACAGTAAACGCTCAATAAATACGATTGAATGAATGAATGAATTTTTGTTGCAGCAAGAATGTGGGGGCTGCTGGGGGTAGTGTGTTTTTCAAAAAGGGATGGTGTCCCCCTAGGGCTATCGTCTGGGCACCAGTCTCCCTCCTGGTACAGTGTGTTAGTGCTCTCCCACCCTGAAACATTATTTAGCCATCCTGAAGCGAGATTCCCCTCCAGAGATCCCGGGTGGATGTGCCAACCTGAGTCACGGCCACATCTGGCGGAGACAGACGAGTCCGAGCAAAATCACTGAGGGCCAACGGGAACTCTGAAATCCAGAGGGCCAGTTGTACTTCTTCTGTTGTGAAGACTGTAAGCCCCCTCTAGACTATAAACCCCTTTACGGGCAGGGACCACGTCTGCCAATTCTGTTGTATTATTCATTCATTCATTCAATCGTATTTATTGAGCGCTTACTGTGTGCAGAGCACTGTACTAAGCCCTTGGGAAGTCCACGTTGGTGACATATAGAGACGATACCTAACCAACAGCGGGTTCACAGTCTAGAAGGGGAGACAGACAACAAAACAAACTATATTAACAAAATAAAATAGAATAGTAAATATGTATGAGTAGAATTAAACAAATAGAATTAAAGCTAAATGCACAGCATGAACAAAATAAATCTCATCATGATCATGGTAAGCACTTACAGCCTGCCAAGCCCTGTTCTAAGTGCTGGGCCCCCCGTTCCCCGGCCCGGGATGAGAGGCCCTGCTCATCACTGTTGTCATTCATTCAGTCGTATTTATTGAGTGCTTACTGTGTGCAGAGCACTGTACTAAGCGACTACTCTCCAATCAATCGTATTTATTGAGCGCTTACTGTGTGCAGGGCACTGTACTAAGCACTTGGGAAGTTGGCAACGTATAGAGACAGTCCCTAACCAACAGTGGGCTCATAGTCTAGAAGACAGTCTCTAAGAACTGAGTACAGTGCTCTGCACACAGTAAGCACTCAATAAATACCTTGGATCGATCGATTGCTTGGCTTGTTGGAAGTCCTCTTTGTTATGGTTTTTGTTAAGTGCTCACTAAGTTCCAGGCACTGTAGTAAGTGCTGGGGTAGATCTAAGCTAATCGGGTGGGCACAGTCTTAATCCCCATTTCCCAGGTGAGGTAACTGAGGAGTAAAGTGACTTTCCCAAGGTCACACACAGCAGACAAGTGGTGGAGCCGAGAGTAGAACCTAATCATCATCATCAATCGTATTTATTGAGCGCTTACTGTGTGCAGAGCACTGTACTAAGCGCTTGGGAAGTACAAGTTGGCAGCATATAGAGACAGTCCCTACCCAACAGTGGGCTCACAGTCTAAAAGACCTAATCCTTCGGATTTCCAGACCAGAGCTCTGTCCAATAAGTCACGCTGCCTCGGGCCCTTTCCAGTACAATTTTTAGACGAGGAAGCTGAGATGGGGAGAGCTTTTCCCTGAGCTACCCGGCCCCAGACCCAAGTCCCAGATTCCTGACTCCCACTCAACTGTGCTAACAGATATAATTGTTCTCCATCCCACTCAGAGATTCCAGGGCAGGAAGCCATTCCCTCCCTATGTTAAATCAATCAATCGTATTTATTGAGCGCTTACTGTGTGCAGAGCACTGTACTAAGCACTTAAACTATTGGTTCATCCCATCTCCCTTCCCCCTGTTCCCCCAAGTGGGTCAGAACCCAACTCCCAACCCCTCTAGACTTGAGCTAGTTGTGGGGAAGGAATATGTCTGTTTATCATTGCATTGTACTCTCCCAAGCGCTTAGTACTGTGTTCTGTACCCAGTAAGCGCTCAGTACATACCATTGATTGATGATTGATTGATCAATTAACTGAGGGAACGAGATGGGCCAAACTGGGACTGCAGCTGGGAGGTCTGTGGGTTGTTGGCCGGAGCCTCCCTCCCTCACTGGCCACTGTACTAGATCATCATCATCAATCGTATTTATTGAGCGCTTACTGTGTGCAGAGCACTGTACTAAGCGCTTGGGAAGTACAAGTTGGCAACATATAGAGATGGTCCCTACCCAACAGTGGGCTCACAGTCTAAAAGATGCTTAGTAGCAGCTTGACCCAGTGGAAAGAACATGGGCTTGGGAATCAAAGGACCTGGGTTCTAATCCCGGCTCTGCCATGTGTCTGCTGTGTGATCTTGCGCAAATCACTTCACTTCTCCAGGCCTCATTGTTTGTACATATTTATGGCTCTATTTATTTATTTATTTATTTATTTTACTTGTACATATCTATTCTATTTATTTTATTTTGTTAATATGTTTGGTTTTGTTGTCTGTCTCCCCCTTCTAGACTGTGAGCCCACTGTTGGGTAGGGACTGTCTCTATATGTTGCCAACTTGGACTTCCCAAGTGCTTAGTCCAGTGCTCTGCACACAGTAAGCACTCAATAAATACGATCAATTGATTGATTGATTACCTCATCTGTAAAATGGGGATTCATTCATTTATTCATTCAATCGTATTTACTGAGCGCTTACTGTACTTAGGGCTTGGAAGAGAACAATTCAACAATAAACAGACACATTCCCTGCCCCCAGTGAGCTTACAGTCTAGAGGGGGAGGCAGTTTGAATCCCGGCTCTGCCACGTGTCTGCTGTGTGAACGTGTCTGCTGTGTGATCTTGCGCAAATCACTTCACTTCCCCGGGCCTCAGTTACCGCATCTGTAAAATGAGGATTCATTCATTCATTCATTTATTCATTCAATCGTATTTGCTGAGCGCTTACTGTACTAAGGGCCTGGAAGAGAACAATTCAACAATAAACAATTCAACAATAAACAAAAAATTCTAGACTGTGAGCCCACTGTTGGGTAGGGACTGTCTCTAGATGTTGCCAACTTGTACTTCCCAAGTGCTTAGTCCAGTGCTCTGCACACAGTAAGCGCTCAATAAGTACGATTGATTGATTGATTGATTAAACAGGCACATTCCCTGCCCACAGTGAGCTTACAGTCTAGAGGGGGAGGCAGACATTAATATAAAGAAAAAACCTGACGGATATGGACAGAAGTGCTGTGGGGCTGGGAGGGGAGGAAGAACAAAGGGAGCAAGACAGGGTGACGCAGAAGGGAGTGGGAGAAGAGAAAGGGGGTGCTTAGTCAGGGAAGGCCTCGTCTTCAACAAGGCTTTGAAGGAGGGGAGAGTAATTGTCTGTCAGACTTGAAGAAGGAGGGTGGTCCAGGACAGAGGCAGGACATGGGTGAGGGATTGGCGGTGAAATAGACAAGGCCAAGGCACAGTGAGAAGGTTTGCTTTAGAGGAGCAAAGCGTGTGGGCTGGGTTGGAGAAGAAGAGTAGTGAGGTGAGGCAGGAGGAGACAAGGTGATTGAATGTTTTAAAGCCAACAGTGAGGAGTTTTTGTTTGATGCAGAGGTGGATGGGCAGCCTCTGGAGTTTTTTGAGGAGTAGAGTGGCATGTCCTGAATGTTTTCGTCCAAACCTGATGAACCCATATTTACCCCAGCACTCAGAACAGTGCTTGGAACATAGTAAATGCTTAACAAGTACTTTTGTTAGTAGTAGTACTACAATGCAATAGTAGTTCATTCATTCAATCGTATTTATTGAGCGCTTACTGTTTGCAGAGCACTGGACTAAGCACTTGGGAAGTCCAAGTTGGCAACATCTGGAGACGGTCCCTACCCAACAGCGGGCTCACGGTCTAGAAGGGGGAGACAGACAACAAAACAAAACATATTAACAAAATAAAATAAATGGAATAAGTATGTACAAATAAAATAGAGTAATAAATACATACAAACATATATACGCATATACAGGTGCTGTGGGGGGGGAAGGAGGTAAGGCGGGGGGATGGGGAGGGGGGAGAAGGGGGAGAGGAAGGAGGGGGCTGAGTGTGGGAAGGCCTCCTGGAGGAGGTGAGCTCTCAGTAGGGCTTTGGAGGGAGGAAGAGAGCTAGCTTGGCGGATGGGCAGAGGGAGGACATTCCAGGCCAGGGGGATGATGTGGGCAGGGGGTCGACGGCGGGCCAGGCGAGAACGAGGCCCGGTGAGGAGATTAGCAGCAGAGGAGCGGAGGGTGCGGGGTGGGCTGGAGAAGGACAGAAGCGAGGTGAGGTAGGAGGGGGTGAGGTGATGGACAGCCTTGAAGCCCAGGGTGAGGAGTTTTTGCCTGATGCGTAGGTTGATTGGTAGCCACTGGAGATTTTTGAGGATTTTTTAGTTGGTAGACAAGATCCCTGCCTTCAAGGAACTTACAGCCTAGTGAGGGAGACAGACAGCTAGGGAAAGCAGCAGAGTATAAGGAGATGGACCTAAGTGCTGTGGGGCTGAGGGTGGGGTGAATCTAAAAAGGGAACAGACCCAAGTTCAGAAGCTCCAGTGGGAATTCTGCCTCTGTGGTAGTCCCCGCCTTCAAGAAGTGACCAGTCTAATGGAGGGAGTTAGATATAGTCACCTGTCTACATGTTTTGTTTCTTTGTCTGTCTCCCCCTTCTAGACTGTGAGCCCATTGCTGGGTAGGGACTGTCTATAGATGTTGCCGACTTGTACTTCCCAAGCGCTTAGTACAGTGCTCTGCACACAGTAAGCGCTCAATAAATATGATTGAATGAATACAGAGATCTGTACTTGAAGCTGTACCCTTTAAGCACTTGGTGTTCACCCCGCACCCTCCGCTCCTCTGCCGCTAATCTCCTCACCATGACCTGTTCTTGCCTATCCTGCCGTCGACCCCCGGCCCATGTCATTCCCCCTGGCCCGGAATGCCCTCCCTCTCAACATCTGCCAAACTAGTTCTCTTCCTCCCTTCAAGGCCCTACTGAGAGCTCACCTCCTCCAGGAGGCCTTCCCAGACTGAGCCCCTTCCTTCTTCTCCCCCTTGTCCCCCTCTCCATCCCCCCATCTTACCTCCTTCCCTTCCCCACAGCACCTGTATATATGTATATATGTTTGTACATATTTATTACTCTATTTATTTGTTTTACTTGTACATATCTATTCTATTTATTTTATTTTGTTAGAATGTTTGGTTTTGTCTCCCCCTTTTAGACTGTGAGCCCACTGTTGGGTAGGGACTGTCTCTATATGTTGCCAATTTGTACTTCGCAAGCGCTTAGTACAGTGCTCTGCACACAGTAAGCGCTCAATAAATACGATTGATGATGATGATGATGTTCATCCCACCCTCAGCTCATACCACTTGTGTGCAAGTTGGTAATTTATTTTAATGTCTGTCTCTCCCTCCAGACTGTAAGCTAATTGTGAGCAAAGAGCGTTCTACCAACTCTTGTAATGTACTCTCCCAAGCATTTGGTACAGTGCTCTGCACAGAGTAAGTGCTCACCATTGATGGATTTTTTTGTGGTATTTGTTAATTAATAATAATAATAATGGCATTTATTAAGTGTTTACTATATGCAAAGCACTGTTCTAAGCGCTGCAGAGGATACAAGGTGATCAGATTGTACCACGGGGGCTCACAGTTTTAATCCCCATTTTACAGATGAGGGAGCTGAGGCCCAGAGAAGCGAAGTGACTTGCCCAAAGTCACACAGCTGACAATTGGCAGAGCCGGGATTTGAACCCATGACCTCTGACTCCAAAGCCTGGGCTCTTTCCACTGAGCCACACTGCTTCTCTTCATAGTACTTACTATGTGTCAAATGCTGTTCTAAGTACTGGGGAAGGTACAAGTTAATTAGGTTGGGCACAGTCCCTGTCCCACAAGGGGCTCACAATCTAAGCAAGGATTTAATCCCCATTTTACAGTTGAGGAAACTGAGGCACAGAGAAGAGGTAAGTGACTTGTCCAAGGTCACACCGCAAGCAATCGGTAGAGCCGGGATTAGAACGGTCTTCTGATTCCAAGGCCCATGCTCTTTCCACCAGGGCACGTTGCTTCTTGATTCATTCATTCATTCATTCATTCAATCGTATTTTTTGAGCGCTTACTGTGTGCAGAGCACTGGACTAAGCGCTTGGGAAGTACAAGTTGGCAACATACAGCAGCGTGGCTCCACATATTTGCTATTCTATTTATTTTATTTTGTTAATGTGTTTTGTTTTGTTGTCTGTCTCCTCCTTTTAGACTGTGAGCCCGCTGTTGGGAAGGGACCATCTCTAGATGTTGCCAACTTGGACTTCCCAAGCGGTTAATACAGTGCTCTGCACACAGTAAGCACTCAATAAATACAGTTGAATGAATGAATGAATGAATACTTTTTTTTACTCTATTCTACTTGTACATATTTACTATTGTATTTATTTTATTTTGTTAATGTGTTTTGTTGTCTGTCTCTCCCTTTTAGACTGTGAGCCCGCTGTTGGGTAGGGACCGTCTCTATATGTTGCCAACTTGTACTTCCCAAGCGCTTGGTACAGTGCTCTGCACACAGTAAGCGCTCAATAAATACAATTGAATAAATTAATGAATGAATGGAAAGAGCCCGGGCTTTGGAGTCAGAGGTCTTGGGTTCAAATCCCGGCTCCACCACTTGTCAGCTGGGTGACTTTGGGCAAGTCACTTAACTTCTCTGTGCCTCAGTTCCCTCATCTGGAAAATGGGGATGAAGGCTGTGAGCCCCCCGTGGGACAACCTGATCACCTTGTAACCTCCCCAGCGCTTAGAACAGTGCTTTGCACATAGTAAGCGCTTAATAAATGCCATTATTGTTATTATTATTATATAGAGACGGTCCCTACCCAACAGTGGGCTCACTGTCTAGATTCATTGATCTAATCATGCCTTGTAGTGTGTCTCAGGAACTCACTGAGGGTTTGGAAGCTGCGGGAAGAGGGAAAACCAGAAGCAGGGCTTGGAGATGGAAGAATTGTGCAAGGAGGGGTATCGTTCCTGCTTTTGCTACTGAGATCCTCAGCTAATCTCCTGCATGAGGAAAATGGACAAGAAAGATAGGGAGTTAAGGTCTGCCCCCAAAAGGAATCAATTCAGGAATCTCTGTCTGCGCCACCTCTGCATTTATATACTCACAACCCCCAGTAGCACTTTCATATATATCAATTTACATGCTTCTACTATTTAAGCATTTAATTCCTCTGTAAATTATTGAGAATCTGTCTCCCCTGTTAGACTGTAAGATCATACTCTCTCAAAAGCTCAGCACGTAATAATGACAGTAATAATAATTGTGGTATTTTGAAAGCACGTATGGCAAGTAATGTACTGAGCCCTTGGGTTGATACAAAATAAGCAGTGTAAGTCCAGTCCTTAGCAAAGAGTAGGCACTCGAATTAGAGAAGCAGCATGGCCTAGTGGATAGAGCACGAGCTTTGGAATCAGAAGGACCTGGGTTCTAATTCGGCTACGTCTGCTGTGTGACTCTGGGCAAGTCACTTAACTTCTCCCTCCTCTAATGTTAGCCTTCTCACTGTACCTCGATCTCGTCTATCTCACCCCCATCCTGCCACTGGCCTGGAATCCCTCCTCAAATCCGACAATTCCTCTCCTCCTGTTCCAAGTCTTTTTGAAGGCGCATCTCTTCCAAGAGGCCTTCCCTGACTAAGCCCTCCTTTCTTTTTCTCCCACTCCCTTCTGTACTGCCTTGACTTGCCCCCTTTATTCATCCCCCCTCCCGGTCCCACAGCATTTATATACCTAACTGTAATTTATTTATTTATATTAATATCTGTCTCCCACTCTGGACTGTAAGTTCACTGTATAGGGAATGTGTCTGTGAGCCTGTCGTTGGGTAGGGACCGTCTCTATATGTTGCCAACTTGTACTTCCCAAGCGCTTAGTACAGTGCTCTGCACACAGCAAGCGCTCAATAAATACGATTGAATGAATGAATGAATATTGAATAAAGCACTTATTACAGTGCTCTACATACATAAGTACTCAATAAATGCAAATGAATGAATCATCATCATCATCAATCGTATTTATTGAGCGCTTACTATGTGCAGAGCACTGTACTAAGCGCTTGGGAAGTACAAATTGGCAACATATAGAGATAGTCCCTACCCAACAGTGGGCTCACAGTCTAAAAGAATGAATGAATGAATGAATGAATTCTCTGTGCCTCAGTTCCCTCAGCTGTAAAAAGGGGATTACGACTGTGAGCCCTATGTGACACAGGGACTGTGTCCAACCTGATTTGATTTTTATCTACCCCAGTGTTTAGAGCAGGGCCGGGCACATAGAAAGTGCATAACAAATACCATTGCTATTATTATTATGTTGCCAACTTGTACTTCCCAAGCACTTAGTACAGTGCTCTGCACACAGTAAGCACTCAATAAATACGATGGAATAATAATAATAATAATAATAATGATTGAATGAATTCCTACAGTTGTTATTAATAATACGTATGATTGCTTCAAGTAGTATTTGTGATATGTGCTCAGAGAACAGTGTCTGGGATGGGATAGATTCCATTTTAATCGATCGATCGTATTTATTGAGTGTTTACTGTGTGCAGAGCACGGACAGAAACCAGAACGAGGGTATGTTCTGTACAGGATCCAGCTCAGCTTCGATAATCAGTACACACTAAAAAACACACTAATAAACCCTCCCTAGACCTGTCCAGCCAGATTTCTTTACAAAATGTTATCAGAAAGGAGGGGGTGGGTGTGATGTGAAGGTCTACATAAACATACCCACCTCATGCTAAGAAGGTCACCTAATCTCTTGGAAAACCCAGGAAAAGCCTTTAAAAGCAACCCACTGTAATTCCTTTCATTTCCCAATTGGGTGGTTCTAGAAGCAATAATAAGAATGGGTGGTATTTTTTAAGCGCTTGCTATGTGCCCAGCACTGTCCTAAGGTCTGGGGGGAAATACAAGATAATCGGGTTGGATACAGTTCCTGTCCCATGTGAGGCTCACGGTCTAAGCCGAGGGAGGGAGGGAGGTATTGAAGTACATTCCATTCTCTTAGATCAGTCGATGAATCATATTAATTAAGCACTTACTATATACAGAGCGCTGTACTGAGTGCTTGGGAAGGTACAATACAACAGACCCATTCCCTGCCCATAAGGAGCTTACAGTCTAGAGGGGGAGACGGACATTAATATAAATAAAATAGGGTTGTGTACGGAAGTGCTGTGGGGCTATCAACTTCCATATCAAACAAAAACTCCTCACTATTGGCTTCAAAGCTCTCCATCACCTTGCCCCTTCTTACTTCACCTCCTTTCCCTCCTTCTACATCCCAATCCACACACTCCGTGCCTCTGGTACTAACCTTCTCACTGGGCCACCATCTCTCCTGTTCCGTCGTTGACCCCCGGCCCACGTCCCGCCTCTGGCTTGGAACCCCCTCCCTCCTCATTCATTCATTCATTCATTCATTCAATCGCATTTATTCATCATCAATCGTATTTATTGAGCGCTTACTGTGTGCAGAGCACTGTACTAAATGCTTGGGAAGTCCAAGTTGGCAACATCTAGAGGCGGTCCCTAACCCAACAGCGGGCTCACGGTCTAGAAGGGGGAGACAGAGAACCAAACAAAACATATGAACAAAATAAAATAAATAGAATAAATACGTACAAATAAAATAGAGTAATCACCATCATCAATCGTATTTATTGAGCGCTTACTATGTGCAGAGCACTGGACTAAGCGCTTGGGAAGTACAAATTGGCAACATATAGAGACAGTCCCTACCCAACAGTGGGCTCACAGTCTAAAAGGGGGAGGCAGAGAACAAAACCAAACATACTAACAAAATAAAATAAATAGAATAGATATGTACAAGTAAAATAAATAGAGTAATAAATACGTACAAACATATATACATATTTACAGTAATAAATATGTGCAAACATATATACAGGTGCTGTGGGGAGGGGAAGGAGGTAAGGTGGGGAAATGGGGAGGGGCCACCAAACCATCGCACTTCCCCCCTTCAAACCCCTACTGAAGGCTCACCTCCTCCGTGAAGCCTTCCCAGACTAAGCCCGCGTTTTCCTCAGTTCCCCCTCTCTTCTGGGTCACCTCAGCTCACTTCCTTCACTTATATATATATGTATTTATCTATAATTCTATTTATATTGATGCCTGTTTACTTGTTTTGATGTGTCTCCTCCCTTCCAGACCGTAAGCCCGGTGTGGGCAGGGATTGTCTCTATTGCTGAATTGTACTTTGCAAGCACTTAGTACAGTGCTCTGCACACAGTAAGGGCTCAATAAATACAACTGAGTGAACGAATGAGCAGATTTTCTCTGTTGGGTTTGGCGGGCTGGCTACCAAATCGATCCTGACCCCAATCAATCAGTCATATTTATTAAGAGCACGGGCTTTGGAGTCAGAGGTTGTGGGTTCAAAACCCGGCTCCGCCACTTGTCAGCTGTGTGACGTTGGGCAAGTCACTTCACTTTTCTGGGCCTCAGTTCCCTCATCTGTAAAATGGGGATGAAGACTGCGAGCCCCTCATGGGACAACCTGATTACCTTGTACCTACCCCAGCGATTCGAACAGTGCTTTGCACATAATAAGTGCTTAACAAATACCAACATTATTATTACTGTGTGCAGAGCACTGTAACTAAGCGCTTGGGAGAGTATGATACAACAGAATTGGTAGACAGGTTCCCTGCCCACGAGGAGCTAATAGTCCAGAGGAGGAGGCACGTATTAAGATAAACTATGTATATGGTCCCCGCGCCTTACCTCCTTCCCCTCCCCACAGCACCTGTATATACGTATATATGTTTGTACGTATTTATTACTCTATTTATTTTATTTGTACATATTCATTCTACTTATTTTATTTTGTTAATATGCTTTGTTTTGTTCTCTGTCTCCCCCTTCTAGACTGTGAGCCCACTGTTGGGTAGGGACTGTCTCTATGTGTTGCCAACTTGTACTTCCCAAGCGCTTAGTACAGTGCTCTGCACACAGTAAGCGCTCAATAAATACAATTGAATGAATGAATGAATGAATGAATATGGGCTGTGGTGTGGCCTGCAGGGTGCATATCAAGTGTTTAAAGGGTAAACACTTGTTTACCCTTGTACATAGTTGTATAATACATACGTATTTACTATTCTATTTATTTAGTTAATGATGTGCATCTAGCTTTATTTCTATTTATTCTGATGACTTGACACCTGTCCACATGTTTTGTTTTGTTGTCTGTCTCCTCCTTCTAGACTGTGAGCCCGCTGTTGGGTAGGGATCATCTCTATATGTTGCCAACTTGTACTTCCCAAGTGCTTAGTATAGTGCTCTGCACACAGTAAGCGCTCAATAAATACGATTGAATGAATGAATAAATGAATGAAAGAAATCAGTTATGTGGGCCCATTTGCCCCACCCAAGTAGCGAGGGCAACAAGATCCAGAGAACAGGGCGGGAGCAAGTCAACCAACTGTCGGTCAATATTATCCTCTCCCAAGCACTTAGTACAGTGCGCTGCACAAGGTAAGCGCTCAATAAATATGATTGATTGATAAATATGGTGAAGGGTATCGCAGCCCCTAAGATGCCTATACAGCTATATTCATTCATTCATTCATTCAATCGTATTTATTGAGCACTTACTGTGTGCAGAGCACTGTACTATGCGCCTGGGAAGGACAAGTCGGCAACATATAGACGCATATTTAGTTGTCTTTCAGATTTGAGGAATTTCAGTTAAGTGCGTGTGTGCGCGATTGAAAAGGCCACTGCAAGAGCCTCAGTCTTGAGCACGTCTCACTCACAAAAAGACGGACTTGCGTTGACATGTTTGACGTTTGCCGCGCTTGGTGTCATTTTCGCATTTCCCTCTGTATCTTTTGTATCTTACAAAGCTTTTGCTCCAAAAAGGACCGCTCCTCTCTAAATAACATGGCTCCACACTGGTCCTTCCTCCCGGAAATCCACAATGAGGATAACCCACATGTGGGAAAATCAGAAGGCTGCTATTAATCAGTTAACCAGTCAATCAATCGCATTCATTGAGTGTTTACTGTTTACAAAGCACTGTACTAAATGCTTTCTTTATTGGTAGCAGCAGCATGGCCCAGTGGAAAGAGCACGGGCTTGGGAATCAGAGGTCATGGGTTCTAATCCCGGCTCCGCCGATTGTCAGCTGTGTGACCTCGGGCAAGTCTCTTCATCATCATCAATCGTATTTATTGAGTGCTTACTATGTGCAGAGCACTGTACTAAGCCCTTGGGAAGTACAAATCGGCAACATATAGAGAAGTCCCTACCCAACAGTGGGCTCCACTTCTCTGTGCCTCAGTTCCCTCATCTGTAAAATGGGGATTAAAACTGTGAGCCTCACGTGGGACAACCTGATCACCTTGTATCCCTCCCCAGCACTTAGAACAGTGCTTTGCACATAGTAAGCGCTTAACAAATACCAACATTATTATTATTATTATTGGTACTTCATTCAATCAGTCGTATTTATTGAGCGCTAACTGTGTGCATTGCACTGTACTAAGCGCTTGGAAAGTACAATTTGGCAACAGATAGGAACAATCCCTACCCAACAATGGGCTCACAGTCTTCAAACTTAAGTGTCTACGATGTGCCAAGCACTGTTCTAAGCACTGAGGTAGATAGAGGTCAGGACGGACACACTCCCTGTTCTACCTAGGACTCACTCTTAATCCCCATTTTACAGATGAGGAAACTGAGACCAAGAGAAGTGAAGTGACTTGCCCAAGGTCACACAGCAGACTTGTGGCGGAGCCAGGATTAGAACCCATGACCTTCTAACTCCCAGGCCCCTGCTCTATCCACTAAGCTACACTACTCCTCTAATAATAATTATGGTACTTGTTAATCACTTACTGTGTGCCAAGCATACAGTCCTAAGCTCTAGGGATGATACAAGTTAATGAGGTTGGACACAGTCCCTGTCCCACATGGGACTCACACTCTTATCCCCATTTTACAGATGAGGTAACTGAGACACAGAGAAGTTAAGTGACATGCCCGAGGTCACACAGCAGACACGTGGCAGAACAGGGATTAGAACCCAGGTCCTTCTGATTCCCAGGCCCTTGCTCTAACCACTAAGCCACGCTGCTTCTTAATGTGCTTAGTAGAGTACAGTATAACTGAATTGGTAGGCATGTTCCCTGCCCACAGTGAGCTTACAGCTTAGAGGGGAAGACCGCCATTAATAGAAATAAATAAATGACGGATTTGGACGTAATAATAATAATGGCATTTATTAAGCACTTACTAAGTGCAAAGCACTGTTCTAAGCGCTGGGGAGGTTACAAGGTGATCAGGTTGTCCCACGGGGGGCTCACGGTCTTCATCCCCATTTGACAGATGAGAACCGAGGCCCAGAGAAGTGAAGTGACTTGCCCAAGGTCACCCAGCTGACAAGTGGCAGAGCCGGGATTTGAACCCACCACCTCTGACTCCAAAGCCCGGGCTCTTTCCACTGAGCCACGCTGCTTCCCGGGACGTAAGTCCTGTGGGGCTGAGGGAGGGGTGAATAAAGGTTGCAAACCAAGTGCAAGGGTGACGCAGAAGGGAGTGGACGAAGAGGAAATGAGGGCTTAGTCAGGGAAGGCGTCTTGGAGGAGACGTGCTTTGAATAAGGCTTTAAAGAAGGGGAGAGTGATTGTCTGTCGGATATGAAGAGGGAGGGCATTCCAGGCCAGAGGCAGGACGTGGGTGAGTGCTCACCGACAAGATAGGAGGATAGGAGGAAAATAGGAGGAGCGAAGTGTGCCGGTTGGGTAGGGAATTGGGGAAGTAATATAGGAGGGGAAAAGGTGATTTAGTGCTTTAGAGCCATGGTAAGGAGTATCTGTTGGATGCGGAGCTGAAGGGGCAACCACTGGAGGTTCTTGAGAAGTGGGGAAACATGGGCTGAATGGTTTTATAGAAAATGATCCGGGCAGCAGAGTGGAGTGGGGAGAGAAAAGAGGCAGGGAGGTCAACAAGAAGGCTGATGCCGGCAGGACAGCAAAGCAGAATAGGATAATAATAATAATAATGGCATTTATTAAGCACTTAGTACGTGCAAAGCACTGTTCTAAGAGCTGAGGAGGTTACAAGGTGATCAGGTTGTCCCACGGGGGGCTCACAGCCTTAATCCCATCCCCTCCATCCCCCGCATTTTACCTCCTTCCCTTCCCCACAGCACCTGTATATATGTATATATGTTTGTACGTATTTATTACTCTATTTATTTCTTTTACTTGTATCTATCTATTCTATTTATTTTATTTTGTTAGTATGTTTGGTTTTGTTCTCTGTCTCCCCCTTCCAGACTGTGAGCCCACTGTTGGGTAGGGACTGTCTCTATATGTTGTCAGCTTGTACTTCCCAAGCGCTTAGTACAGTGCTCTGCACACAGTAAGCGCTCAATAAATACGATTGATTGATTGATTAATCCCCATTTTACAGATGAGGTAACTGAGGCCCAGAGAAGTGAAGTGACTTGCCCATAGTCACCCAGCTGACAGTTGGCGGAGCCGGGATTTGAACCCATGACCTCAGACTCCAAAGCCCGGGCTCTTTTCCACTGAGCCACGCCGCTTCTCTAAGTGATTGGAGGATAAGGATAAGTGATTGGATTAACACGGTAGCAGTTGGGATGGAGAGGAAGGGGCGGATTTTGGTGGTGTTGTGAAAGCCGGGCTGACAGGATTAGGCGACAGATTGGACAAGTCAGTTGAACGAGGGAGATGAGTCAAGGATAATACCAAGGTTAAGGGCTTGAGAGACAGTGAACACCCCTCCCCGTAGCACCTGTATATGTGTTTGTACAGATTTATTACTCTATTTATTTCACTTGTACATATTTACTATTCTATTTATTCTGTTAATGATGTGCATCTAGCTTTATTTCTATTTGTTCTGACGACTTGACACCTATCCACACGTTTCGTTTTGTTGTCTGTCTTCCCCTTCTAGACTGTGAGCCCGTTGTTGGGTAGGGACCGTTTCTATATGTTGCTGACTTGTACTTCCCAAGCGCTTACTACAGTGCTCTGCACACAGTAAGCGCTCAATAAATACGATTGAATGAATGAATGGTGCTGTCTACAGTGATGGGAAAGTCAGGGAGAGGATTGGGTTTCAGTGAAACGCCCCAGCTACAGGGTGGCTGTGTTTCAGGGACCAACATATCAGTGCAGATTATAAACTATCTGAGAGCAATAGGGAACATGGCTGCTAATTAATAACAATAATAATAATAATGATAATAATAATAATAATAATGGCATTTGTTAAGCACTTACTATGAACAAAGCACCATTTGAAGCACTGGGGAGGATACAAGGTGATCAGGTTGTCAATTCTATTGATTCCTCTCAAGTGAACCGACTTGTACTTCCCAAGCGCTTAGTACAGTGCTCTGCACACAGTAAGCGCTCAATAAATACGATCGAATCATCATCATCATCATCAATCATATTTATTGAGCGCTTACTATGTGCAGAGCACTGTACTAAGCGCTTGGGAAGTACAAGTTGGCAACATATAGAGACAGTCCCTACCCAACAGGTAGGGATGAATGAGTGAATGAATGAAAGTGCTCTGTAGAGTGCTCTGCCCACAGTAGGTGCTCAATAAATACCATGGATTGGCTGATGATTGGCAAGGTAGAATTTTTAAGGCAGATGCTGGGGAGTTACTTTTTTTGAGTGGGTTTATGGCAAATAGAAAATGAAACCAAATAAACCTATGGCTTTGTGGTGGGTGTTCACGAGGGGTTGGTCTCCGGGCTGTTATTTTTCTGGTCCAGACAATGTCCCCAGGACATTTTAGCTGAATTCTCATCTCCTTGCCTTAGTCTCCCTTTTTCACCACCTATTCCCTTGTGTTCACACCCCTTTGCGCTTTGCTATTCACCCTCCCCTTCCCCAGAGCACTCTTTTACGTATCTTTATAATCTGTTGCTTCCCCAACTGCAATTTCTTTTCAGGTCTCTTTCCCCAACTAGACCGCAAGCTCCTTGTGGGCAGGGATTGTGTCTTCCAACAGTGTCAGACTCTCCCAAGGGCTTAGAAGAGTGTTCTGCATACAGTGAGCGCTCACTAAACACCACTGGTTGATTGATCCCACAAGTAATGCTGATGGTATTTGTTAAGCGCTTACTATGTGTCAAGCACTGTTCTGAGCACAAGTGGTCAAGGGGGTGGGGCCATATAGGTTTGGGGCCTCTTGGGTTGCCTGTTTCAGGTCGGCATGTCAAAGGGGAAGCAGCGTGGCTCAGTAGAAAGAGCCCGGGCTTTGGAGTCAGAGGTCAATCAATCAATCAATCAATCAATCGTATTTATTGTAGGTCAAGGGTTTAAATCCCAGCTCTGCCAATTGTCAGCTGTGTGACTTTGGGCAAGTCACTTAACTTCTCTGGGCTTCAGTTCCCTCATCTGTAAAATGGGGATTAAGACTGTGAGCCCCCCTTGGGACAACCTGATCACATGGTAACCTCCCCAGCACTTAGAACAGTGCTTTGCACATAATAAGCGCTTAACAAGTACCATTATTATTATTAAAGGGAAGTAGGAGAGAAGCAAGGTGGCCTAGTGGATAGAAAATGGGCCTGGGAATCAGAAGGACCTGGGTTCTAATCTCGGTTCCACCACACGTCTGCTGTGCGACCTAGGACAAGTCAGTTGGCTTCTCTGCACTTCAGTTACCTCATCTGTAAAATGGGGATTAAGACCGGGAACACCATGTGGGACATGGAGCGTGTCCAACCTGATTAGCTTGTATCTAGCTTGTATCTGGCAATCAATCAATCAATCAATCAATCATATTTATTGAGCGCTTACTGTGTGCAAAGCACTGTACTAAGCGCTTGGGAAGTCCAAGTTGGCAACATATAGAGACAGTCCCTACCCAACAGTGGGCTCACAGTCTAAAAGGGGGAGACAGAGAACAAAACCAAGCACACTAACAAAATAAAATAAATAGAATAGATATGTACAAGTAAAATAAATAAATAGAGTAATAAATATGTACAAACATATATGCAGGTGCTGTGGGGAAGGGAAGGCACATAATAAACGCTAAACTAACACCATAAAAATGGGTTTTGTGGGGGATGGATTTAGGGATAGGCACAGAATCCACCAGGAGCGGCAAGGTAAGGCTTCGGTTCTGAATGGAAAGGAACTCCGGCACATAGGGATAGTGAACAGCTGTCCCGGCTGAGGATGGGTTGGCACGGATCCTTGAAGGCAAGGACAAGAAGGGCATTTTTAAGTGGTTATTAAGCAATGAAATTGCTGCAAGCAAGAGAATCCTCTGCGCTCCCTAGCAATATATGGTTATCGTCCCCATTCAGTCAGGGAGTCCCTTCTGCCCTTTTAGGTCCCCACATATTAAATATCAAATTCCAGCTAATGACTCGCAGTTAAAAATACTGTTGTTTCATTCGAGTTGGGACCTGCAGTGAAATAGATGGGATTCGGGGCCTCAATTCATTTGAAATTCTGCTGGGAAAATTGCGTGTGAAATCAGAAGTAATGCCATCCCAGGGCTAGATCAAGGATCTGTGCGGTCCAGTGGTTGGCGTTTGATGGTGGCCACAGGAATGCTTGGAGGAGCCATGATAATAATAATAATAATAAATTGTGGTACTTGTTATGCGCTTACTATATGTCAGACACTGTACTAAGCGCTGAGGTGGATACAAGAAAATCGAGGTGGACACAGTCCCTCTCCCCCGTGGAGTTCACAGTCTCAATCCCCATTTTACAGATGAGGTAACTGAGGCCCAGAGAAGTGAAAACGACTTGCCCAAGGTCACACAGCAGACAAGTGGCAGAGTCAGGATTGAAACCCATGACCTTCTGACTCCCATTCGTGCGATAGTTGCCTTTGGACATAATGATAATAATAATAATGATGGTATTTGTTAAGCATTTACTATGTGCCGAGCACTGTTCTAAGCGCTGGGATAGATACAAGATTATCAGGTTGTCCCACATGGGGCTCACAGTCTTAATCCCCATTTTACAGATGAGGTAACTGAGGCATGCAGAAGTGAAGTGACTTGCCCAAAGTGACACAGTTGACAAGTGGCGGAGCAGGGGTTAGAACCCTCGACCTCTGACCTCTGACTCCCAAGCTCTTTTATTCATTCATTCATTCTTTCAGTCGTATTTACTGAGCGCTTACTGTGTGCAGAGCACTGTACTAAGCGCTTGGGAAGTACAAGTGGGCAACATATAGAGATGGTTCCTACCCAACAGCGGGCTCACAGTCTAGAAGAGGGGCCAAGCCACGCTGCTTTTCATCTGCCCTGTTGTGTAGGGGGCCTTTCTGGACATCTGTCTCTTCCCTCTAATAGCCTGTTAATGGTGATGGTGATGATGATAATGATCATGATGGTAGTAATAATCATTATTTTAGACTTTTAGACTGTGAGCCCACTGTTGGGTAGGGACTGTCTCTATATGTTGCCAACTTATACTTCCCAAGCGCTTAGTACAGTGCTCTGCACACAGTAAGCGCTCAATAAATATGATTGATTATTATAATAACCACTATGGTATTTGTTGAGGCCTTACTATGTGCCAAGCACTGTACTAAACCCTGGGTTAGACAAGACAATCAGGTCATACAGAGTCCCTGCCCCCACATGGAGCTCACGGTCTAGGGGAGGGGAGGGAGATCAGATGTTGAGTCCCCATTTTACAGATGAGGAAACCGAGGGATAGAGAAGTGAGTTGACTTGCCCAAGTTCACACAGCAGGGAAGTGATAGAGCCAGGATCACTTGTCCATGAATTTATCCCGAACCCTTCATCATCATCATCATCAATCGTATTTATTGAGCGCTTACTATGTGCAGAGCACTGTACTAAGCACTTGGGAAGTACAAATTGGCAACCAATAGAGACAGTCCCTACCCAACATTGGGCTCACAGTCTAAAAGGGGGAGACAGAGAACAAAACCAAACATACTAACAAAATAAAATAAATAGAATAGATATGTACAAGTAAAATAAATAAATAAATAAATAGAGTAATAAATATGTACAAACATATGGAACCTATTGCTATTTTTGATGTGTTCACTGAACAACTTCCAGAGGGAACACATTTCCTGGGCTTCCCACCCACCCGCTGGAGGAAGAAGGGTTTCCTTTCAGCTGTTTAGAAGCTACAAAGTTCAGGGGGAGTCCCTCATCCTGGGATTGTGAGCTTTGGAGAAGCACAATTCCACGTCGCTCAGTCCAGATCAAAGACTCCGATCCCGCCTCCACTCAGCCCTTTTTCTCTCCAGACTGAAGTGTCTTGATTTTTTCAGATGACTCAGAGGGGCGTTACTTCAGCCGCCTGACTGTTTTGGTTCCACTCTTATAATAATAATAATGATGGCATTTATTAAGCGCTTACTATATGTAAAGCACTGTTCTAAGCGCTGGGGAGGTTACAAGGTGATCAGGTTGGCCCACGGTGGGGGGCTCACAATCTTCATCCCCATTTTACAGATGAGGTAACTGAGGCACAGAGAAGTTAAGTGACTTGCCCATAGTCACACACTCTTTGTCTACCTTCTCCTGTTCTACTACTTCAAGCCTTGAGGCCTGAAGCGAAACCTGCAAGAACCTCATGGGTGGAGTTCATCTGGGGTAAATCACCTGTGCGCTTGCAACACCACCTCCTCCGGGAAGCCCTCTGCCCTATAGGGACGTGCAACCACAATGCCTTGGCCTGGTCTCCCCCACCCTGCTTTCAAAAGCAGGGTCAGAGACTTCTCTTCTGTTTATTATTTTTATGGTATTGGTTAAGCGCTTACTCTGAGCCAGGCATCATTCAGTCATTCAATCCTATTTATTGAGCGCTTGCTGTGTGCAGAGCACTGTACTAAGCGCTTGGGAAGTACAAGCGCTTCCCAAGTAGAGAAGCAGCGTGGCTCAGTGGAAAGAGCCATGGGTTCAAATCCCGGTCCCGCCAACTGTCAGCTGTGTGACTCTGGGCAAGTCACTTCACTTCTCTGGGCCTCAGTTACCTCATCTGTAAAATGGGGATTAAGACTGTGAGCCCCCCGGGGGACAACCTGATCACCTTGTAACCTCTCCAGCGCTTAGAACAGTGCATTGCACATAGTAAGCGCTTAATAAATGCCATTATTATTATTATTATTATTATTATTATTATTATTATTATTACAAGTCGGCAACATATAGAGATGGTCCCTACCCAACAACGGGCTCACAGTCTATAGGGCATCATATTAAGCTCTGGGGTAGATACAAGGTAATCAGGTTAGACACAGTCCCATTCATTCATTCATTCATTCATTCAATCGTATTTATTGAGCACTTACTGTGTGCAGAGCACTGGACTAAGCGCTTGGGAAGTACAAGTTGGCAACACATAGAGACGGTCCCTACCCAACAGTGGGCTCACAGTCTAGAAGGGGGAGACAGACAACAAAACATATTAACAAAATAAAATAAAGGACTTCACAGCCTTAACCCCCATTTGACAGAGGGGGGAACTGAGGCATAGAGAAGTGAAATGACTTGCCCAGGGTCACACAGCAGCCGGGATTGGGACCCAGATCCTTCCAACTCCCAGGCCCGTGTTCTATTCACTAGGCTTAGTCCAGTGCTCTGCACACAGTAAGCGCTCAATAAATACGATTGATTGATTAGGCCGCTCTGCTTGGGGCCTGGGGCCCCCAGTACTGTCTCAGGAATCCATGGACGTTCAGGATCTTTGTCGGGAATGACATCGGCCGGAAGCAGGTAATTTGCCAGAGTGAACTTGGACCCAGCCCGTAACTGCTCCGTTTCTCTGTCAGAGAAGTGTACACATTGGGAATTTGGGTGGGTGGCTGGGAGGGTTGGGAAAGGCTGTTCCTCCCGTCTGTCTGCCTCCTGCCTGCTTGTATCCCTGGTGTGAGACGTGCCCAAAGTCAGTCAGTCGAATTTACTGAGCACTTACTATGTGCAGAGCACTGTATTAAGCCCTTCAGTGAGTACACTGAAGCAGCGTGGCTCAGTGGAAAGAGCACGGGCTTTGAAGTCAGAGGTCATGGGTTCAAATCCCGGCTCCGCCAATTGTCACTTTGGGCAAGTCACTTAACTTCTCTGGGCCTCAGTTCCCGATTGTGATCCCCCTGTGCGACAACCTGATCACCTTGTAACCTCCCCAGCGCTTAGAACAGTGCTTTGCACATAGTAAGCGCTTAATAAATGCCAACATTATTATTATTATTAAAGCCGCATGAGAAGCAGCATGGCATAGTGGATAGACCATGGGCCTGGAGTGCAGAAAGTCATGGGTTCTACTCCCAGCTCCATCACTTGTCTGCTCTGTGACCTTGGATAAGTCACTTCACTTCTCTGTGCCTCATTTACCTCACCTGTAAAATGGGGATTGAGACTGTGAGCCCCACGTGGGACAGGGACTGCTTCCAACCCAAGTTGCTTGTATCCACCCCAGCACTTAGTACAGTACGGCACATAGTAACGGCTTAAGAAATTATTATCATTATTATTATTAAATACCACTGATAATAATAATAATAATGATAGCATTTGTTAAGCACTTACTATGTGCAAAGCACTGTTCTAATCACTAGGGAGGATACAAGGTGATCACGTTGTCCCATGTGGGGCTCACAGTCATAATCCCCATTTTACAGATGAGTCCTAATTTTACTTGTACATATTTATTCCACTTATTTTATTGATATGTTTTGTTTTGTTGTCTGTCTCCCCCTTTTTGACCATGAGCCTGCAGTTGGGTAGGGACCGTCTCTCCATGTTGCCAACTTGGACTTCCCAAGCGCTTAGTCCAGCGCTCTGCACACAGTAAGCGCTCAATAAATACGATTGAATGAATGAATGAAAGGTAAGTGAGGCCCAGAGAAGTTAAGTGACTTGCCCAAAGTCACACAGCTGACATTGGGCAGAGCCGGGATTTGAACCCTGGTAGATAGATGGATTGGAGTGACCCCGCTGTGGGGTAGGGATCATCTCTATGTGTTGCCAACTTGTACTTCCCAAGCGCTTAGTACAGTGCTCTGCACACAGTAAGCGCTCAATAAATACGATTGAATGAATGAATGAGGGGACGTGCGGAGCCAAAGTCCTTTCCTTCCACCGTGCTACTTTCCCATCCGACCGCGGCTCGGTGGAAAGAGCCCGGGCTTTGGAGTCCGAGGTCAGGGGTTCAAATCCCGGCTCCGCCAATTGTCAGCTGTGTGACTTTGGGCAAGTCGCTTCACTTCTCAGGGCCTCAGTGGCCTCATCTATAAAATGGGGATGAAGACTGTGAGCCCCCCATGGGCCAAACTGATCACCTTGTAACCTCCCCAGCGCTTAGAACAGTGCTTTGCGCATAGTAAGCGCTTAATAAATGTCATCATTATTATCCGACCCCCAGCGGCTCTTGGCCCAGGGCAGGTCAGGGCGTCCTGACGGAAAGAAGGGAAGTTGTGCAAAGCCTCCTGACGTGGCCCCGGTGACCTGACCCAAGCCTAGACCCCGAGATGCAGGGCCAGGCATCGGGATTAATCCGTCTCTGTTTCTTTCCCGTCATCCACAGGCCTAAGGGGGCTGAGCTCCTAACCTGTTTAAACCCTGGGTGTAACTCACCCCTCCTACTCCTGAATGGAGCATCAAAGTCAAAAACCGGATGAGCCATGGAGGAGCAGTTGCAAAGGGAGGCAGGTTATTTCAGAAAACCAGGTGTTCCCCCGCCCTTAGCCCTCTGACTAACTCAGAACAGGACAGTCAAGCTCTGGCTCAGAAACCCCAGAAGCAGCTTTATTTATTAACCAATAAATATTGGTTAATATTTATTACTCTATTTATTTATTTTACTTGTACATTTCTATCCTACTTATTTTATTTTGTTGGTATGTTTGGTTCTGTTCTCTGTCTCCCCCTTTTAGACTGTGAGCCCACTGTTGGGTAGGGACTGTCTCTATGTGATGCCAATTTGTACTTCCCAAGCGCTTAGTACAGTGCTCTGCACATAGTAAGCGCTCAATAAATATGATTGATTGATTGATTGATTGATTGATTTCCGTCTGCCCCAACCCACACTTGGTAAGCTCTGTGTGCCAAGCACTCCACTAAACGCTGGGCTCGCAGCGTGGCTCAGTGGAAAGAGGAGTCAGAGGTCATGGGTTCAATCAATCGTATTTATTGAGTGCTTACTGTGTGCAGAGCACTGTACGAAGCGCTTGGGAAGTCCAAGTTGGCAACATCTAGAGACAGTCCCTACCCAACAGTGGGCTCACAGTCTTATACACAGTCTGTATATATGTATATATGTTTGTACATATTTATTACTCTATTTATTTATTTATTTTACTTGTACATATCTATTCTCTTTATTTTATTTTGTTAGTATGTTTGGGTTTTTTTTTTTCTCTGTCTCCCCCTTTTAGACTGTGAGCTCAATGTTGGGTAGGGACTGTCTCTATATGTTGCCAATTTGTACTTCCCAAGCACTTAGTAAGTGCTCTGCACATAGTAAGCGCTCAATAAATATGATTGATTGATTGATTGATTGATTGATTAAGGTTCATATCCCAGCTCCACCAATTGTCAGCGGTGATTTTGGGCAAGTCACTTCACTTCTCTGTGCCTCAGTGACCTCATCTGTAAAATGGGGATTAAGACTGTGAGCCCCCCCATGGGACAACCTGATCACCTTGTAACCTCCCCAGCACTTAGAACAGTTCTCTGCGCATAGTAAGCGCTTAATAAATGCCACCATTATTTATTATTATTACAAGAGAATCAGGTTGAACACAGCCCCTGTCCCACATGGAGCTCACCATCTAAGTAGGAGGGAGAATCATCATCATCAATCGTATTTATTGAGCGCTTACTGTGTGCAGAGCACTGTACTGAGCGCTTGGGAAGTCCAAGTTGGCAACATATAGAGACGGTCCCTACCCAACAGTGGGCTCACAGTCTAGAAGGGGGAGACAGAGAACAAAACCAGACATACTAACAAAATAAAATAAATAGAATGAGGATTGAAGCTCTATTTTGCAGGCAAGGGAACTGAGGGCCAGAGAAGTCACCCAACGGGCACGTGGCGGAGCTGGGGTTTGTCCAAGAGGCAGAGATGGCCAGGCCCAGCAAGCCAGTGATAAAGCAACAACATTCATTCATTCATTCAATCATATTTATTGGGCACTTACTGTGTCCAGAGCACTGTACTAAACACTTGGGAGAGTAATAATAATATTCAATCGTTTTTATTGAGCACTCACTGTTTGTACTAAGCACCGGGGTAGATACAAGGTAATTGGGTTGGACACAGTCCTGTCCCACATTGGACTCAAAGTCTTCATCCCCATTTTACAAATGAGGTAAATGAGGCACAGAGAATAATAATTCTTATTATATTAATAATTATAATATTACATTTCACAATCATATATCATATAATATTATATCATATATAATATTATATTATTATATATTATTATAATATAATATATAATATATAATATATTAATAAGAATTAATAATAATAATAATAATAATAATGATGGCATTTGTTAAGCGCTTACTATGTGCAAAGCACTGTTCTAAGCGCTGGGGAGATACAAGGTGATCAGGTTGTCCCACAGGGGGCTCACAGTCTTAATCCCCATTTTACAGATGAGGGAACTGAGGCCCAGAGAAGTGAAGTGACTTGCCCAAAGTCACACAGCTGACAAGCGATGGAGCTGGGATTCGAACCCGTGACCTCTGGCTTCAAAGCCCGGGCTCTTTCCATTGAGCCACGCTGCTTCTGGAAGAGAAGAGAAGAGAAGAGAAGAGAAGAGAAGAGAAGAGAAGAGAAAAGAGAAGAGAAGTGAGTTGCCCAAGGTCACACAGCAGACAAGTGGCAGAGCTGGGATAAGAACCCAGGTCCTTCTGACTTTCAAGCCCGTGCTGTTATGGTATTGGTTAAAAGTGCTTACTATGTGCCAGGCACTGTACTAAGTGCTGGGGTGGATACAAGCAAATCAAGTGGGACGCAGTCCCTGTCACCACGGGGGGCTCACAGACTCAATCCCCATTTTACAGACGAGGTAACTGAGGAACAAAGAAGCGAAGTGACTTGCTCAAAGTCATACAGCGGACAAGTGGTGGAGCCAGGATTAGAACCCAAGTCCTTCTGATTCCCGGGCCTGCGCACTATCCACTAGGCCACGCTGCCGTCTCTATATGTTGCCAGCTTGTACTTCCCAAGCGCTTAGTACAGTGCTCTGCACACAGTAAGCGCTCAATAAATACGATTGAGTGAATGAATGAATGCTTCTCCACAACAAAGGTTGAGGGTGCGGAGGTGGGGAAAGGGTGGATTTCACCTGGATGACTCGGGGGAGTCACAGGCGGACAGCTGGTTTGGTTGGGAGGTCTTCATTCTGCCCAGCTGGAGCAGAGATTGTTATTATTATTATTATTATCAGAGGTATTTATTGTTATCCATTCATTCAATAATATTTATTGAGCGCTTACTGTGTGCAGAGCACTGTACTAAGCGCTTGGGAAGTACAAGTTGGCAACATATAGAGATGGTCCCTACCCAACATTGGGCTCACAGTAATAATAATAATTGTGGTATCTATTCTATTTATTTTATTTTGTTAGTATGTTTGGTTTTGTTCTCTGTCTCCCCCTTTTAGACTGTGAGCCCACTGCTGGGTAGGGACTGTCTCTATATGTTGCAAACTTGTACTTCCCAAGCGCTTAGTACAGTGCTCTGCACACAGTAAGCGCTCAATAAATACGATTGATGATGATGATGATGATGGTATTTATTAAGCGCTTACTATGCGACAGGCACTGAATTAGGCACTGTATCGGTAGATAGACGATATTCAGGGACAGTCCCTAACCCATGGGGGGCTTCCAGTCCTGTGGGGAAGGGAGAACATGGAGTGAATCCCCATTTTACAGATGAGGAAACTGAGGTACAGAGAAGTTAAGTGGCTCATATCAGATCACCCAGCAGACAAGTGGCAGAGCCCAGAGTAAGCTCTCGCTCTAGACTGTAAGCTCATGTGGGCAGGGAATGTGTCCTTTATATTGTACTCTCCCAAGTGTCGAGTACAATGCTCTGCACACAGTAAGTGCTCAATAAATACAATTGACTGACTGATTAACTCCTAGGCCTGTGCTCAGAGCTCTTCCCAGATGAAATGTTCCCTGGACTCCTGTCACTGTTTATTGTTGTATTGTTAATAATAATAATATTGGTATTTGTTAGGCACTTACTATATGCTAGGCACTGTTCTAAGCACTAATAATAATAATAATAATAATGGCATTTATTAAGCGCTTACCATGGGCAAAGCACTGTTCTAAGTGCTGGGTGGGGGGCTACAAGATGATCAGGTTGTCCCACGGGGGGCTCACAGTCTTAATCCCCATTTTCCAGATGAGGTCACTGAGGCACAGAGAATAATAATAATAATAATAATAATGATGGCATTTGTTAAGTGCTTACTATGTGCAGAGCACTGTTCTAAGCTCTGGGAGGGATACAAGGTGATCAAGTTGTCCCACATGGGGCTCACAGTCTTAATCCCCATTTTCCAGATGAGGTAACAGGCTCAGAGAAGTTAAGTGACTTGCCCAAGGTCACACAGCAGACATGTGGCGGAGCAGGGATTCGAACCCATGACCTCTGACTCCAAAGCCCGGGCTCTTCCCACTGAGCCACACTGCTTCTCTAGGGTAGATACAAGATATTTGGGTTAGACACAGTCCCTGTAGGGCTCACAGTCTTAATCCCCATTTTACAGATGAGGGAACTGAGGCCCAGAGAAGTGAAGTGACTTGCCCAAAGT
Source organism: Tachyglossus aculeatus (assembly GCF_015852505.1). Lineage (NCBI taxonomy): Eukaryota > Metazoa > Chordata > Mammalia > Monotremata > Tachyglossidae > Tachyglossus > Tachyglossus aculeatus. Next base: position 16,668,624 of record NC_052072.1, on the reverse strand, counting down.
CACACAGCTGACAATTGGCGGAGCAGGGATTTGAACCCATGACCTCTGACTCCAAAGCCTGCTCTTTCCACTGAGCCACGCTGCTTCTCTAGGGTAGATACAAGATATTTGGGTTAGACACAGTCCCTGTAGGGCTCACAGTCTTAATCCCCATTTTACAGATGAGGGAACTGAGGCCCAGAGAAGCCGAGTGACTTGCCCAAATTCACACATTAGATATGTGATGGGGCCGGGATTAGAACCCATGACCTTCTGACTCCCATGCCCGGGCTCTAGCCACTAGTCACGCTGTTCTTTCCCAAGCCCTTAGTACAGTGCTCTGCACGCAGGAAGCACTTAGTAAATACGATCGAATGACTGTGAGCCCACTGTTGGGTAGGGACTGTCTCTATATGTTGCCAACTTGTACTTCCCAAGCGCTTAGCACAGTGCTCTGCACACAGTAAGCGCTCAATAAATACAATTGATGATTGATGATGATAAGTGTTACAGAAGCTCACGTGGTTGGAGCTGGGGCCCCCTTGGAGGACTGGGGGGCAGGAGGCTGAGGAGCCGGGTTCCCTCTGACCCTCCGGCTAAGGGGGGGGTTAGAACAGCGCTTAGAACAGTGCTTTGCACATAGTAAGCGCTTAACAAATGCCATTATTATTATTATTATTAAGGCACGGCCTAGTAGGTAACAACATGACTGCCTTCAGTGGCCCTCTTCTCCTCAGGCCTGTTCTCTGTTCCAGGGGTCCCCAGGACAGACCCTCAGCAGGGCGGGATTCCCTACATATTTATTACTCTATTTATTTATTTTACTTGTACATGTCTATTCTATTTACTTGTACTTCCCAAGCACTTAGTACAGTGCTCTGCACACAGTAAGTGCTCAATAAATACGATTGATTGATTGATTGATTCCCAAGTGCTTAGTTCGGTGCTCTGCACACAGTAAGAGCTCAATAAATACAATTGATTCCTTTCTCTCCCCCTTGTCCCCCTCTCCATCCCCCCCATCTTAACTCCTTCCCTTCCCCACAGCACCTGTATATATGTATATATGTTTGTACATATTTATTACTCTATTTATTTTACTTGTACATATCTAATTCTATTTATTTTATTTTGTTAGTATGTTTGGTTTTGTTCTCTGTCTCCCCCTTTTAGGCTGTGAGTCCACTGCCGGGTAGGGACTGTCTCTATATGTTGCCAACTTGTACTTCCCAAGTGCTTAGTACAGTGCTCTGCACACAGTAAGCGCTCAATAAATACGATTGATTGATTGATTGATTGATTCAGCGGTCCCCGGAGCCCGGGAGATGACGGCACGGGGCCAAGAGAGCGCTGAGCTCAGAGGCCTCCCTTGGAAATTGGCCCTCCCTGGGTCGGCGGCTTCTGGAGCTGGGCCTTTGGAGGGAGGCGACTAGCATTTCCTTGGGAAGAAAGGAACATCTGGACCCCATTAGGAAGAGGCGAACCAGCAAGAAATGAAACATCTGGACGCCACGAGGAGAGTGCACCTCAGGACAACGGGGAAGGCGCGTCTTGGGGCAGGCAGGAGGATGCGACCGGGGACTCTCAGTCAATCAATCGTATTTATTGAGCGCTTACTGTGTGCAGAGCACTGGACTAAGCGCTTGGGAAGTCCAAGTTGGCAACATATAGAGACGGTCCCGACCCAACAGTGGGCTCACAGTCTAAAAGGGAACGGGCCCCCACGTCTCCCCCTCAGCTCCCAGAATGCGGGGCAGTGGCGGACGGGACCTTCAGGGGTGACTTTCTGTGCTGTCTGGTCACTGGAGTTTGGAAACAGCTCAGCGTGGGGTGCTCGTTTGCTTAACCCCAGGTGGCCTGGAATGCCCTCCCTCTGCCAATCCGCCAAGCTAGCTCTCTTCCTCCCTTCAAGGCCCTACTGAGAGCTCACCTCCTCCAGGAGGCCTTCCCAGACTGAGCCCCTTCCTTCCTCTCCCCCTCGTCCCCCTCTCCATCCCCCCCATCCTTACCTCCTTCCCTTCCCCACAGCACCTGCATATATGTATATATGTTTGTACATATTTATTACTCTATTCATTTATTTTAATAAATAAATAAATGTCCCTTCAAGGCCCTACTGAGAGCTCACCTCCTCCAGGAGGCCTTCCCAGACTGAGCCCCTTCCTTCCTCTCCCCCTCGTGCCCCTCTCCATCCCCCCCATCTTACCTCCTTCCCTTCCCCACAGCACCTGTATATATGTATATATGTTTGTACATATTTGTTACTCTATTTATTTATTTATTTATTTTACTTGTACATATCTATTCTATTTATTTTGTTTTGTTGGTATATTTGGTTTTGTTCTCTGTCTCCCCCTTTTAGACTGCTAGCCCACTGTTGGGTAGGGACTGTCTCTATATGTTGCCAACTTGTACTTCCCAAGCACTTGGTGCAGTGCTCTGCACACAGTAAGCGCTCAGTAAATACGATTGATGATGATGATGATGATTTATTTATTTTACTTGTACATATCTATTCTATTTATTTTATTTTGTTAGTACGTTTGGTTTTGTTCTCTGTCTCCCCCTTTTAGACTGTGAGCCCACTGTTGGGTAGGGACTGTCTCTATATGTTGCCAACTTGTACTTCCCAAGCGCTTAGTACAGTGCTCTGCACACAGTAAGCGCTCAATAAATACGATTGATTGATTGATTTTTAACCGGTCAAGCCTCTTCAGCTGGTTTCCGCCGAGGAGCTGGAAGTCCTGGGGAACGGGCCCCTGACCGTCCTACCCCCAGCCCTGACACACTGGGCCCAGAGTGCGCTGAAGGAGGAGCCCTCTGAGACCTAAGCTAGGTTATTCATTCATTCATTCAATAGTATTTATTAAGCGCTTACTGTGTTCAGAGCACTGTACTAAGCGCTTGGGAAGTACAAGTTGTCAACATATAGAGACAGACGATCCCTACCCAACAGTGGGTTGACAGTCTAGAAGGGGGAGACAGACAGCAAAACAAAACATATTAACAAAATAAAATAAATAGAATAAATATGTGCAAATAAAATAGAGTGATAAATACGTACAAACATATATACATATATACAGGTGCTGTGGGGAGGGGAAGGAGGTGAGGCGGGGGAGTGGGGAGGGGGAGAGGAAGGAGAGGGTTCAGTCTGGGAAGGCCTCCTGGAGGAGGTGAGCTCTCATTAGGGCTTTCTACTCCTTCCCCCCTCAACCATTCATTCATTCAATAATAATAAAAATTATGGTATTTGTTAAGCGCTTACTATGTGCCAGGCACTCTGCTAAGCGCTGGGGCGGATACAATAATAATAACAATGGCATTTATTAAGCACTTACTACATGCCAAACACTGTTCTAAGCACTACGATAGATACAAGGTAATCAGGTCGGACGCAGTCCTTGTCACACGTGGGGCTCACAATCTTAATCCCCATTTGACAGATGTGGGAACTGACCTAACCCACTGCCCTGTCCTCCTGGGACCTATTACTCTATTTATTTATTACTCCATTTATTTATTTTACTTGTACATATTTATTCTATTTTATTCTGTTAATATGTTTTGTTTTGTTCTCTGTCTCCCCCTTCTAGACTGTGAGCCCACTGTTGGGTAGGGACCGTCTCTATATGTTGCCAACTTGTACTTCCCAAGCCCTTAGTACAGTGCTCTGCACACAGTTAGCGCTCAATAAATACGATTGAATGACTGACTGAATGAATGAATGGGGCCTGGTGGGAGGAGGCTACCGAGGTGGAAGCTGAGAGAGAGTCAGAGACTCAGGCTTTCAGCGCTTAGTAAATGCCATCATTATTATTATTACCTCATCTGTAAAATGGGGATGAAGACTGTGAGCCCCCCGTGGGACAACCTGATCACCTTTGTAACCCCCGCAGCGCTTAGAACAGTGCTTTGCACATAGTAAGCGCTTAACAAATACCATTATTATTATTATTATTACTATTTCCCCTCTTCCCGGTTCCTGAGAGCCTGTGTGGGTGTGGAGAGCTACAAATGTATTTCACTGGTGGTGGAAGAACGCCAGAGTCTGGCTTGTCTGAGCCTGCAGGAGCAAGGAGGGGAAGGAGGAGGAGGAGGAGGAGAAGGCGGCAGAGGAGGGGGGTCTTGGGAGAAAGGTGGCCAAGAAGTAGCACTGTCTAGTGGGTAGAGCACAGGCCTGAGAGACAGAAGAACCCCACCACTTACCTGTAGTGTGACCTTGGGTAAGTCACTTCACTCCTCTGGGCCTCAGTTACCTCATTTGTAAAAATGGGTTTTGAAACTGTGAGCCCCGTGTGGGACAGGGACTGTGTCCAACCTGATTCGCTTGCGTCTAACCCAGTGCTTAGAACAGTGCCTGGCACATAGTAAGCGTTTAACAAATACCATAAAAAAAAACACTGCTTCTTTGATCCCAGAGGCCCTAGGTGCACGGAGCATCGTGTACCTGGGTGAGGGATCGATACCCATTTCTCTGCTGGAGTGAGCTTTCCAATGGAAGCCGGAAAAGCTTGCCCATTATGTGCAAGCACACCTCCTCCAGGAGGCCTTCCCAGACTGAGCCCCTTCCTTCCTCTCCCCCTCGTCCCCCTCTCCATCCCCCCCATCTTACCTCCTTCCCTTCCCCACAACACCTGTATATACGTATATATGGTTGTACATATTTATTACTCTATTTATTTTACTTGTACATATCTATCCTATTTATTTTATTTTGTTAGTAAGTTTGGTTTTGTTCTCCGTCTCCCCCTTTTAGACTGTGAGCCCACTGTTGGGTAGGGACTGTCTCTATATGTTGCCAATTTGTACTTCCCAAGCGCTTAGTACAGTGCTCTGCACATAGTAAGCGCTCAATAAATACGATTGATGATGATGATGATGATGATGAAAGCACTGTTCTAAACGCTGGATCGCAGTAAGCGACCAAGTAAGCGCTCAGCAAGCGTAGAAGCAGCCTGACCTTGTGGAAAGAGCACGGGCCCGTGAGTCAGAAGGACTTGGGTTCTAATCCTGACTCTGCCACTTGTCTGCTGTGTGACCTTGGGCAAATCACTTCACTTCTTTGGGCCTCAGTCCCCTCATCTGCAAAATAGGGACTAAGGCTGTTGAGCCTAATGCGGGGGACAGGGACTGCATCCAACCTGATTAGCTTCTCTCTACCCCAGCGCTTAGAACAGCCCGTTGTTGGGTAGGGACCGTGTCTATATGTTGCCAACTTGTACTTCCCAAGCGCTTAGTACAGTGCTCTGCACACAATAAGTGTAAATACGATTGATAATAAGTGTTCAATAAATACGATTGAATGAAAGAGCGAATGAACAGCACCTGACACACAGTAAGCGCTTAACAAATACCAAAATTAGTATCATCCAATAAATACAACTGATTGACTCAAAATCCCTGTACAATTTAAGCGCTTAGTACGGTGCTCTGCACACAGTAAGCGCTCAATAAATACGATTGATGATGATTAGTCAGTTGGCTAGCCTGGAGAGGCTGGTCAGAAAGCAGACTTTTGGGTCCTGGGGACCTCTCCGGGCCGCGTGTGGAGATGGTGGAGCCATTAGGCAGCTGGAAATGGAGGAACTGGTGAGCCGACTGCCTGGACGGCTCTTCCCTGGGAACACCGAGAGCTTCTCCGGGTTCTCCCGACTGGGGAACCCTGCCCTCTCCCTGGGTCAGTGAGGAATGATGGCTGTTATCAAGTCATTTCACTTCTTTGGTCCTCAGTTACCTCATCTGTCAAATGGGGATTACGGCCGTGAGCCCCACGTGGGACAGGCATTGAGTCCAACCCAATTTTCTCCTAACCACCCCAGCGCTAAGTACAGTGCCTGACACATAGTAAGGACCTAGTAGATCCCACAGTTATTATTATTCTATCCCGATTATCATTATGCAGCGTGGCTCAGTGGAAAAGAGCCCGGGCTTTGGAGTCAGAGGTCATGGGTTTGAATCCCGGCTCTGCCACATGTCTGCTGTGTGACCTTAGGCGAGTCACTTCACTTCTCCGAGCCTCAGTTACCTCATCTGGAAAATGGGGATAAGACTTGGACATATCCATTCTATTTATTTTATTTTGTTAGTATGTTTGGTTTTGTCCTCTGTCTCCCCCTTTTAGACTGTGAGCCCAATGTTGGGTAGGGACTGTCTCTAGATGTTGCCAATTTGTACTTCCCAAGCGCTTAGTACGGTGCTCTGCACATAGTAAGCGCTCAATAAATACGATTGACTGATTGATTGCTCTGCACATAGTAAGCGCTCAATAAATATGATTGGAAAAAAAAAAAGACTGTGAGCCCTATCTGGGACGACTTAATCACCTTGTATCCCCCCAGCGCTTAGAACAGTGCTCTGCACATAGTAAGCGCTTAACAAATGCCATCATTATTATTATTATTATTATCATTGTTATTATCGACCAGACCCTCTGGCAGGCCCTGCCATCATTATTATTATTATTATTATTATTATTATTATTATTATTATTATTATCATTGTTATTATCGACCAGACCCTCTGCCGTCTGAGACATCCAGAGCACACAGAGTGGCCCCTGCCCTATTCCCTGCAAGACTCGTTGTGGACAGGGAATGTGTGTGTCGTTGTATTGTACTCTTCCAGTTGCTTAGTACAGTTCTCTGCAAACAGTAAGAGCGCAATAAACGCAACCGACCGGCAGACTGACTGACTGCCCAGTGGGGTGTGGTGATGTCTGATTCCTGGATGGCGATCACCCAACTGAGTCCCCGGATCCTCCTCCTCTCCCCTGACCTGGTGGAGACGCTGAGGCTGCTCCCGGTTTCCTCACCTGGGCCCAGGGGAGAGGCCAGCTGGCAGGGATCCGAGGGGAAACAGAGGGAGAGACAAAGGCCGGGAGCCGAGTTCGGTTTCCTCGGCTCGGCCGGCTGGCAGGCTGCCGCGGCCCTGCCAGAGGAGGCCCTTGGGGCAGCTGGGAGACGACGCTTGGGCTCCGTACGTTCTCTGGGGTGAAAGGGCAGCGGGGGACAGGCAACTGGAAGACCCAGCTGGCAGCTGTTCATTCATTCATTCATTCAATCATTTTTATTGAGCACTCACCGTGCGCAGAGCACCGTACTAATGATGGCATTTATTTGTTCCTTCCTCTCCCCCTCGTCCCCCTCTCCATCCCCCCATCTTACCTCCTTCCCTTCCCCACAGCACCTGTATATATGTATATATGGTTGTACATATTTATTACTCTATTTATTTATTTATTTATTTATTTCACTTGTACATTTCTATCCTATTTATTTTATTTTGTTGGTATGTTTGGTTCTGTTCTCTGTCTCCCCCTTTTAGACTGTGAGCCCACTGTTGGGTAGGGACTGTCTCTATGTGTTGCCAACTTGGACTTCCCAAGCGCTTAGTACAGTGCTCTGCACATAGTAAGCGCTCAATAAATACGATTGATTGATTGATTGATTAAGCGCTTACTACGTGCAGAGCACTGTTCTAAGCGCTGGGGGTGGATACAAGGTGATCAAGTTGTCCCACATGGGGCTCACGGTCTTCATCCCCATTTTACAGATGAGGTAACAGGCTCAGAGAAGTTAATCAATCAATCAATCAATCGTATTTATTGAGCGCTTACTGTGTGCACAGCACTGGACTAAGTGCTTGGGAAGTCCAAGTTGGCAACGAATAGAGACAGTCCCTACCCAACAGTGGGCTCACAGTCTTAATCCCCATTTTACAGATGAGGTAACTGAGGCTCAGAGAAGTTAATCAATCAATCAATCAATCGTATTTATTGAGCGCTTACTGTATGCACAGCACTGGACTAAGTGCTTGGGAAGTCCAAGTTGGCAACATATAGAGACAGTCCCTACCCAACAGTGGGCCCACAGTCTTAATCCCCGTTTTACAGATGAGGTAACTGAGGCTCAGAGAAGTTAATCAATCAATCAATCGTATTTATTGAGCACTTGTGTGCAGAGCACTGGACTAAGCGCTTGGGAAGTCCAAGTTGGCAACATAGAGAGACAGTCCCTACCCAACAGTGGGCTCACAGTCTTAATTCCCATTTTACAGATGAGGTAACTGAGGCTCAGAGAAGTTAATCAATCAATCAATCAATCAGTCGTATTTATTGAGCACTTACTGTGTGCAGAGCAGTGGACTAAGCGCTTGGGAAGTCCAAGTTGGCAACATATAGAGACAGTCCCTACCCAACAGTGGGCTCACAGTCTTAATCCCCATTTTACAGATGAGGTAACTGAGGCTCAGAGAAGTTAATCAATCAATCAGTCGTATTTATTGAGCGCTTACTGTGTGCAGAGCACTGGACTAAGCGCTTGGGAAGTCCAAGTTGGCAACATATAGAGACAGTCCCTACCCAACAGTGGGCTCACAGTCTAAAAGGGGGAGACAGAGAACAAAACCAAACATACTAACACAATAAAATAAATAGAATAGATATGTACAAGTAAAATAAATAAATAAATAGAGTAATACATATGTACAAACATATATACAGGTGCTGTGGGGAAGGGAAGGAGGTAAGATGGGGGGATGGAGAGGGGGACAGGAAGGAAGGGGCTCAGTCTGGGAAGGCCTCCTGGAGTAGGTGAGCTCTCAGTAGGACCACTGAGAGCCCTAGGCCAGTTGATTGATTGATTGAGAGTTATTTAGTTTTTTTATTGGAAGCATAACAAAATTTTGTAGTTTCACCTTATGAAAAGCATTTTGTAAAAGAAATTCTCATTTCCTTTCACCCATTAACTCCACAAAAGTTATAACCTGCCTGTCCAGGAATGCCGTTAGGGGTTGATATGAACTTGGAATATCAACAGGTGAAATGACACGCAAATCTGTGAAGCGTTCCATATTTTTCTGTTATGATGTGCATTTAGCTTTAATTCTATTTGTTTTGATGACTTGACACCTGTCTACATGTTTTGCTTTGTTGTCTGTCTCCCCTTTCTAGACTGTGAGCCCGTTGTTGGGTAGGGACCGTCTCCTATGTTGCCAACTTGTACTTCCCAAGCGCTTACTACAGTGCTCTGCACACAGTAAGTGCTCAATAAATACGATTGAATGAATAGTAATAGTAGTAGTAGCATTTATTAGGACCTTAAGTAGTAGCGTGGCTCAGTGGAAAGAGCCCGGGCTTTGGAGTCAAAGGTCATGGGTTCAAATCCCGACTCTGCCGATTGTCAGCTGTGTGACTTTGGGCAAGTCACAACTTCTCTGGGCCTCGGTTACCTCATCTGTAAAATGGGGATTGAGACTGTGAGCCCCACGTGGGACAACCTGATCACCTTGTATCCCCCCAGTGCTTAGAACAGTGCTTTGCACATAATAAGCGCCTAACAAATACCATCATTATTATTAGTAGTAGTAATAGTATTTATAGATGCTTACTGTGTGCAGAGCACTGTACTAAGCGCTGGGAAAAATACCCAGGTGGGAATTAAACGTGGTCCTTGCCCCTCAGAGGGCTCACAATCTGTACAATCTGAACAATCTTTTAGACTGTGAGCACACTGTTGGGTAGGGACTGTCTCTATGTGTTGCCAACTTGTACTTCCCAAGCGCTTAGTACAGTGCTCTGCACACAGTAAGCGCTCAATAAATATGATTGATGATGATGATGATGATGAACAGTGCAGAGTGTAAGCCTTTAACAGTAATTGTTATAGTTATTAAGGCAAGGTCCTGCCAGCCACAGGCCTGACCACTCTGTCACAGGGAGTGATTGTGGAGGAGAGCTTGAGAGGGGTCAGTGGTACTGGCAAGGGCCAGACTCCCTCTGGACTGTAAGGTCCTTGTTATATCATAATAACAATAAATACTTGCGGTATTTGTTAAGCGGTTACTATGTGCCAGTCACTGAACTAATTGCTGGAGTTGATACAAGATAATCGGGTTGGACACATTCCCTGTCTCACACAGGACTCCCAGTCTCATTCCCCGTTTTGCAAGTGAGGTAACTGAGGACCAGAAAAGTGAAGTGACTTGCTCAAGGTCACACAGCAGACAAGTGGCAGACCCGGGATGAGAACCCAGGTCTTTCTGATTTCCGGATCCGTACTCTATCCACTAGGCCATGCTGCTTCTCTGCCATACTCTCCCAAGTGCTGAGTACGGGGTTCTGCACACATCCATAATTATTATTAGCTTGTATCTACCCCAGTGCTTAGACCACTGACTGGCACATAGTAAGTGCTTAACAAATACTACTACTACTAAGAATAATGATTAGCAGAACAAAAGCCATAGGCTGAGGAAGCATACAGATCTCACCCCTGGACCACAAGGAAGGGCTGAGTTGTGATGAATCAATTTTCTCCTAGATTTGAAATTACGCAAGGACTTTATTTTAGAAAAACAATACTGGAAATATTTAATAAAAAGGCCCAAATCTAACTGAAATAGGAGTTAAGCTTTGTTCACCGTTATTTAGTGTACCTTAAATAGAAGCAGTGTGGCTCAGTGGAAAGAGCCTGGGCTTTGGAGTCAGAGGTCAGGGGTTCAAATCCCGGCTCCGCCAACTGTCAGCTGTGTGACTTTGGGCAAGTCACTTAACTTCTCTGTGCCACAGTGACCTCATCTGTAAAATGGGGATTAAGACTGTGAGCCCCCCGTGGGACAACCTGATCACCTTGTAACCTTCCCAGCGCTTAGAACAGTGCTTTGCACATAGTAAGCGCTTAATAAATGCCATCATCATCATCATCATCAATAAGCAGTTTGAGAAGCAGCGTGGCTCAGTGGAAAGAGCCCGGGCTTTGGAGTCAGAGGTCATGGGTTCAAATCCCGGCTCTGCCACTTGTCAGCTGTGTGACTTTGGGCAAGTCACTTCACTTCTCTGGGCCTCAGTTACCTCCTCTGTAAAATGGGGATTAAGACTGTGAGCCCCACATGGGACAACCTGATCACCTTTTAGCCTCCCCAGCGCTTAGAACAGTGCTTTGCACATAGTAAGCGCTTAATAAATGCCATTATTATTATTATTATCATTACTATTATTAATAAGCAGTACCACTGACTGATGGATCTGTGGGAGGCTTTCGAGGAAAGGGACAGCAACAAGAGCAGAGGGAGGTTTGGGGGTCAGAAGCAACGTGAGGTTGAAAAGGGCCAGCAGTGCTTTGCACATAGTAAGCGCTTAATAAATGCCATCATTATTATTATTAATAAGCAGTACCACTGACTGGATCTGTGGGAGGCTCTCAAGGAAAGGGACAGCAACAAAAGTGGAGGGAGGTTTGGGGGACAGAAGCAACGTGAGGTTGAAAAAGGCCAGCAGTGCTTTACACCTAGTAAGCGCTTAATACTAGTAAGCGTGGGAAGCAGCGTGGCTCAGTGGAAAGAGCCCGGGCTTTGGAGTCAGAGGTCATGGGTTCAAATCCCGGCTCTGCCACTTGTCAGCTGTGTGACTTTGGGCAAGTCACTTCACTTCTCGGGGCCTCAGTTACCTCGTCTGTAAAATGGGGATTAAGACTGTGAGCCCCCCGTGGGACAACCTGATCACCTTGTAAACTCCCCAGCGCTTAGAACAGTGCTTTGCACATAGTAAGCGCTTAATAAATGCCATTATAATTATTATTATTATTATCATTATTATTATTAATAAGCAGTACCACTGACTGATGGATCTGTGGGAGGCTCTCAAGGAAAGGGACAACAACAAGAGCGGAGGGAGGTTTGGGGGTCAGAAGCAACGTGAGGTTGAAAAGGGCCAGCAGTGCTTTGCACATAGTAAGCGCTTAATAAATGCCATCATTATTATTATTAATAAGCAGTACCACTGACTGGATCTGTGGGAGGCTCTCGAGGAAAGGGACAGCAACAAAAGAGGAGGGAGGTTTGGGGGTCAGAAGCAACGTGAGGTTGAAAAAGGCCAGCAGTGCTTTGCACCTAGTAAGCGCTTAATACTGGTAAGCGTGGGAAGCAGCGTGGCTCAGTGGAAAGAGCCCGGGCTTTGGAGTCAGAGGTCATGGGTTCAAATCCCGGCTCTGCCACTTGTCAGCTGTGTGACTTTGGGCGAGTCACTTCACTTCTCTGGGCCTCAGTCACCTCGTCTGTGAAATGGGGATTAAGACTGTGAGCCCCACGTGGGACAACCTGATCATCTTGTATCCTCCCCAGCATTTAGAACAGTGCTTTGCACATAGTAAGCGCTTAATAAATGCCATCATTATTATTATTAATAAGCAGTACCACTGACTGACTGATGGATCTGTGGGAGGCTCTCAAGGAAAAGGACAGCAACAAAAGTGGAGGGAGGTTTGGGGGTCAGAAGCAACATGAGGTTGAAAAGGGCTAGCAGTGCTTTGCACTTAGTAAGCGCTTAATAAATGCCATCATTATTATTATTAATAAGCAGTACCACTGACTGATTGATGGATCTGTGGGAGGCTCTCGAGGAAAGGGACAGCAACAAAAGCGGAGAGAGGTTTGGGGGTCAGAAGCAACGTGAGGTTGAAAAAGGCCAGCCGCTTGGGTGGGGTGAAGGAAGGTTGGGGAATGAGCAGAGGAGAGGACAAGGGCTCAGGAGGAGAAGGAGGCTGGGGCTGGGAACAGGGGAGACAACATAGACGGACGTAGGTGACGACGTAGAGACTGTGGTGGAGTGTGGGTCCGGGGGCGATGCTGTGGGTTGCCCTCCCCTTCGTGGGAACCCCTCCTGAGAAGCTGGCGGGAGACGGGTGGGCTCTGTGCCAGGGACCCGTCTGTCAGCCTGGGGTTGCACCACTCCTTAGAGGGGTGGGGGAAGTGGGAAGAGGGAGAGAGAGATTGTGTATGTGTGTATGTGTAAGAGAGAAAGAGAAAGAGAAAAAAAAAAGGGCAGAGAAAGAGAAAGAGAAAAAAAAAGGGAGCCCTGGGCTGAGGCCCTTTTAGGGAGGTAGCCACCAGGCACCCGAGGGCTCAGCCACCCCCATTATGAGGGAAGAAGGGCCTGTAGTTCATCATCATCAATCGTATTTATTGAGCGCTTACTATGTGCAGAGCACTGTACTAAGCGCTTGGGAAGTACAAATTGGCAACATATAGAGACAGTCCCTACCCAACAGTGGGCTCACAGTCTAAAAGGGGGAGGAGAGAGTTATAATAATGTTATAATAATGGCATTTATTAAGCGCTTACTTTTTGTTTTTTGATGGCATTTGTTAAGCACTTACTATGTGCAAAGCACTGTTCTATGTGCAAAGCACTGTGCTAAGCGCTGACTAATAATGACGGCATTTATTAAGCTCTTACTATGTGCAAAGCACTGTTCTAAGACCTAGGGAGGACACAAGGTGATCAGGTTGTCCCACGGGGGGCTCACGGTCTTCATCCCCGTTTTACAGATGAGGTCACTGAGGCCCAGAGAAGTGAAGTGACTGGCCCAAAGTCACAAAGCTGACTACTGGCGGAGCCGGGATTTGAACCCATGACCTCTGACTCCAAAGCCCGGGCTCTTTCCACTGAGCCACGCTGCTGATACTGTGGGTTGATTTTGGCATCTTTCGTCTGTGAGACTGCCAAGCTTCTCGAGGGCAGGAATCGTGTCTAATTTATTGTACTCTCCCAGGTGTTTAGTGCACTGCTCTGTATTTAGTAGGAGGTGTTCAATAAATTTATTCATTCATTCAGTCGTATTTATTGAGCGCTTACTGTGTGCAGAGCACTGTACTAAGCGCTTGGGAAGTACAAGTCGGCAATAAATACTACTGATTGGTTGATTGACTCAGCAACTAACCCACCTGACTGATCTTGCCTGGGGGGCCTAGGCACCCCCCACCCCCAGGCCCCCAAAACCTGGCCTTTCCCATCTTTGGGATTAGGAGAAGTTGATAAGGGGCATCTTTAGCAGCTCCTCGTTAGTATAGTGGTCAGTATCCCCCCCGTCACGCGGGAGACCGCGGTTCAATTCCCCGACGGGGAGATTGTGGTTGCTCTTTTAGAGAAGCAGCGTGGCTCAGTGGAAAGAGCACAGGCTTTGGAGTCAGAGATCGTGGGTTCAAATCCCATCTCTGGCAATTGTCAGCTGTGCGACTCTGGGCAAGTCACTTCACTTCTCTGTGCCTCAGTTACCTCATCTGTTAAACGGGGATTAAGACCATGAGCCCCCCGTGGGACAACCTGATCACCTTGTAACCTCCCCAGCGCTTAGAACAGTGCTTTGCACATAGTAAGTGCTTAATAAATGACATTATTATTATTATTATTATTATTATTATTATTATTATTATTATTTTAAGGTTCCCAGCAGGGAGGTTTGAAATCCTCCATGGGACAAGGCTTTCTGAGACCTCGACCCTCTGTGAAGCAGCATGGGATGAGCATGGCATAGTGGAGAGGGCACGGGCCTGGAACTCCGAAGATCATGGGTTCTAATCCTAGCTCCACTTGGGCAAGTCACTTTACTTCTCTGTGCCTCAGTTACCTCATCTGTAAAGTGGGGATTGAGTCTGTGAGCCCCACGTGGGACAGGGTCTGCGTCTGATCCGATTTGCTTGTGTCCACCCCAGTGCTTAGTGCAGTGTCTGACACATAGTAAGCACTTAGCAAATATCACAATTATTGTTTTTCTCCTCCTGGGATTCATCCTGGAATCGGATCTCTTTTCCCCTGGTGGTCCCAGAGTAGTTTTGATTCCGTTACCTCCGGTGTCTTCCCGCTGTCCTTGGAGGTTGAGGTAGGGCGAGGATCATTCCCAATTTACAAATGGGAAGCTTCTGCCCAGAGAGAGATTAAGTGACCTGCTCTAGGTAATAAGAATAATAATAACAATAATAATAATAACAACAACAACAATAATAGTATTGATAAGCACTTACTTTGTGGCAAGCACTATACTAAGTGTTGGGGTAGATTCAAGATAGTCAGGTCACAGTGTCCCACAACTAAATAGAGAAGCAGCGTGGCTCAGTGGAAAGAGCCCGGGCTTTGGAGTCAGAGGTCATGGGTTCAAATTCTGGCTTCACCAATTGTCAGCTGTGTGACTTGGGCCAGTCACTTCACTTCTCTGGGCTTCAGTTAGCTCATCTGTAAAATGGGGATTAAGACTGTGAGCCCCCGCTGGGACAACCTGATCACCTTGTAACCTCCCCAGTGCTTAGAACGGTGCTTTGCACATAGTAAGCGCTGAATAAATGCCATTATAAAAAAAATAGGAGGGAATAGTAGTAATAGTATTTCCTAGCATCTGCTATATGCTGAGGACTGTACCAAGTGCTGGGAAAAAGGTCACAGGTGGGAATTAGAAATCGACCCTATCCCTCAAGGGGCTTGCAATCTACATATCTACTCCAGCATTTAGAACAGTGCTTAGCACATAGTAAGCACTTAAATACCATCATTATTATCCCATCTCCGCCACTTGTCAGCTGTGCGACTTTGGGCAAGTCACTTAACTTCTCTGTGCCTCAGTTACCTCATCTGTAAAATGGGGATTAAGACTGTGAGCCCCACGTGGGACAACCCAATCACCTTGTATCCCCCCCAGTGCTTAGAACAGTGCTTCACACATAGTAAGCACTTAACAAATGCTATTATTATTATTATTATTATCATTATTATTATTATTATTATGGAGCTTCGTGACCTAATGGAGCCAACATGGCCTGCAAGTCAGATCTGGGTTCTAATCTCTGCTCCTCCACTTATCTGCTGTGTGAACCTGGGCAAGACACTTCACTTATCCGTGCCTCAGTTCCCTCATCTGCAAAATGAAGATTCGATACCTGGTCTGCCAGCACTTAGTAGAGTGATTGACATGAATTTATTCATTCAACTGTATTTATTGAGTGCTTACTGACACACTTTAAGGGCTTAACAAATACCACAGTTATTCTGGCAGGGAGAACAGGTATCATTTATGTTCAATAAATACTCTTGATTGATTGATTGATTGATTTTACAGAGAAGGAACTTGATGCCCAGAGATGCTCAAGGTTACACAGGAGGAAAGTGGCGGAGCAGGATTAAAATCCAAGTCAGTCAGTCAGTGGTATTTATTAAATGCTTACTGTTTGCAGAGCACTGTCCTAAGCACTTGGGACATGTCTGCCCACAAGGAGCTTGTTACAGTCCGTCCCCTTCACCCCTCAACCTTGGGCAAAAAAGTAGTCGCAAGAGGCGACTTTATCTCTCAGGTCGTAGTCTTAATGCGGAATACTGAATTATCTTCCTTGTTATAATTCGTTATTGGATCAGTCATCCATCTCTGCAGCAGTGAATATATCGCATATGCAATTATATACTATCACAGTACAGAAATCAGAAGAATGAGGGTAACCATGCCTTTTTACCTAGGCAGGCAGTGAAGCGGCAACCTTGCATTTTAAAGTTTTTCATGCTAATCCATCGATCAGGGGTATTTATTGGTTGCTTGCTTTGTGCGGAGTATTGTACTAAGTGCTTGGGAAAGTACAGTACCATAGAACTGGCAGGTACATTCATTCATTCATTCATTCAATCGTATTTATTGAGCGCTTACTGTGTGCAGAGCACTGTACTAAGCGCTTGGGAAGTACAACTTGGCAACATATAGAGACGGTCCCTACCCAACAGTGAGCTCACAGTCTAGATACAATCCCTGTCCATCAGGAATGTACAGGCTAATGGAGGGAGAACTGCGATTCATTGCCTCCCTTTGGCGCGTTTTGAGATATGACAAACCAGTGGGTGAGATGAGATTTTTTCCATGAAAATTTTGATTCTCTCCAAATCTGTGAATCAGGTCCATCTATCAATGGCATTTATTGAACACCGTACCAAGATCTTGGGAGAGTATAAAACAACAGAGTTGGTCGACAGGATCCCTGCCTTCAAGGACTATTTGCCCTTCAGGCCTGTGCTCTTCCCACCAGGCGATGCTGCTTCTCACCCAGGACAGGGAGTGAGGGAGGTGCTAGACTGTACTAGACTGTGAGAAGCAGCGTGGCTCAATGGAAAAGAGCCCGGGCTTTGGAGTCAGAGATCATGGGTTCAAATCCCGGCTCCACCAATTGTCAGCTGTGTGACTTTGGGCAAGTCACTTCACTTCTCTGTGCCTCAGTTACCTCATCTGTAAAATGGGGATGAAGACTGTGAGCCCCCCGTGGGACAACCTGATCACCTTGTAACCTCCCCAGTGCTTAGAACAGTGCTTTGCACATAGTAAGCGCTTAATAAATGCAAAAAAAAATCAGTGTGGGTAGGGAATGTGTCTTTTATATTGTCATATGGTACTCTTCCAGGTGCGTAGTACTGTGCTCTGCACACAATAAGCACTCAATAAATACAATTGACTGATTAAAACCCAGAAGCCAGTCTCCAAGAACTGTGCCCTTCATAGCCCTACTGAGAGCTCACCTCCTCCAGGAGGCCTTCCCAGACTGAGCCCCCTCCTTCCTCTCAATTAATCGATCAATCGTATTTATTGAGCGCTTACTATGTGCAGAGCAATGTACGAAGCGCTTGGGAAGTACAAGTTGGCAACATATAGAGACGGTCCCTTCCCAACAGTGGGCTCACAGTCTAGAAGGGGGAGACAGAGAACAAAACCAAACATATTAACGAAATAAAATAAATAGAATAGATATGTACAAGTAAAATAAATAAATAAATAGAGTAATAAATATGTACAAACATATATACATATATCTCCCCCTCCCCATCCCCCCGCCCTACCTCCTTCCCCTTCTCACAGCACCTTTATATATGTTTGAACAGATTTATTACTCTATTTTACTTGTACATATTTACTATTCTATTTATTTTATTTTGTTAGTATGTTTTGTTTTGCTGTCTGTCTCCCCCTTCTAGACTGTGAGCCCACTGTTGGGTAGGGACCGTCTCTATATGTTGCCAACTTGTACTTCCCAAGCGCTTAGTACAGTGCTCTGCACACAGTAAGCGCTCAATAAATATGATTGAATGAATGAATGAATGCCCTGGGACATGATGGTTCCCCACAGAGAGCTAGATATCAATCCCTCGTCTCCCCCGGCCCCCCCTAGAAGTGAATTTTTTTTAAAGCATGTTAAGTGCTTACTATGTGCCAGGCACTGAGGTAGATACAAGCTAATCAGATTGGACACAGTCCCTATCCTACATGGGGCTCACAGTCTTCATCCCCATTTTACAGATGAGGTCACTGAGGCACAGAGAATAATAGTAATAATAACAATGGCATCTATTAAGCACTTACTATGTGCAAAGCTCTGTTCTAAGCACTGGGGAGGTTACAAGGTGATCAGGTTGTCCCACTATTACTCTATTTATTGATTTATTTTACTTGTACATATTTATTCTATTTATTTTATTCTGTTAATCTGTTTTGTTTCGTTCTCTGTCTCCCGCTTCTAGATTGTGAGCCCACTGTTGGGTAGGGACTGTCTCTATATGTTGCCAACTTGTACTTCCCAAGCGCTTAGTCCAGTGCTCTGCACACAGTAAGCCCTCAATAAATACGACTGAATGAATGAATCACTGGAGGCTCACAGTCTTCATCCCCATTTTACAGATGAGGTCACTGAGGCACAGAGAATAATAATAATAATGGCATCTATTAAGCGCTTATTATGTGCAAAGCTCTTTTCTAAGCGCTGGAGAGGTTACAAGGTGATCAGGTTGTCCCACTATTACTCTATTTATTGATTTATTTTACTTGTACATATTTATTCTATTTATTTTATTCTGTTAATATGTTTTGTTTCATTCTCTGTCTCCCCCTTCTAGACTGTGAGCCCACTGTTGGGTAGGGACCGTCTCTATATGTTGCCAACTTGTACTTCCCAAGCGCTTAGTCCAGTGCTCTGCACACAGTAAGTGCTCAACAAATGCGATTGAATGAATGAATCACTGGGGGCTCACAGTCTTCATCCCCATCTTCCAGATGAGGTAACTGAGGCCCAGAGAGGTGAAGTGACTAGCCCAAAGTCACACAGCTGACGATTGGCAGAGCCGGGATTTGAAGCCATGACCTCAGACTCCAAAGCCCGGGCTCTTTCCACTGCCTGCCCAAGGTCACACAGCAGACAAGCAGCGGAGCCAGGACTAGAACCCCGTCCTCCAGACTCCCAGGCTCCCGGTCTATCCAGTAGGCCACAGCCCAGCCCGCACCCTCCGCTCCTCCGCCGCTAATCTCCTCACCGTTAGGCCTCGTTCTCGCCTGTCCCGCCATCGACCCCCGGCCCACGTCATCCCCCGGGCCTGGAATGCCCCCAATCCCTCTGCCCATCCACCAAGCCAGCTCTCTTCCTCCCTTCAAGGCCCTACTGAGAGCTCACCTCCTCCAGGAGGCCTTCCCACACTCAGCCCCCTCCTTCCTCTCCCCTCCCCATCCCCCCCGCCTTACCTCCTTCCCCTCCCCACAGCCCCTGTATACATGTATATATGTTTGTACGTATTTATTACTCTATTTTATTTGTACATATCTATTCTATTTATTTTGTTAATATGTTTTGTTTTGTCATCTGTCTCCCCCTTCTAGACCGTGAGCCCACTGTTGGGTAGGGGCCGTCTCTCTATGTTGCCAACTTGGACGTCCCAAGGGCTTAGTCCAGCGCTCTGAGCACGGTAAGCGCTCGATAAATACGACTGATTGATTGATTCTCCAATTCTTCTTTGACTTCTGCCCCAAATTCATCTCTTCTGCTCTTGCGGGGGCGGGAAGCAGGGCAGGGCTGGGCAGGGCAGGGCGGGGGCCCCGTTGGGACATCTTACCTCACTCAGTGCCCGGACCCCAGGGGCCTCTGGGCTGGGTGCAATCACCAGGGCAGAGCCAGAAGCCCCTTCCCTTGCTCAATGTTGGCGAGGCGGAGCGGGTGGCTCCGTTCGACATTGCGCCATTTGCTGTCACCGGCCACGATGCCCGCCCCTCCCTCCCGGCTCCTGCCAGGGGCTGATTGCTCCAGCGCTTGCCCACCTCCTCGGGCCTCTCCCATTGGCAAGGGGCCACCCTGGCAGCACCCCATCCTCGCTAGCTTGGTTTCCCGGCTTCTTCTGTGGCAGGGAAGGGGGATGCCCCTACTCCCGGCCTAGTGGGTAGAACACAGGCTTGGGAGTCAAAAGTTCGTGGGTTCATTCATTCAACCGTATTTATTGAGCGCTGACTGTGTGTAGAGCACTGGACAAAGCGCTTGGGAAGTCCAAGTTGGCAACATATAGAGACAGCCCCTACCCAACAGCAGGCTCACAGTCTAGAAGGGGGAGACAGATAGCAAAACAAAACATATTAACAAAATAAAATAGAATCTGTACAAATAAAATAAATACGTACAAACATATATACACATATACAGATGCTGTGGGGAGGGGAAAGAGGGGGAGAGGAAGGAGGGGGAACCAACTTAATTTCCCAAGAAGTTAAGTTCTCAAGAAGTGGGTTCTAATCCCAGCTCTACCACCGGCCTGCTGTGTGAGTCCCTGTAGTTCTCTGGGCCTCAGTTACCTAATCTGTAAAATGGGGATTGAGACTGTGAACCCCAACAGGGGACAAGGACTGTGTCCAACCTGATTAGCAGGTATCGAACCCAGCGCTTAGAACGGTGCCTGGCACATAGTAAGCTCTTTACAAATGCCATTATTATAATTATTATTATCCCCTCTAGACTATTACTCTATTTATTTATTATTACTCTATTTATTTTACTTGTACATATCTATTCTATTTATTTTATTTTGTTAGTATGTTTGATTTTGTTCTCTGTCTCCCCCTTTTAGACTGTGAGCCCTATGTTGGGTAGGGACTGTCTCTATATGTTGCCAATTTGTACTTCCCAAGTGCTTAGTACAGTGCTCTGCACATAGTAAGCGCTCAATAAATACGAATGATTGATTAGACTGGAAGCTCGTTGTGGGCAGAGAAGGTGTCTACCAACTCTGTTATATTGTACTCTGCCAAATTCATTCATTCATTCATTCAATCGTATTTATTGAGCGCTTACTGTGTGCAGAGCACTGTACTAAGCGCTTGGGAGGTACAAGTTGGTGACATATAGAGAGGGCCCCTACCCAACAACATTGGAGAAGCAGCGTGGCTCCGTGGAAAGAGCCCGGGCTTTGGAGTCAGAGATCATGGGTTCAAATCCCGGCTCCACCAATTGTCAGCTGTGTGACTTTGGGCAAGTCACTTCACTTCTCTGGGCCTCAGTTACCTCATCTGTAAAATGGGAATTGAGATTGTGGGCCCCACGTGGGACAACCTGATCACCCTGTATTTCCCCCATTGCTTAGAACAGTGCTTGGCACATGGTAAGTGCTTAACAAATACTATCATTATTATTATTATTATTATTTCATGCTTTTCCCATGTAGTTTGAAGCTTGCTCTTCCTGCTTTCTCTCATTAGAGCAAAAGCAATGCTTAGTACAGTGCTCTGCACACAGTGAATTCATTCATTCATTCAATCGTATTTATTGAGCGCTTACTTGCTTAGTAAATATTGATTGATTGATTGACTGGTTGATCTCCCCGGCTGGGACTAACAGCCCAGACAGGTGCATCCAGAACCTCTAGGCTGGTGGCCAAAACAGCCTGCTGGATCTTGATAAAGCTCAGTCGTCCCCGCCCCTCGATACTCCTTTGAGGCAAGAAGAGGCAAGGAAGGTGTAGTCCCTTGGTACAAGGAAGACAGGTTCAGAGAAGTGAAGTGACTTGCCCAAGGTCACACAGCTGACAACTGGCGGAGTCGGGATAGCAGCATGGCTCAGTGGAACGAGCCCGGGCTTTGGAGTCCGAGGTCATGGGTTCAAATCCCGGCTCTGCTGATCGTCAGCTGTGTGACTCTGGGCAAGTCACTTCACTTCTCTGGGCCTCAGTTCCCTCATCTGCAAAATGGGGATTAAGACTGTGAGCCCCCTGTGGGACAACCCGATCACCTTGTAACCTCTCCAGCGCTTAGAACAGTGCCTTGCACATAGTAGGCGTTTAATAAATATCATTATTGTTATTATTATTAATCCATCCATCTGATCCCATTTCTGCTCCACTCTTCTCCCTTCCCTGTGCCCCCAGGCCCCAATTTCTTGGTTTTAGTGAGTGTCCCTGGGGTGGGGAAGGGGGAGAGAGGGGCAAGGGATGACAAGGTTCTCTCCCCAGTGGCCCTGGTAGTACTTTGAGGGTGTAGAGTCAGTGCTTAAGCGCTTAGTACAGTGCTTTGCACACAGTAAGCGCTCAATAATATGATTGATTGATTGATAGAGTCCTGACAAAATCCCCAGCATAGGGGTCAGCGATCGACCCGTGGGGTTTGTCCACATTCAGGGAATGCCGGTGAGGTCCGGCCCATTTAGGGATGGCCCAAGAATCCCGAAGCCCTTGAGAACTCTTTCCCTGAGACCTTCGATGGGGCAGACGGGTTCCCAGTCGTTCCAGTTCTGCCCAAGGTCTTGGTCTTGGAAGAACTCTCCAGGAAGGATCATGTGTGAGTCCCTTTACTTCTGTGGGCCCCAGTTACCTAATCTGTAAAATGGGGATTGAGATTGTGAGCCCCACCGGGGACAAGGACTGTGTCCAACCTGATTAGCAGGTATCGAACCCAGCGCTTAGAACGGTGCCTGGCACATAGTAAGCTCTTTACAAATGCCATTATTATAATTATTATTATCCCCTCTAGACTGGAAGCTCATTGTGGGCAGAGAAGGTGTCTACCAACTCTGTCACAGCAGTTCTGCCCCAACTCCATACACGGGCACACAGAATTCCCCAAATGCACATCTCCTTTCATTCCATAATACTTAAGCACTCTTAGCCGCTTTACCTTCGGTCATATTTTAGCGTCCGTCTCCCCTGCTAGATTATAAATTCTCCGAGGGCAGGGACCATATCTACTATTTCCATTTCTAGACTGTGAGCCCACTGTTGGGTAGGGACCGTCTCTATATGTGGCCAGCTTGTACTTCCCAAGCGCTTAGTACAGTGCTCTGCACACAGAAAGCACTCAATAAATACGATTGAATGAATGAATGTTCTATTGTACTCTGCCAAATGCTTAGTACAGTGCTCTGCACACAGTAAATTCATTCATTCAATCGAATGAATGAATGGAATCGGGCAGGTGGAGGAGGAGGTGTGAAGCTCTAGGAGCATCTCGAATATGGGGAGAAAGGACCTTCTGACTTCCAGTCTCGAGTACTATCCTGCTTCTCTAGTGCCGGGATATCAAGCTGAATACAGTCTCTGGGAGAACAGGAATTGGATTCTCACTTTTCAGATGAGGAAGCTGCTGGGTTCATTCATTCATTCATTCAATCGTACTTATTGAGTGCTTACTGCGTGCACAGCACTGTACTAAGCGCTTGGGAAGTACAGGTCGGCAACATATAGAGACGGTCCCTACCCAACAACGGGCTCACAGTCTAGAAGGGGGAGACAGACAGCAAAACAAAACATGTAGACAGGTATCAAAGTCGTCAGAACAAATAGAACTAAAGCTAGATGCACATCGTTAACAAAATAAATAGAATAGTAAATATGTACAAGTCAGCTGTGTGACTTTGGGCAAGTCACTTCACTTCTCTGTACCTCAGTTCCCTCATCTGTAAAACGGGGATGAAGACTGTGAGCCCCACGTAGTACAACCTGATCACCTTGTATCCTTCCCGGCGCTTAGCACAGTGCTTTGCACATGAGTGGCAGCGTGGCTCAGTGGACAGAGCCCGGGCTTTGGAGTCAGAGGTCATGGGTTCAAATCCCCGGCTCCGCCACTTGTCAGCTGGGTGACCTTGGGCAAGTCACCCCACTTCTGACACTGCTCCCAAGGCGGAGGGAAGCGGGTGCCTGGCTCTCTCCGACATCCTCAGTATTTGAGCCCCTCAGAAGTGGTCCCACCACTCTGACCCACGTTCCCCCCCTGCCCCATCCTCAGCCCACCCTGATGACTTGCGTGACCAGACCTCCCTTCCCCAGGATGAACCTCTTCCTCCAGCCCGCCCATGTCCAAATTAAAACCTAATACGAATGACTGTGGTATTTGTTAAGTGTTTACTGTGTGCTAAGTGTTGCACCAAGTTCCGGGGGAGTGATAGTATTATCAAAAGTACCAGTAGTGGTGGTAGTAGTAGTATTTATTGGATCAGATATTTACTGGGTCAGAGAAGCAGCGTGGCTTGGTGGATAGAGCATGGACCTGGGACTCAGTAGGACCTGGGTTCTAATCTCCACTCCGCCACTTCATCATCATCATCATCAATCGCATTTATTGAGCCCTTACTGTGTGCAGAGCACTGTACTAAGTGCTTGGGAAGTACAAGTTGGCAACATATAGAGACAGTCCCTACCCAACAGTGGGCTCACGGTCTAAAAGGGGGAGACGGAGAACAAAACCAAACATACTAACAAAATAAAATAAATAGAATAGATATGTACAAGTAAAATAAATAAATAGAGTAACAAATATGTACAAACATATATACATATATACAGGTGCAGTGGGGAAGGGAAGGAGGTAAGATGGGGGGATGGAGACGGGGACGAGGGAGACTTGTCTGCTGCATAACCTTGGGCAAGTCACTTCACTTCTCTGTGCCTCAGTTACCCCGTCTGTAAAATGGGGATTAAGACTGTGAGCCCCACGTGAGACAAGGACTATGTCCAACCTGATTGGCGCTTAGAACAGTTCTTGACGCATAGTAACTGCTTAACAAATACCATCATTATCAATTCATTAATATAGTCTCTGCACCATATGGGATTCACATCTATGGGGGAGATAGAGAAAACAGGGATTGAATCTCTATTTTACAGAGGAGGAAACTGAGGTCCAGAGAAGTGGCGTGCACTTGCCCAAGGTTACATAGCCGGTAAGAGGCAGAGTCAGGATTGGAACTCAGGTCCCCTGACCTACAGGCCCATGCTTGCTTCTCAGCCACTCTGCTTCTCCTTCCTACCCCTCCCCACCCCAGCTCTGGACTCCCTGACTTCCTATGACTCAATCTCCTTACCTCTGGGACCCCCCCTCGCTTCCCCAAATAATAATAATAATGATGACGGTATTTGTTAAGCGCTTACTATGTGCAAAGCACTGTTCTAAGCGCTGGGGAGGATTCAAGGTGATCAGGTTGTCCCTCGTGGGGCTCACAATTTTAATCCCCATTTTGCAGATGAGGGAACTGAGGCACAGAGAAGTTAAGTGGCGGAGCCGGGATTTGAACTCATGACCTCCGACTCCCAAGCCCGCGCTCTTTCCACTGAGTCACGCTGGTTCTGCTTCAAATCTCCACATGTTTCCCCCCACTTTTCCCCCTCATCAATCACCCAGTCCCCAGGTAGAGAAAGCATTCCCTGCCAGGCAGACCAGGACATGGAATGGAAGGTGGAGGGGAAGCGGGTGGCAGAGACAGGGAAGGGAGGGCCAGGATGCCTTGGTCCCAGACATGTGTTTAGGAGGGAGAGAGAGAGACAGGGGAGAGAGAAAACAAGCTCAGTCACCTCCAGTCGGCCGGCAGTAACCCAGCCCTGGCGTTTCCGGGAGCCCCAAAATAAGATACTGGAAAAGGTCACAGAACTCACTGCCAAGGAGGGAAGGAGGGAGGGATCTTTATTGCTTGTGTTCCACGCCAGCTAATCACGCCTCTCCCTTCCCTCCGGGAGAGCAGGGCTTGGGGTCAGAGAGGGTGAGCACAACTATTGTGTGCAGGGAGAGAAACCGAGGCTCTGCAGAGGTTCAGGGACACCCCCCTCCAACCACTCCCCATCGCCCCACCAGTCAGAGAGCTGAGAACTGAGCCGCCGGGATGTTGGGGGGCTTGGATCCCAGCCCTGGCTTTAGAACTCCGGAGATTTTCTCCCTGCCACCCATCCCTTCTCCCTGGTCGTGAGGGCAGTCCATCTCTGCCCATTGGGTATGATTGTGTGTGTGTGTGTGTTTGTGTGAGTGTGTTTTAGGGGGAAGGGTTGGGGTCTCCAGCAGGATTCCTTTGGGAAGAGCAGTCTGCAGTCGGGGCTGAGGTGACGCCAGGGAAGAGTATGGGGTGAGTCATGTATAATGAGCGGTGATGTTTCCTTCCCACAGAGCGGGACAGGCCAGTTCTTGTCGCCCGGAAACATTCCTATTTGGGCCAGGAAGGGAGCGTGGGGGGCTCAGACTCGGTGGGCAGGCAGAAGGCAGCTTCGTCTCGGGGGCCCAAAGCAGGCCTGGCACCCATTTGTGAGTAAGGAGAGACTGCCTCCCCTGCTCATCATCATCATCAGTCGTATTTATTGAGTGCTTACTGTGTGCAGAGCACTGTACTAAGCGCTTGGGAAGTACAAGTTGGCAACATATAGAGACGGTCCCTACCCCACAGTGGGCTCACAGTCTAAAAGACTGCTGGCAGGCAGCCTCTCCCCCTCCCCCAACCTCTGTCTCGCTGCCCCTACCCGCATCTCCTAGAGACCCCGGCCTCCCATCCACCCTCGCTATCTAAGCAGACATTTCCCTTGTTCCGCTTCCTCCATCCACAGAGGCAGCAGCTGCTCCCGCCCAGCCCAGCTGGCCTCCCGGGGAGAGCAGGAGTTGGTGGGAGAAGGAAAGGGGAGCAGGGATGCTCCCCACAACCCCAAAAGATCCCAGGAACAAGGGATGCTCAAGTTCCCCCAGAGGCTGAGGCCCCAGGGTGTCAATCAATCAATCAATTGTATTTATTGAGCGCTTACTGTGTGCAGAGCACTGTACTAAGCACTTGGAAAGTACAAGTTGGCAACATACTGTGTCCTGTTAAACAACCCCCCAACCCTGCTCCCCAGTGACTCTGGCCTGGCCTCCCCAAAAGAGGAGACAGACGGAGTGTTGGAGCGAAGACAGATCAGGGATTGAGGGCAGACAGGGCAAGGTGAGAGAGGAGAGGACCGTTGTGAGCAGGGAGTGTGCCTGTTTACCCTCCCAAGTGGTTAGTACAGTGCTCTGCACATGGTAAGCGCTCGATACGGTTGAATGAATGAATGAAAGGCCAGGAAAGGGAGGGGGAGAGAGAGAGTGAGAGGGCCAGAGAGTGGGAGAGGGCGATGAATGTTGGGGGGGTGGACCGGAGGAGTGGACAGAATTTTCCTTGATGATGATGATGATGATGATGATGACATTTATTAAGCGCTTACTATGTGCAAAGCACTGTTCTAATCACTGGGGAGGTTACAAGGTGATCAGGTTGTCCCACGTGGGGCTCGCAGTCTTCACTCCCATTTTACAGATGAGGGAACTGAGGCCCAGAGAAGTGAAGTGCAAAGTCACCCAGCTGACAAGTGGCGGAGTCGGGATTTGAGCCCATGACCTCTGACTCCAAAGCCCGGGCTCTTTCCACTGAGCCACGCTGCTTTCCTTGGAGGTCAGCCCCAGAGCAGAGAAGTGAAGTGGCTTGCCCAAGGGCACACTGCAAGCAGTTGACAGAAATCAGGATTAGGACCCAGGTGCTCTAACTCCCAGACCCTTGCTGATGGATTGGTGTCCCAAATAATATCTCTCACCTAGTTCTTCCAGTATCCGATGTTACCCCAGATTGCTAAATTTGTCTGATTAATTGCACTGCTTGTGGGTGGCGAAAAAGGCATGGGCCAGAGAATCAGAACAGCAGGGTTCTGATCCCAGTTTTGCTGCTGGTCTGCTGGGTGGCCTTGAACAAGTCACTTAACCTTCCTGGGCCTCAGTTTCCTCCCCTGTAAAATGGGGATCACATAGCTGCTATCCCTACCTCTTAGATTGTGTGCCCTTTGCGGGACAGGGACTGTGTCCAGCCTGATGAACTTTTTATCTACCTCAGAGCTCAGAAGAGTGCTTGGCACATAGTAAGCGCTTACCTAATAGAGTAGTAGTAATAATAATAATAATTCTAGAGGGGTTAAGAAAGCTTTGTCCTGGCCCTGCATCGTCTGCAGAACGGAAGACTCCCCTGGAGGCCGGGAGGCCCCTGAATGTCAGTGGCAGGGAGGAGCACGGGCTTTGGAGTCAGAGGTCATGAGTTCAAATCCCGGCTCCTCCAATTGTCAGCTGTGTGACTTTGGGCAGGTCACTTGACTTCTCTGGGCTCCAGTTACCTCATCTGTAAAATGGGGATGAAGACTGTGACCCTCCCGTGGGACAACCTGATCACCTTGTAACCTCCCCAGCGCTTAGAACAGTGCTTTGCCCAGAGTAAGCGCTTAATAAATGCCATTATTATTATTATTATTATTATATAGAGGGGACCCCGGGACTGGGAAGGCCCCGGACTGAGCCGGACCCTGGAATGCGAAGTGCATCATCATCGGCAAAGACCTAGCCGCTGACCGCCTCTCGGAAGGGGAGGGAAGACACCAGGGACAGAGAAGGAGAAATGAGTCCCACGTGGAGCGTGGACTGATCCCGATTATCTTCTATCTACCCCAGCACTTAGTCCAGTGTCTGATACGTAGTAAATACTTAACAAATACCATTCAAAAAATGAAAAATAATCAGTCGATCAATCAACGGTGATTACCTTGTATCTACCACAGCGCTTAGAACAGTGCTTTGCATATAGTAAGCGCTTAACATATACCAACATTATTATTAATGGTGATTATGCAGATTCCAACTGGAATCCCAGGGGCCGGGTGGGGGGTGGCTGCTTCCCAGGCCTCTTGCTGACATTCCAGGATGGAAACGGCAACTGGAGCATGATTGGCACTACTCTGTCTCCAGGCACCTCCTCTCTCAGCCCCTCCAGACTCCCGCCCATCCTAGAAACCCACCTGCCCGGCAGTGGGTTTAGCGACAGAGTCCTGGGAACAGGAGTGGACAGAAAAGAAGTTCCTCGGTCCTGGGCCTGGTGGGAATTGAAGTTCTGTATCCCCGCCCTTGGGGTCCAGCTGGCCAAATGTCCCTCGTGGGCAGGGAATGTGTCTGTTTATCGTTGTACTTTCCCAAGCACTTAGTACAGTCCTTGGCACCCTGTAAGTGTTCAATAAATACCACCAACTGACTGACTCATCTGCAGCCCTAGGGATCAGTGTGTCCAGGGGCCAGTTGCTGGGCCCGGCTTCTTGGGGTGGGGGGCAGCAGGAGGACCAGTCAGGGTGGAGGGGGATTAGCCCAAGGTTGAGGAGGAGGAAGAGGAGGGGGTACAGCCATGAGCCACCCCTGTACCCCCGCCCCTGCCTGAGGCCCTCCCGGCTGGTAGCACCCCCAGCAGAAAAGGAGAAGGTCTGGGGTGGAGGTGCCCCGACCCCAACCCCACCCATCCATGAGCTCATCCCGGCTCCTCCCTGGGGGAAGCCGGACCCGGATCCTCCCGCTGAACCGGTCCCACTGCCGGGATGGGTGGCATCCAGCTCCCACTGGGCTCCCACCTTCCCTGCGAGCTCTGGGCGTCAGGCGAGGGGCGGAGGCAACAGGGAGACGCCAGAGGAGACCTCTCGGAGGCCTGTAGAGAAGCAGCGTGGCCTAGTGGAGAGAACTCGGGCCTGGGAATAAATACTAATAATAATAATAATAATAATAATGGCATTTATTAAGCGCTTACTATGTGCAAAGCACTGTTCTAGGCGCTGGGGAGGTTACAAGGTGATCAGGTTGCCCCACAGTCAGTCCCCATTTTACAGATGAGGTAACTGAGGCCCAGAGAAGTAAAGTGACTTGCCCAAAGTCACACAGCTGACAATTGGCGGAGCCGGGGTTTGAACCCATGACCTCTGACTCCAAAGTCCGGGCTCTTTTCCACTGAGCCACGCTGCTTCTCTGAGAAGGACCTGGATTCTAATCCCAGCTCGGCCTCGTGTCTGCCAAGTGACCCTGGGCAAGTCACTTCCCTTCTCTGGGCCTCAGTTCCCTCATCTGGAAAATGGGGATTAAGACCGGGAGCCCCGTGTGGGACAGGGATTGTGTCCAACCCAATTAGCTTGTAATCAATCAATCAATGGGGATTAAGACTGGGAGCCCCGTGTGGGACAGGGATTGTGTCCAACCCGATTAGCTTGTAATCAATCAATCGTATTTATTGAGCGCTTACTGTGTGCAGAGCACTGGACTAAGCGCTTGGGAAGTACAAGCTGGCAACATATAGAGACAGTCTCAACCCAACAGTGGGCTCACAGTCTAGAAGTACCTACCTACAGTACCTACCGCGGCGCTTAAAACGGTGTGTGATTCATAGTAAGCGTTTACCAAATACCATCACTATTATTATCATAATTATCTCCTCACCCGATTGTCCCTCCATTGGGTTTCATCCTGGATGGGCTGGTTTTCAACAGAGGCATCCCCTGCCCGGTCCCATCTGGCATCAAATGTTTTTACTGTATTTTGAGGTCCCGGCCTCCCTCCGCCCGGAATCGAGCCACCGATCCCCACAGCTCAGAAGCACTGCCTGTATCCACGGGGACCTGGGAAGGGAAGCCACAGATAATAATAATAATAATAATAATAATGTTGGCATTTGTTAAGCGCTTACTATGTGCAAAGCACTGTTCTAAGCACTTGGGGGGATACAAAGTGATCAGGTTGCCCCACGTGGGGCTCACAGTCTTAAGCCCCATTTTACAGATGAGGTAACTGAGGCTCAGAGAAGTTAAGTGACTTGCCCAAGGTCACACAGCAGACATGTGGTGGAGCCGGGATTCGAACCCATGACCTCTGACTCCAAAGCCTGGGCTCTTTCCACAGAGCCACGCTGCTTCTCCACAGATCCGGAGCAACTTGGCGGGGTGAGGGGATCCCCCTGAAGAAACACTCCAGGACCCCCGCATGCCCCCCGTCAGTTACCTCATCTGGAAAATGGGGATTAAGACTGTGAGCCCCCCGTGGGACAACCTGATCACTTTGTAACCTCCCCAGCGTCTAGAACAGTGCTTTCTTTGCACATAGTAAGCGCTTAATAAATGCCATTATTATTATGCCCCCGACCCTGAGGGCATGCCCTGAGGCAATTCATTCAATCGTATGTATTATTATTAATAATAATAATGGCATTTCTTAAGCGCTTACAATGCGCTAAGCACTGTTCTAAGCACTGGGGGGCATACAAGGTAATCAAGTTGCCCCACGTGGGGCTCACAGTCTTAATCCCCATTTTACAGATGAGGGAATTGAGGCACAGAGAAGTTAAGTGACTTGCCCAAAGTCACGCAGCTGACAAGAGGCGGAATAATAATAATAATGGCATTTATTAAGCACTTACTTTGTGCAAAGAAAGCACTGTTCTAAACACTGGGGAGGTTACAAAATGATCAGGTTGTCCCACGGGGGGCTCACAGTCTTAATCCCCATTTTCCAGATGAGGTAACTGAGGCCCAGAAAAGTGAAGTGACTTGCCCAAAGTCACACATCTGACAAGTGGCAGAGTGGGGATTTGAACCCATGACCTCTGACTCCAAAGCCTGTGCTCTTTCCACTGAGCCACGCTGCTTCTCTAATAATAACGATGGAGTTTATTAAGCGCTTACTGTGTGCAAAGCACTGTTCGAAGCGCTGGGGTAGATGCAAAGTAATCAAGTTGTCCCACATGGGGCTCACAGACTTAATCCCTATTTTACAGATAAGGTAATTGAGGCACAGAGAAGTGAAGTGACTTGCCCAAAGTCACACAGCTAAGTGGGATATATGTTTGTACGTATTTATTACTCTATTTATTTATTTTACTTGTACATATCTATTCTATTTATTTTATTTTGTTAATATGTTTTGTTTTGTTCTCTGTCTCCCCCTTCTAGACTGTGAGCCCACTGTTGGGTAGGGACCGTCTCTAGATGTTGCCAACTTGGACTTCCCAGGCGCTTAGTACAGTGCTCTGCACACAGTAAGTGCTCAATAAATACGATAGATTGGTGGAGCCGGGATTTGAACCCATGACCTCTGACTCCAAAGCCCGGGCTCTTTCCACTGAGCCATGCGGCTTCTACCTAGATTAGAACCCGTGATCTCTTACTCCCAAACCCATGCTCTTTCTACTGAGCCGCACTGCTTATTGAGTGCCTACTGTACGTAAAGCCCTTTTAGACTGTGAGCCCCCTTTTATCATCATCATCATCAATCGTATTTATTGAGCGCTTACTATGTGCAGAGCACTGTACTAAGCACTTGGGAAGTACAAATTGGCAACATATAGAGACAGTCCCTACCCAACAGTGGGCTCACAGTCTAAGAGGGGGAGACAGAGAACAAAACCAAACATACTAACAAAATAAAATAAATAGAATAGATATGTACAAATAAAATAAATAAATAAATAGAGTAATAAATATGTACAAACATATATACATATATACAGGTGCGTATATATGTACTGTGTACTGCGTACTGTGAGCCCACTGTTGGGTAGGGACTGTCTCTATATGTTGCCAACTTGGACTTCCCAAGCGCTTAGTACAGTGCTCTGCACACAGTAAGCGCTCAGTAAATACGATTGATGATGATAAAGCACTGTACTTAGCGCTTGGGAGAGTACAAGATAACAACAAACAGACACATTCCTGCCCACTGTTGGGTAGGGACTGTCTCTATATGTTGCCAACTTGTACTTCCCTAAGCGCTTAGTACAGTGCTCTGCACACAGTAAGCGCTCAATAAATACGATTGATTAATTGATTCCTGCCCACAGTCTAAAGGATTGCCTCACTGGCTTACCCCCTGGGGCTGGCTCTGAGAACAGGAGGGAGGGAAGAGGAGCCCCCTCCCTAAAATAGAGTCCAGAAGCCCAGGGCAACAATTTGGATGCCCCCTGGGCTGGTGTGAGGTGATTCATTCTCCTCGACCTCTGACCCCCAGCAAATTATTATTATTATATCATAATGAATGTGGTATTTGTTAATAATAATAATAATAATAATAATAATAATGATGGTATTTGTTGAGCGCTTACTGTGTGCAAAGCACTGTTCTAAGCGCCCTCCTCTCCCCCTCGTCCCCCTCTCCATCCCCCCCGTCTTACCTCCTTCCCTTCCCCACAGCACCTGTATATATGTGTATATGTTTGTACATATATGAGAAGCAGCGTGGCTCAGCGGACAAGAGCCCGGGCTTTGGAGTCAGAGGTTATGGGTTCAAATCCCGGCTCTGCCACTTGGCAGCTGTGCGACTTTGGGCAAGTCACTTAACTTCTCTGCGCCTCAGTTCCCTCATCTGTAAAATGGGGATGAAGACTGTGAGCCCCACGTGGGACAGCCTCATGACCTTGTAGCCCCCCAGTGCTTAGAACAGTGCTTTGCATATAGTAAGCGCTTAATAAATGCCATTATTATTTATTACTCTATTTATTTTACTTGTACATATCTATTCTATTTATTTTATTTTGTTAATATGTTTGGTTTTGTTCTCTGTCTCCCCCTTCTAGACTGTGAGCCCACTGTTGGGTAGGGACTGTCTCTATATGCTGCCAACTTGTGCTTCCCAAGCGCTTAGTACAGTGCTCTGCACACAGTAAGTGCTCAATAAATACGATTGATTGATTGATAAGGTGATCAGGTTGTCCCACAGGGGGCTCACAGTTTTAATCCCCATTTTACAGATGAGGTAACTGAGGCCCAGAGAAGTGAAGTGACTGGCCCAAAGTCACCCAGCTGACAGTTGGCAGAGCGGGATTTGAACCCATGACCTCTGACTCCAAAGCCCGGGCTCTTTCCACTGAGCCACGCTGTTAAGCACTTACTATGTGCCAAGCACTAATAATGGTGGTATTTGCTAAGTGCTTACTGTATAATCATAATACTTATGGTACTTGTTAAGTGCTTACTATGTGCCAAGCATGCATTCATTCATTCAGTCGTATTTATTGAGCGCTTACTGTGTGCGGAGCACTGGACTAAGCGCTTGGGAAGTACAAGTTGGCAGCATCTAGAGACGGTTCCTACCCAACAGCGGGCTCACAGTCTAGATGAAAGAGCTCTTTCTTCAAGCTGGAATTGAACCAGTGACCTAAGGCATTTATTAAGCGCTTACTATGTGCAAAGCACTGTTCTAAGCGCTGGGGAGGTTACAAGGTGATCAGGTTGTCCCACTGGGGGCTCACAGTCTTCATCCCAGACTGAGCCCCCTCCTTCCTCTCGCCCCCTCCCCCTCTCCATCACCTGTACCTGTATCATCAGCACCTGTATATATGTATATATGTTTGTATGTATTTATTACTCCATTTATTTTATTTGTACATATTTATTCTATTTATTTTGTTAATATGTTTTGTTTCGTTGTCTGTCTCCCCCTTCTAGACTGTGAGCCCACTTTTGGGTAGGGACTGTCTCTATATGCTGCCAACTTGTACTTCCCAAGCGCTTAGTACAGTGCTCTGCACACAGTAAGCGCTCAATAAATACGATTGAATGAATGAATCACCACCATCTACAGTCCTCTGCTCTACCAGCTGAGCTATCTTCTAAGCACCGGGGTAGATACAAGTTAATCAGGTGGGACACAGTCCCTGTCCCACATGAGGCTCACTCTTAATCCCCATTTTACAGATGAGGTAAATGAGGCCCAGATAAGTGAAGTGAGTTGCCCAAGGTCACCCTACAAACAAGTGGCAGAGCTGGAATTAGAACCCAGGTTCTTCTGACTTCCAAGCCTATGCCCTAGTAATAATAATAATAATGATGGCATTTGTTCAGCGCTTACTATGTACAAGGCACTGTTCTAAGCGCTGGGGAGGGTACAAGATGATCAGGTTGTCCCACGTGGGGCTCTCAGTCTTAACCCCCATTTTACAGATGAGGGAACTGAGGCCCAGAGAAGTGAAGTGACGAGTCCAACATCACCCAGCTGACAATTGAAGCAGCATGGCTCAACGGAAAGAGCCCGGGCTCTGGAGTCAGAGGTCATGGGTTCAAATCCCGGCTCCGCCAACTGTCTGCTGTGTGACTTTGGTCAAGTCACTTCTCTGCGCCTCAGTTCCCTCATCTGGAAAATGGGGGTTAAAACTGTGAGCCCCCCGTGGGGCAACCTGATCACCTTGTAACCTCCCCAGCGTTTAGAACAGTGCTTGGCACATAGTAAGCGCTTAATAAATGCCATTATTATTATTAATTGGCGGAGGAATTGTTCCAAGGCAATTGTTCTGTTGGCAGAGGAACTGTTCCAAGGAATTCCTTTACCACTGTCTGCAGCCTCAACCTCTCTCTTTCTTTTTGTGGTATTTGTCCATTCATTCATTCATTCAATCGGATTTATTGAGCGCTTACTGTGCGCAGAGCACTGGACTGAGCGCTTGGGAAGTCCAAGTTGGCAACATAGAGAGACGGTCCCTACCCAACAGTGGGCTCACGGTCCGGAAGGTGGGCTCACAGTCAATACGGAGGCCCACGGAGGCAAGCGCCTGCTCAGAGCCACACGCCTACACATCCATGAAGGGAAGGGGGCCTGGCTCCTCACTGAGCTTGTGTGGTCCGATCCCGCCTTCCCAGGCCCCGGCAATTCCCGCCAAGAGGCAACAAAAGGCCCAGTCAGGCCGGGCCTGGCTCCTTCCCTCGTGGTAGTAGTCCCGGGGCTGGGAGGCCTCATTCCCGCCAGGAAGCGGGAAGGAGCTGATGGGAGCGGGGGCCTGTTGTGGGGGGACTGGTTGGGAAGGAGAAGTTCAGTGAGAGTGCAGGGAATGGGTGATGTGGGGGGAAAGGGAGGGGAGACGGGGGCACTGGTGGCGGCAGGCAGCAGGAATGCCGTGAGTGACTCATGGGAAAAGCATCCCAGACTGGGTGGGAAGAAGGGAGGGAGGAAAGAGGTTCCAAGGGCCAGGGATGAGACAGGGGAGGGGACCGGAGAGAGAGAGAGAAACCCACAGGCAGGTGATCCGAATCCTAATTCATTCGGTTGCATTTACTGATCTCTTGCTGTGTGCAGGGCGCTGTACTAAGCGCCGGGAAACGACATTCCCAGCAGCGTGGCTCAGTGGAAAGAGCACGGGCTGCGGAGCCGGAGGTCGTGGGTTTCGATCCCGGCTCCGCCACTTGTCAGCTGGGTGACCCTGGGCAAGTCACTTTTAACTTCTCTGGGCCTCAGTTCCCTCATCTGTAAAATGGGGATGAAGACTGTGAGCCCCACGTGGGATAACCTGATTACCTTGTATCTGCCCCAGTGCACATAGTAAGCACTAAGCACTTGGAAACTACACTTCAAGCAGTGTGGCTCAGTGGAAAGAGCACGGGCTGCGGAGCCAGAGGTCGTGGGTTCAAATCCCGGCTCCACCAATCAATCAATCAATCAATCATGTTTATTGAGCGCTTACTGTGTGCAGAGCACTGTACTAAGCTCTTGGGAAGTACCAGCTGGCAACATATAGAGACAGTCCATACCCAACAGTGGGCTCACAGCTGGGTGACCCTGGGCAAATCACTTAACTTCTCTGGGCCTCAGTTCCCTCATCTGGAAAATGGGGATGAAGGCTGTGAGTCCCACGTGGGATAACCTGATTACCTTGTATCTGCCCCAGCGCTTAGAACAGTGCTTGGCACATAGTAAGTGCTTAACAAATACCAACATTATTATTATTATTATTATTAGTAGTAGTAGTAGTAGTAGTAGTAGTAGTAGTAGTAGTATTTCAGCAATTGAGAGACAGTCCCTGCGCACACAGGGTTTCCAGTCTAGATGGGGGAAGGCAGACATAAAACAAGTAATCATAAGGGTGGAGTTCATTAAACGCTCACCGTGTGCCCAACACTGAGGTAAATATAGGTCAACTACCCAGTTCCTGACCCACGTGAGGTCTAACACAGGGTATTGAATATTCATTTCACAGGAGACTGAAACCCTGAGAGGTGAAGGGAACAGAGAAGCAGCGTGGCTCAGTGGAAAGAGCCTGGGCTTTGGAGTCAGAGCTCATGGGTTCGAATCCTGACTTCACCACGTGTCTGCTGTGTGACCTTGGGCAAGTCACTTAACTTCTCTGCGCCTCAGTTACCTCATCTGTAGAGTGGGGATGAAGACTGTGAGCCCCTTGTGGGACGGGGACTGTGTCCAACCTGACTAACCTGTAGCTACACCAATACTTAGAAGAGTGCTTGGCACATAGTAAGTGCTTAACACATAATAATAGTTGTTATCATTAGTGGTAGTAGTACTATGGGGTAGGTTTAGAGTCCCTGTCCCACAAGGGACAGAGAAGCAGCGTGGCTCAGTGGGAAAGAGCACGGGCTTTGGAGTCAGAGGTCATGGGTTCAAATCCCAGCCCCGCCACTTAGCTGTGTGACTTTGGGCAAGTCACTTCTCTTCTCTGGGCCTCAGTTCCCTCGTCTGTAAAATGGGGATGAAGACTGTGAGCCCCACATGGGACAACTTCATCACTTTGTATCCCCCCAGCGCTTAGAACAGTGCTTTGCACATAGTAAGCGCTTAATAAATGCCATCATCATCATCATCATCATCACCTTGTATCCCCCCAGAGCTTAGAACAGTGCTTTGCACATAGTAAGCGCTTAATAAATGCCATTATTATTATTATTATTATTATTATTTGCCCTAAGTCACCCAGCAGGACAATGGAGGATCGTGGATTAGAACCTAGATCCTTGCTTTTTCCACTGGGCCACTTTGCCTCTCCACTTTCCCTCTTCCCTCTACCCTGCTCCTTCCAGCTTTCCCCGCTCTCTCAGCTCATACAGACTCTGCAAGTCTCTTAGATAGTTTCTGATCTGTATTAGGCCTTTTTTTTTTTCTGGTGCCGATTGTCAAGGTTTTTACCTCATTCTGTGCTTGAGGCTTGGTGTTGGCTTGTCTCCCCCATTGCTGGTTCTGCCGGGGAGGGACCAGCCTTTCTGGGACCCTGGGTAGAGGAGTATTGGGCTACCAAGCTACACCCAAGAGGGGCTCGGTCCTAGGAGCTCTCATTCATTCATTAAATCATATTTATTGAGTGCTTACTGTGTGTGGAGCGCCGTACTAAGCGCTTGGGAAGTACAAGTCGGCAACATCTAGAGGTGGTCCCCACCCAACAACGGGCTCACAGTCTAGAAGGGGGAGACAGACAACAATACAAAGCATGTAGACAGCTGTCAAAATCGTCAGAACAAAGAGAATTATAGCTATAATACACATCATTAACAAAATAAATAGAATAGTAAATATGTACAAGCGCTCAATAAATATGATTGAATGAATGAATGAATGAATGAATAAAATAAATAGAGTAATAAATCTGTACAAATATATACACGTGCTGTGGGAAGGGGAAGGAAGCAGGGCGGGTGGAATGGGGAGGAGGAGAGGAAAAAGGGGGCTCAGTCTGGGAAGGCCTCCTGGAGGAGGTGAGCTCTCTACTTTCCTTCTACCCTGCCGGTTCCCCAGCCAACCTGGGGGGAGAATGGGGAAGCGAAGCAGCACGGTCGGAAGGACCTGGGTTCAATCCCGGCTCTTCCGCTTGTCCACTGTATGACGTAGGGCAAGTCACTTCACCTCTCTGGGCTTCAGTCCCCTCATCTGTAAAATGGGGATGAAGACTGGGAGCCCCGTTTGGGACAGGGACTGTATCCAACCTGATTACAGTGCTCTGCACACAGTAAGCGCTCAATAAATATGATTGATGATGATGATGATGATGATTACAGTCTACTCTACTGTGTTGTACAGTGTTGTCTGTCTCCCCCTTCTAGACTGTGAGCCCGCTGTTGGGTAGGGACCGCCTCTAGATGTTGCCAACTTGTACTTCCCAAGCACTCAGTACAGTGCTCTGCACACAGTAAGTGCTCAATAAATACGATTGAATGAATGAATGATTGAATGAATGAATGGGGAGGTTACAAGGTGATCAGGTTGTCCCACGGGGGGTGCTCACATTCTTCATCCCCATTTTACAGATGAGGTAACTGAGGCATAGAGAACTTAAGTGACTTACCCAAAGTCCTCCCCCTCCCCACCCCCCCGCCTTACCTCCTTCCCCTCCCCACAGCACCTGTATATATGTTTGTACAGATTTATTACTCTATTTATTTTACTTGTACATATTTACTATTCTATGTATTTCATTTTGTTACTATGTTTTGTTTTGGTGTCTGTCTCCCCCTTCTAGACTGTGAGTCTGCTGTTGGGTAGGGACCGTCTCTAGATGTTCCCAACTTGGACTTCCCAAGCGCTTAGTCCAGTGCTCTGCACACAGTAAGCGCTCAATAAATACGATTGAATGAATGAATGAATGAATGAATACAGCTGACAAGTGGCAGAGTCGGGATTTGAACCCATGACCTCTGACTCCAAAGTCCATGCTCTTTTCCACTGAGCCACGCTGCTTCACTAATAGGGAATATGTCTATTCATTCGTTCATTCAATCGTATTTATTGAGCGCTTACTGTGTGCAGAGCACTGTACTAAGCGCTTGGGAAGTACAAGTTGGCAACATATAGAGACGGTCCCTACCCAACAGTGGGCTCATAGCCTACTATATTATATTCTACTCTCCTGAGCACTTAATACAGGTGCTCTGCACAGAGTAAGCACTCAATAAAGATGATTGAATGAATGATTGAATGATAAACTGATTGGTCGGTAAAGCTTGAGGGTACACAGAACCTTGGGCAAGCCACTTAACGTCTCTGTGCCTCAGTTACCTCATCTGTAAAAATGGGGATTAAGACTGTGAGCCCCAAGTGGGACAACCTGATCACCTTGTAGCCCCCCCACCAAGCGCTTAGAACAGTACTTTGCACACAGTAAGCGCTTAGTAAATGCCATCATTATTATTATTATTGGGCAAGCCACTTAACTTCTCTGTGCCTCAGTTACCTCATCTGTAAAAATGGGGATTAAGACTGTGAGCCCCAAGCGGGACAACCTGATCACCTTGTAGGCCCCCCCCCCCCCCCGCCCCCAGAGCTTAGAACAGTGCTTTGCACATAGTAAGCGCTTAATAAATGCCATCATTATTATTGTTATTATTATTGGGCAAGCCACTTAACTTCTCTGTGCCTCAGTTACCTCATCTGTAAATATGGGGATTAAGACTGTGAGCCCCATGTGGGACAACCTGATTACCTTGTAGCCCCCCCTCCAGTGCTTAGAACAGTGCTTTGCACATAGTAAGCGCTTAATAAATGCCATCATCATTACTATTATTATTGGGCAAGCCACTTAACTTCTCTGTGCCTCAGTTACCTCATCTGTAAAAATGGGGATTAAGACTGTGAGCCCCAAGTGGGACAACATGATTACCTTGTAGTCCCCCCTCCAGTGCTTAGAACAGTGCTTTGCACATAGTAAGCGCTTAATAAATGCCATTATTATTATTATTATTATTATTGGGCAAGCCACTTAACTTCTCTGTGCCTCAGTTACCTCATCTGTAAAAATGGGGATTAAGACTGTGAGCCCTCAGTGGGACAACCTGATTACCTTGTAGCCCCCCCCCCCCCAGAGCTTAGAACAGTGCTTTGCACATAGTAAGCACTTAATAAATGCCATCATCATTACTATTATTATTGGGCAAGCCACTTAACTTCTCTGTGCCTCAGTTACCTCATCTGTAAAAATGGGGATTAAGACTGTGAGCCCCAAGTGGGACAACCTGATCACCCTGTAACCCCCCTCCAGTGCTTAGAACAGTGCTTTGCACATAGTAAGCGCTTAATAAATGCCATCATCATTATTAGTATTATTGGGCAAACCGCTTAACTTCTCTGTGCCTCAGTTACCTCATCTGTAAAAATGGGGATTAAGACTGTGAGCCCTCAGTGGGACAACCTGATTACCTTGTAGCACCCCCCCCCCCCCGAGCTTAGAACAGTGCTTTGCACATAGTAAGCACTTAATAAATGCCATCATCATTACTATTATTATTGGGCAAGCCACTTAACTTCTCTGTGCCTCAGTTACCTCATCTGTAAAAATGGGGATTAAGACTGTGAGCCCCAAGTGGGACAACCTGATCACCCTGTAACCCCCCTCCAGTGCTTAGAACAGTGCTTTGCACATAGTAAGCGCTTAATAAATGCCATCATCATTATTATTATTATTGGGCAAACCACTTAACTTCTCTGTGCCTCAGTTACCTCATCTGTAAAAATGGAGATTAAGATTGTGAGCCCCAAGTGGGACAACCTGATCACCTTGTAGCCCCCGCCCCCCCCAGAGCTTAGAACAGTGCTTTGTACATAGTAAGCGCTTAATAAATGCCATCATTATTATTATTATTGGGCAAGCCACTTAACTTCTCTGTGCCTCAGTTACCTCATCTGTAAAAATGGGGATTAAGATTGTGAGCCCCAAGTGGGACAACCTGATCACCTTGTAGCCCCCCAACCAAGCGCTTAGAACAGTACTTTTCACACAGTAAGCGCTTAGTAAATGCCATCATTATTATTATTGTTGGGCAAGCCACTTAACTTCTCTGTGCCTCAGTTACCTCATCTGTAAAAATGGGGATTAAGACTGTGAGCCCCAAGTGGGACAACCTGATCACCTTGTAGCCCTCCCCCCAGATCTTAGAACAGTGCTTTGCACATAGTAAGCGCTTAATAAATGTCATCATTATTATTATTATTACTGGGCAAGCCACTTAACTTCTCTGTGCCTCAGTTACCTCATCTGTAAAAATGGGGATTAAGACTGTGAGCCCCAAGTGGGACAACCTGATCACCTTGTAGCCCCCCAACCAAGCGCTTAGAACAGTACTTTGCACACAGTAAGCGCTTAGTAAATGCCATCATTATTATTATTATTACTGGGCAAGCCACTTAACTTCTCTGTGCCTCAGTTACCTCATCTGTAAAAATGGGGATTAAGACTGTGAGCCCCAAGTGGGACAACCTGATCACCTTGTAGCCCTCCCCCCAGATCTTAGAACAGTGCTTTGCACATAGTAAGCGCTTAATAAATGCCATTATTATTATTATTATTATTACTGGGCAAGCCACTTAACTTCTCTGTGCCTCAGTTGCCTCATCTGTAAAAATGGGGATTAAGACTGTGAGTCCCAAGTGGGACAACCTCATCACCTTGTATCCCCCCTCCAGCGCTTAGAACAGTGCTTTGCACATAGTAAGCGCTTAATAAATGCCATCATCATTATTATTATTATTGGGCAAGCCACTTAACTTCTCTGTGCCTCAGTTACCTCATCTGTAAAAATGGGGATTAAGACTGTGAGCCCCAAGTGGGACAACCTGATCACCTTGTATCCCCCCTCCAGCGCTTAGAACAGTGCTTGGCACATAGTAAGCGCCTAACAAATACTACTATTATTAATAGAGCTCTTCCTCCTTCCTCCCCACTGCAGTTCGCAGAGGCCCTGGGGTGGTGGTGGGGCGTCAGAGGGTGCGGATTTTTTTTTTGGGGGGGTGCAGTTGGGGAGGAGCAGGGATGACGCGGGTCTGAGGTGGGAGAGCCACAAGTAGGGATGAGAAGGAGGTTTTCCAGGGCGGATGCGGGCACGGGAAGACACGGCAGTTGGGCCTCAGGGAGCCAGCTGGAGCCTAGGAGGCTTTAATTTGATGATGTGAGCAGCACCTGGGAGCCACTCTAGGCTTCTGGGGAGGGGGCCGAGCGACCCGGATGGGCAGCCTTTCCTGCCGCTGTCTCCTGGAAGTTGGGCTGGAAAGTGGGAGGGAATGGGGGAGATCAGCAGCCGGAAGGCTGCCACAGGAGGTGTCCACCAAGGAGCTGGCATGAGCTGTACCAGTGATGCAGAGGACTAGTCAGCAGGACCGGGGATGGCGGCGAGGAGGGCAGAAGAAGAAAACAGTCCAAGTGGCACCCACCGTTGCCGCACGTTCGTTCATTCATTCATTCAATCGTATTTATTGAGCGCTTACTGTGTGCAGAGCCCTGGACTAAGTGCTTGGGAAGTACAAGTTGACCGATGGGGCAGCTGAGGCCCGGAGAAGTCAAGTGACTCAGTAGGTCCTGGCTTCTAATACTGGCTCCGAAGTGGTGTGGCTCAGTGGAAAGAGCCCGGGCTTTGGAGTCAGAGGTCATGGGTTCAAAGCCAGGCTCTGCCACTTGTCAGCTGGGTGACTTTGGGCACTTTTCTGTGCCTCAGTTCCCTCATCTTTAAAATGGGGATGAAGACGGGGAGCCTCCCCGTGGGACAACCTGATCACCTTGTACCCTCCCCAGCGATTAGAACAGTGCATTGCACATAGTAAGTGCTTAATAAATGCCATCGTTATTATTATTATTGTCTGCTGTGTGGCCTTGGGCAAGTCACTTCACTTCTCTGTTCCTCAGGTGCCTCATCTATAAAATGGGGGATTAAGATATGAGCCCCGTACGGGACAGGGACTGTGTCCAACCTGATTTGCTTGCACCCACCCCAGTGCTTAGTGCAGTGCCTGGCACCAAGTAAGTGCTTAATGAATACCACAATTGTTGTTATTAATAAATGCAGGGGGAGAACAACACCCAGTGGGCTGGGATCCCGAACTGGCAAATATCTGGTGCGTGTTTGTGTCAAGCCAGCCTTGGATGAAAGCGTCCCTTGCCCTCTCCGGGCCTAAACCGAGGCACAAAGATGCAGATGCACAATAATAATAATAATAATAATGATAATAATTGCATTTGTTAAGTGCTTACTATGTGCAAAGGACTGTTCTAAGCACTGGGGGGTTACAAGGTGATCAGGTTGTCCCACGTGGGGCTCACAGTCTTCATCCCCATTTTAATAATAATAATGGCATTTCTTAAGCGCTTACTATGTGCCAAGCACTGTTCAAGCGCTAGCACTGTTCTAAGCGCTAGCACTGACTCTGCTGATATCCCCTCTCTCTTTCTCTCTCTTTCTCCAGCACCGCTCAGTCCCAGAATCGCGACAAGCCCAGGAAGCGAGACCACGCGGGCAAACACAGGCCTCCAGTCTGGTTACTGTAGAAACCACCCAGTCCCTGAGCGGGGGCCCTCCCGAACTCATTAGGGTAATTACTGTTTCCCCGCCAGCTGCTCCCCAGGCCCAGGCCCTCCACAGAAGGCTCAGAATGGAGTGGGGGAAGGGGAGGGGAAGGGAGGAGGAGTGGTGGTCCCAGAGGGCCCCTCCTGAACCAGCTGCGGGCGAGGGCAGGGGGTCACCCTGAGCAGGGCCCACCCTGGGCAGTGTCTGCAGGCCGTCCGTCAGATCTGGGGTTGGAAAAATCAGGGGAGGGTTCTCTCCCCCAGGCCCCTTCAACCTGGGCTGGGGATGGCAGTGGGATGGGGGATGAGTAGAGGACTCCCGGACCACCTGGCCTAGGGTGGAAAGAGGAAGGGGCAATCAATCAATCAATCAATTGTATTTATTGAGTGCTTACTGTGTGCAGAGCACTGGACTAAGCGCTTGGGAAGTACAAGTTGGCAACATATGGAGACAGTCCCTACCCAACAGTGAGCTCACAGTCTAGAAGGGGGAGACAGACAACAAAACATACTAACAAAATAAAATAAATAGAATAGATATGTACAAGTAAAATAAATAGAGTAATAAATACGTACAAACATATATACATATATACAGGTGCTGTGGGGAAGGGAAGGAGGTAAGGTGGGGGGGTGGAGAGGGGGAGGAGGAGGAGAGGAAGGAGGGGGCTCAGTCTGGGAAGGCCTCTTGGAGGAGGTGAGCTCTCAGTAGGGCCTTGAAGGGAGGAAGAGAGCTAACTTGGTGGATGGGCAGAGGGAGGGCATTCCAGGCCCGGGGGAGGACGTGGGCCGGGGGTCGACGGTGGGACAGGCGAGAACGAGGCCCGGTGAGGAGATTAGCGGCAGAGGAGTGGAGGGTGCGGGCTGGGCTGGAGAAGGGAGGTGAGGTAGGAGGGGGCGAGTGGATGGACAGCCTTGAAGCCCAGGGTGAGGAGTTTCTGCCTGATGCGCAGGTTGATTGGTAGCCACTGGAGATTTGGCAGATGCTTTTTAGGCCCCTGGGGCGTCTCCATTCTCCTCCCCTCTCCCGCCGAAGCCCCAGGGCTCTGTCTGTCCTTCCGGATCCCAAACAAAACCAGCCTCCAACTCCTTCATCCATTCCCAAACTGCCCACAGCTCCTCCAGGCCATGGGTTC
This sequence comes from Tachyglossus aculeatus, assembly GCF_015852505.1. NCBI lineage: Eukaryota > Metazoa > Chordata > Mammalia > Monotremata > Tachyglossidae > Tachyglossus > Tachyglossus aculeatus. The sequence goes on along the minus strand of NC_052072.1, from coordinate 16,623,845 downwards.
CCTCCAGCACCAGTCCCTAGCCCCAGCCCCAGTCCCCCTCCCAGGGCCGGGCCAGAGCCAAGCTGGGGCCGGGCCCGAACCGGGCTGGAGCTGGCCCAGAGCTAAGCCAGAGCAGCCAGGATGGAGTCAGCTTTTGGCATGTGGGGCATGAGAGGTATAAAGGACACAGGGGTCCAAGCAGCCCTGGGGGCGAGACCAGGCCTAGAAATCAATCAATCAATTGTATTTATTGAGCGCTTACTGTGTGCAGAGCACTGTACTAAGCGCTTTGGAAGTACAAGTTGGCAACATATAGAGACGGTCCCTACCCAACAGTGGGCTCACAGTCTAGAAGGGGGAGACAGAGAACAAAATAAAATAAATAGAAAGAGGCTTCTATTGCCTCCCACCCCAACCTGCTCTCCTTGCTGGAGGGACCCCCCCTCAACTCTGGGTTTGGAAGGGCCTCCCCTTCCCCGCCCCAGAGATTACTGACCTCTGGGGTGGGAGGCAGGGTAGAGAGAAGGGCAGGAGGACCCAGAGGGCTGGAGCCCTATTCCCCCGCCTGCTAGGGGGTCTCCTCTCACCCCCAGTCCCCACCCTAGGCCGAGAAGTTCCCTCATGAGTCGGGGAGGAGGCAAGGCCTAGTGGAAAAAGCACAAGACTGGAAATGGGACTATCTGGATCTGTGTCACTTTAATCCCGGTAAGTCACTTCCTTTCTCTGGGCCTCAGTTTCCTCATCTGTAAAATGGGGATTAAACACCCGCTGTCCTTCCTCTTTAGTCTGTGAGCCCCATGTGGGACAGGGACTGCATCCAATCTTCCGCTTGTCTTGTTCCTTCTCCAGTGCTTGACACGTGGGAAGTGTTTAACAAACATTATTATTATCTTTATCATTATGATAATTATTAGTACTGCAGCGTGGCTCAGTGGAAAGAGCACGGGCTTGGGAGTCAGAGGTCATGGGTTCGAATCCCTGCTCTGCCACTTATCAGCTGTGTGACCTTGGGCAAGCTACTTAACTCCTCTGGGCCTCAGTTACCTCATCTGTAAAATTGGGATTAAGACTGTGAGCCCCACGTGGGACCACCTGATCACCTTGTATGTGCAGAGCACTGTTCTAAGCGCTTAACAAATACCAATACCTGCCTTTGGGATGAGACCTGGCGGGGGCAGACCAGAGAAGTGCAGGGATTAGGGGGCTGGGAAAGCTGCCTCCCTCCCACCAGAAATCTGAGCAGCCTCCTTTCTCCCCGGGGCGGCTCTCCCCTCCCTCCCTCCTTGCAGAGGCTGCAATTCAGGACCACCTATTGCTGGTCCCTGGAGGGGCAACGCAGATACCCACCCCCCCATCCCATCCGGAGCCCCTGTGCTAATATTATTGCTCCCAATCCCTCTGCTTGACCACAAATGCCCCCTCAGCTCCCTTCCCCTCATATAGATGTACCCTTCCTCTCGTGTGGGAGGGCAAGAATGTAACCCAAAGGGCCTTCGGCCTGCCCCAGGTGGGTAGCCCACCTCCCAAGACTTGTCGCCCCTCAGACACAGACATCTCTCAGCCTCCAGTGGCTCTGGGAGGGAGCAGTGAGGAAATCTGGGATTAGGGGCCTCCGGCCCTCGGATGGGTGAGGCAGTGGAGAAGCCCTGAGCTCTGAGGCTGGAGTGCTTGGGCCTGTTTAGTTCCTCTTTGGTCCTTTGGCCAAAGTGAGTAGTGAGAGGGCAGGGAGGGAGGGGGCCCTCGCCACTGGTTTTCTCAATGACTGCAGTTGTGGGGGGGTGCTCCCCGCCCCCGACCTCCCAGGTGGGGGTTTCACTCTGTATTTCGCCAGCGGCTTCCGAGAAGAGGTTGGCCGGGGCTTTCCCGCCAGGGCTGCTCCTCCTTCCTCTTTCCCCGAAAAGGAAGTTGCTGAGAAATTACTGAACTTATCTGGGTTGCAGTTTCTTTCTAAGAAGGGGCAGGGCTAGAGGCCTGCCCTAAAACCCTGCTCCCACCCAGCCCTGGCCCCTACATGCCTGCCTCAGAGGGACCCAAGTGAGGAAGCAGGGATGGGAAACGAACGGGGACAGAGAGGCAGGAAAAGACAAGAAAGACAGAGAGGCCTCGGAGGCAGGGGCAGAGACCTAGAGAGACAGGAAGAAAGGGGTGGAAGACAACAATGGGAGAGGTCCTGGACTCAGTGGTTGCACTTTGGCTCTGGGGTGGCTGCGTAAAAGCAGTGTGGCCCAGGGGACAGAGCACAAACCTGAGAATCGAAAGACCTGGCTTCTAATTCTGGCTCTGCCACTTGCCTGCTGTGTGACCTTGGGAAAGTCGCCTAACTTCTCCATGCCTCCTGTCCTTCATCTGCAAAATGGCAATTTCCCCCCATTCTCCCTCCTGCTTAGACTGGGGCCTGATTCCTGTGAACCTACCCCATTGCTTAGTAAAGTGCGTGGCACATAGTAAGTGCCAAGATGATGATTGTTATTATTATCATATATTCTTATTATTAGCAGCAGCAGCAGACCGGAAAATTTAGGCCACAAACCCACTTTGGGAGCTGGATAATAATGATAATTGTGGTATTTAAGTGCTTACTGTGTGCCAGGCATTGTACTAAGTGAAGGGGTAGATGCAGCAAATCAGGCTGGACACAGTCCCTGTCCCCTCTGGGGCTCACAGTTTAAATCCCCATTTTACAGATGAGGAAACTGAGGCCCAGAGAAGTGCAGTGTCTCCCCGTTCTAGACCGTGAGCCCGCTGTTGGGTGGGTTGGCAACATATAGAGACGGTCTCTACCCAACAGTGGACTTACAGTCTAGAAGGCGGAGAGAGACAACGAAACAAAACATATTAACAAAATAAAGTAAATAGAATAGTAAATACGTACAAGTAAAATAGAGTAATAAATATGTCCAAACATATAAGCAGGGCTCAGTGGAAAGAGCCCAGGCTTTGGAGTCAGAGGTCATGGGTTCGAATCCCGGCTCCACCACGTCTGCTGTGTGAATTTGGGCAAGTCACTTCACTCCTCTGAGCCTCAGTTCCCTCATCTGTAAAAAGGGGGTTAAAACTGTGAGACCCCCGTCTGTATATATGTATGTACATATTTATTACTCTATTTATTTATTTATTTTACTTGTACATATCTATCCTATTTATTTTATTTTGTTAGTATGCTTGGTTTTGTTCTCTGTCTCCCCCTTTTAGACTGTGAGCCCACTGTTGGGTAGGGACTGCCTCTATATGTTGCCAACTTGTACTTCCCAAGCGCTTAGTCCAGTGCTCTGCACACAGTGAGCACTCAATAAATACGAGTGATTGATTGATTGATTGACAACCTGATCACCTTGTATCCCCCCCAGCGCTCAGAACAGTGCTTTGCACATAGCAAGCGCTTAACAAATACTGTCGTTATTATTATTATTATTATTATATATACAGGTGCTGTGGGGAGGGGAAGAGGAGGGGGAGAGGAAGGAGGGGACTCAGTCTGTGCCCCGCTCCAGTTGCCCACTGTTGGGTAGGGACCGTCTCTGTATGTTGCCAACTTGTACTTCCCAAGCGCTTAGTCCAGTGCTCTGCACACAGTAAGCGCTCAATAAATACGGTTGAATGAATGAATGAGTGGGAGGCCCAAAAGCCCGCTTTCCCGGCAACTAATTTCAGTGAAGTTGGGCAACCCCGGGTGGGGGAAGGGGGGCGGCTGCAGAGGAAGCATGGAGGCCGGGGTGGGGATGGGGATGGGGGGGTGACTTCCCCTGGGGTCAGTTGGAAAGGACAACTGGTCAAACCCCCAGGAGGGGTTGGGCATTGGGAAACTAAGGCAGAGGGGACCACAGGGATCGAAGGGGCAGAGGGGCAATCAATCATCATCATCAATCGTATTTATTGAGCGCTTACTATGTGCAGAGCACTGGACTAAGCGCTTGGGAAGTCCAAATTGGCAACATATAGAGACAGTCCCTCCCCAACAGCGGGCTCACAGTCTAAAAGGGGGAGACAGAGAACAAAACCAAACATACTAACAAAATAAAATAAACAGAATAGATATGTACAAGTAAAATAAATAAATAAATAAATTGATACCTCCCATCCCCCCGTGTCACCCTGGATTCTCCTTTCCGCACGACCCCTCTCCAGAGGGAATTTGGGAATTTTCCCCCTTTCCTTCAGGATGAGCATCCCCCCCCGCCCCCCCCACCCCTTACTTCTCCCCATGGCTCTCACCTCGCTCATCGCTGCCAGGCGGGGCGGGCACGTGGGAAGGAGGAGAGGTGGGGAGGGGGCGAGGGAGGGTCGGGGGTCACCGGGGGGGGGGGGGGGGAAATGGGTGGGAATGCCAGGGGAAGGTGGCACGTCTGCCGGGATCACAGGTGGCTTCGCCCGTCCCGACCGGCGCCGTCAATGCCAAGCCGTGCCGATCAATCGTATTTATTGAGCGCTTACTTTGTGCAGAGCACCGGACTAAGCCCTTGGGAAGTCCAAGTTGGCAACATCTAGAGACAGTCCCTACCCAACAGTGGGCTCACAGTCTAAAAGGGGGAGACAGAGAACAAAACCAAACATACTAACAAAATAAAATAGATATGTACAAGTAAAATAAATAAATAAGCCCCACTTCTGGTCTGTGGCGATCTCCAAGCACTGAGCAGCCTTTGCTTATCTTGCCCTTCCTCACCTCCGCCCCACCCAGGAAAAGAGGTTGGGGGCATCCAGGTTCTGAGTGAAGGGGAAAGGAGGGACAAATGAAGAGGCCTGGAGATGGGGATGGAGGGCAGTGAGGAGAGCCAAGGATGCCTACCGATCGATCAATCAATCAATCGTATTTATTGAGCGCTTACTGTGTGCAGAGCACTGGACTAAGCGCTTGGGAAGTCCAAGTTGGCAACACAGAGAGACGGTCCCGACCCGACAGCGGGCTCACAGTCTAGAAGGGGGAGACGGACAACAAAACAAAACATATTAACTAAATAGAATAAATATGTACAAATAAAATAGAGTAATAAATCCGTACAAACGTATATACATATATACAGGTGCCACTCGTGGCTCAGTGGACAGAGCCCGGGCTTGGGAGCCAGAGGTCATGGGTTCGAATCCTGGCTCCGCCACTTGTCAGCTGTGTGACCTTAGGCAAGTCGCTTAACTTCTCTGAGCCTCAGTTCCCTCATCTCTAAAATGGCGATTAAGACTGTGAGCCCCGCGTGGGACAACCTGATCACCTTGTATCCCCCCCCCAGAGCTTAGAACAGTGCTTCACACATAGTAAGCGCTTAACAAATGCCATTATTATTATTATTATTACTATTATTATTACAGGTGCTGTGGGGAGGGGAAGGAGGTAAGGCAAGGAGGGGGAGAAGAAGGAGGGGGCTGAGTGTGGGAAGGCCTCCTGGAGGAGGTGAGCTTTCAGTAGGGCCTTGAAAGTAGGAAGGGTGGAGACATTGGGTAGGTGGGAGACGCCAGGCTGGAGGGTCGTCCGAGCCCACCCACGATGGGCAGTCTAGGCCTCCCGTCCTGCCTGGAGAGGAGGAGTGGCTCAGTGGAAAAGAAGCCCGGGCTTTGGAGTCAGTGGTCATGGGTTCAAATCCCGGCTCTGCCAACTGTCAGCTGTGTGACTTTGGGCAAGTCACTTCACTTCTCTGGGCCTCAGTTCCCTCATCTGGAAAATGGTCATTGACCGTGAGCTCCCTGACCACCAAGAAACCAAGTCAGGCCCAGAATCCAGGGTCTGGGGAGCCCTGTCGGATGCTGAGCCAAACTTCCTCTGCCCTGCAGGGACAGTGACCAGAAACCTGGTTATTGATTGCAGAGAAGCAGCGTGGCTCAGTGGAAAGAGCCCGGGCTTCGGAGTCAGAGGTCATGGGTTCAAATCCCGCCTCCGCCACTTGTCAGCTGTGCGACTTTGGGCAAGTCACTTCACTTCTCTGGGCCTCAGTTCCCTATCTAGACAATGGGGATGAAGACTGTGAGCCCCCCGCCCCCCCCACCCATTGGAACAACCTGATCACCTTGTAACCTCCCCTTAATAATGATCGCATTTGTTAAGTGCTTACTATGTGCAGAGCACTGTTCTAAGTGCTGGGGGGGATACAAGGTGATCAAGTTGTCCCACTTGGGGCTCACAGTCTTCATCCCCATTTTACAGATGAGGGAACTGAGGCTCAGAGAAATGAAGTGACTTGCCCAAGGTCACACAGCAGACATGTGGTGGAGCTGGGATTCGAACCCATGACCCCTGACTCCAAAGCCCGGGAACATAGAGAAGCAGCGTGGCTCAGCGGAAAGAGCCCGGGCTTGGGAGTCAGAGGTCGTGGGTTCAAATTCCGGGTCCGCCACTTGTCAGCTGTGTGACTTTGGGCAAGTCACTTCACTTCCCTGGGCCTCAGTTCCCTCATCTGTAAAATGGGGATTAAGACTGTGAGCCCCAAGTGGGACAACCTGTATATGTTTGTACATATTTATTACTCTATTTTATTTGTACATATTTATTCCATTTATTTTATTTTGTTAATATGTTTTGTTTTGTTCTCTGTCTCCCCTTTCTAGACTGTGAGCCCGCTGTTGGGTAGGGACCGTCTCTGTGTGTTGCCAACTTGTATTTCCCAAGTGCTTAGTCCAGGGCTCTGCGCACAGTAAGCGCTCAATAAATACAATTGAATGAATAATAATAATAATAACGATTCATTTATTCATTCGTTCAATTGTATTTATTGAGCGCTTACTGTGTGCAGAGCACTGCACTAAGCGCTTGGGAAGTACCAGTTGGCAACATCTAGAGACGGTCCCTAATGATGGCATTTGTTAAGCGCTTACTAGGTGCAAAGCACTGTTCTAAGCGCTGGGGATGTTACAAGGTGATCAGGTTGCCGCACAGGGGGGATCACAGTCTTCATCCCCATTTGACAGATGAGGGAACTGAGGCTCAGAGAAGTTAAGTGACTTGCCCAAAGTCACACAGCCGACAAAGTGGCGGAGCGGGGATGAATGAACAACCTGATGACCTTGTAGCCTTCCCAGTGCTTAGAACAGTGCTTTGCGCATAGTAAGCGCTTGCCAAATAATAATAATGATAATGATAGCATTTATTAAGCACTTATTAAGCGCAAATACCATCCTCCTCCTCCTCCTCCTCCTCCTCCCCAAGCCTCCCTCTGCCCCTCCATCCCCTCCTCAAGTCCCCCTGGCAGTCAGTCACCCGTCCGGAGCTCCAGGACAGAGGCATTTGCCAACTTGTCCCTCCCAAGCGCTTAGTACAGTGCCCTGCACACAGTAAGCGCTCAATAAATACGATTGATTGATTGCTGGGACAATGCTGCCCTCTGCTGGCCCTCTGTGGGCTGGCCCTGCCCGCCTCCAGAAGCGCTTACTCTATAATAATAATGATGGTATTGGTTAAGCGCTTGCTATGTGTGAAGCACTGCTCTAAGCGCTGGGGGAGATAACAAGGTTGTTCATTCATTCAATCGTATTTATTGAGCGCTTACTGTGTGCAGAGCACTGGACTAAGCGCTTGGGAAGGACAAGTTGGCAACATCGAGAGACGGTCCCTACCCAACAGTGGGCTCACAGTCTAGAAATCATCATTATTATTATTATTATTATTATTATTATTATTATTATTATTATTATTAAGTGCTTACTATACAATAATAATGATGGTATTGGTTAAGCGCTTGCTATGTGTGAAGCACTGCTCTAAGCGCTGGGGGAGATACAAGGTTGTTCATTCGTTCAATCGTATTTATTGAGCGCTTACTGTGTGCAGAGCACTGGACTAAGCGCTTGGGAAGGACAAGTTGGCAACATCGAGAGACGGTCCCTACCCAACAGTGGGCTCACAGTCTAGAAATCATCATCATCAGCAGCATCATTATTATTATTCAGTGCTTATTATATAATAATAATGATGGCATTGGTTAAGCGCTTACTATGTGTGAAGCACTGCTCTAAGCGCTGGGGGAGATACAAGGTTGTTCATTCAATCGTATTTATTGAGCGCTTACTGTGTGCAGAGCACTGGACTAAGCGCTTGGGAAGGACAAGTTGGCAACATCGAGAGACGGTCCCTACCCAACAGTGGGCTCACAGTCTAGAAATCATCATCATCAGCAGCATCATTATTATTATTCAGTGCTTACTATATAATAATAATGATGGTATTGGTTAAGCGCTTACTATGTGTGAAGCACTGCTCTAAGCCCTGGGGGAGATACAAGGTTGTTCATTCATTCAATCGTATTTATTGAGCGCTTACTGTGTGCAGAGCACTGGACTAAGCGCTTGGTTAGGACAAGTTGGCAACATCGAGAGACGGTCCCTACCCAACAGTGGGCTCACAGTCTAGAAATCATCATCAGCATCATTAACATTATTAAGCGCTTACTATATAATAATAATGATGGTATTGGTTAAGCGCTTACTATGTGTGAAGCACTGCTCTAAGCGCTGGGGGAGATACAAGGTTGTTCAATCGTATTTATTGAGCGCTTACTGTGTGCAGAGCACTGGACTAAGCGTTTGGGAAGGACAAGTTGGCAACATCGAGAGACAGTCCCTACCCAACAGTGGGCTCACAGTCTAGAAATCATCATTATTATTATTATTATTATTATTATTATTATTATTAAGTGCTTACTATATAATAATAATGATGGTATTGGTTAAGCGCTTGCTATGTGTGAAGCACTGCTCTAAGCACTGGGGGAGATACAAGGTTGTTCATTCAATCGTATTTATTGAGCGCTTACTGTGTGCAGAGCACTGGACTAAGCGCTTGGGAAGGACAAGTTGGCAACATCGAGAGACGGTCCCTACCCAACAGTGGGCTCACAGTCTAGAAATCATCATCATCGTCATCATTATTATTATTATTAAGCGCTTACTCTATAATAATAATGATGGTATTGGTTAAGCGCTTGCTATGTGTGAAGCACTGCTCTAAGCGCTGGGGGAGATACAAGGGTCATCAGGTTGCCTCACGTGGGGCTCAGAGTCTTCATCCCCATTTGACAGATGAGGGAACCAAGGCACAGAGAATAATGTTACATCATAATATAATATATTATTATATTATCATACATTATATTATATGATATATGGCATGATATATCATGCTATATTATACTATATCATATTACATTATATTATTATCACATCACATTATATCATATCATATATTTTATAATAATGCAACACAATAGATAATATATTATAATATATAATATATTACATTATATGCTATAATAATACATCATACATCATTATATTATGACATATGGTATATTATAATAATATATTATATACCATTACATAATAAATATCATATCATTTATAAGATTATATAATGTAACAAGCACATTATACTATATATTAACATAATATAATAAATATACAATATATTATAGTGCATATAATTGCATGTATATCGTATATTCCAATGTTATATATAATATATTATATATTATAATATTATTAATGATAATGGCATTTATTAAGCGCTTACTATGTGCAAAGCACTGTTCTAAGCGCTGGAGAGGTTACAAGGTGATCAGGTTGCCCCACGGGGGGCTCACAGTTTTAATCCCCATTTCACAGATGAGGGAACTGAGGCCCAGAGAAGTGAAGTGACTCGCCCAAAGTCACACAGCTGTCAATTGGTGGAGCCGGGATTTGAACCCATGACCTCTGACCCCAAAGCCCGGGCTTTTCCCACTGAGCCATGCTGCTTCTCTAGAGAGAAGTTAAGTGACTTGCCCAGTGACACACAGCAGACAAGTGGCAGAGCTGGGATTAGAACCCATGACCTCTGACTCCCAAGCCCGGGCTCTTTCCACTGAGCCACGCTGCTTCTCTAGCCATGCCGCTTCTCTGTCAAGCACTGTTCTAAGCGCTGGGGTAATAATAGTAATAACAATAATAATAATAATAATAATAAGAATAATAAGAATAATAAGAATGGCATTTATTAAGCGCTTACTATGTGCAAAGCACTATTCTAAGCCCTGGGGTGGTAATAATAATAATAATAATAATGGCATTTATTAAGCGCTTACTATGTGCAAAGCACTATTCTAAGCCCTGGGGTAATAATAATAATAATAATAATAATAATGGCATTTATTAAGCGCTTACTATGTGCAAAGCACTATTCTAAGCCCTGGGGTAATAATAATAATAATAATAATGGCATTTATTAAGCGCTTACTATGTGCAAAGCACTATTCTAAGCCCTGGGGTAATAATAATAATAATAATGGCATTTATTAAGCGCTTACTATGTGCAAAGCAGTGTTCTAAGCGCTGGGTAGATGCTGTCGCACATGGGCCTCGCAGTCTCAATCCCCATTTTACAGATGAGGGAACAGAAGCCCAGAGAAGTGCAGCGACTTGCCCCTGGTCACACAGCAGACAAGCGGTGGAGTCGGGATTGGAACCCACAACCTCTGACTCCTAAACTCGTGCTCTAGCCACTAGGCCACCCTGCTTCAGATTATCGCTGAGGAGACAGGGAGGAGAGCTGGGATTATTATTTTTTTATTGTGTCGTCTAGTTGTTCCCGATTCATAACGACTCCATGGATATACTTTCTCCTGGGCATCCCGTCCTCTGCCATAATCCGCAACTTTTCTAATGGTTCTCCCGTTGACAGATGAGGGAACCAAGGCACAGAGAATAATGTTACATCGTAATATAATATGTTATTATATTATCATACATTATATATTATATGATATTATATGATATATGACACGATATCACTATATCATATTACATTATATGATTTGACGTTATCGTCGTGTGGTCTTTATCCATCTCGCTGCAGGTCTGCCTCTTCCACGTTTCCCCTGGACTTTTCCTAGCATTAGTGCCTTCTCCAGAGAATGAATCCTCCTCATTAAGTGTAGAAAATATGCTAATCTAAGTCGAGTCATTTGGCTTTCCAAAGACCGCTTCGGTTTAATTTGTCCCAAAAATGTGGGGCAATGTCAACCACCCTCCTCCTTTCCCTATGGCTTTCCCCCAGAGTGGTGGGACAATTAATTCTCCTCCGCTTCAAAGCCTTATTGGAGGCACATCTCCTCCAAGAGGCCTTCCCTGATTGAGGCCACATTTCCTCTTCTCCCATCCTTTCTGTGTTGCCTTAGCACTGGGATTTGCTCCGTTTATTCACCCCTCCATCATCATCATCAATCATATTTATTGAGCGCTTACTATGTGCAGAGCACTGTACTAAGCGCTTGGGAAGTACAAATTGGCAACATAGAGAGACAGTCCCTACCCAACAGTGGGCTCACAGTCTAAAAGGGGGAGACAGAGAACAAAACCAAACATACTAACAAAATAAAATAAATAGAATAGATATGTACAAATAAAATAGAGTGAAAAAAAATATGTACAAACATACATATTTTTATGTATGTATACATATACATACATATATACATATGTATATACATATGCATATACATATATGTATATACATATGTATATACATATACATATACATACATGTATATGCATACATGTATATACATATGTATATACATATACATATACATATATGTATATACATATATACATACGTATAACATATATACAGGTGGTGTGGGGAAGGGAAGGAGGTAAGATGGGGGGATGGAGAGGGGGACGAGGGGGAGTGTAGCTGTAATTAATTTGTTAATGTCTCCCCCTCTAGACTGTAAACTCCTTGTGGGCAGGGAACCTGTCTTACCGACTGTTATAATAATAATAATAATAATGGCATTTATTAAGCGCTTACTATGTGCAAAGAACTGTTCTAAGCGCTGAGGAGGTAACAAGGTGATCAGGTTGTCCCACGGGGGGCTCAAAGTCTTAATCCCTATTTTACAGATGAGGTCCCTGAGGCCCAGAGAAGTGAAGTGACTTGCCCAAAGTCACACAGCTGACAATCGGCGGAGCTGGGATTTGAACCCATGACCTCTGACTCCAAAGCCCGCGCTCTTTCCACTGTTATACTGTGAAATTGTACTCTTCCAAGCTGTCTGCTCTGCACCCAGTAAGCACCCAATAAATACGATTGAGTGATTGATTGAGGTGATTAGCTTGGGGTGTCAAGAGACCCAGATTCTAGTCCCGCCTTAGCCTTGGCCTGTTTTGTGAAGCAAGCAGGCATTGAAGCAGCATGGAATAGTGGCTAGAGCCACTACATGGTTAAGGTCATGGGTTCTAATCTCCGCTGCGCCACTTGTCTGCAGTACGACCTTGGGTAAGCCACTTAACTTCTCTGTGCCTCAGTTACCTCACCTGTAAAATGGGAGTCGAGACTGCGAGCCCCACGGGGACAGGGACTGTGTTCAACCCTATTAGCTTGCATCCACCCCAGCACTGAGTACAGTGCCTGGCCCATTGTAAACACTTAATAAATACCATAATAATAATCAATATTCATTTGTCGAATAATAATAATGATAATAATAATAATGGCATTTATTAAGTGCTTACTATGTGCAAAGCACTGTTCTAAGCGCTGGGGAGGTTACAAGGTGATCAGGTTGTCCCTGCCGGGGCTCACAGTCTTAATCCCCATTTTACAGATGAGGTCGCTGAGGCACAGAGAAGTGAAGTGACTTGCCCAAAGGCACACAGCCGACAATTTGCAGAGGCGGGATTTGAACCCACGACCTCTGACTCCAAAGCCCGGGCTCTTTCCTACTGAGCCACACTGCTTCTCTAAATCAAATTTGATTCGAGAGCTTCTCGAATCAAATTTGAGTGCTTATTGTGTGCAGATCATTATAATAATAATAATAATGATGGCATTTATTAAGCGCTTACTATGTGCAAAGCACTGTTCTAAGCGCTGGAGAGGTTACAAGGGGATCAGGTTGTCCCACGGGGGGGCTCACAGTCTTAATCGCCATTTTTACAGATGAGGCCACTGAGGCCCAGAGAAGTGAAGTGCCTTGCCCACAGTCACCCAGCTGACAATTGGAGGGGCCGGGATTTGAACCCGTGACCTCTGGCTCCAAAGCCCGGGCTCTTTCCACTGAACCAGAAGTGCTTACCATCTCTGGGCCGCGGTTTTTTTTTTTTTTTTATGACACCCCTTCTCTGCACACAGTAAGCGCTCAATAAATACGATTGATTGATCGATTCTCTACCTCACAGGGGTGTCAAGAGGTCCAAGTGGAAACACTGAAAGGACAGAGGGGCTCTAAGGATCAGGGTCATGGAAGCTCAGCCGGACCATCCACCTCCTCCCCAGCTTTGTTCCTTATCCCGTTCTCTTTCCCTAGAGATGGGTAAAGATTGCAGGCTTCGTTTTAAAAGACGGAGCCGGGCAGGGGAGAGGGGATATTGGAAATTAGAGCGTCTGGGGAGGCTGTCGGCCGCTCTCCCTCCTTTTTTTCAATGGCGCCCTACTGAGAGCTCACCTCCTCCAGGAGGCCTTCCCAGACTGAGCCCCTTCCTTCCTCTCCCCCTCGTCTCCCTCCCCATCCCCCCCACCTTACCTCCTTCCCTACAGCACCTGTATATATGTGTATATGTTTGTACATATTTATTACCCTATTTATTTTACTTGTACCTATCTATTCTATTTTATTTTGTTAGTATGTTTGGTTTTGTTCTCTGCCTCCCCCTTCTAGACTGTGAGCCCACTGTTGGGTAGGGACTGTCTCTATATGTTGCCAGCTTGTACTTCCCAAGCGCTTAGTCCAGTGCTCTGCACACAGTAAGCGCTCAATAAATACGATTGATTGATTGATTCAGCCCTCTCAGAGTGGCACCCGGAGGGTTTCCAGTCTCGGCTACGGGAGGGAGAGTCAAGCGGAGGCCTACCCGTTCCGTTCCTAGCTTGGCCAGCGGCTAGCGAGCGGAAGGCAATCTGCTTCAAGTCAAAACTCACGGGGGAGAGTCGAGGACGGAGATTGGAGTTGACCGCGCGGAAGGCGGCAGTGGAAAACCACTTCCGGATTGCTACCGGAGAAGCAGCGTGGCTCAGTGGAAAGAGCCCGGGCTTTGGAGTCGGAGGTCATGGGTTCAAATCCCGACTCCGCCAGTTGTCAGCTGCGTGACTTTGGGCAAGTCACTTCACTTCTCTGGGCCTCAGTTACCTCGTCTGTAAAATGGGGATTAAGGCTGTGAGCGCCCCGTGGGACAACCTGATCACCTTGTAACCTCTCCAGCGCTTAGAACAGTGCTTTGTACATAGTAAGCGCTTAATAAATGCCATCATTATTATTACCAAGAAAACTCTACGGATCCACTACCAGAACGACTGCGGATGGAGAGCGGCACGTTCTGGGAGAGATGCGTCCCTGGTGTCGCTGTGGGTCGGAAACGACTGTAACCTCTCCAGCGCTTAGAACAGTGCTTTGTACATAGTAAGCGCTTAATAAATGCCATTATTATTATTATTATTACCAAGAAAATTCTACGGATCGCTTGCGAGGTGTCCAGCACTGTTCTAAGCGCTGGGGTAGAGACAAGGTCACCAGGTGGGACCCGGTCCCTGTCCCGCATGGGGCTCGCAGTCTAAATCGGAGGGCTGGAGGAGTTTATCCCCATTTAACAGACAAGGTAACTGAGGCACAGTCTTCATCCCCATTTTACAGGTGAGGGAACTGAGGCTCAGAGAAGTTAAGTGACTTGCCCAAGGCCACACAGCAGACATGTGGCAGAGTCGGCATTCAAACCCATGACCTCTGACTCCAAAGCCCGGGCCCTTTCCACTGAGCCGCGCTGCTTCTCGTTACAAGGTGATCAGGTCGTCCCACGGGGGGCTCCCAGTCTTCATTCCCATTTTCCAGATGAGGGACCTGAGGCCCAGAGAAGTGAAGTGACTTGCCCAAAGTCACCCAGCTGACTAGTGGCAGAGCCGGGATTAGAACCCACGACCATCTGACTCCCAAGCCTGGGCTCCTTCCATTGAGCCATGCTGCTTCTCCAAGCTGCTGCTTGGGATCCGAGGCTGGTGGTCTTTAGAAGACGCCCCTGCCCCCAGCACCTGTATATATGTTTGTACATATTTATTACTCCATTTATTTTACTTGTACATATTCTATTTATTTTATTGTGTTAATATGTTTTGTTTTGTCGTCGGTCTCCCCCTTCTAGACTGTGAACCCGCTGTTGGGTAGGGACCGTCTCTATATGTTGCCACTTTGGACTTCCCAAGTGCTTAGTACAGTGCTCTGCACGCAGTAAGCGCTCAATAAATATGATTGAATGAATGAACAGGGAAGCGATACGGAAAAGTCACTCAGCAAGCGATTCAGTCATTCATTAAATTCACTCAGTCGTATTTATTGAGCACTTACTGGGTGCAGAGCATTGTACTAAGGGCTTGGAAGAGCACGATATAGCAATAAACAGAGACGTTCCCTGCCCACAGCGAGTTTACAGTCTAGAGTGATCGGCAGAGCTGGGATTAAAACCCCGGGCCCATGATTCCCAGGCTCTTGTTCTTCCCACTAGGCCCTGCTGCTTCCCTGATAGAGAAGCTTATCGTGGGCTTCCAGGCTGTCCATCGCCTCGCCCCCTCCTACCTCACCTCCCTTCTCTCCTTCTGCAGCCCACCCCGCACCCTCTGCTCCTCCACCGCTAATCTCCTCACGGTACGGCCTCGTTCTCGCCTGTCCCGCCATCGACCCCCGGCCCACGTCCTCCCCCGGGCCTGGAATGCCCCCAATCCCTCTGCCCATCCGCCAAGCTAGCTCTCTTCCTCCCTTCAAGGCCCTACTGAGAGCTCACCTCCTCCAGGAGGCCTTCCCACACTGAGCCCCTTCCTTCCTCTCCCCCTCGTCCCCCTCTCCACCCCCCATCTTACCTCCTTCCCTTCCCCACAGCACCTGTATATATGTATATATGTTTGTACATATTTGTTACTCTATTTTACTTGTACATATCTATTCTATTTAGTTTATTTTGTTAGTATGTTTGGTTTTGTTCTCTGTCTCCCCCTTTTAGACTGTGAGCCCACTGTTGGGTAGGGACTGTCTCTCTGTGTTGCCAACTTGTACTTCCCAAGTGCTTAGTACAGTGCTCTGCACACAGTAAGCGCTCAAGAAATACGATTGACGATGGATGATGATGGGGAGAGGGAGGGGTCCCGCAGACGCCCGTTCACTCCAGCTCATCCGAGGAATCCCCATCCGCCTCCGAGGGGCCCTCGCCGCTAGCCGCTTGCGCCATGGCGCTCATCCAACGTCGCTTCAGCTCCTCGGACTCGGCCCTGAAGGTGTAGGCCTGGCCTGACTGAAGCAGCCGGAAGGCTCGGGGGTCCGTGGGGGGTCCGTCTTTCACCTGGTATCCAAGCAGGGGGATGGAGGTGTGGGCTTTCACGTCCTACAGCAGAGGGAGGAAGACCGTGAGCCCCTTGGGGGACAGGGACTCATCATCATCATCATCATCAATCGTATTTATTGAGCGCTTACTGTGTGCAGAGCACTGGACTAAGCGCTTGGGAAGTCCAAGTTGGCAACATAGAGAGACAGTCCCTACCCAACAGTGGGCTCACAGTCTAAAAGGGGGAGACAGAGAACAAAACCAAACATACTAACAAAATAAAATAAATAGAATAGATATGTACAAGTAAAATAAATAACTATGGACTATGTCCAGTGTGATTAACTAGTACCTACCACAGTGCTTAGAACAATGCTCGGCACATAGTAAGCTCTTAACAAGTACAATTATTATATTATTCATTCATTCAATCATATTTATTGAGCACTGTGTGCAGAGCACTGTACCAAGCGCTTGGGAAGTACAAGTTGGCAACATATAGAGACAGTCTCTCCCCAACAATGGGCTCATATTTACTATTCTGTTTATTTTATTTTGTTAATATGTTTCGTTTTGTTGTCTGTCTCCCCCTTCTAAACTGTGAGCCCGCTGTTGGGTAGGGACCATCTCTATATGTTGCCAATTTGTATTTCCCAAGTGCTTAGTACAGTGCTCTGCACACAGTAAGCACTCAATAAATACGATTGATTGATTGATTAATATAATATATAATGTGGTCTTCCCAGACTGAGCCCCCTCCTTCCCCTCCCTTCCCTCCCCCTCCCCATGCCCCCTCCTTACCTCCTTCCCCTCCCCACAGCACCTGTATATATGTATATATATTTGTACTGATTTATTACTCTATTTATTTATTTTATTTGTACATGTTTATTCTATTTATTTTATTTTGTTAATATGTTTTGTTTCATTGTCTGTCTCCCCCTTCTAGACTGTGAGCCCGCTGTTGGGTAGGGACTGTCTCTAGATGTTGCCAACTTGGACTTCCCAAGGGCTTAGTACAGTGCTCTGCAGACAGTAAGCGCTCAATAAATACGATTGAATGAATGAATGAACTAGTAGCTACCCCAGCGCTTAGAACAACGCTCGGCACATAGTAAGCTCTTAACAAATACTATTATTATATTATTCATTCATTCATTCAATCGTATTTATTGAGCGCTTACTGTGTGCAGAGCACTGTACTAAGCGGTTGGGAAGTACAAGTCGGCAACATATAGAGACAGTCCCTACCCAACAACGGGCTCATTATATAATATGATATATAATATAATAAAATATATAATATAATATATTCTTCTTATATACTGTGTATATATGTATATACTTGTAATTCTATTTACTTTATTAACGGTGTGTTTATATAATTGTATTTATAATGATCCCACTGATGCCTGTTTACTTGTTTTGATGTTTCTCTCTCACTCAATCGTATTTATTGAGCACTTACTGTGTGCAGAGCACTGTACTAAGCGCTTGGGAAGTACAAGTCGGCAACCTATAGAGACGGTCCCTACCCAACAACGGGCTCACAGTCTCTTCTCTGGGCCTCAGTTACCTCCCCCCGGCTTCTAGACTGTGAGTCCGTTGTGGGTAGCGATTGTCTCTATTTGTTGCTGAACTGTACTTCCCAAGCGCTTCGTACGGTGCTCTGCACACAGTAAGCGCTTCATTACATATGATTGAATGAATATTATTATTATTATTTTTGCTACTATTATCTCAAGGGCAGGGGGAAGAGGAGGCCCCGGCTGCTGCTTTTTTCTCCCCCACCCCCTCACCTTTTGGGATGGCTTCCTCCTTAGGCCAGCGCCTGAATGTCCAGTGATGTCCAACGCTTCCTGGCCGGCCGATATCCGCCCCCCCGACCCCCGACCCCCGTCCCTGTCCGCCCCCAGGCCCGTTCCCACCTGTGGGGCGGCGTAGATGTACAGGACCAGCGGGTCATCCCGGGGGATCACGAACCAGCCCCGCAGGCCGCCCTTCCCACCCTTGTCTCCCAGCAGCTGCAGGAAGCTGCAGATCAAGCTCTGCCCCGACGCCTTCGCTGACTCTTTCTGGCAGACAGACAGACGGACAAACGGACAGAGTCGGTCAGTCCCCGGACCGGCGGGAGGCCCGATCCCCAGCCTCCAGGGTGACTCCCCTCGTCCCCAGGCCCCAGCCCCGAGGACTCAAGGCCTCGGCCTGTGGTCCCCCACCCCAAGCTTTGCCTTCCCGCTCCGGCCCCCACCCGCCTGCACCTCCAGGATCCCCTTCCGTCTCTCCTCCTTTTCCTCGGGGAGCAGATTTCCAGTCAGGAAGACGTAGCATTCCAGGCAGACGCGATTGGGCCGGTTCTCGTCGTATTTCAGCTCAGCACGGAAGTCCGAGCATCTGGCACAGACCACCTTCGGGGAAGGCTGAGGGTCAGGCCCGGCAACCAGGGAGGGGGACGGGGCGGGGGGTCCAGGGAGAACCGGAGGGCGGGAACCGGGAAGGGACGGGCGATGAGGGTGAGAGGCAGAAGGTGATCGGTAATATTTATTGAGGCTTACTGTGTGCAGAGCACTGTACTCAGTGCTTGGATGAGTAAAATATAACAGGTGGTAGACATGTTCCCTGACCACAACGAGCTTACAGTCTAGAGGCGATGGGATCTTCCAGTTATCGCCCCATCTCCCTTCTACCATTCCTTTCTAAACTCCACAAGTCAGTTGTTTACACCCACTGCCTCCACTTCCTCTCCTTCAACTCTCTCCTCAACATCCTGCAATCTGGCTCCCCCCATCTTCACGGAAACTGCCCTCTCTAAGGTCACCAACTTATATACATATATACTGACTGTATATATGTATATATGTTTGTACATATTTATTACTCTATTTATTTTACTTGTACATATCTATTTTATTTATTTTATTTTGTTAGTATGTTTGGTTTTGTTCTCTGTCTCCCCCTTTTAGACTGTGAGCCCACTGTTGGGTAGGGACTGTCTCTATATGTTGCCAACTTGTACTTCCCAAGCGCTTAGTACAGTGCTCTGCACATAGTAAGCGCTCAATAAATACGATTGATGATGATGATGACGATGATGATCTCCTTCTAGACTGTGAGCCCGTTGTTGGGTAGGGAGACCGTCTCTATATGTTGCCGACTTGTACTTCCCAAGCGCTTAGTACGGTGCTCTGCACACAGTAAGCGCTCAATAAATATGACTGAATGAATGAATCTCCTTCTTGCCTGATCCAACGGCCTCTACTCCATCCTAATCCTCCTTGACTTCTCTCAGCTGCCTTCAACACTGCGGACCAAACTCCTCTCCTGGAAACATTATCCAACCTTGGCTTACAGACACTATCCTCTCTTGGTTCTCCTCCTATTTCTCTGACCGCTCCTTTTCAGTCTCTTTCGTGGGCTCCTCCTCTTCCTCCCACCCCCTAACTTTGGGAGTCCCTCAAGGTTCAGTTCTGGGTCCCCTTCCATTCTCCAGATACACTCAGTCCCTTGGAGAATTCATTTATTCCCACAGCTTCAACTACGATTTTTATGTAGTCCAGTGCTCTGCACACCGTAAGCGCTCAATAAATACGACTGAATGAATGGATGTGGAAGATTCCCAAATCTACCTCTCCAGCCCTGGCCTCTCTGCTTCTTGGCAATCTCACGATTCCTCCTGCCTTCAAGACATTTCTACTTGGATTTCTACTAGAGAAGCAGCGTGGCTCAGTGGAAAAAGCCCGGGCTTTGGAGTCAGAGGCCTTGGGTTCAAATCCCGGCTCCGCCAATTGCCGGCTGTGTGACTTTGGGCAGGTCACTTTACTTCTCTGTGCCTCAGTTCCCTCATCTGTAAAATGGGGATTGACTGTGAGCCCCCCATGGGACAACCTGATCACCTTGTAACCTCCCCAGCGCTTAGAACAGTGCTTTGCACATAGTAAGCACTTAATAAATGCCATCATCATTATTATTATTATTACTTGGGAGTCAGAAAGTCATGGATTCTAATCCTGGCTCCCCTACATGTCTGCTGTGTGACCTTGGGTAAGTCACTGCTCTTAGTCTAGGCCTCAGTTACCTCATCTGTAAATTGGGGTTGAGACTTTGAGCCCAATGTGGAACAGGGACTATGTTCACCCCGATTTCCTTGTAACCACCCCAGCGCTTAGAACGGCACCTGCCACATAGTAATCAATCAATCAATCAATCATATTTATTGAGTGCTTACTGTGTGCAGAGCACTGTACTAAGCGCTTGGGAAGTACAAGTTGGCAACATATAGAGACAGTCCCTACCCAACAGTGGGCTCTCAGTCTAGAAGGGGGAGATAGAGAACAAAACCAAACATACTAACAAAATAAAATAAATAGAATAGATATGTACAAGTAAAATAAATAAATAGAGTTAGAGGTCATGGGTTCAAATCCCAGCTCCGCCAATTGTCAGCTGTGTGACCTTAGGCAAGTCACTTCACTTCTCTGTGCCTCAGTTACCTGATCTGCAAAAAGGGGATTAAGACTGTGAGCCCTCTGTGGGACAGCCTTATCACCTTGTAACCTCCCCAGCGCTTAGAACAGCGCTTTGCACATAAGCACTTAATAAATGCCATCACTATTATTATTATTACAAGCAAATCAGGTTGCACAGAGTTCCTATCATTCACTCATTCATTCATTCAATCGAATTTATTGAGTGCTTACTGTGGGCAAAGCACTGCACAGAGTGCTTGGGAGAATACAAAATAACAATTAACAGACACATCCCCTCCCTACAACAAGCTTGCCCACAGAGGGCTCGCAGTCTTAATTCCCATAGTAAGTGCTTAACAAATACCATAATCATTATTATTATTATTATTGTTATTATTATGTCCCACTGTCCCTTCAAACTAAACTGGTCCAAAACAGGATTTCTCATCTTCCCCCCCCAAACCCTGCCTCCCACTAACTTTCCCATCCCATCTTTTAGACTGTGAGCCCACTGTTGGGTAGGGACTGTGTCTATATGTTGCCAATTTGTACTTCCCAAGCGCTTAGTACAGTGCTCTGCACATAGTAAGCACTCAATAAATACGATTGATGATGATGATGATCCCTTTAGAAAATACTACCACGCACCTTGGCACCTTGGCATTAGCCTTGATTCATCCATCTCATTCAACCTGCACATTCGGTCTGCCACCAGATCCTGTCAGTTCTACGTTCCCAGCATCTCTAGACTCTGCCTCTTCATCCCAACTGCTTCCACACTGACCGGAACACGGGCTGCCTTGCTAACCACAGGGAAGGGCAGGGAAGGGGGCTTGGGAACGGGACTACTCACGTAACCACAGGCCCGACAGTGGTGCCGCCGGCGGGTGAGGGCGTTGAAGGGCTCCCGGCAGCGCATGCACATGGTCACCATCTTGTCTCGCACCCACTGTGGGGCCCGCAGACCCAGTTCCTCGCACTTGAGCTGCGTGTGGGGAAGGAGAGGCTAATCATCCCCTTCCTGGGGCTCTCCCCCACCAGCCTCTCCCTCCAGCTCTCCCTGACCACTCCCACCCCCCTCCGCGTGTCCCATGTGGAGAGGACCGGACCCAAGGGTCTGGGCTCCAAACCTTGACTCTCCCCATCTCCTCCAAGAGGCCTTCTCTTTCCTAAGCCCCCCTTTCCTCTTCTCATCGTCATCATCATCAATCGCATTTATTGAGCGCTTACTGTGTGCAGAGCACAGGACTAAGCGCTTGGGAAGTACAAGTTGGCAACATATAGAGACAGTCCCTACCCAACAGTGGGCTCACAGTCTAAAAGGGGGAAGACAGAGAACAAAACCAAACATACTAACAAAATAAAATAAATAGAATAGATATGTACATAGATATGTATAGATATATAGAATAGATATATAGAATAGATATAGAATAGATATCATCATCATCATCATCAATAGTATTTATTGAGCGCTTACTGTGTGCAGAGCACTGGACTAAGCGCTTGGGAAGTACAAGTTGAGAACATATAGAGACAGTCCCTACCCAACAGTGGGCTCACAGTCTAAAAGGGGGAAGACAGAGAACAAAACCAAACATACTAACAAAATAAAATAAATAGAATAGATATGTACATAGATATGTATAGATATATAGAATAGATATAGAATAGATATAGAATAGATATCATCATCATCATCATCAATCGTATTTATTGAGCGCTTACTGTGTGCAGAGCACTGGACTAAGCGCTTGGGAAGTACAAGTTGGCAACATATAGAGACAGTCCCTACCCAACAGTGGGCTCACAGTCTAAAAGGGGGAGACAGAGAACAAAACCAAACATACTAACAAAATAAAATAAATAGAATAGATATGTACATAGATATGTAGAGATATATAGAATAGGTATATAGAATACAGAATAGATATAGAATAGATATAGAATAGATATGTATATATGTATAGACATGTATATCTCCCACTCCCTTCTGCGCCACCTTGACTGGTTCCCTTTCTTCATCCCCCGTCCCAGCCCCACAGCATTTATGTCCATATCTGTCACTTATTTACATTAATGTCTGTCTCCCCCTCTGGACTGCAAGCTTGTCATGGGCAGGGAATGTGCCTGTGATATTGTTATACCATCCTTCTCTCCCAAGTGCTCGGTACAGTGCTCTGCACATCGTAAGTGCCCAATAAATAGATCGACTGGCAGACTGCCTGACTGACTGAGTTACCTGGGGCGCCTGAAGGTCCCCCTCAGGTCCCTGGACCGCAGCCTTGAAGGTTTTATTCCTCTTCTCGCACTGGCTGATGGCTATGAGGCAGGTCTGGGACACAGAAAGGAATGGGGTGCATTCTGCCTCCCCCCAGTCTCCCAGAGCCACTGGTCCCTGGTTCCTGGGGGCTGGGGGGAGGCCGGGAGGGACCTTCAGGAAGGACCAGGACAGGGCCAGTGAGAAGCACCCAGGGGCAGAGGTCATGAAATAAAGCCAATAAACAGAGAGATGGAGCCAAGGGGGCCCTTCTTCCTTCCCTCCCTCCCTCCCTTCTCCACTCACAGCCCAGGCAGGGCTCATTACCTGGATCCAGGAATTCATTTCCTCCGGAGACCTGTCCAGAGAGGGGAAGCAGTTCTTAGAGGGGTGCGGGGGGAGTCCTTGACCAAACCATTTCTCCTCCCTTATTGACACCCATGCCCGTCATCCCTGTCAGCTCTTCCATACATTTAACTCCCTTCTCAGGCCCCCTGTTCCTCCCCCTCCTCTGTCCCTCACCCCCAACGATCTGGCCTCCTACTCCATTAATAAAATTAACTCCATCAGGTCTGAGCTCCCCAAATTCACTCCTCCCCCTTCTCCAACCCCCCTGCTCTCAACCCTCTCTGCTACTCTCCCATCCTTCCCAGCAGTATCTTCAGATGAGATCTCCTCCTTCCTCTCAAGTGCTACTCCATCCACCTGTGCTTCAGACCCCATTCCCTCTCGTCTTATGAAGTCTCTCGCCCCTTCCCTTCTCCCCTCCCTAACTTCCATCTTCAACTGCTCACTTTCCACTTGTTCCTTCCCCTCTGCCTTCAAATAAGCCAATGTCTCCCCCATCCTAAAAAAACCCTCCCTTGACCCCACGGCCCCCTCCAGTTACTGTCCCTTCTCCCTCCTACCTTTCCTTTCCAAAATCCTGAAGCGAGTCGTCTACATTCGCTGCCTCGAATTCCTCCCCTCCAACTCTCTCCCGGACTCCTTCCAATCTGGCTTCCGTCCCCTCCACTCCACTGAAACCACCTTCTCTAAGGTCACCCACGACCTCCTTCTTGCCAAATCCAATGGCTCCTACTCCATCCTAATCCTCCTCGACTTCTCAGCTGCCTTTGACACTGTGGACCATCCTCTTCTCCTCAACATGTTATCCAACCTTGGCTTCACTGACTGTCCTCTCCTGGTTCTCCTCATCTCTCTGGTCATTCACTCTCTGTTCTCCTTCGTGGACTCCTCCTCCCCTCCCAACCCTTACTATAGTGGTTCCTCAAGGGTCAGTTCTTGGTCTCTTTCTGTTCTCTATCTACACTCACTCCCTTGGTGAACTCATTCACTCCCACGGCTTCAATTATCATCTCTACGTTGATGACACCCAAATCTACATCTCTGCCCCTGCTCTCTCTCCCTCCCTTCAGGCTCGTGTCTCCTCCTGCCTTCAGGACATCTTCATCGGGATGTCTGCCCGCCATGTAAAACTCAATATGTCCAAGACTGAACTCCTTATCTTCCTCCCAAACCCTGCCCTCTCCCTGACTTTCCCGTCACCGTAGACAGCACTACCATCCTTCCTGTCTCACAAGCCCACAATCTTGGTATCATCCTCAACTACACTCTCTCGTTAACCCCACACATCCAATCCATCACCAAAACCTGCCGGTCTCACCTCCACAACATCGCCAAGATCCGCTTTTCCTCTCCATCCAAACCACTACCCTGCTGGTTCAATCTCTCATCCTATCCCGACTGGATTACTGCATCAGCCTCCTCTCTGATCTCCCATCCTCCTGTCTCTCCCCACTTCAGTCTATACTTCACGCTGCTGCCTGGATCATCTTTGTGCCGAAACGCTCTGGGCATGTCACTCCCCTTCTCAAAAATCTCCAGTGGCTGCCTGTCAACCTATACATCAAGCAAAAACTCCTCACTCTTGGCTTCAAGGCCGTCCATCACCTCACCCCCTCCTCCCTCACCTCCCTTCTCTCCTTCTCCAGCTCAGCCCGCACCCTCCACTCCTCTGCCGCCGCTAACCTCCTCATTGTACCTCGTTCTCGCCTGTCCCACATTCGACCCCCGGCCCACATCCTCCCCCTGGCCCGGAACGCCCTCCATCCGCACATCTGCCGAGCTAGCTCTCTTCCTCCCTTCAAGGCCCTACTGAGAGCTCACCTCCTCCAGGAGGCCTTCCCAGACTGACCCCCCTTTTTCCTCTCCTCCTCCCCATCCCCCCGGCCCTACCTCCTTCCCCTCCCCACAGCACTTCTATGTACATTTGTACAGATTTATCACTCTATTTTACTTGTACATATTTACTATTCTATTAACTTTGTTAATGATGTGCATCTAGCTTTAATTCTATTTGTTCTGACGACTTTGACACCTGTCTCCATGTTTTGTTTTGTTGCCTGTCTCCCCCTTCTAGGCTGTGAGCCCATTGTTGGGTAGGGACCGTCTCTAGATGTTGCCGACTTGGACTTCCCAAGCGCTTAGTACAGTGCTCTGCTCACAGTAAGCTCTCAATAAATACGATTGAATGAATGAATGAAACCTTTGTCCTTCCTTCCTTCTCCTTCCTTCCTTCTTTCTTTTCTTCCTTCCTTCCCTCCCTCAGTCCCTCCCTCCCTCAATTCCTCCTTCCCTTCCTCCTTCCTTCCCTCCCTCAATCCCTCCTTCCTTCCCTCCCCCAAGTCCTCCTTCCTTCCCTCCCTCAATCCCTCCTTCCTTCCCTCCCTCAATCCCTCTTTCCCTCCTTCCCTCCCTCCTTCCTTCCCTCCCCTCCTGTCTCAACATTCCTGGCCTCGCAGGCACCTTACCGAGCTTGTAATTCCAGGGTTCGCTGTTTCCCCGAGACGAGGAAGGAATTGGGGAACTCCACATCATTCAGCTCTCGGACCTGCGAACACAGTGAGCAGTGGCACCCCAACTTTTCCCTCCAACCCTCAGCTCTTCCTCTTCATGGGAATAATCACTGGGCAGCCACAGGGTAGCCAGGGCCGGGCTTGGGGATCAAGGGTGGGCAGCGGGTAGGGGGACAGAAGGCCCAGATGATGAAGGACAAGCAAGACAGAACAATGTTCGGCAATACTAGAACAGTGCTCAGCACATAGTAAGCGCTGAGCAAATACCATTATTAGAGTAATTATGGCACTTGTTAAGCACTTACTATGTGCCAAGCACTGTTCTAATCACGTTGGACGCACTCTTAATCCCCATTTTACAGATGAGGTAACTGAGGCCCAGAGATGTTAAGTGACTTGCTCAAGGTTACACAGCAGACGTGTGGTGGAGCCAGGATTAGAACCCAGGTCCTTCTGAATCCCAGGCCTGTGCCATATCCACTAAGCCAGGCTACTATGTGTCAAGCACTATACTAAGCGCTGTGGAAGGTACAAGATCATCAGGTCAAACTCAGTTCCTCTCCCCCAAGAGGCTCACAGCTTGGGGGGGGGGGTGGAAGAACAGGTATTGAATTCCCATCTTACTGATGAGGAAACTGAGGCACAGAGAAGTTAAATGGCTTGTCATGCCACGCAGGAAGCAGGTAGCAGAGCCGGGATTAAAATAATAATCATTATAATAATGATCGTATTCGTTAAGCGCTTACTATGTGTCAAGCACTGTTCCAAGCGCTGGGGAAGAGAAAAACAAATCAGGTTGGACACAGTCCCTGTCTCACATGGGGCTCACGGTCTTACTCCCCATTTTACTTCTCTGAGGAACAGAGAAGTGAAGAGACTTGCCCAAGGTCACACAATGGACAAGTGGTGGAGCTGGGATTGGAACCCAGGTCCTCTGAATCGCAGGCCCCAGCTCTTTCCGTTAGGCCACACTGCTTCTCCATTTCTATTCATTCATTCATTCATATTTATTGAGCGCTTACTGTGTGCAGAGCACTGGACTAAGCGCTTGGGAAGTCCAAGTTGGCAACATCTAGAGATGGTCTCTACCCAACAGTGGGCTCACAGTCTAGAAGGGGGAGACAGAGAACAAAACCAAACATATTAACAAAATAAAGTAAATAGAATAAATAGGTACAAATAAAATAAATAGAGTAATAAATATGTACTGTGAGCCCGCTGTTGGGTAGGGACCGTCTCTATATGTTGCCGACTTGTACTTCCCAAGTGCTTAGTACAGTGCTCTGCACACAGTAAGCGCTCAATAAATACTATCATCATCAATCGTATTTATTGTTAATGTGTATAAATACGTATTTATCGTATTTATAGTTGGCAACTATCGAATGAATGAATGAATGAATTTGGTCCAGACAGACGTTGTCTGATTATTCAGGGGTCGATGATGCAGTTTTTAGAATACTACTCCTACTAATAATAATGGTATTTGTGAAGCACTTACTACGTGCCAAGCACTGTTGTAAGTACTGAGGTAATCAGGTTGTGCCACGCAGGGCTCACAGTTTTAACCCCCTTTTTACAGATGAGGTAACTGAGGCGCAGAGAAGTTAAGTGGCTTGTCGGAGATCACACAGCGGACAAGTGGCGCAGCAGGGCTCAGAACCCCACATCCTCTGACTCCCAAAGACGGGCTCTTGTCACTTAGCCACGCTGCTTCTCTTCTCCTTTTATCATTATCATCATTATAATAATAATGATGGTATTTATTAAGCGCTTACTATGTGCAAAGCACCGTTCTAAGCGCTGGGGAGGTTACAAGGTGATCGGGTTGTCCCACGGGGGGCTCCCAGTCTTCATCCCCATTTTCCAGATGAGGGAACTGAGGCCCAGAGACGTGAAGTGACTTGGCCAAAGTCATGAGCCCCTTCCTTCCTCTCCCCCTCGTCCCCCTCTCCATCCCCCCCATCTTACCTCCTTCCCTTCCCCACAGCACCTGTATATATGTATATATGTTTGTACATATTTATTACCCTATTCATTTATTTATTTTACTTGTACATATCTATTCTATTTATTTTATTTTGTTAGTATGTTTGGTTTTGTTCTCCGTCTCCCCCTTTTAGACTGTGAGCCCACTGTTGGGTAGGGACCGTCTCTATATGTTGCCAACTTGTACTTCCCAAGCGCTTAGTCCAGTGCTCTGCACATAATAAGCGCTCAATAAATACGATTGATGATGATGACAGTTGGCGGAGCCGGGATTTGAACCCACGACCTCCGACTCCAAAGCCCGGGCTCTTTCCACCGAGCCACGCTACATATTTATTACTCTATTTATTTTGCTTGTACATTTCTATCCTATTTATTTTATTTTGTTGGTACGTTTGGTTTTGTTCTCTGTCTCCCCCTTTTAGACTGTGAGCCCACTGTTGGGTAGGGACTGTCTCTATGTGTTGCCGATTTGTACTTCCCAAGCGCTTAGTACAGTGCCCTGCACATAGTAAGCGCTCAATAAATACGATTGATTGATTGATTGATTGATTCTCTGGGCCTGCGGGCCCCCGGGGCCCCGCTCCCCGGACTCTCCGCCGGCGGCCGACTCACCTTCATCCCCTCCACGTCGATCCGTGTCCTCACCTGGAACTCTGCGCCCACCTGGATCATTTTGGGCACGCAGTACAGTAGCATGTTGTTGAACTGTGGCAACCAAGGGGCCTGTCAGGAGGTGGGCATAGGCGGGCAGCTCCTGGTCCCAACCCTCCCTCCACCCCTGGTCCGGTGAGACCCACCCGCCGGGCGTTGGACCTGATTATCTGTATTCAAGCGCTTAGTACAGTGCTCGGCGCACAGTAAGCGCTCAATAAATTTTTTTTTACTCTATTTATTTCATTTGTACATATCTATTCTATTTATTTTATTTTGTTAGTATGTTTGGTTTGGTTCTCTGTCTCCCCCTTTTCGACCGTGAGCCCACTGTTGGGTAGGGACTGTCTCTAGATGTTGCCGATTTGTACTTCCCAAGCGCTTAGCTTGGGAAGTATTTGTTAAGCGCACAGTAAGCGCTTAACAAATACCATAATAATAATAATCGATCAATCAATCAATCGTATTTATTGAGCGCTTACTGGTGCAGAGCACTGTACTGAGCACTTGGGAAGTCCAAGTCGGCAACACATAGAGACAGTGCCTGGCGCACAGTAAGCGCTTAACAAATACCATAATAATAATAATCAATCAATCAATCGTATTTATTGAGCGCTTACTGGTGCAGAGCACTGTACTAAGCGCTTGGGAAGTCCAAGTCGGCAACACATAGAGACAGTGCCTGGCGCACAGTAAGCGCTTAACAAATACCATAATAATAATAATCAATCAATCAATCAATCGTATTTATTGAGCGCTTACTGTGTGCAGAGCACTGGACTAAGCGCTTGGGAAGTCCAAGTCGGCAACACATAGAGACAGTGCCTGGCGCAGAGTAAGCGCTTAACAAATACCATAATAATAATAATCAATCAATCAATCAATCGTATTTATTGAGCGCTTACTGTGTGCAGAGCACTGTACTAAGCGCTTGGGAAGTCCAAGTCGGCAACACATAGAGACAGTGCCTGGCGCACAGTAAGCGCTTAACAAATACCGTAATAATAATCAATCAATCAATCAATCGTATTTATTGAGCGCTTACTGTGTGCAGAGCACTGGACTAAGCGCTTGGGAAGTCCAAGTCGGCAACACATAGAGACAGTGCCTGGCGCACAGTAAGCGCTTAACAAATACCGTAATAATAATCAATCAATCAATCAATCGTATTTATTGAGCACTTACTGTGTGCAGAGCACTGGACTAAGCGCTTGGGAAGTACAAGTCGGCAACACATACAGTGCTCTACACATAGTAAGCGCTCAATAAATACGATTGATGATGATGACTGAATGAATGAATCTTGTATTTAGCTCGGTGCCTAGTACCGTGCTTGGCACACAAGCAATTAACAAATATTACAAGTAAAGATAATTATTATTATTACCTGTATATATGTATATATGTTTGTACATATTTATTACTCTATTTATTTACCTTACATGTACATATCTATTCTATTTATTTTATTTAGAATAGATATTTTATTTAGAATAGATACTTCCCAAGCGCTTAGTACAGTGCTCTGCACGTAGTAAGTGCTCAATAAATACGATTGATGATGATGATGATGATTTAGTTGGTATGTTTGGTTTTGTTCTCTGTCTCCCCCTTCTAGACTGTGAGCCCACTGTTGGGTAGGGACTGTCTCTTATGTGTTGCCGACTTGGACTTCCCAAGTGCTTAGTACAGTGCCCTGCACACAGTAAGCGCTCAATAAATACGATTGATTGATTGATTGATTATTATTATTATGGTATTTGTTAAGCGCTTATTGTGCACCAGGCACTGTATGTGTTGCCGACTTGTACTTCCCAAGTGCTTAGTACAGTGCTCTGCACACAGTAAGCGCTCCATAAATACGATTGATTGATTGATTATTATTATGGTATTTGTTAAGCACTTACTGTGCGCCAGGCACTGTGTGTGTTGCCGACTTGTACTTCCCAAGCGCTTAGTACAGTGCTCTGCACACAGTAAGCGCTCAATAAATACGATTGATTGATTGATTATTATTAGGGTATTTGTTAAGCGCTTACGGTGCGCCAGGCACTGTCTCTATGTGTTGCCGACTTGTACTTCCCAAGCACTTAGTCCAGTGCTCTGCACACAGTAAGCGCTCAATAAATACGATTGATTGATTGATTGATTATTATTATTATGGTATTTGTTAAGCGCTTACTGTGCGCCAGGCACTGTCTCTATGTGTTGCCGACTTGGACTTCCCAAGTGTTTAGTACAGTGCTCTGCACACAGTAAGCGCTCAATAAATACGATTGATTGATTGATTATTATTATGGTATTTGTTAAGCACTTACTGTGCGCCAGGCACTGTCTCTATGTGTTGCCGACTTGGACTTCCCAAGCGCTTAGTCCAGTGCTCTGCACACAGTAAGCGCTCAATAAATACGATTGATTGATTGATTGATTATTATTATTATGGTATTTGTTAAGCGCTTACTGTGCGCCAGGCACTGTCTCTATGTGTTGCCGACTTGGACTTCCCAAGTGTTTAGTACAGTGCTCTGCACACAGTAAGCGCTCAATAAATACGATTGATTGATTGATTATTATTATGGTATTTGTTAAGCACTTACTGTGCGCCAGGCACTGTCTCTATGTGTTGCCGACTTGGACTTCCCAAGCGCTTAGTACAGTGCTCTGCACACAGTAAGTGCTCAATAAATACGATTGATTGATTGATTGATTATTATTATTATTACGGTATTTGTTAAGCGCTTACTGTGAGCCAGGCACTGTCTCTATGTGTTGCCGACTTGGACTTCCCAAGTGCTTAGTACAGTGCTCTGCACACAGTAAGCGCTCAATAAATACGATTGATTGATTGATTGATTATTATTATTATGGTATTTGTTAAGCGCTTACTGTGCACCAGGCACTGTACTAAGCACTGGAGTGGATACAAGCTAATTAATAATAATAATAATAATGATGATGGTATTTATTAAGCACTTACTACGTGCCTAGCACTGTTCTAAGCACTGGGGTAATAATAATAATAATAATGGCATTTATTGAGCTCTTACTATGTGCAAAGCACTGTTCTAAGCGCTGGGTAGATACAAGATAATCAGATTGTCCCATGTGGGGCTCACAGTCTTAATCCCCATTTTACAGAGGAGGGAACTGTCCGGGAATAATAATAATAATAATAATGGCATTTATTAAGCGTTTACTATGTGCAAAGCACTGTTCTAAGCGCTGGGGAGGTTACAAGGTGATCAGGTTGTCCCACGTGGGGCTCACAGTCTTCATCCCCATTTTCCAGATGAGGGAACTGAGGCCCAGAGAAGTGAAGTGACTTGCCCCAAGTCACCCAGCTGACAGTTGGTGGAGCCGGGATTTGAACCCCTGACCTCTGACTCCAAAGCCCGGGCTCTTTCCACTGAGCCACGCTGCTTCGGGAAGACAGAGTAGTGACCATTACCCGGCTGATATGTGAGGGAGCCGGGATTAGAACCCATGACCTCTGGCTCCCAAGCCCGGGCTCTTACCACTAAGCCACGCCGCTTCTCATCAGCTGTGTGACTTTGGGCAAGTCACTTCACTTCTCTGGGCCTCAGTTCCCTCACCTGTAAAACGGGGATGAAGACTGTGAGCCCCACGTGGGACAACTTCATCACCACGTATCCTCCCCAGCGCTAAGAACAGGGCTTTGCACATAATTAGCGCTTAACAAATGCCATCATCATCATTATTATTGTTATTAAAGTGCTTGTCATATTAATTATACCCCAATAAGAATAGGGATAATAAACAGGGAAGCCGCACGGCCTGGTGGATTGAACGCAGGCCCGGGAGTCAGAAGGACCCAGGTTCTAATCCTGGCTCCGCCACCTGTCTGCTGTGTGACCTCGGACAAGTCATTTCATTCTCTGTGCCTCAGTTCCCTCATCTGTCAAATGGGGATTAAGACGGCGAGCCCCAGGCGGGACAGGGACTGTGTCCAATCTAACTTGGATCTACCCTAGTGCTTAGGACAGGGCCTAGGAAGCGTAAAACATAGTCAAGAACCCTTGGACCCCCAGCTTTCGGCCCCGGCCCACCAGAAACAGGTAGCGCTCGGCAGTGTGGCTGTGGCGGAAGGAGATCTTCTGGATGGGGCCCTCTCTGAGCAGCTCGTTGGAAGGATCCACGATGTCGTTCTCCAGCCCCAGCCGCTGGTACACTTCCCAAAGGTTCTGGAGGCGCTCCTGGAAAGCCGGAATACCAACAGGTGCCGGGCGGGATGGGGGGCCGCCGGGAGGCCTCATCGGGGGGGAAGGCGAGGAACTCGGCTCGGGGTCGGGGGGAGAAGGGCGACGGGGTGGAGGGCTTAGCAGAGGGCGAAGGAGGGAGGTCTTGGCAATCGGGGAGCAGGGAGCGTATCCAATCAATCAATCAATCAATCGTATTTATTGAGCGCTTACTGTGTGCAGAGCACTGGACTAAGCGCTTGGGAAGTACAGGTTGGCAACATATAGAGACAGTCCCTACCCAACAGTGGGCTCGCAGTCTAGAAGGGGGAGACAGACAACAAAACATATTAGCAAAAGAAAATAAATAGAATAGATATGTACAAGTGAAATAGAGTAATAAATACGTACAAACATATAATACGTATAACCAGGTGCCGATTTGATCATTTGGAATCTGATCATTGTCAGATTGCAAGCCTTTAGGTGATCTTGATGGCAAATGGATGAGTCCTTCAATCAATCAGTGGCATGCGTGGCTCAGTGGAAAAGAGCCCGGGCTTTGGAGTCGGAGGTTATGGGTTCAAATCTCGGCTCCGCCAACTGTCAGCTGTGTGACTTTGGGCAAGTCACTTCACTTCTCTGGGCCTCAGTGACCTCATCTGTAAAATGGGGATTAAGACTGGGAGCCCCACGTGGGACAACCTGAAAACCGTGTAACCTCCCCAGCGCTTAGAACAGTGCTTTGCACATAGTAAGCGCTTAATAAATGCCATCATTATTATTATTATTTGTTGAGCGCTTACTATGTGCAGAGAGCACTGTACTGAGTGCTTGGGAGTGTACAATACAACAGAATTAAGGAGTGAAGACTGGGTAACCAGGGAGAGAGGAGGAAGGGAGGGCTAGAAGGTAGTAACTAGATATTGCACACAGGTGTTGCATTAAGCTGTCATTGCACAGACCATTCAACCCCAGAACTTTGTACTGCAGCCTCCACTGCCACCCAACAGCTTTTCCGGGAA
The DNA here is from genome assembly GCF_015852505.1 of Tachyglossus aculeatus. Classification (NCBI taxonomy): domain Eukaryota; kingdom Metazoa; phylum Chordata; class Mammalia; order Monotremata; family Tachyglossidae; genus Tachyglossus; species Tachyglossus aculeatus. The sequence goes on along the minus strand of NC_052072.1, from coordinate 16,590,161 downwards.
CCCAAGGCTGTTCCCTATGGAGCTTGAGTACATGGAAATCCTAACCTCTAACGGGAAAAACTTCCTGGAAAGGGGAAAACAGAACTTTGAGGGCCTCCTGAGTCCGAGGGACCTGGGATCAAGCAGCCCTGTAGAAATGTCTTCTCCATAGTGGGAAGGGAACCGGTGGGGGTTTACAGAATCGATCAATCAATCAATCGTATTTATTGAGCGCTTACTGTGTGCAGAGCACTGGACTAAGCGCTTGGGAAGTACAAGCTGGCAGCATATAGAGACAGTCCCTACCCAACAGTGGGCTCACAGTCTAGAAGGGGGAGACAGAGAACGAAACCAAACATTAACAAAATATAATAAATAGAATAGATAGGTACAAGTAAAATAAATAGAGTAATAAATATGTACAAACATATATACATATATACAGGTGCTGTGGGGAAGGGAAGGAGGCAAGATGGCATTCAGTAGTATTTATTGAGTGCTTACTGTGTGCAGAGCACTGTACTAAGGGCTTGGGAGAGTACAATACTACAATAAATTCCCTCCCACCAGGGAGTTTACAGAATGCCTCATCCTCCCACTCCAACCTTCTCCCCCGGATTTTTTCATCGCCGCAGACAACGTCACTAGCCTCCCCGCTTCACAAGCCCATAACCTGGGCATTACCTAATCCCGGCTCTGCTACTTGTCAGCTGTGTGACTTTGGGCAAGTCACTTCACTTCTCTGGGCCTCAGTGCCCCCATCTGTAAAATGGGGATTAAGACTGTGAGCCCCTCGTGAGACAACCTGATCACCTTGTATCCCCCCCCAGCGCTTAGAACAGTAGTTTGCACATAGTAAGTGCTTAACAAATACCATTATTATTATTATTATTATTATTACTCTCACCTCACCTACCGAGAGCTCACCTCCTCCCGGAGGCCTTCTCACACTCAGCCCCCTTTTTCCTCTCCTCCTCCCCATCCCCCCCGCCCTGCCTCCTTCCCCTCCCCACAGCACTTGTATATATATTTGTACAGATTTATCACTCTATTTGACTTGTACATACTTACTATTTTATTTATTTTGTTAATGATGTGCATATAGCTTTAATTCTATTTGTTCTGACGATTTTGACACCTGTCTCCATGTTTTGTTTTGTTGTCTGTCTCTCCCTTCTAGACTGCAAGCCCATTGTTGGGTGGGACCGTCTCTATATGTTGCCAACTTGAACTTCTCCGGCACTTAGTGCAGTGCTCTGCACATAGTAAGTGCTCAATAAATATGATTGAATGAATGAATGAAATGAATAATAATAATAATGATGGCATTTGTTAAGTGCTTCCTATGTGTGAAGCACTGTTCTAAGCGCTGGGATGAATCGCCGCCCCTGACTCTTGTTGCAGCAGAGAAGCAGCGTGGCTCATTGGAAAGAGCCCGGGCTTTGGAGTCAGAGGTCATGGGTTCATATCCCGGCTCCCTCACACGTCAGCTGTGTGACTTTGGGCATGTCACTTCACTTCTCTGGGCCTCAGTTCCCTCATCTGTAAAATGGGGATGAAGACTGTGAGCCCCAAGTGGGTCAACCTGATCACCTTGCATCCTCCCCAGCTCTTTGCACATAGTAAGTGCTTAACAAATGCCATCCTTATTATTATTACCGAGCTCTTGGAAGCGCTTAGAGTGGTGAGTGCTCAATAAACACCACTGATTGATTGATTGGAAGGGGGGTATTGGGGGAGAGGGGTTGGGGTGTCCCGAGGGGTCCCCCTCACCACTCTACTGACCATCTCGGCGATGGCCTCGTTGGAGTGCTGCGCGGCCGAGAAGATGACATCCAGGGCTTCTGGGGACAGGGAGGACAGGAGGGGAGAGGAAGGGGAGGAGGGGAGGAGGGTAGGAGAGGAGGAGAGGAGGAGAGGAGGAGGGGAAGAGAGGGAGGAGGGGAGGAGAGGAGGAGGGGAAGAGAGGGAGGAGGGGAGTAGGGGAGGAGGGGAAGAGAGGGAGGAGGGGAGGAGGGGAAGAGAGGGAGGAGGGGAGGAGGGGAGGAGGAGAGGAGGGGAGGAGAGGAAGAGAGGGAGGAGGGGAGGAGGGGAGGAGAAGAGGAGGGGAAGAGGGAGGAGGGGAGGAGGGGAAGAGGGGGAGGAGGGGAGGAGAGGAGGACGGGAGGAGAGGAGGACGGGAGGAGAGGAAGAGAGGAGGAGAGGAAGAGAGGGAGGAGGGGAGGAGGGGAAGAGAGGGAGGAGGGGAAGAGAGGGAGGGGGGAGGAGGGGAGGGGAAGAGGAGAGGAGGGGAAGAGGGGAAGAGGGGAAGAGAGGAGGAGGGGAAGAGGGGAAGAGAGGAGGAGAGGGGAGAGGAGGAGAGGGGAGAGGAGGAGAGGGGAGAGGAGGAGAGGGGAGAGGAGGAGAGGGGAGAGGAGGAGAGGGGAGAGGAGGAGAGGGGAGAGGAGGAGAGGGGAGAGGAGGAGAGGGGAGAGGGGAGAGGGGAGAGGATCGGCGGGGAGAGGGGAGAGGGGAGAGGATCGGCGGGGAGAGGGGAGAGGGGAGAGGATCGGCGGGGAGAGGGGAGAGGGGAGAGGATCGGCGGGGAGAGGGGAGAGGGGGAGAGGGGGAGAGGGGGAGAGGGGAGAGGGGGAGAGGGGAGAGGGGGAGAGGGGAGAGGGGGAGAGGAGGAGAGGGGGAGAGGAGGAGAGGGGGAGAGGAGGAGAGGGGAGAGGAGGAGAGGGGAGAGGAGGAGAGGGGAGAGGAGGAGAGGGGAGAGGAGGAGAGGGGAGAGGAGGAGAGGGGAGAGGAGGAGAGGGGAGAGGAGGAGAGGGGAGAGGAGGAGAGGGGAGAGGAGGAGAGGAGGAGAGGGGAGAGGAGGAGAGGGGAGAGGAGGAGAGGGGAGAGGAGGAGAGGGGAGAGGAGGAGAGGGGAGAGGAGGAGAGGGGAGAGGAGGAGAGGGGAGAGGAGGAGAGGGGAGAGGAGGAGAGGGGAGAGGAGGAGAGGGGAGAGGAGGAGAGGGTTGGCCCTCGGCTGGCAGCCCTCTCTCCCCCCCCCCCCCATGACCCACTAATAGGCCCCGCCCACTTAAGGCCCCTCAAATAGGCCCCGCCCATCAACAGGCCCCGCCCACTCGTATCCCCACCCAGTAGGGTCCGCCCACTGGCAGGCCCCGCCCATCAACAGGCCCCGCCCACTCGTATCCCCACCCAGTAGGGTCCGCCCACTGGCAGGCCCCGCCCACCAACAGGCCCCGCCCACTTGTCTCCCCACCCAATGGGAGCCGCCCACTGACAGGACCCGCCCACTTATGGCCCACACGGCCCCGCCCACCAGCAGGCCCCGCCCACTTGCGTCCCCGCCCAATGGGATCAGCCCACGGACAGCCCCCGCCCACTTATGGCCCACACGGCCCCTCCCATCAGCAGGCCCCGCCCACCAGAAGACCCCACCCACTTGCGCCCCACCCAATAGGGGCCCACCCACAGGCAGGCCCCGCCCACCATCAGGCCCCGCCCACTGGAGCCCCCACCTAATGGGATCCGCCCACCAACAGGCCCCGCCCACCAACGGGCCCCACCCAATGTGAACCGCCCACTAACAGGCCACACCCACTTATGGCCCACACGGCCCGCCCACCAACAGGCCCCGCCCACTTGAGTCCCCACCCGATATGAGCCGCCCACTGAGAGGCCCCTCCCACTTATGGCCCACACGGCCCTGCCCACCGACAGGCCACGCCCACTTGCGCCCCCACCCAACAGGAGCCGCCCACTGACAGACCACGCCCACTCATCACCCAAACAGGCCACGCCCACCGACAGGCCACGCCCATTTGCGGTCCCACCCAATAGGCCCCGCCCATCGACCGGCCACGCCCACTTATGGCCCACACAGGCCCCGCCCACTTACGGCCTCTCCAATAATAATAACGATGGCATTTGTTAAGCGCTTACTATGTAAAATGGGAATGAATGCTGTGAGCCTCACGTGGGACAACCTGATCACCTTGTATCCTCCCCAGCGCTTAGAACAGTGCTTTGCACATAGTAAGTGCCTAACAAATGCCATCATTATTATTATTATGTGCACATAGTGAGCACTTAACAAATGCCATTATTATTATTATTAGGTGCAAAGCACTGTTCTAAGCGCTGGGGGGGATACAAGGTGATCAGGCTGCCCCCCGTGGAGCTCATAGTCTTCATCCCCATTTTACAGATGAGGGGACTGAGGCCCAGAGAAGTGAAGTGACTTGCCCAAGGTCACACAGCAGACATGTGGTGAAGGCAGGGTTCGAACCCATGACCTCTGACTCCTAAGCCCGGGCTCTTTCCACTGAGCCATGCTGCTTCGAATAGGCCCCACCCAGGACACGCCCACGTACGGCCCCTCCAGCGTGGAAAGAGCCCGGGCTTTGGAGTCAGAGGTCATGGGTTCAAATCCGGCTCCACCAATTGTCAGCTGGGTGACTTTGGGCAAGTCACTTCATTCATTCATTCAATCGCATTTATTGAGCGCTTACTGTGTGCAGAGCACTGGACTAAGCGCTTGGGAAGTCCAAGTTGGCAACATATAGAGACGGTCCCTCCCCAACAATGGGCTCGCTGTCTAGAAGAGGGAGACTTATGGGGTTCTTTTCTGAAAACGCTCTGGCTTCTCTGGGCCTCAGTTCCCTCATCTGGAAAACGGGGATGAAGACTGTGAGCCCCCCGTGGGACCACCTGATCACCTTGTAGTCTCCCCAGCGCTTAGAACAATGCTTTGCACAGAGCAAGCGCTTAATAAATGCCATCATTATTATTATTATAAGGCCACGCGCACCCAGCCGCGAGCCCGGCCCACTTACAAAATCGCCCATGGGCCCTGTTGTTAGGTAGGGACCGTCTCTCTGTGTTGCCGACTTGTACTTCCCAAGCGCTTAGTGCAGTGCTCTGCACACAGTAAGCGCTCAATAAATACGATTGAATGAATGAATGAATGAATGAATGAATGCCCATCCATGGCACCCACTAATGCCCCCTCCGACAGGCCCCATCCACCCCGTCCGAGCCCCCGGCCCCTACTCTGAGCGTGGGCCCGGTCGGGCGAGTGGGCGTCCAGGTTTCGGATGTAGTCCTTGAGCAGCAGCTCGTAGCGCGGGACCCGCTGCACCGGCTCCAGCATGTGATGCTGCAGGCTCAGCTGCGACGACGCCTCGCTCTGCTGTATATGTGTTTGTACATATTTATTACTCTATTTATTTATTTATTTTACTTGTACATATCTATTCTATTTATTTTATTTTGTTAGTATGTTTGGTTTTGTTCTCTGTCTTCCCCTTTTAGACTGTGAGCCCACTGTTGGGTAGGGACTGTCTCTAGATGTTGCCAATTTGTACTTCCCAAGCGCTTAGTACAGTGCTCTGCACACAGTAAGCGCTCAATAAATACGATTGATGATGATGATGATGGGCACCGGGGCGAGGAGGAAGAGGAGGAGGAGGAGGAGGAAGAATGGCCCTGTCCGGCGGCCCACAACCCCGACGGACAGACAACCCCGACAGACGGACGGCCTCGCGCCCAGGAACCGTCTACACGTTTGCTTTTGTTGTCTGTCTATATATGTATATGTTTGTATGTGTTTATTACTATATTTATTTATTTATTTTACTTGTACATATTTATTCTATTTATTTTACTCTGTTAATATGTTTTGTTTTGTTCTCTGTCTCCCCCTTCTAGACTGTGAGCCCACTGTTGGGTAGGGACCGTCTCTATATGTTGCCAAATTGTACTTCCCAAGCGCTTAGTACAGTGCTCTGCACACAGTAAGCGCTCAATAAATACTATTGAATGAATGAATGAATGAATGAATGAATGTGTTGCTAGGTAGGGACCGTCCCTCTCTATAATAATAATAATGATGATGGCGTTTATTAAGCGCTTACTATGTGCCAAGCGCTGTTCTAAGCCCCGGGACCCTTTCCTCTTCTCCCACTCCCTTCTGCGTCGCCCCGACTTGCTGGGCCTCAGTTCCCTCACCTGTAAAATGGGGATGAAGACTGTGAGCCCCCCGCCGTGGGACAACCTGATCACCTTGTACCAGTGCTTTGCACATAGTGAGCGCTTAATAAATGCCATTATTATGATTATGATTACGATTATTCATCCCCGTGCCATCCCCACAGCACTTGAGAGGCAGCGTGGTCAGCGGAAAGAGCCCGGGCTTCGGAATCAGAGGTCATGGGTTCAAATCCCGGCTCCGCCACCTGTCAGCTGTGTGACTTTGGGCAGGCCACATCACTTCTCTGGACCTCAGTTACCTCATCTGGAAGATGGGGATTAAGACTGTGAGCCCCACGTGGGACAACCTGATCACCTTGTGACCTCCCCAGCGCTTAGAACAGTGATTTGCACATAGTAAGCGCTTAATAAATGTCATTGTTATTATTACAAGGTGATCAGGTTGTCCCGTGGGGGGCTCATAGTCTTCAGGGGAGGTCAGGGGACAGCTCTGGGATTGGGGGGCTACCACAGTAATAATGATGGTATTTGGGATGCGCTTACTGTGTGCCAAGCACTGGGGGGGAATACAAGGGGATCAGGTTGTCCCACGTGGGGCTCACGGTCTTCATCCCCATTTTCCAGATGAGGTCAGGGGTTCAACTCTGGGATTGGGGGGCTACCACCACTTAATAATAATAATGGTATTCGGGAAGCGCTTACTATGTGCCAAGCACTAGGGGGGAATACAAGGTGATCAGGTTGTCCCACGTGGGGCTCACAGTCTTCATCCCCACTTTACAGATGAGGGAACTGAGGCCCAAAGAAGTGAAGTGACTTGCCCAAAGTCACGCAGCTGATAATTGGCGGAGCTGGGATTTGAACCCATGACCTCTGGCTCCAAAGCCCAGGCTCTTTCCACTGACCCATGCTGCTTCTCAATATGTTGCCAACTTGTACTTCCCAAGCGCTTAGTCCAGTGCTCTGTACACGGTAAGCGCTCAATAAATATGATTGAATGAATGAATGAATACCCCCTTCCCTCCCCACAGCACTTGCATAGATTTGTCCACAGTGTGGCCCAGTGGAAAGAGCCCGGGCTTTGGAGTCAGAGGTCACGGGTTCAAATCCTGGCTCCACCACTTGTCAGCTGGGTGACTTTGGGCAGAAGCAGCGTGGCTCAGTGGAAAGAGCCCGGGCTTTGGAGTCAGAGGTCATGGGTTCAAATCCCAACTCCTCCACTTGTCAGCTGTGTGACTTCGGGCAAGTCACTTAATTTCTCTGGGCCTCAGTTCCCTCACCTGTAAAATGGGGATTAAGACTGTGAGCCCCACGTGGGACAACCTCATCACCTTGTAACCTCCCCAGCGCTTAGAACAGTGCCTTGCACATAGTAAGCGCTTAATAAATGCTATCATTATTATTATTATCATTCACTTCTCTGGGCCTCAGTTCCCTCATCTGTAAAATGGGGATGAAGACTGTAAGCCCCACGTGGGACAACCTCATCACCTTGTAACCTCCCCAGCGCTTAGAACAACGCTTTGCACATAGCGCTTAATAAATGCTATCATTATCATTATTATTATTATTCACTTCTCTGGGCCTCAGTTCCCTCATCTGTAAAACGGGGATGAAGACTGTGAGCCCCACGTGGGACAACCTCATCACCTTGTAACCTCCCCAGCGCTAAGAACAGTGCTTTGCACATAGTAAGCGCTTAATAAATGTCATTAAAAAAATTAAAAAAAAAGGAATCAATCAATGACTCAAGCTCTAAAGCTCTTCCCTGAGGCCTCCCCAGTCCCCAGGCCCCACTGTCCCCTCCACTCTGTCTCTCCTTTTTGCTTCCTTTTTAATGGCATATGTTGAGCACTTTCTGCGTGCCAGGCACTGTGCTGGGCACCACTGTAGATACAAGACAGGTTGGACACGGTCTCTATGACACATGGGCAAGTCACTCAACTTCTCTGGGCCTCAGTGACCTCATCTGTCAAATGGGGATGATGACTGTGAGCCCCCCGTGGGACAACCTGATCACCTTGTATCCTCCCCGGCACTTAGAACAGTGCTTTAGCTGTTCTAACAGAGCCAAGCTAGCTCTCTTCCTCCCTTCAAGGCCCTGCTGAGAGCTCACCTCCTCCAGGAGGCCTTCCCAGACTGAGCCCCTTCCTTCCTCTCCCCCTCGTCCCCCTCTCCATCCCCCCATCTTACCTCCCTCCCTTCCCCACAGCACCTGTATATATGTATATATGTTTGTACATATTTTTTTACTCTATTTATTTATTTAATTTATTTGTACATATCTATCCTATTTATTTTATTTTGTTGGTATGTTTGGTTTTGTTCTCCGTCTCCCCCTTTTAGACTGTGAGCCCACTGTTGGGTAGGGACTGTCTCTATGTGTTGCCAATTTGTACTTCCCAAGCGCTTAGTACAGTGCTCTGCACGTAGTAAGCGCTCAATAAATACGATTGATGATGATGATGATGATGCTTTGCTCCTCGTAAGCGCTTAATAAATGCCATTATTATTATTATTATTTATTTTACTAATGATGTACACCCAGCTATGATTCTATGTGTCTATTTTGATGCCGTTGACACCTGCCTACTTGTTTTGTTGTCCGTCTCCCGCTTCCAGGCTGCGACCCCGTTGTCGGGTATGTGTTTGTTGTCCGTCTCCCGCTTCTAGACCGCGCTGTTGGGAACGTGTTGCCGAATTCTACTTCCCAAGCCCTTAGCACAGTGCTCTGCACACAGTAAGCGCTCAGGACGTACGACGGAATGAATGAGCGCTTAGTAGAGTGCTCTGCACAGCCCAAGCGCTCAATCAATGCCAATGATTGATAGGGGCAGGGCCCGGGCCCACCTGGATGTTGGCGATGAGCTCTTGGAACGGCGGGCACTTCTCCGTCCACTCGGCCAGCAGCTCCAGGGCCCGGTCGAAGTTCTTCACGAACTCGCTGTACATCTTCAGGAAGGGCCCCAGTTTCTGGATGACGTCTCCGATCCGGGGGTTGGAGTCCCTGCGGCGGAGACCCCGGAGAGGAGTTTCCAACTCAACTCACCCCAATCTCCCTCCCTCCCCAGGGACCTCCATCCATCATAATAAATCACAAATAATAATGGCGTTTGTTAAGCGCTTACTATGTGCAGAGCACCATTCTAAGCGCTGGGGAGGTTACAAGGTGATCAGGTGGTCCCACGGGGGGGCTCACAGTCATCATCATCATCATCAATCGTATTTATTGAGCGCTTACTATGTGCGGAGCACTGGACTAAGCGCTTGGGAAGTACAAATTGGCAACATCTAGAGACGGTCCCTACCCAACAGTGGGCTCACAGTCTAAAAGGGGGAGACAGAGAACAAAACCAAACGTACTAGCAAAATAAAGTAAATAGAATAGATATGTACAAATAAATTAAATAAATAAATAAATAGAGTAAAAAAAATATGTACAAACATAGACACATATACAGGTGCTGTGGGGAAGGGAAGGAGGTAAGATGGGGGGATGGAGAAGGGGACGAGGGGGAGAGGAAGGAAGGGGTTCAGTCTGGGAAGGCCTCCTGGAGGAGACTTCACCTCCATTTTATCAATGAGGTCACTGAGGCCCAGAGAATAATAATAGCAATAATGATGGCATTTATTAAGCGCTTACTATGTGCAGAGCACCGTTCTAAGCGCTGGGGAGGTTACAAGGTGATCAGGTTGTCCCTTCCGGGGGCTCACAGTCTTCGCCTCCATTTTACCGATGAGGTCACTGAGGCCCAGAGAATAATAATAATGATGGCATTTATTAAGCGCTTACTATGTGCAAACCACCGTTCTAAGCGCTGGGGAGGTTACAAGGTGATCAAGTTGTCCCTTCGGGGGGCTCACAGTCTTCACCCCCATTTTACCGATGAGGTCGCTGAGGCCCAGAGAATAATAATAATTATAATAATGGCATTTATTAAGCGCTCACTATGTGCAAAGCACCGTTCTAAGCGCTGGGGAGGTTACAAGGTGATCAGGTTGTCCCTTCGGGGGGCTCACAGTCTTCACCTCCATTTTACCGATGAGGTCACTGAGGCCCAGGGAATAATAATAATAATGATGATGGCATTTATTAAGCGCTTACTATGTGCAGAGCACCGTTCTAAGTGCTGGGGAGTTTACAAGGTGATCAGGTTATCAGGTTGTCCCTTCCGGGGGCTCAGAGTCTTCATCCCCATTTTACCGATGAGGTCACTGAGGCCCAGAGAAGTCAAGTGGCTTGCCCAAGGTCACCAGCTGACAATTGGTGGAGCCGGGATTTGAACCCATGACCTCCGACTCCAAATAATTATAATAATAATAATGATGGCATTTATTAAGCGCTTACTATGTGCAAAGCACTGTTCTAAGTGCTGAGGAGGTTAGAAGGTGATCAGGTTGTTCCACGGGGGGCTCACAGTCTTAATCCCCATTTTACAGATGAGGGAACAGGCACAGAGAAGTAAAGTGACTTGCCCAAAGTCACACAGCTGACAATTGGCAGAGCAGGGATTTGAACCCATAACCTCCGACTCCAAAGCCCGGGCTCTTTCCACTGAGCCACGCTGCTTCTCTAATCATCGATCTATTAGGTCTATTAGATTATTAGATCTAACAATCTAATCGATCACTGGGGTGGCGGGGGGCAGAGGTGGCTGACGGCTAGGAGATGGCTCTAATAATGATAGATCTAATGATCGAACTATTAGATCGATCTATTAGATGATTAGATCTAACAATCTAATCGATCACAGGGGTGGCGGGGGGCAGAGGTGGCTGGCGGCTAGGAGATGGCTCTAATAATGATCGATCTAATAATCGATCTATTAGATTATTAGATCTAATAATCTAATCAATCACGGGGGTGACGGGGGGCAGAGGTGGCTGACAGCTAGGAGATGGCTCTTATAATGATCAATCTAATAATTGATCTATTAGATCGATCCATTAGATTATTAGATCTAATAATCTAATCGATCACGGGGGTGGCGGGGGGCAGAGGTGGCTGATGGCTAGGAGATGGCTCTAATAATGATCGATCTAATGATCAATCTATTAGATTGATCTGATTATTAGATCTATCAATCTAATCGATCATGGAGGTGGCGGGGGGCAGAGGTGGCTGACGGCTAGGAGATCAATCAATCAATCAATTGTATTTATTGAGCGCTTACTGTGTGCAGAGCACTGTACTAAGCGCTTGGGAAGTACAAATTGGCAACATATAGAGACAGTCCCTACCCAACAGTGGGCTCACAGTCTAAAAGGAGATGGCTCTAAGAATGATCGATCTAATAATCGATCTATTAGATCGATCTATTAGATTATTAAATCTAATAATCTAATCGATCATGGGGATTGTGGGGGGCAAAGGTGGTTGACGGCTAGGAGATAGCTCTAATAATGATCGATCTAATGATTGGTCTATTAGATCAATCTATTATATTATTAGATCTAACAATCTAATCGATCATGGGGGTGGCGGGGGGCAGAGGTGGCTGACGGCTAGGAGATGGCTCTTATAATGATCAATCTAATAATCGATCTATTAGATCGATCTATTCGATTATTAGATCTAACAGTCTAATCGATCATGGGGGTGGTGGGGGGCAGAGGTGGCTGACAGCTAGGGGATGGCTCTAATAATGATCAATCTAATAATCGATCTATTAGATTATTGGTTCTAATAATCTAATCAATCACGGGGGTGGTGGGGGGCAGAGGTGGTTGACAGCTAGGAGATGGCTCTTATAATGATCAATCTAATAATCGATCTATTAGATCGATCTATTCGATTATTAGATCTAACAGTCTAATCGATCATGGGGGTGGTGGGGGGCAGAGGTGGCTGACAGCTAGGGGATGGCTCTAATAATGATCGATCTAATAATTGATCTATTAGATCGATCTATTAGATTGTTAGATCTAATAATCTAATCAATTACGGTGGTGGGGGGGCAGAAGTGGCTGGCGGCTAGGAGATGGCTCTAACAATGGTCAATCTAATAATCGATCTATTAGATCTATTAGATCGATCTATTAGATTATTGGATCTAATACTCTGATCACGGGGGTGGCGGGGGGCAGAGGTGGCTGACAGCTAGGGGATGGCTCTAATAATGATCAATCTAATCATTGATCTATTAGACTGATCTATTAGATTGTTAGATCTAATAATCTAATCGATCACGGGTGTGGCGGGGGGCAGAGGTGGCTGACGGCTAGGAGATGGCTCTAATAATGATTGATCTATTAGATCGATCTATTAAACTATCAGATCTAACAATCTAATCGATCATGGGGGTGGCAGGGCGCAGAGGTGGCTGACGGCTAGGGGATGGCTCTAATAATGATCGACCTAATAATCGATCTATTAGATCGATCTATTAGATGATTAGATCTAACAATCTAATCCATCACGGGGGTGGCGGGGGGCAGAGGTGGCTGACAGCTAGGAGATGGCTCCGGTCATTTATTCATTCATTCAATCGCATTTATGGAGCTCTTACCGTGGGAAAAGCACTGTACTAAGCGCTTGGGAGACTATAATATAAAAATAAACACACATACCCTGCCCAGAACGAGCTTCCCGTCTCCCTCCTTCCCCAGGGTCTAGGAAGGAGGGCAGAGGAGCCACCCGAGGCCTGCTCTCCTTCAGAAGGCCACGTCGTCGGGCCCCGCTGGGAATCCCCCCGGCCTCTTGGGACCCACCAGTTTTCCATGCGCCTCTGCAGCTCCGGGAGGAAGAACTGGGAGTGAAACTGGTGGATGGAGGAGATGTTGGAGAAGATGAGTCTGACCACTTCCTCTGGGAAGGCCTTGCTGCTCCTGGCTTCCTTGAGCAACTCTGCGAAGAACACCTGGAGAGAAGGAGCGTCAGGGGGTGGGATCCAAGGGGGGGAAGCATGGATGGGCCGGGCCCACGGGCGATTTGGTAAGTGGGCCGGTCTCCCGGGAGGGATCGCGGGTGGGCGGGGCCACATAATAAATAATATCATCAATCGTACTAATGATGATAATATAATAATTATTATAATTATAATCGTACAATTAATTATAATGATAATAATATAATAATAATCGTATTAATAAGCATAATAATAATGATGGCATGTGTTATCGATCAATCAATCGTATTTATTGAGCGCTTACTGTGTGCAGAGCACTGGACTAAGCGCTTGGGAAGTACAAGTTGGCAACATAGAGAGACAGTCCCTACCCAACAGTGGGCTCAGAGTCTAGAAGACTGTGTTAAGCGCTTGCTACATGCTGTTCTAGGCGCTGGGGAGGTTACGAGGTGCTCAGGTGGTCCCACGGGGGGCTCACAGTCTTCACCCCCATTTTCCAGATGAGGGAACTGAGGCCCAGAGAAGCCAAAGCGTTTTCAGAAAAAAACCCCATAAGTCTCCCCCTTCTAGACTGTGAGCCCGCTGTTGGGTAGGGACCGTCTCTATATGTTGCCAACTTGTAATAATAATAATAATACTGTTGGCATTTGTTAAGCACTTACTATGTGCAAAGCACTGTTCTAAGCGCTGGGGGAATCAGGTTGTCCCACGTGGGGCTCACAGTCTTAATCCCCATTTTACAGATGAGGTAACTGAGGCTCAGAGAAGTGAAGTGACTTGCCCAAAATCACACGGCTGACAAGTGGCGGAGCCGGAATTCGAACCCATGACCTCTGACTCCAAAGCCTGGGCTCTTTCCACTGAGCCACGCTGCTTCTCAAGCGCTTAGTACAGTGCTCTGCGCACCGTAAGCGCTCAACAAATGCGATTGAATGAATGAATGAACACCAATCAATCATATGTATTGAGCACTGTACTGAGTGCTTGGGAGAGTACAATAGAACAGAGTTGGTAGGCATTTTCCTTTCCCCCGTTTAGACTGTGAGCCCACTGTTGGGTTGGGACCGTCTCTATATGTTGCCAACTTGGACTTCCCAAGCGCTTAGTCCAGTGCTCTGCACACAGTAAGCGCTCAATAAATACGATTGATTGATTGATTGATTGATTGATTTTCCTGCCCACAGTGAGCTTACAGTCTAGACCAAGGGAGGACGCTGAGTTCGAGGGACCAGACAGAGGGCCAGAAGGCCAGGAGAGTAGCAGTGGGGACACCAAAAATACCTACTAGACTGTCAAGGGGGGTCTGGAGAGCCTGGTGGGGGACATCTGGGACTCTGAGGCATCTAATGTTGGCATATTTTATTTTATTTTGTTAATATGTTTTGTTTTGTTCTCTGTCTCCCCGTTTAAGACTGCAAGCCCACTGTTGGGTAGGGACTGTCTCTATATGTTGCCAACTTGGACTTCCCAAGGGCTTAGTACAGTGCTCTGCACACAGTAAGCGCTCAATAAATATGATTGATTGATTGATTGATTGATTTAAGAGGCATTTTACTAGGTGGAAAGACCCAAGATAATCAGATCAAAGTCCCAGTCCTGCATGGCTCAGAATCGAAGGGGAAGGGAGAACAGGTTTCTTGTTCCCTTTTTACGGAGGAGGACTCTGCGACCCAAAGAGGTTAAATGACTTGCCCACGGTCACACAGCAGTTTAGTGACAGAGCCGTGACTAGAATCCAGTCCTTCTTGCTCCCAGTCTGGTGCTCTTCCAATCAATCGATCGATCATATTTATTGATCACACTGCACTGTCCTAAGCGCTTGGGACTGTGAGCCTTTCGCAGTGTGGGACTGTGTGGGACTTTCTAGACCGTGAGCCCGCTGTTGGGTCGGGACCGTCTCTCTATGTTGCCGACTTGGACTTCCCAAGCGCTTAGTACAGTGCTCTGCACACAGTAAGCGCTCAATAAATACGATTGATGATGATGATATGTTGCCAACTTGGACTTCCCAAGCACTTAGTACAGTGCTCTGCACACAGTAAGCGCTCAATAAATACGATTGATGATGATGATATGTTGCCAACTTGGATTTCCCAAGCGCTTAGTACAGTGCTCTGCACACAGTAAGCGCTCAATAAATATGATTGATGATGATGATATGTTGCCAACTTGGACTTCCCAAGCGCTTAGTACAGTGCTCTGCACACAGTAAGTGCTCAATAAATACGATTGATGATGATGATATGTTGCCAACTTGGACTTCCCAAGCGCTTAGTACGGTGCTCTGCACACAGTAAGCGCTCAATAAATACGATTGATGATGATGATATGTTGCCAACTTGGACTTCCCAAGCGCTTAGTACAGTGCTCTGCACACAGTAAGCGCTCAATAAATACGATTGATGATGATGATATGTTGCCAACTTGGACTTCCCAAGCGCTTAGTACAGTGCTCTGCACACAGTAAGCGCTCAATAAATACGATCGATTGATTGATTGATTGAATAAGTATGATTGATTGATTGGGAGAATACAATATAACAAGAGTTGGTAGGCACATTCCCTGCCCACAAGAAGCTTACAGCCTAGAGGGGAAGACAGACATTGATATAAATAAATACGTAAATTACGGATTCTTACTTAAGTGCTTTGGGGCTGAGAGGGGAGCAAATAGAGAGTTCAAATCCAAGTCGAGATTAGAACCCAGGTCCTCTGATTTCCAGGCCTGTGCTCTTTCCACTAGACCGCACTGCCGCTTCTTGGAGCAGATGTGCTTTCAATAAGGCTTTGAAGGTGGGGAGAGTGATTTTTCTGCCCACTAAGGGGTTTTTACCTGGAGGTCAATCAATCAATCAATCAATCGTATTTATTGAGCGCTTACTGTGTGCAGAGCACTGTACTAAGCGCTTGGGAAGTACAAGTTGGCAACGTATGGTCCCCGCCGATCCCGCTCAAAATGAAAACCTGTTCCCAGGGCAGCCTCAAGGGTCTGAATGGGTCTGCCCAGGCCCCAGAGGAGCCCCAGGTTGTGGCCAACAGCTCGATGAGTTTGGCTCCCTGTCTTTTGGGTGGAGATGAGGTTGGGGAAGCAGCGTGGCTCAGTGGAAAGAGCCCGGGCTTGGGAGTCAGAGGTCATGGGTTCAAATCCCGGCCCCGCCACTTATCAGCTGGGTGACTTTGGGCAAGTCACTTCACTTCTCTGGGCCTCAGTTCCTTCATCTGGAAAATGGGGATTAAAACTGTGAGCCCCCCGTGGGGCCACCTGATCACCTTGTAACCTCCCCAGCGCTTAGAACAGTGCTTTGCACATAGTAAGCGCTTAACAAATACCATCATCATTATGAGAAGCAGCATGGCTCAGTGGAAAGGACACGGGCTTTGGAGTCGGAGGGCGTGGGTTCAAATTCCGGCTCCGCCAATTGTCAGCTGGGTGACTTTGGGCAAGTCACTTCACTTCTCTGGGCCGCAGTGACCTCATCTGTAAAATGGGGATCATCATCATCAATCGTATTTATTGAGCGCTTACTGTGTGCGGAGCACTGGACTAAGCGCTTGGGAAGTCCAAGTTGGCAACATATAGAGACAGTCCCTACCCAGCAGTGGGCTCACAGTCTAAAAGGGGGAGACAGAGAACAAAACCAAACATACTAATAAAATAAATATTTTTATTTATATATATATTATATATATTATATATATATGAAGACTGTGAGCCCGCCGTGGGACAACCTGATCACCTTGTAACCTCCCCAGTGCTTAGAACAGTGCTTTGCGCATAGTAAGTGCTTAATACATGCCATTATCATTATAAGTGCTTAGTCCAGTGCTCTGCACCCAGTAAGCGCTCAATAAATACGATTGATTGATATTGATTGATTGAGAGAGGGGACCAAGAGTAACACTAGCCTGGTCCAGCAGATGCAGGCGGGACACGTAAGCCTGCTCCGTCTCCAGCAGCTCCCGGGCGATCTTCTTCTCTTCTGGTTCCTGTGGGCACAGATCATCATCATCATCATCAATCGTATTTCTTGAGCGCTTACTCTGTGCAGAGCACTGTACTAAGCGCTTGGGAAGTACAAATTGGCAACATATAGAGACAGTCCCTACCCAACAGTGGGCTTACAGTCTAAAATCTCCAGGCTTCTGCGCGCCCGGCCACTGAAAATGCCCCCTCTCCCCGCACCTCCACCCCATCACCAACAAAACCCTCGTGTTCCCAGGCCCCCAAAAGAGCTGGGCCGAGGAGCGGTCTCTCTCCCTGAGTCCCTTCTCCCCCTTCTCCATCCGGGATTCCTCCCCGGTTTGGAAAGGGGGAAAAGGGGAAAGTCCTGGCCTCACCTGCTTCTTGCCATCTGCCTTGCCAGGCTTCTGGGTGGTCCGCCAGTCGCTGCCCGAGATGTTGCTCTTGAAGGAGCTCAGGTAGCGCATGCTTGCGGCCCGGCGAGCCGGAGCGGGCTGAGCCTCCTGGCCGGGCCCCGGCTCCAGGGACGACAGCAGCCCGGGGCCCGGCTGGCATTTGGAGGGCGGCGAGGGTCCGAGCGGCTGCCCCCGGGCACCGGGGGGCTTCTGGGGTCCTGCAGAGCGGGCGGACGGAGCCGCCACGGGGACCGGCCTCCTCTTGTTGGTCTCGCCCAGCCCCTGGTGTCGGTCCCCTTGGGTGGCTCTGAAGGCAAGATCATCACCATCAATCGTATTTATTGAGCGCTTACTATGTGCAGAGCACTGTACGAAGCCCTTGGGAAGTACAAATTGGCAACATATAGAGACAGTCCCTACCCAGCAGTGGGCTCGCAGTCTAAAAGGGGGAGACAGAGAACAAAACCAAACATACTAACAAAATAAAATAAATAGGATAGATATGTACAAGTAAAATAAATAGAGTAATAAATATGTACAAACATATATACATATATGCAGGTGCTGTAGGGAGGGGAAGGAGGTAAGGCGGGGGGATGGAGGGGGGGACGAGGGGGAGAGGAAGGAAGGGGCTCAGTGTGGGAAGGCCTCCTGGAGGAGGTGAGCTCTCAGTAGGGCCTTGAAGGGAGGAAGAGAACTAGCTTGGCGGATGGGCAGAGGGATTGGGGGCATTCCAGGCCCGGGGGAGGACATGGGCCGGGGGTCGACAGCAGGACAGGCGAGAACCAGGCACGGTGAGGAGATTAGCGGCAGAGGAGCAGAGGGTGCGGGCTGGGCTGGAGAAGGAGAGAAGGGAGGTGAGGTAGGAGGGGGCGAGGGGATGGATGGACAGCCTTGAAGCCCAGGGGGAGGAGTTTCTGCCTGCAAGATGTACCTGAGTCGAGACCCGTCTCCACCTCGGCCCCCCGTCCCTCCTTTTTTTCATAGATTTTAAAAATGTATTTCTTTTTAGTGGCATTTGTTAAGCGCGGACGCAGTACTAAGCACTGGGGTAGACACAAGCTAATCAAGAGAAGCAGCGGGGCTCAGTGGAAAGAGCCCGGGCTTTGGAGTCAGAGGTCGTGGGTTAAAATCCCATCTCCGCCACTCGTCAGCTGTGTGACTTTGGGCAAGTCACTTCACTTCTCTGGGCCTCAGTTACCTCATCTGTAAATGGGGATGAAGACTGGGAGCCCTACGTGGGACAACCTGCTCACCTTGTAACCTCCCCAGCGATTAGAACAGTGCTTTGCACATAGTAAGCGCTTAACAAATACCATCATTATTATTATTATAGGCTGCTGCTCCCCCATCCATCCTCCATTCCTGCGCCCCTCCGTCTCTCTCCCACCCCCAACTGTCCCTCCTTCCTGCTCCCCTGTCCATCCCTTCCTTCCTCCTGCTTCCCCTTAACCATCCCTCCCTCCCTCCTCCTCCCCTCATTCCTCTCCTCCTGTGACCCTACCTTCATTCAATCGTATTTATTGAGTGCTTACTGTGTGCAGAGCACTGTACTAAGCGCTTGGGAAGTAAGTACCTCACTCTCCCATCTCTCATCCATCCTTCCTTCCTGCTCCCCATCCATCCATCCATCCAGCCATCCATTCATCCATCCGTCCGTCCATCCATCCATCCATCCATCCATCCCTTCCTTCCTTCCTTCCTCCTGCCTCCCCATCCATCCAGCCCTTCCTCCCGCTTCCCCAACCTCTCCCCACTCCCACCCACTCCCCCACCCAAACCGTGAGCTGCCCGGAGCGGGGAGGACCCCTAACCCTCCAGCCCCGAGCTCTCAGCAGGGAGCCCTGAACGGGAAGCCAGCGAGGAGCAGAGGAACTGAAAACTGAAAACTCCACAAGGGCAGTTTTCTGAGGGAACTTCTGTCTTTGGAAATGTGTCAAAGCGGCTTTAGTTTTGCTTCTGCTGAACGACGCGGACCTTCCTGCTTAAATCCCCCACCGGTGCATGCACATGCTAACCCGCAGATGCACACAGACGTGCGCACGTGGGCCTGTACATACAAACACACCGTCTGCTCCCTTCCCCAGTGCACAACACATGCACAGACACGCGTGCAGGACCTGTGGCCTTTCGGCTACTCCCCAGCTGCCCATCCCGTCGTCCTCACCCTGGGTCTGGGGTCCCAGCTATTGTTTCAGGAGCCCGGGCCTCGCCGCCTCTGAGTGGGCACCGTTGCTGCCATGGCTGCACATGGAGGGACGAAGACCCCTGCCCCATTACAGTGCTCTGCACACAGTAAGCGCTCAGTAAATACGATTGAATGAAGGAATGAATGATTGGCTAGTCCCTTCAGGGTGGGGCACGGTCCCTGTGTGCCCAGCCTGTCTGTGCCTGGCATGCTCCCTGCATACATGCCCTCCTGGACCCTTCTGGCTAGTCCCAGATCCCGCTGCCCTCCTATAATAATAATAATAATGACGGCATTTGTTAAGCGCTCACTCCTTCCGCTTAACACCCCATCTCCCTCCTATCATTCCTCTCCAAACTCGTTGAGGAGTTACCTACACTTGCTGCCTCAAATTCCTCTCCTCCAATTCTCTCCTTGATCTCCTTCAATCTGGCTTCTGTCCCCTTCACTCCACAGAAACCACCCTCTCAAAAGTCATCAATGATTTCCTTCTTAACCAAATCCAACGGCCTTTACTCCAACCTAATCAGCCCCTCAGCTGCCTTCGACACTGTGGACCCCCCACTACTCCTGGAAGACTGTGAGCCCGTTTTTGGGTAGGGACCCTCTTTTTATGTTGCCACCTTGTACTTCCCAAGCGCTTAGTCCAGTGCTCTGCACACAGTTAGCGCTCAATAAATACGATTGAATGAATGAATGCACTGTTCTAAGCACTGGAGAGGACACACGGTGATCAGGTTGTCCCACATGGGGCTCACAGTCTTAATCCCCATTTTACAGATGAGGTCACCGAGAAGTGAAGTGACTTGCCCAAGGTCACCCAGCTGACAGTTGGCGGAGCCGGGATTTGAACCCATGACCCCTGACTCCCAAGCCCGGGCTCTTTCCATTGAGTCACGCTGCTTCTCTCTAGGCATGCCCTGGTCCTCGGGGGATTCCTAGCAGTGACCTTCAGGGGAGATCCTGAGAGGGAATAATGATGATAATAATAATGGCATTTATTAAGTGCTTACTAGACTGTGAGCCCACTGTTGGGTAGGGACCGTCTCTATATATTGCCAACTTGTACTTCCCAAGCGCTTAGTACAGTGCTCTGCACACAGTAAGCGCTAAATAAATATGAATGAATGAATTACTATGTGCAAAGCACTGTTCTAAGCGCTGGGGAGGTTACAAGGCGATCAGGTTGTCCCACGGGGGGCTCACAGTCTTCATCCCCATTTTCCAGATGAGGTCACTGAGGCCCAGAGAAGTGAAGTGACTTGCCCAAAGTCACACAGCTGACAATTGGCGGAGCTGGGATTTGAACCCACGACCTCTGACTCCAAAGCCCGGGCTCTTTCCACTGAGCCACGCTGCTTCTCTCTAAGTTCACTGTGGACAGACTGTGAGCCCACTGTTGGGTAGGGACCGTCTCTATATGTTGCCAACTTGTACTTCCCAAGCACTTAGTACAGTGCTCTGCACACAGTAAGCGCTCAATAAATACGATTGATTGATTGATTGATTGACAGGGAACGTGCCTACCAGCTCTGTTATGTTTTTGTATTGTCCTCTCCCAAGTGCTGAGTACGGTGCTCTGCACACAGTAAATGCTCAATAAATGCCATTGATTGATTGATTGATTGATTGGGGGCCTCCAGTGGGAATCCTTAAGGGGGCCCGCCTCAGCAGAGACCCTTGCCAAGGACCACCCCCCATCCCCGACCCCTGAAGTGGAAACCCTCGGCAGGGACCTAAAATGGGGACCCCACTGCCACTTTTCCTTTTTGAAGTGACCACAGTCCCTCTCATCCACTCCACCGGTCCTCTCCCAGCCGGTCCTCGGAGTCGAGGGCGAGGGGCTAGTCTGGGTAAGGACGGACCCTCAATCGTTCGTTTGATTTTTTTAAAAACTAGCATTTGTTAAACGCTTACTATGTGCCAGGCACTGTACTAAGCACTGGAGTAATCAATCAATCATATTTATTGAGCACCTACTGTGTGCAGAGCACTGTACTAAGCACCTGGGAAGTCCAAGTTGGCAACATCTAGAGACGGTCCCTACCCAACAGTGGGCTCACAGTCTAGAAGGGGGAGACAGAGAACAGAACAAAAGATATTAACAAAATAAAATAAATAGAACAGATATGTACAAGTAAAATAAATAGAGTAATAAATCCGTGCAAACATATATACATATATACAGGTGCTGTGGGGAAGGGAAGGAGGTAAGGCGGGGGGGATGGAGAGGGGAAGGACGGGGAGAGGAAAGAGGGGGCTCAGCCTGGGAAGGCCTCCTGGAGGAGGTGAGCTCTCAGTAGGGCCTTGAAGGGAGGAAGACGTGGGGAGTAGATACAAGTTCTGTCGTTCATTTGTTCCATCGTACTTATTGAGCGCTTACAATGTGCAGAGCACTGTACTAAGTGCTTGGGAAGTACAAGTCGGCAACATATAGAGACGGTCCCTACCCAACAGCAGGCTCACAGTCTAAAAGGGGGAGACAGACAACAAAGCAGAACATGGAGACAGGTGTCCAAATCGTCAGAACGAATATTAACAAAATAAAATAAATAGAATAAATATGTACAAGTAAAATAGAGTAGTAAATATGTACATATTTGTACGTATTTTTTTGTCCCAACGAGTGAGGATAGAACCGGCAGATGGGCAACCACTGGCACCGAAGACATGAGGCTGGAGCCCCTCATTAAGTTGGACCCAGTCCATGCCACACGAGGGGCTGACAATCTTTATCCCCGCTTTAGATGAAGTAAGATGATCCCCCTCTAGACCGTAAGCTTGTTTTTTTATAATGGCATTTATTAAGCACTTACTATGTGCAAAGCACTGTTTTAAGCGCTGGGGAGGACGCAAGGTGATCAGGTTGACCCACTTGGGGCTCACAGTCTTCATCCCCATTTTACAGATGAGGTAACTGAGGCCCAGAGAAGTGAAGTGACATGCCCAAAGTCACACAGCTGACGTGTGAGGGAGTCGGGATTTGAACCCATGGCCTCTGACTCCAAAGCCCGGGCTCTTTCCACTGAGCCACGCTGCTTCTCGTTGTGGGCAGGAAACAAGTCTACCAACTCTGCTATATTCTACTCTCCCACTTAGTACGGTGTTCTGCATACAGGAAGCGCTCAATAAATACCATTCGCTGATTGGTGTGGTAACTGAGGCACAGAGAAGTTAACTGACTTGCCCAAGGTCACACAGCGCCCAAGAGGAGGAGCCAGGGTGAGAACCCAGGTCTTTCTCACTTCCAGGCCCGTGCTCTACCCACTAGGCCACAAGTCCGGCAGTTCTGTCCTGGCTCATTTGGTTTCCGTTCCCCATTTGGTTTCTCATTCTCCGTCTGACTTCTGCACTTCCCCCTGAAAGTCCCGAACGAGCTGCTGTTTCCTCTTGTTTGTCAAAGCCCAGGCCCAGGTCCGGCTCAGAGCGGAGCAGCCGGGCAGGTGAGCCAGGATAATAATAATAATAATAATAATAATAATAATAATAGTGGCATTTATTAAGCGCTTACTATGTGCAAATCACGGTTCTAAACTCTGGGTGGGTTGCAAGGTGATCAAGTTGTCCCACATAGGGCTCACAGTCTTAATCCCCATTTTACAGATGAGGTCACTGAGGCCCAGAGAAGTTCATTGACTTGCCCACAGTCACACAGCTGGAAATTGGTGGAGTCGGAATTCGAACCCATGACCTCTGACTCCAAAGCCCGGCTCTTTCCACTGAGCCACGCTGCTTCTCATCCCCCCCGGGGACCCGTGATGCCCGCTGTCCCCGAGATGCGGGCCTCCGAACTTCCTCCCCACCACCACCGGCTGCCCGGGCCGTGCCAGCCGAGCCTCTCCACCGTCCAGGCACCTGGGTCAGTCCGTCAGCCAATCGGCGCTGCCGCTTGTCAGCTGTGTGACCTTGGGCAAGTCACCTAACTTCTCTGTGCCTCAGTTACCTCATCTGTAAAATGGGGATAAAGACTGTGAGCCCTATGTGGGACAACCTTGTATCTCCCTCAGCGCTTAGAACAGTGCTTGGCACACAGTAAGTGCTTAACAAATGCTATTATTATTAATCGCATTTATTGAGCGCTTACTGTGTGCAGAGCACTACACTACGCGCTTGAGAGAGAACAATGTAACAATACAGCGGGCACATTCCCTGCCCACACCGAGTTTACAGTCTAGAGGGGGAGACAGACATTAATATAAATAAATAAATTACAGATAAGACTGTGAGCCCACTGTTGGGTAGGGACTGTCTCTATATGTTGCCAACTTGTACTTCCCAAGCGCTTAGTACAGTGCTTTGCACACAGTAAGCACTCAATAAATACGATTGATTAGGGGACTTGTTGGGGGGGATGACTAAATGGAGCAAGTCAGGGCGATGCAGAGGGGAGTGGGAGAAAAGGAAAAGAGGACTTTGGACTGTAAGCTCATTGTGGGCAGAGAATGTGTCTGCTTATTGTTATATTGTACTCTTCCAAGTGCTTAGTACAGTGCTCTGCACACAATAAGCAATCAGTAAATACATTTGGATGAATGAATGAAAGGGCTAAGTCAGGGAGGGCCTCTTGGAGGAGATGTGCCTTCAACAATCAATCAATCAATCAATCGCATTTATTGAGCGCTTACTGTGTGCAGAGCACTGTACTAAGCACTTGGGAAGTACAAGTTGGCAACATATAGAGACAGTCCCTACCCAACAGTGGGCTCACAGTCTAGAAGGGGGAGACAGACAACAAAACCAAGCATATTAACAAAATAAATAATTAGTACAGTCCTCTGTCCCCAGGAGGCACACAATAAATACTCTAGTTTGAGCTCCCTCTCCGTGGCAAGGAGAAAACCCAGATCCGGTCCTCAGGGCACAAAAAGTGGACTAGGAGAGAGACAGACAGGATAAATTCGAGTGGCAGGTCTGGTTTTCTGCTGGTTCGGACACGGCCCTGGACTCATTTTCGTCTGGAATTTTTCTTTCCCGCCTCCAGCCTCCCTCTACGGCAGCTTCTGTGATGGGAAGTGGCTCCCGCTTCCACAGGGACCCGGGAACGGATCACCATGGTCGGGGAATGACGGAAGGACACGGGCAGGATGTCCCCTGGGAACCAACTCAGCAACTACTTACAACTTCTTCCTGTGTGCCTGCCTTAGACCCCCTGAAATTCTGTTATAATAATAATAATAGTAATGATAACGATGGTAGTTGTCAATAATAATAATGGTATTTGTTAAACACTTACTATGTGCAAAGCACTGTTCTAAGCGCTGGGAGGGATACAATGTGATCAAGTTGTCCCACGTGGGGCTCACAGTCTTAATCCCCATTTTTACAGATGAGGTAACTGAGGCTCAGAGAAGTTAAGTGACTTGCCCAAGGTCACAAAGCAGACTTGTGGTGGAGCCGGGATTCGAACCCATGACCTCTGACTCCAGAGCCCGTGCTCTTTCCACTGAGCCACGCTGCTTCTCTGTTGAGCTGTTAAGCGCTTACTATAATAATAATATTAATAATAATAATGGCATTTGTTAAGCGCTTATTATGTTCTAAGCGCTGGGGGGGATACAAGGTGATCAGGTTGTCCCACGGGGGGCTCACAGTCTTCATCCCCATTTTACAGATGAAGTCACTGAGGCTCAGAGAAGTGAAGTAACTTGGGTCACACAGCAGACTTGTGGCAGAGTCGGGATTCGAACCCATGACCTCTGACTCCAAAGCCCGTGCTCTTTCCACCGAGCCACGCTGCTACTGTGTGCCAGGCACTGTGCCGAGCGGTGGGGTGGAAACAAGCCAGTCGAGTTGGATACAGTCCCTGTGCCGTGAGGGGCTCACAGTCTTAACCCCCATTTTCCAGATGAGGGAACTGAGGCACAGAGAAGGGAAGTGACTTGCCCGAGGTCAACCAGAGGACAAGTGGCGGGGCCGGAATTAGAACCCAGTGCTTTGGACTCCCAGGGCCTGTCACCTTCCCAGTGAGGTGGGATGGGGTCAGACCAATGTGCGTGAAAGGGATGGAGGGGATCAAATAGGGGCCGGGGTCTCTGTAGCTGCGTCTCGACAACTGCCAGGGAGGGTCAGTCAATCAGTCAGTCAGTCAATCGTATTTATTGAGCACTTACTGTGTGCCGAGAACTGTACTAAGCGCTTGGGAGAGCAAAATGTAACAATAAAAGATGGAGAAGCATAGTGGCTCAGTGGAAAGAGCCCGGGCTTGGGAGTCAGAGGTCACGGGTTCTAATCCCAGCTCCGCCACTTGTCAGCTGTGTGACTACGGGCAAGTCACTTCACTTCTCTGGGCCTCATCTGTAAAATGGGGATGAAGTCTGTGAGCCCCACACGGGATAAGCTGATCACCTTGCATCCCCCCGGCGCTTAGAACAGTGCTTCGCATTAACAAATACCATTCATTCATTCATTCAGTCGTATTTATTGAGCGCTGACTGTGTGCAGAGCACTGGACTAAGCGCTTGGGAAGTCCAAGTTGGCAACATATAGAGATGGTCTCTACCCAACAGTGGGCTCGCGGTCTAGAAGGGGGAGACAGATGACAAAACAAAGCATATTAACAAAATAAAATAAATAGAATAAATATGTACAAATAAAATAAAGAGTAATAAAAACGTACAAACATATATACATATATACAGCACTTGTTCATTCATTCATTCCATCGTATTTATTGAGCGCTTACCGTGTGCAGAGCACTGTACTAAGCGCTTGGGAAGTCCAAGTTGGCAACATAGAGAGACGGTCCCTACCCAACAGCGGGCTCACAGTCTAGAAGGGGGAGACAGATGACAAAACCAAACATATTAACAAAATAAAATAAATAGAATAAATATGTACAAATAAAATAAAGAGTAATAAAAACGTACAAACATATATACATATATACAGCACTTGTTCATTCATTCATTCCATCGTATTTATTGAGCGCTTACAGTGTGCAGAACACTGTACTAAGCGCTTGGGAAGTCCAAGTTGGCAACATAGAGAGACGGACCATCATCATCATCAATGAACAGGCACAATCCCTGCCCACAGCGTAAAAGAGGGGAGTCACCCCTGACCCACCTGCCCATCGCCAGGCCCTGCCCACTGTTACCTGGAGGCTGCAGGGGGAGGGAGAGATGGACAGGACGCGAGGGGAACAGCGAGTTGGCAGAGTGAAGCATAAGAATGGGATCGGAGAGCAGTTTCAGCTCAGGGATGCCATGAGCCACAGCCCGAGACCCCCTCAGCCTCCTGCCTCCCTAGGCTTTGGGGGTGGTCTCGGGATGGCGGGGAGGCTCGGGACCCAACGATAGGCACCTCTCGCTTCATGTGGCCTGGTAGGAGGGGGATGGTTGAGGACCCTCAAAAATCTCCAGTGGCTACCAATCAATCTGCGCGTCAGGCAGAAACTCCTCACCCTGGGCTTCAAGGCTGTCCATCCATCCCCTCGCCCCCCCCTACCTCCCCTCCCTTCTCTCCTTCTCCAGCCCAGCCCGCACCCTCCGCTCCTCTGCCGCTAATCTCCTCACCGGGCCTCGTTCTCGCCTGTCCTGCCATCAACCCCCGGCCCCCGTCCTCCCCCGGGCCTGGGATGCCCTCCCTCCCAACATCTGCCAAGCTAGCTCTCTTCCTCCCTTCAAGGCCCCACTGAGAGCTCACCTCCTCCAGGAGGCCTTCCCACACTGAGCCCCTTCCTTCCTCTCCCCTCCTCCCCCTCCCTATCACCCCCCATCTTACCTCCTTCCCTTCCCCACAGCACCTATATATATGTATATATGTTTGTACAGATTTATTACTCTATTTATTTATTTATTTTACTTCTACATATCTATTCTATTTATTTTATTTTGTTAGTATGTTTGGTTTTGTTCTCTGTCTCCCCCTTTTAGACTGTGAGCCCACTGTTGGGTAGGGACCGTCTCTATACGTTGCCAACTTGGACTTCCCAAGCGCTTAGTCCAGTGCTCTGCACACAGTAAGCGCTCAATCAATACGATTGATTAATTGATTGATTGACTGTCCCTATATGTTGCCAACTTGGACTTCCCAAGCGCTTAGTCCAGTGCTCTGCACACAGTAAGCGCTCAATCAATACAACTGATTGATTGATTGATTGACCCTCGGCATTCCAGGAGGATGGGACCGAGAGAGAGGGACAAACCCGGGATGGGGTGGCTCATCAAGGTAGGGAGGTAGAGTGGCTGACGGCTTCCTGCAATGACCTCTCCCCAAATTCCCCAGGCTCTTGGGGCGCTGACCCAGCGTCCCAAGCATGCTGTCCAGCTGCCAGCCTCCTCCATCCCCCATACCTGCCATCTTCAAACACAGCTACCAGGTTGACCACACTTCTCCAGGCATTTCCCTCCTCTTCCTCTTCCATCCTGGGGGTGATGGTTCAGGGCTTCCCCCTTCCCTGCGCCCGGCTACCAGGGAAGAGGGGGACTCCCAGCCTGAGGGTCAGCGCCGAGGATCCTTCTCCCTGAAGAGGCGGCTCCAGAGTCCCTGACTCGACCTCGCTCCGAGGAAGAGGAAGTAGTTCCAGCTGGGCTCCCACTTCTGAGGTGGAGGGAGCTGCCATTTGCTCCTTTTGGGAGGGAGGAAGGTGAGGGGGGTCGGGGCAGCCCCGGCAGCAGAGGGGAAAGCCCTGGCAGCCCGCTTCATTGCTCCGGGATCCTTGTCCGGGCCCGGTGGGTATCGGAAACCGGCTCTCCAAATCAGGGGAAACTGAGGCCCAGAGAGGGGAACCAACCCTCCTAAGATGGCGTGGCAAACTAGGGCTAGGAACAGGCCCGGAGTCAGGGTGGGCACACTAATGCCAGCCCTGGCTCGACTGTGACCCCCTAACCGGGGTCCCTCAGCACACGGGGCTCGGTTTCCCCCTACACTCCGGGATGCCAGTCTGGAGCAGGCAGAACGGGGCAAGGCAGAGAGAGAAACTTCGGGTCCTGACTCTGGCCTCTCCAGTCTCAATCAATCAATCAATCAATTGTACTTATTATTATTAGTAGTAATAATAATAATAATGGCATTTGTTAAGTGCTTACTATGTGCAAAGCACTGTTCTAAGCACTGGGGAGGTTACAAGGTGATCAGGTTGTCCCACGGGGGGCTCACAGTCTTTAACCCCCATTTTACAGATGAGGTAACTGAGGCCCAGAGAAGTTAAGTGACCTGCCTAAAGTCATACAGCTGACAATTGGCGGAGCCGGGGTTTGAACCCACAGCCTCTGACTCCAAAGCCCAGGCTCTTTCCATTGAGCCACTCTGCTTCTCTTCGCTACTTATTGAGCACTTCCTGTGTGCAGGACACTGTACTAAGCACTTGGGGAGTACAGCACAACAAAACAACAGACACATTCCCTGCCCACAACGTGCTGGGTGAAAAAAGGGAACAAGTCATCAGGGCGACGCAGAAGGGAGTGAGAAAAGAGGAAATGAGGGCTTAGGTAAGGAAGGCATCTCGGAGGAGGGGTGTGCCTTCAAAAAGGCTCTGAAGGTGAGGAGAGTAATTATCTGTCGGATAGGAAGTGGATATGGAGGGCACTCCGGGCCAGAAGCAGCATGTAGGCAAGACGTCGGTGGTGAGATCGATGAGATTGAAGTATACTGAGGTAAAATGGGTCCCCAGTGCTCTCCTGGGTAAATCGACTGCCCCTGTAATAATAATAATAATAATAATGGCATTTGTTAAGTGCTTACTATGAGCAGAGCACTGTTCTAATTGCTGGGGAGGATACAAGGTGATCAGGTTGTCCCACATGGGGCTCACAGCCTTAATCCCCACTTTCCAGATGAGGGAACTGAGGCCCAGAGAAGTTAAGTGGCTTGCCCAATGTCACACAGCTGACAAGTGACGGAGCCGGGATGAGGACCCATGACCTCTGACTCCCAAGCCTGGGCTCTTTCCACTGGGCCTTGCTGCTTCTCATAAGAAGCAGTGTAAGCTCGTAAGCTTCCCAACGTAAGCTCGTAAGCTTCTCAAGGTAAGCTCATTGTGGGCAGGGAATGTGTCTGTTTATTGGAATATGGTACTCTCCCAAGCGCTTAATATGGTAGGCTTTGCACACAGTAAGCGCTCAATAAATATGATCAAACGAATGAATGAACGCTCTGGGCCCACCGGGATTCTCTGGGTGATGCCCAGTGCCCCAGAGAGAAAGGAAATGGATCAGGGCTGTTGGCCAGCCATTCCCTAGGGCACTGTAGGTTGGGATAATAATGAAGGTATTTGTTAAGCGCTTACTATATGCCAAGCACTGTTCTATGCGCTGGGGGAGATACAAGGTGATCAGGTTGTCCCACGTGGGGCTCACAGTCTTCATCCCCATTTTCCAGATGAGGGAACTGAGGCCCAGAGAAGTTAAGTGGCTTGCCCAAAGTCACACAGCTGACGAGCGGCGGAGCCGGGATTAGAACCCACGACCTCTGACTCCCAAGCCCGGGCTCTTTCCACTAAGCCACGCTGTTTCTCCAGTTGGGGAATCTCCAGGCCATGCAACTACCTGCAAACTCCCCCTAAAAGGAGGCTGGGAGCTCTCAGGCTTGGTGGGCTGCACATAGTAAGCACCCCAGTGGGTCTGGGGCCCGGGAGAACCTGGGTTCGACGGCTCCCCTGCACTCGCCCTGAGTTTGGGCAGAAGCTAGTAGAAGCAGCGTGGCTCAGTGGAAATCAATCAATCAATCAATCATATTTATTGAGCGCTTACTGTGTGCAGAGCACTGGACTAAGCGCTTGGGAAGTACAAGTTGGCAACATATAGAGACAGTCCCTACCCAACAGTGGGCTCACAGTCTAAAAGGGGGAGACGGAGAACAAAACCAAACCTACCAACAAAATAAAATAAATAGAATAGATATGTACAAGTAAAATAAATAAATAGAGTAATAAATATGTACAAACATATATACATGTATACAAGTGCTGTGGGGAAGGGAAGGAGGTAAGATGGGGGGGATGGAGAGGGGGACGAGAGGGAGAGGAAGGAAAGAGCCCGGGCTTGGGAGTCAGAGGTCATGAGCCCACTGTTGCATAGGGACCGTCTCTATATGTTGCCAACTTGTACTTCCCAAGCGCTTAGTACAGTGCTCTGCACACAGTAAGCGCTCAATAAATACGATTGATTGATTGATTGATTCCAATCCTGGCTCCACCACTTAATAATAATAATAATAATGATAATGGTATTTGTTAAGTGCTTACTTTGTGCCAAGCACCGTTCTAAGTGCTGGGGAGGTTACAAGGTGATCAGGTTGTCCCATGGGGGGGTCCCAGTCTTCATCCCCATTTTACAGATGAGGGAACTGAGGCCCAGAGAATCAATCAATCAATAGTATTTATTGAGCGCTTACCGTGTGCAGAGCATCATCAATCATCAATCGTATTTATTGAGCGCTTACTGTGTGCAGAGCACTGTACTAAGTGCTTGGAAAGTACAAGTTGGCAACATATAGAGACAGTCCCTACCCAACAGTGGGCTCACAGTCTAAAAGTGAAGAGACCTGCCCAAAGTCACACAGCTGACAGTTGGCGGAGCCGGGATTTGAACCCATGACCTGACTCCAAAGCCCGGGCTCTTTCCACCGAGCATTGTCGGCTGTGTGACTTTGGGCAAGTCATTTCACTTCTCTGGGCCTCAGTTACCTCATCTGTAAAATGGGGGTTAAGACTGTGAGCCCCACGTGGGACAACCTGATCACCTTGTATTCTCCGCCCCCAGCACTTAGAACAGTGCTTGGCACATAGTAAGTGCTTAACAAATACCATCTTTTCTTTTCTGGACCCCCAGGGCCTGAAGACTCTTGGACTGAGGGGGTGTAAGCTCGTTGTGGGCAAGAGACAAATCTACCAACAATATATGGTACTCTCCCAAACGCTACCTCCTTCCCCTCCCCACAGCACCTGTATATATGTATATATGTTTGTACGGATTTATTACTCTATTTATTTATTTTATTTGTACGTACTTATTCTATTTATTTTATTTTGTTAGTATGCTTGGTTTTGTTCTCTGTCTCCCCCTTCTAGACTGTGAGCCCACTGTTGGGTAGGGACCGTCTCTCTATGTTGCCAACTTGTACTTCCCAAGCGCTTAGTCCAGTGCTCTGCACACAGAAAGCGCTCAATAAATACGATTGAATGAATGAATGCTCTGCACACAGTAAGTGCTGAAAAAATACCACTGATTGAATGATTGAACGGAGGCTCCACCAGCTAAGTGGAGAGTTGGTTCCCAGAAGTGAATGAGGATAAAGGAGGCAAGAGACCCTGAGGAAAAGAACAGGAAGAAAAGTCTGAAGAAGAAGGGAGGTGATGGGCTGGTGAAAAGGACAACACAAATTTGACCAACAAACCCCTCAAAAAAACCCCACAGAGGAGGGAATATGGTGTAGTGGAAAGAGCAAAGGAGCCTGGAAACCTGGTTCAATCAATCAGTCAATCCATAATAATAATAATAATAATAAAAATGGCATTTGTTAAGTGCTTACTATGTGCAAAGCACTGTTCTAAATGCTGGGGAGGTTACAGGGTGATGAGGTTGTCCCACGGGGGGCTCACAGCCTTAATCACCATTTTACAGATGAAGTAACTGAGGCCCAGAGAAGTGAAGTGACTTGCCCGAAGTCACACAGCTGACAGTTGGCGGAGCCGGGATTTGAACCCGTGATGATGAGGATGATGATGGTATTTGTTAAGCGCTTACTATGTGCAAAGCACTGTTCTAAGCACTGGGGGGATACAAGGTGAGCAGGTTGTCCCACGTGGGGCTCACAGTCTTCATCCCCATTTTACAGATGAAGTAACTGAGGCACAGAGAAGTGAAGTGACTTGCCCAGAGTCACACAGCTGACAATTGGAGGAGCCGGGATCTGAACCCGTGATGATGAGGATGATGATGGTATTTGTTAAGCGCTTACTATGTGCAAATCACTGTTCTAAGCACTGGGGGGATACAAGGTGAGCAGGTTGTCCCACGTGGGGCTCACAGTCTTCATCCCCATTTTACAGATGAGGTAACTGAGGCACAGAGAAGTGAAGTGACTTGCCCAAAGTCACACAGCTGACAATTGGAGGAGCCGGGATTTGAACCCATGACCTCTGACTCTATTCATTCATTCATTCAATCGTATTTATTGAGCACTTACTGTGTGCAGAGCACTGTACTAAGCGCTTGAGAAGGACAAGTTGGCAACATATAGAGATGGTCCCTACCCAACAACGGGATCACAGTCTAGAAGGGGGAGACAGACAGAAAAGCAAAACAAAACATATCAACAAAATAAAATAAACAGAATATCAATCAATCAATCAATCAATCGTATTTCCACTGGTCTATATTCCTTCTCCAGCATGGGGATTTAAACACTGGACCGTGGTCCTTGGATCTCACAATATAATCAGTCAATCAATCAATCCTATTTATTGAGCGCTGACTGTGTGCAGAGCACTGTACTAAGCGCTTGGGAAGTCCAAGTTGGCAATATATAGAGACAGTCCCTACCCAACAGTGGGCTCACAGTCTAGAAGGGGGAGACAGAGAACCAAACAAAGCATATTAACAGACTAAAATAGAATATGTACAAGTAAAATAAATAAATAAATGGAGTAATAAATATGTACAAACATATATACAGGTGTATGGGGCTCACAGTCTAAACAAGGAGGGAGTAGGATTTAATCCCCATTTTACAGATGAGGACATTGAGGCACAGAGAAGGAGTTACTTGCCCCACATCACTCATTGGAAAGAGCCCGGGCTTTGGAGTCAGAGGTCATGGGTTCAAATCCCGGCTCCGGCACTTGTCAGCTGTGTGACTTTGGGCAAGTCACTTCACTTCTCTGGCCTCAGTTCCCTCATCTGTAAAATGGGGATTAAGACTGTTAGCCCTGAGTGGGACAACCTCATCACCTTGTATCCTCCCCAGCGCTTAGAGCAGTGCTTTGCACATAGTAAGTGCTTAACAAATGCCATTATTATTATTCTTATTATTATTATTATTATTATTATTATTAAACAGACAAGTGGCAGAGCTAGGGATAGATTCCAGTTTTCCCAGATTTCCTGCCCTCTTTCCACTGGTCTATATTCCTTCTCCAGCATGGGGATTTAAACGCTGGACCCTGGCCCTCGGAGCTCACAATATAAATGACCTCTTGCTATTCATTCATTCAATCGTATTTATTGAGCGCTTACTGTGTGCAGAGCACTGGACTAAGTGTTTGGGAAGTGCAAATGGGCAACATATAATAATAATAATAATAATGACATTTATTAAGCGCTTACTATGAGCACTGTTCTAAGCGCTGGGGAGGTTACAAGGTGATCAGGTTGTCCCCCACAGGGCTCACAGTCTTCATCCCCATTTTACAGATGAGGGAACTGAGGCCCAGAGAAGTGAAGTGTCGAGCACAGTGTCAAGCTATGTGTCAAGCACAGTGTAGATCCAAGGTAGAATCGAGAAGCCGCGTGGCTCAATGGAAAGAGTCCGGGCTTGGGAGTCCGAGGTCTTGGGTTCAAGTCCCAGCTCCGTCAATTGTCAGCTGTGTGACGTTGGGCAAGTCACTTCACTTCTCTGAACCTCGGTTCTCTCGTCTGGAAAATGGGGGTGAAGGCTGTGAGCCCCACGTGGGACAACCTGATTGGCTTGAATCCTCCCCAGCGCTTAGAACAGTGCTTGGCACATAGTAAGCGCTTAACAAATGCCATCATTATTATTGTTATTGTTATTATAATCAGATCAGAAATGATCCCTGCCCTACCTGGGGCTCATTCACTAAGAAGGAGGGATGAAGAGCTGGGGGTTTATCCCTATGTCGAGAAGCAACATGGCACAGCCGATGGAGCACAGGTCTGGGAGCTGGAAGGTCATGGGTTCAAATCCCGGCTCCCCCAATTGTCAGCTGTGTGACTTTGGGCAAGTCACTTCACTTCTCTGGGCCTCAGTTGCCCCATCTGTAACGTGGGGATTAAGACTGTGAGCCCCATGTGGGACAGGGAAGCAGGATGGGGAGAGGGAAGTGGAGAAGCAGCGTGGCTCAGTGGATAGAGCACCGACTTTGGAGTCAGAGGTCATGGGTTCAAACCCAGCTCCCCCAGTTGTCAGCTGGGTGACTTTGGGCAAGTCACTTCACTTCTCTGGGCCTCAGTTACCCCATCTGTCAAATGGGGATGAAGACTGGGAGCCCCACGTAGGACAACCTGATGGCCTTGTAACCTCCCCGGCGCTTAGAACAGTGCTTTGCACATAGTAAGCGCTTAATAAATGCCATCATTATTATTATCTCCTATCCACCCCAGCGCTTAGAACAGTGCTTGACACTTAGTAAGCGCTTAGCAAAAACCATTATTATTGTCATTATTATTATTTACAGATAAGGAAAATGAGGCTCCTTGAAGGCAGGAAACATGTCCGCCAACTGTGTTATATTGTACTCTGCCAAAGTAAGCGCTCAATAAATACGATTGAATGAATGACTGTGAGCCCACTGTTGGGTAGGGACTGTCTCTATATGTTGCCAACTTGTACTTCCCAAGCGCTTAGTACAGTGCTCTGCACACAGTAAGTGCTCAATAAATACGATTGATTGATTGAATGAATGAATGAAATGCTTAGTACGGTGTTTTGCACACAGTAAGTAATAATAATAATGATGGCATTCATTAAGCGCTTACTATGTGCCAAGCACTGTTCTAAGTGCTGGGGGGAGATACAAGGTAATCAGGCTGACCCACGGGGGGCTCAGTCTTAATCCCCATTTTACAGATGAGGCAACTGAGGCACAGAGCAGTTAAATGACCTGCCCAAAGTCACACAGCTGACAAGTGGAGCGGCCGGGATTAGAACCCACAACCTCTGACCCCGAAACCCAGGCTCTTTATGTTTGTACATATTTGTTACTCTATTTATTTAGTTAGTTTACTTGTACACATCTATTCTATTTATTTTATTTTGTTAGTATGTTTGGTTTTGTTCTCTGTCTCCCCCTTTTAGACTGTGAGCCCACTGTTGGGTAGGGACTGTCTCTATGTGTTGCCAACTTGGACTTCCCAAGCGCTTAGTACAGTGCTCTGCACACAATAAGAGCTCAATAAATATGATGGATTAATAATAATAATAATAATAATGGCATTTGTTAAGCACTTGCTATGTGCAGAGCACTGTTCTAAGCTCTTTCCAGTGAGCCACGCTGCGATGAAGCCCAAATGACTTGTCCAAGGACACCCAGCAGCTAATTTGTTAAGGAAAAATTGGAATCCAAGTCTTCGGATTCCCAGCTCCATACGCTTCTCCCCGGACCGCACAGCTTCCACTCTTGCCACATTGTGCCCGCAAACCGCCGCGACAATTCATCAGCGAGGAAGAAACGGGGACCAAAACTGGCAGGAATCAACGTGTCGGAGTTTAGGCCCGACCGCTGTGTATATTTATTATTATATTGTAATACTACTACTACTAATCACGATATTTGTTAAGTGATTACTATGTACCAGGCAACGTACTAAGCGCCGGGATGGATACGAGCAAATTGGGCTGGACACAGTCCCGTCCCATGGCGGGCTCAGTCTCAATCCCCATTTTACAGATGAGGGAACTGAGGTCCGGAGAAGTGAAGTGACTTGCCCGAGGTCACACAGCAGACAAGCAGCGGAGCTGGGATTATAATAATAATGGCATTTATTGAGCGCTTACTATGTGCAAAGCACTGTTCTAAGCGTGGGATTAGAACCCACGACCTTCCGATTCCCAGGCCCGACCTCTATCCACTAGGCCGTGCTAATTCCCTACTGTATTCATTCAATTCATTCATTCATTCATTCAGTCGTATTTACTGAGCGCTTACAGCGGCGTACAGGGCACTGTATTATACTGTACTCTCCCAAGCGCTTGATACAGTGCTTTGCACACTTAGTAAGCGCTCACCAAAGACGACTGAATGAATGGCTCAGTGGAAAGAGCCCGGGCTTGGGAGTCAGAGGACGCGGGTTCTAATCCCGGCTCTGCCACTTGTCTGCTGTGTGACCTTGGGCAAGTCGCTTGACTTCTCTGGGCCTCAGTGACCTCATCTGTCGAATGGGGATGAAGACTGTGAGCCCCACCTGGGACAATGCAGCGTGGCTTAGTGGAAAGAGCCCGGGCTTGGGAGTCAGAGGTCGTGGGTTCCAATCCCGACCCCGCCACTTGTCAGCTGTGTGACTTTGGGCAAGTCACATCATCATCATCATCATCATCATCATCATCAATCGTATTTATTGAGCGCTTACTATGTGCAGAGCACTGTACTAAGCGCTTGGGAAGTACAGATTGGCAACATATAGAGACAGTCCCTACCCAACAGAGGGCTCACAGTCTAAAAGGGGGAGACAGACAACAAAACCAAACATACTAACAAAATAAAATAAATAGAATAGATATGTACAAATAAAATAAATAAATAAATAAATAGAGTAATAAATATGTACAAACATATATACGTATATACAGGTGCTGTGGGGAAGGGAAGGAGGTAAGATGGGGGGATGGAGAGGGGGACGAGGGGGAGAGGAAGAAAGGGGCTCAGTTTGGGGAGGCCTCCTGGAGGAGGTGAGCTCTCAGCAGGGCCTTGAAGGGAGGAAGAGAGCTAGCTTGGCGGATGGACAGAGGGAGGGCATAATAATAATAATAATAATAGCATTTGTTAAGCACTTACTATATGCAAAGCACTGTTCTAAGTGCTGGGGAGGATACAAGGTGATCAGGCTGTCCCATGTGGGGCTCGCAGTCTTAATCCCCATTTTACAGATGAGGTAGCTGAGGCCCAGAGAAGTGAAGTGACTTGCCCAAAGTCACACAGTTGACAATTGGCGGAGCCGGGATTAGAACCCATGACCTCTGACTCCCAAGCCCGGGCTCTTTCCACTGAGCCATGCGGCTTAACCTCTCTGTGCCTCAGTTAATGAATGAATGACAACCTGATGACCTTGAGTGCTTGGCACATAGTAAGCGCTCAACAAATACCATCCTCATGCCCTACCTCCTTCCCCTCCCCACAGCACCCGTATATATGTTCGCACAGATTTATTACTCTATTTATTTTACTTGTACATATTTACTATTCTATTTATTTTCTTAATGATGTGCATCTAGCTTTATTTCTACTTGTACTTCCCAAGCGCTTAGTACAGTGCTCTGCACACAGTAAGTGCTCAATAAATACGATTGAATGAATGAATGAGTGAATATTATTATTAATGAATAAATAAACCATTGAGACTCAGGGAAGCAACGTGGCTCACTGGAAAGAGCCTGGGCTTTATTATTATTATTTATTATGTATGACATTACATAAATGCTATTATTATTATAATATACTGCAATAATAATAATAGCATTCATACAGTGTCATTAATAATAATATACTATAATAATAGCATTTATGTAATGTCATACATAATAAAGAATAATAATAAAGCCTGGGCTCTTTCCACTGAGCCACGTTTAATGACATTTATGGCATTTATGTAATGTCATAAATAATAATGATATGCTATAATAATAACGGCATTTATGCAATGTCATAAATAACATACTATAATAATAATCGCATTTATGCAATGCCATAAATGATAATAATATACTGTAATAATAATAGCATTTATACAATGTCATTAATAATAATATACAATAGTAATAGCATTTATGTAATGTCATAAATAATAAATAATAATAATAAAGCCCGGGCTCTTTCCACTGACCCACGTTTAATGACATTGTCATTAATAATATACCATAATAATAGCATTTATGTAATGTCATATATAATAAATAATAATAATAAAGCCCGGGCTCTTTCCACTGACCCACGTTTAATGACATTGTATAAAGGCTATTATTATTACAGTATATTATTATTGTTCATGGCATTGCATAAATGCGATTATCATTATAGTATGTTATTTATGACGTTGCATAAATGCCGTTATTATTATAGTATATTATTTATGACATTGCACAAATGCCGTTATTATTATAGCATATCGTTATTATTTATGACATCACATAAATGCCATTATTATGGTATATTATTATTATTTATGACAGCACACAAGTGCTATGTATGTATTATTATGTATATTATTATTATTTGACATTGCATAAATGCCGTTCTTATTATAGCATATCATTATTATTTATGGCATTACATAAATGCCGTTATTATGGCATATTATTATTATTTATGACAGTACATAAATGCTATTTATGTATTATTACGTATATTATATATATTATTATTATTATTTGACATTGCATAAATGCCGTTATTATTATAGCATATCATTATTATTTATGACATTACGTAAATGCCATTATTATGGTATATTATTATTATTTATGACAGCACATAAATGCTATGCATGTATTATTATGCATATTATGTATATTATTATTATTTGACACTGCATAAATGCCGTTATTAGTATAGCATATCATTATTATTTATGGCATTACATAAATGCCATTATGGTATATTATTATTATTTATGACAGTACATAAATGCTATGTATGTATTATTATGTATATTATGTATATTTTCATTCTTATCATTATTATGGTACATTATTATTATTTATGACAGCACATAAATGCTATGTATGTACATTATGTATATTATTATTATTTGACATTGCATAAATGCCGTTATTATTATAGCACATCATCATTATTTATGACATCACATAAATGCCATTATTATGGTATATTATTATTATTTATGACAGTACATAAACGCTATGATTATAGTATATCATTATTATTTATGGCATTCCAGAAATGCCATTATTATGGTATATCATTGTTTATGACAGTACATAAATGCTATGATTATAGTATACCATTATTATTTATGACATTCCATAAATGCCATTATTATGGTACATTATTATTTATGACAGCACATAAATGCTATGATTATAGTATATCATTATTATTTATGGCATTCCATAAATGCCATTATTATGGTATATCATTATTTATGACAGTACATAAATGCTATGATTATAGTATATCATTATTATTTATGACATTCCATAAATGCCATGATTATGGTATATCATTATTCATGACAGTACATAAATGCTATGATTATAGTATATCATTATTATTTATGGCATTCCATAAATGCCATTATTACGGTATATCATTATTTATGACAGTACATAAATGCTATGATAATAGCATATCATTATTATTTATGGCATTCCATAAATGCCATTATGGTATATCATTATTTATGACAGCGCATAAATGCTATGATTATAGTATATCATTATTATTTATGGCATCCCATAAATGCCATTATTATGGTATATCATTATTCATGACAGTACATAAATGCTATGATTATAGTATATTATTATTATTTATGACATTCCAGAAATGCCATTATTATGGTATATCATTATTTATGACAGTACATAAATGCTATGATTATAGTATATCATTATTATTTATGGCATTCCAGAAGTGCCATTATTATGGTATATCATTATTTATGGCAGTACATAAATGCTATGATTATAGTATATCATTATTATTTATGGCATCCCATAAATGCCATTATTATGGTATATTATTATTATTTATGACAGTACATAAATGCTATGATTATAGTATATCATTATTATTTATGGCATTCCAAAAATGCCATTATTATGCTATATTATTATTTATGACAGCACATAAATGCTATGATTATAGTATATCATTATTATTTATGGCATTCCAGAAATGCCATTATTATGGTACATTATTATTTACGACAGCACAGAAATGCTATGATTATAGTATATCATTATTATGTATGACATTCCATAAATGCCATTATTATGGTACATTATTATTTATGACAGCACATAAATGCTATCATTATAGTATATCATTATTATTTATGGCATTCCAGAAATGCCATTATTATGGTATATCATTATTTATGACAGTACATAAATGCTAGGATTGCAGTATATTATTATTATTTATGGCATCCCATAAATGCTATTATTATTATCATTATTGTGATGCTGCTGCTGCTGGTTAGCCAGCCCGCCCCGAGCCGGATGGCTTGGCCGCAGCAACTCCCCTCCCAGAATGCAGCGGGGTGGGAGGGGGGGCGGCGCATACCATTCCGCGCGCGCCCCCCCCGTCCGTGGTTACCGAATGGTACGGTCCCTGCCGGCTCCGCCCTGAATCCGTCACGTGACGGGGGCGTGCGTGTGTGCCCGGGGCGGGGTGCGCATGCGTGCAGGGGGGGCGGAAGTGGTTCCCTGCGGCCGGAAGTGGTTCCCAGCGGCCGGAAGTGGCGCCCTGGGCTTGGCAATGGCGGAAGGGAGGGCGGGCGTGAGGGGGCTGAGGGCGGGTGAGGCGGGCATGGCGGGCACGGGAGGGCCCGTAGGGCCCGGGGAGGGGGCGGCGACGGCAGCAGGGGCGGCCGAGGCTGTGGTGGTGGTGCTGGGCGCCGGCATGACCGTGCTCAGCCACCCGCTGCTCTATGTCAAGCTGCTTATCCAGGTGCGAGGATGGGGGGGATGGGGGGGGGGGGGGAGACACGGGAGGGAACCATTCATTCATTCACTCATTCATTCATTCATCCATCATCACCAATCGTATTTATTGAGCGCTCACCGTGTGCAAGGCCCTGCTGAGAGCTCCCCTCCTCCAGGAGGCCTTCCCAGGCTGAGCCCCTTCCTTCCTCTCCCCCCTCCATCCCCCCATCTTCCCTCCTTCCCTTCCCCACAGCACCTGTATATATGTATATATGTTTGTACACATTTATTACTCTATTTTACTTGTACATCTCTATTCTGTTTATTTTATTTTGTTAGTATGTTTGGTTCTGTTCTCCGTCTCCCCCTTTTAGACTGTGAGCCCACTGTTGGGTAGGGACTGTCTCTATATATTGCAAATTTGTACTTCCCAAGCGCTTAGGACAGTGCTCTGCACATAGTAAGCGCTCAATAAATACGATTGATGATGATGATGATGGGCACCGACTTCCCAAGCGCTTAGGACAGTGCTCTGCACATAGTAAGCGCTCAATAAATACGATTGATTGATTGATTGATTGCAGAGCACTGTCCTAAGCGCTTGGGAAGTCCAAGTTGGCAACATCTAGAGACGGTCCCTACCCGACAGCGGGCTCACAGTCTAGAAGGGGGAGACAGAGAACAAAACCAAACATACTAACAAAATAAAATAAATAGAATAGATTTGTACAAGTAAAATAAATAGAGTAATAAATATGTACAAACAGTCATTCACTCATTCATTTAATCGTATGAGGCAGCCAGGCATTCATTCATTCATATGAAGCAGCCAGGCATCCGCCCACTGTTGCATAGGGACTGTCTGTATATGTTGCCAATTTGTACTTCCCAAGCGCTTAGTACAGTGCTCTGCACACAGTAAGCGCTCAATAAATACGATTGATGATGATGATTCATACGAGGTAGCCAGGCACTCATTTTATTTTGCTAGTATGTTTGGTTTTGTGGTCTGTCTCCCCCTTCTAGACTGTGAGTCCACTGTTGGGTAGGGACTGTCTCTGTATAATAATAATAATGATGGTATTTATTAAGCGCTTACTACGTGCCAAGCACTGTTCTAAGCGGTGGGGAGGTTACAAGGTGAGCAGGTTGTCCCACGCGGGGCTCACAGTCTTAATCCTTCCTTCCTCTCCCCCTCGCCCCCCTCTCCAGCCCCCCCATCTTAGCTCCTTCCCTTCCCCACAGCACCTGTATATATGTATGTATGTTTGTACGTGTTTATTACTCTACTTATTTGTTTATTTTACTTGTACCTATCTATTCTATTTATTTTATTTTGTTAGTATGTTTGGTTTTGTTCTCTGTCTCCCCCTTTTACACTGTGAGCCCACTGTTGGGTAGGGACTGTCTCTATATGTTGCCAACTTGTACTTCCCAAGCGCTTAGTACACTGCTCTGCACACAGTAAGCGCTCAGTAAATACGACTGAGTGAGTGAATGAATGAATGAGAACACTCTACTAAGCACTTGGGAGAATACAACACATCTCCTCACCGTACCTCGTTCTCGCCTGTCCCGCCATCGATCCCCGGCCCCCGTCCTCCCCCGGGCCTGGAATGCCCTCCCTCTGCCCATCCGCCAAGCTAGCTCTCTTCCTCCCTTCAAGGCCCTACTAAGAGCTCACCTCCTCCAGGAGGCCTTCCCAGACTGAGCCCCCTCCTTCCTCTCCCTCTCTTCCCCCTCCCCATCCCCCCCGCCTTACCTCCTTCCTCTCCCCACAGCACCTGTATATATGTATATATGTTTGAACATATTTATTACTCTATTTATTTATTGTACATATCTATCCTATTTATTTTATTTTGTTAGTATGTTTGGTTTTGTTCTCTGTCTCCCCCTTCCAGACTGTGAGCCCACTGTTGGGTGGGGACCGTCTCTAGATGTTGCCGACTTGTACTTCCCAAGGGCTTAGTACAGTGCTCTGCACACAGTAAGCACTCAATAAATACGATTGATTGATTGATTGAGGGATCGTCTCTATATGCTGCCAACTTGTACTTCCCAAGTGCTTAGTCCAGTGCTCTGCACACAGTAAGCGCTCAATAAATACGATTGAATGAATGAATGAATTTATTGAGTGCTTACCGTGTGCAGAGCACTGGACTAAGCGCTTGAGAAGTACAAGTCGGCAACATAGACAGTCCCAACAACGGGCTCACAGTCTAGAAGGAGGACAGGTCATCCTCATGGTATTTGTTAAGCAGCGTGGCTCAATGGAAAGAGCCTGGGCTTTAGAGTCAGAGGTCATGGGTTCTAATCCCTGCTCCGCCACTTGTCAGCTGGGTGACTTTGGGCAAGTCACTTCTCTTCTCTGGGCCTCAGTTCCCTCATCTGTCAAATGGGGATGAAGACTGGGAGCCCCACGTGGGACAATCTGATCACCTTGTAACCTCCCCAGCGCTTAGAACAACGCTT
Organism: Tachyglossus aculeatus; assembly: GCF_015852505.1. Classification (NCBI taxonomy): domain Eukaryota; kingdom Metazoa; phylum Chordata; class Mammalia; order Monotremata; family Tachyglossidae; genus Tachyglossus; species Tachyglossus aculeatus. The sequence continues at coordinate 16,546,830 of NC_052072.1, read as the reverse complement.
GGCACATAGTAAGCGCTTAATAAATGCCATTATTGTTATTATTGTTATGCACTTACCATGTGCCAAACACTGTTCTAAGCCCTGGGGGAGATTTATAGACTGTGAGCCTGCTGCTGGGTAGGGACCATCTCTTGTACTTCCCAAGCACTTAGTTCAGTGTTCTGCACATAGTAAGCGCTCAATAAATATGAATGAATGAATGAATGAATACAAGGTAATAATAATAATGGTATTTGTTAAGCCCTTACTACGTGCAAAGCACTGTTCTAAGCTCTGGGGAGGTTACAAGGTGATCCGGTTGTCCCATGGGGGGCTCACACTCTTAATCCCCATTTTCCAGATGAGGGAACTGAGGCACAGAGAACTTAGTGACTTGCCCAAAGTCACCCAGCTGACAAGTGGCGGAGTCGGGATTGGAACCCATGACCTCTGACTCCAAAGGGGTCTGGAGACACACTTCAGGAATGAGGAAGACAGAAAACACTGAAGCAACCTAAAGCACAACACAAATGCATAAAATAACAAATCAGTTCATCGTATTTGTTGAGCGTAAAATAAATTAGTTAATCATATTTATTGAGCTCTTACTTTGCGAGAAGCAGCTATGCCTGCTTACTGCGGGAGAAGCAGTGTGGTTTAGTGGAAAGAGCACATGCTTGGGAGTCAGAGGTCATGGGTTCTAATCCCTGCCCCGTCACTTGTCTGCTGTGTGACCTTGGGCAGGCCACTTAACCTCTCTGCCTCCGTTACCTCATCTGTAAAATGGGGATTAAGACTGAGCCGGAGCCGTAGGCGGAACAACCTGATTACCTTGTATCTACCCCAGCGCTTAGAACAGTGCATGGCACATAGTAACTGGTTAACAAATACCATAATTATTATTGCTGTGTGCAGAACACGATACTAACCATTTGGGAGAGTACTCTCAAGCGCTTAGTACAGTGCTCTGCACACAGTAAGCGCTCAGTAAATACGCTTGAATGATTGCACTGCAGTGGAACTAGCAGACACATTCCCTGCCCATAAGAAGCTTACAGTTAGGGTGCCGTGGCTAGAGGAGCAGAACGTCTGGTGGGGATCCGGGGGGAGGAAAGTGAGTTTGGGAGGAAGGTGGGTGCTGGAAATCTGGCCTATGTTCCTGGGAAAATCAGGAAGAGACATCTGAGCTGGGATTTCTCTGTAGGTTGGGCACGAACCGCTGCCTCCCACCGTGGGGACCAACTTGCTGGGGAGAAAAGTCCTCTACCTGCCTGGCTTCTTCACCTATGGTGAGTGTCCTCTCTTTCATAATAATCATAATAATAATAATAATGGCATTTATTAAGCGCTTACTATGTGCAAAGCATGGTACTCAGCGCTGGGAAATTTACAAGGTGATCGGGTTGCCCCACGTGGGGCTCACGGTCTCAATCCCCATTTTACAGAGGAGGTAACTGAGGCCCAGAGAAGGGAAGTGGAGGCCTTCCCAGACTGAGCCCCTTCCTTCCTCTCCCCCTCGTCCCCCTCTCCATCCCCCAATCTTACCTCCTTCCCTTCCCCACAGCACCTGTATATATGTATATATGTGTGTACATATTTATTACTCTGTTTTTTCATTTTACTTGTACCTATCTATTCTATTTATTTTATTTTGTTAGTATGTTTGGTTTTGTTCTCTGTCTCCCCCTTTCAGACTGTGAGCCCACTGTTGGGTAGGGACTGTCTCTAGATGTTGCCAATTTGTACTTCCCAAGCGCTTAGTCCAGTGCTCTGCACACAGTAAGCGCTCAATAAATACGATTGATGATGATGATGATGAAGTGGCTTGCCCAAGGTCACCCAGGTGACCAGCGGTGGAGCGGGGTTCGAACCCTGAATGCCCGGGCTCTTGCCACTGGACCACACTGCTCATCCCCTCCCTCTCAGGCCGTGCAGATTCCCGATGGGAGGAGCTTCCAGGGATTGACCCAACTTGTACTTCCCAAGCGCTTAGTACAGTGCTCTGCACACAGTAAGCGCTCAATAAATACGATTGATGATGATGATGATGATTGACCCGGCCGGAGGAGGGACGGATTAGGGATTTTGCTCCCCATCTCAGCCGAGTTTCAGCTTTTCCTCAGGCTACCAGATAAACGCCCTCGTGTCCTCAGGAGCTGTCTGACCCGAAGCAGCGGCGGCCGGGGGGGAGAGGAAGTGGGCCGCCGGTCGTCGGACCTGGTTTAGGAGAAGCGAGCGTCCGTCTGTTCGGCCTGGGGATTTCCGAGGAGGTTGGACGAGCCGAGGGTGGCCCGGGGCTGTGGAGAGGAAGGTCAGAGCAGCAGGTGAAAAAAGCCGTTTTGCTTCCATCTTCCTGGAGGCCCAGCCGCCACTGTGTCCCTGGTTCGGTCAGAGAAGATCGCTCGGAAGCTGCACCGTCCTGGGGCTCCAAAGGATCTGGTTTCCAATCACGGCTCTCCCTCGTCTGCTGTGTGACCCTGGACAAGTCACTTCACTTCTCTGTCCTCATCTGTAAAATGGGGATTAAGACTGGGAGCCCCGAGTGGGACACGGGCTGTGTCCGACCTGATTGGCTTGTATCTACCCCTCTGCTTAGGCACCTAGTAAGCATTTAACAAAAGCAGCGTGGCTCGGTGGGAAGAGCCCGTGCTTTAGAGTCAGAGGTCATGGGTTCAAATCCCGGCTCTGCCACCTGTCAGCTGTGTGACTTTGAGCAAGTCACTTCACTTCTCTGTGTCCGACCTGATTGGCTTGTGTCTGCCCCTCTGCTTAGTACATTGCCTGGCACCTAGTAAGCATTTAACAAAAGCAGCGTGAGAAGCAGCGTGGCTCAGTGGAAAGAGCCCGTGCTTTAGAGTCAGAGGTCATGGGTTCAAATCCCGGCTCTGCCACTTGTCGGCTGTGTGACCTTGAGCAAGTCACTTCACTTCTCTGTGCCCGACCTGATTGGCTTGTATCTACCCCTCTGCTTAGTACACTGCCTGGCACCTAGTAAGTATTTAACAAAAGCAGCGTGAGAAGCAGCGTGGCTCAGTGAGAAGAGCCCTTGCTTTAGAATCAGAGGTCATGGGTTCAAATCCCGGCTCTGCCACCTGTCAGCTGTGTGACTTCGAGCAAGTCACTTCACTTCTCTGTGCCCGACCTGATTGGCTTGTATCTACCCCTCTGCTTAGTACACTGCCTGGCACCTAGTAAGTATTTAACAAAAGCAGCGTGAGAAGCAGCGTGGCTCAGTGAGAAGAGCCCTTGCTTTAGAATCAGAGGTCATGGGTTCAAATCCCGGCTCTGCCACCTGTCAGCTGTGTGACTTTGAGCAAGTCACTTCATTTCTCTGTGTCCGACCTGATTGGCTTGTATCTACCCGTCTGCTTAGTACATTGCCTGGCACCTAGTAAGCATTTAACAAAAGCAGCGTGAGAAGCAGCGTGGCTCAGTGGGAAGAGCCCGAGCTTTAGAGTCAGAGGTCATGGGTTCAGATCCCGGCTCTGCTACCTATCAGCCGTGTGACTTTGAGTAAGTCACTTCACTTCTCTGTGCCTCAGTTCCCTCATCTGTAAAATGGGGATGAAGACTGTGAGCCCCCCCGGGACAACCTGATCACCTTGTATCCCCCCAGCGCTTAGAACAGCGCTTTGCACATAGTAAGCGCTTAACAAATACCATCATTATTATTATTCTTCTCTGGACCTCAGTGACCTCATCTGTAAAATGGGGATTAAGACTGTAAGCCCCCTGTGGGGCAACCTGATCACCCTGTAGCCTCCCCAGTGCTTAGAACAGTGCTTTGTACATAGTAAGCGCTTAATCATCATCATCATCAATCGTATTTATTGAGCACTTACTGTGTGCAAAGCACTGTACTAAGAGCTTGGGAAGTACAAGTTGGCAACATATAGAGACAGTCCCTACCCAACAGTGGGCTCACAGTCTAAAAATGGCTTAATTAACGCCATTATTAAATACCATTAAAAGAAGCACTTGGTGGAGAACGGCTCACAGCCAAATGAGTGTGGGCGGATCTCAACTGCAGGACCAGGGCACCCCCCGATTAAGCTCTCATTCCTTACTCTTTCTCTGGGATGGTTTGGGGGACCAGTAGGTCCCCTAAATAATAATAATAATAATAATAATGGCATTTATTAAGCGCTTACTATGTGCAAAGCACTGTTCTAAGCACTGGGGAGGTTACAGGGTGATCAGGTTGTCCCACGGGGGGCTCACAGTCTTAATCCCCATTTTACAGATGAGGTAACGGTGGTCCAGAGAAGTTAAGTCACACAGCTGACAATTGGCAGAGCCGGGATTTGAACCCATGACCTCTGACTCCAAAGCCCGGGCTTTTTCCACCGAGCCACACTGCCTTCTTTGGAAGCCCTGACTTTTCTAACCATCCCTTTCCTAAAGGCCTCCCTGTCCACTTGAGAGGGTTGGGAGCCCGGCCTCTCGGCTGAGCGATGCACTCTTCACGCCCCTGTGTATTCTGCCCTAAGCTGGTTGTACTTCCCCATCTCGTGCTTTCCTATCATCTGACTCGGGTCCTCCTCTCTTGATCGATTAGTCATTCATCCATCCATTCAGTCATATTTATTGAGCGCTCACTGTGTGCGGAGCACTGTACTAAGCGCTTTGGAAGTACAAGTTGGCGACACATAGAAGACGGTCCCTACCCGACAACGGGCTCACAGTCTAGAAGGGGGAGACAAGTCAATCAATCAATCAATCGTATTTATTGAGCGCTTACTGTGTGCAGAGCACTGTACTAAGCGCTTGGGAAGTACAAGTTGGCAACATATAGAGACAGTCCCTACCCAACAGTGGGCTTACAGTCTAAAAGTCCTTAGGAGGCGAGCTGGCTCGCCTTCCCCCCCACCCGCAGCCCCCCAAATATCTGCTGCTTGGGTCTAGTGGCCCAGCAGATAATAATAATAATAATAATAGCATTTATTAAGCGCTTACTATGTGCAAAGCACTGTTCTGGCGCTGGGGAGGTTACAAGGTGATCAGGTTGTCGCACGGGGGGCTCGCAGCCTTCACCCCCGTTTTACGGACGAGGTAACTGAGGCCCAGAGGAGTGAAGTGACTTGCCCAAAGTCACCCAGCTGACAATTGGCAGAGCTGGGATTCGAAACCGCGACCTCTGACTTCAAAGCCCGGGCTCTTCCCGCTGAGCCACACTGCAGATGAATTCGTCGGGCTGCGGGTTACCTTCGGGGCAGATCAGCGCCCGGAAGACAGGGCCAGTGCCTAGCCCAGAGTCGCTGACTGTGAACTGTGACTGCCTTAACTGATTTCATCATCATCATCATCAATCGTATTTATTGAGCGCTTACTCTGTGCAGAGCACTGCACTAAGCGCTTGGGAAGCACAAATTGGCAACATATAGAGACAGTCCCTACCCAACAGTGGGCTCACAGTCTAAAAGGGGGAGGCTTTGATTTGGCTCCGCAGAAGGGGTTGTTTAGTCCAGTCACCAGTGAGCCCCGGCCCTGTGGGCTCCCATTCCTCTGGGATCCCTCGGCTTTCCGACCCAGGTGGCGGCTGCTTGTCCGGCAGACTGACCAGCCAGCCTGGGGGCAGCCCGAACGGAGAGCTGTGCTGGGTGCCGGGAAGTACGGGTGGTCTATAAAATTCCCGTGGTTGTCCATCCGCCTCCGCCTCAAACAAAAACTCCTCACCACTGGCTTTAAAGCAGTCCACCACCTTGCCCCCTCCTACCTCACTTCGCTTCTCTTCTTCTACAACCCAGCCCACCCACTTTGCTCCTCAAGTGCGAACCTTCTCACCGTGCCTCCATTTTACGGGTCTCATCACCGTCCCCTCACTCGGAATGTCCTCCCTCCTCAAATCCGACAGATAACGACTCTCTCCCGCTTCAAAGCCTTACTGAAGGCCCATCTCCTCCAAGAGGCCTTCCCAAACTAAGCCCTACCTTTCCTCCTCCTCCTCATCATCATCAATCGTATTTATTGAGCGCTTACTATGTGCAGAGCACTGTACTAAGCGCTTGGGAAGTACAAATTGGCAACGTATAGAGACAGTCCCTACCCAACAGTGGGCTCACAGTCTAAAAGATCTCCCATTCCCTTATGCTTCGCCCTGACTTACTCCTTTTTCCGTCTTCCCCCCCCCGCCCCACAGCACTTAGGTACATATTTGTAATTTTATTTATTTGTACTGATGTCTGTCTTCCCTCCTCTAGACTGGAAGCTCGTTGAGGGCAGGGAATGTGTCTGTGTATTGTTGTGCTCTCCCAAGGGCTTAGTACAGTGCTAAGCTCAGCTCTTCCACTTGTCTGCTGTATGACTTTGGGCAAGTCACTTCACTTCTCTGTGCTTTTGTTCTCTAAGCTGTCAAATGGGGATTACGACCGTGAGCCCCGTGTGGGGCACGGACTTTGTCCAACCTGGTTTTCTTGTATCTACTCCAGTGCCTGGCACATAGTAGGTGCTTAACAAATCCCATTTAAAAAAGAAAAGGAGTAAGGCTCGGGGTGCAAGGAGAGTGTCTTCCTCTGTCTCCCTGGGTGGCTTGGCATACTCCAATCACCCTTTGGATTTACCCTTTTAGACTGTGAGCCCGCTGTTGGGTAGGGACTGTCTCTATATGTTGCCAACTTGTACTTCCCAAGGGCTTAGTACAGTGCTCTGCACACAGTAAGCGCTCAATAAATACGATTGATTGATTGATCTGCCCTCTTAGCTCTTTCCCAGCCACAGGGTTACCTCCTGGGCCCAAATCATCCCAGGAGGTTGAATCCAAGAGGGATTCTTGCCATTTTGCCTAGGGAGAAACAGGTCCACAGAGGGCAACTGATGTTGCCAGCCAGGATTCCCAACCAGGGGATGCCAAATTAGGATTCAAGTCCATCATCCCTGGTTTACAATCTAGGGCTTCCTACCGTTTTTTTTTTTTTTTAAATGGTATTCGTTAAGTGCTTACTATGTGCCAGGTACTGTACTGAGCACCGGGATAGATACAGGCTAGTCAGGTCAGATACAATCCCTGTTCCCTGTGGGGCTCACAGTCTTAATCCCCATTTTACAGATGAGGTAACTGAGGTCCGGAGAAATTAAGGGACCTGCCCAAAGTCACACAGCAGACAGGTGGAGGAAAAGGTCCTTCTGACTCCCAGCCGTGGGTTCTTTCCAGTGGGGTCTTCTATATCGTTCACCAGAGGCGTGGAGGTTGTTCCTGGCAAAGAAGGAGTTTTCTCCTCCCACGGGGCTTCCTCAATCAGTAGTATTTATGGAGTGGAGTCTTTCTTTGTGCACTTGGGAGAGTACAGCTCTATAGACCTGATCCCTCCCCTGAAGGAGCTTTCAGTCTGGCTTCCACTACAGGGAAGTTTTGCCTGTCCTTTGTTTCCGAGACCATGAGCGTCAATCAATCGTATTTATTGAGTGCTTACTGTGTGCAGAGCACTGTACTAAGCGCTTGGGAAGTACAAGAAAATGTAAAAAAAAAAAAAGCATTTCTGTTCAGACTGCTTAAACTTAAAGAGATGTTAATGCACTTATCCAGATGTTGTTAAACGAGCAGTTCAGAAATCCAGGGCCTGATCCACTCTGCTTCGGGTTTACATCATTTTTACAGCACTTGGGAAGTGATGGCAATCGTTCATTCCTCCTCCTATCCCCTCACCACCCCTTGTTTCCCATTCCCACCTAAATTAAATAAGGTCTGCGTCTGCTTATCGCAAACACAGTCCCCGCGGAAAGGGTCCCCAGAAACAGCACTCAGAGGGAAAGGCGTGCCGGGGGACCTTGTTTTGGGCCAGAGAGGATGGGGAGGAGGAGTCAGCTCGTCCAGGTCTTGGAGACCTGTGCTTATGTTGATGACTTAACACCTCGTCCATCTGGAGGAATGGAAGATCGGGTCCAGGATGGGGAGAGGAGAGGTCCCCTCCCCCCAGGGCTGCGTGGATGAAGGGATGGAAGGGGCCGGCTGGACCAGACCGAGCCGAGACTGCGACCCGGTTCCCTCCCCCAGCCAGGCATATCGTGCAAGTGGACGGGAAGAGGGGCCTGTTCCGAGGCCTCAGCCCCCAGCTGGTATCCAGCGTCCTCTCCACAGTGACCCGGGGCGGAGTGAAGAAGGTGAGGACCCGTTCGGTGGGGCGAGGCGGGAGGCCGGCCGGTGTGGTTGGGCTTGTTGTCTTGCCTGCCGTCTCCCCGCCCCTTCATCTTTGCTGCTTTTGCCTTAACTGATTTGGCTCCGCAGAAGGGGTTGTTTAGTGCAGTCACCAGTGAGCCCCGGCCTTGTGGGCTCCCATTCCTCTGGGATCACTGGAAGGGGCTCCCTCGGCTTTCCGACCCGGGTGGCGGCTGCTTGTCCGGCAGACTGACCAGCCCGCCTAGGGGCAGGCCGAGCCGGGGGAACCGGGCCCTTTCATCCCTCTCTTCTGGCCGACCGCCCCGGTGTGATTTTTGGCGGGAACCCCGAAGGCCAGAGAGGTGAATGAGAAACCACAGTTCCGGGGGGCTAGCTGACGTCAGCGGGAACCGACCCCCAGTCGAGTCGGCCCCCTGGGGTCCCCATTCCTCGAGAGGAAAAGAGCCCTATCTGCAGGGGCGAGGAGAAAGAGCCACCCGGGGCTCCGGCCCCAGCCAGCGAGCACGGCGGACAGAGGGGCCGGGGCGCGTGAGGCGTCCCGGCAGCCGCCGGCTAACCCGGCGGGCCTTCCCTCTCCTTCGCTTCCCGGGTCTCAGGCCTTCCCCCAGGAGGAAGTGGAGCACGTATCCAATAAGGATGATGTGAAGACGTCCCTGAGAAAAGTGGTGAAAGAGGTAACGCCCACTGGGTCCGGTGGAGGGTGGGCCGGGGGGGGAGCGACTTTGGCTGTGAGAGGGTCCGGCCAGACTTGCCAGTCTCCCCCTTGAGTGACAGGGTTGGTTGGGCATAATAGGGCCCTTTGGAGGGGGTGAGGCCTCCGGGGGGTCAGGCTGGAGTCCCAAGCAGGCAACGGAGGCTGGGCTATGGAAGAGAATATGCCTGGGGGTAGCCCTGCCGCTGTCCCTTCTCCCTTACTTCTTTTGACCCCTGTGGGCTGCATGACCCTGACAGGAAGTAGAGGTGGACGCTTCTCTGGCTGCGTTAAGTCCCGGGAAAGGGAGGGCGAGTCAACCTCTCCGAAGCGAGTGGGCCCAGTATTAGGGGTGAGATGCAGCGAGAGCTTGGGGAGTCGCCCCTTTGCAAGGGAGAGCATGCCTCCTCCTTCCCCCCAATCAATCAATCAATCGTATTTATTGAGCACTTACTGTGTGCAGAGCACTGTACTAAGTGCTTGGGAAGTACAAGTTGGCAACATATAGAGATAGTCCCTACCCAACAGTGGGCTCACAGTCTGGAAGGCAGGGATGGATGTGCCCTGGGGCAGCCCCTGCTTGATTCAAGGGAGAGAGAGAGAGAGAGAGGCTGCCGCTCCTCGAAGAGGGTACTGGCCGTGGCTCGTGGGGCGGGGTGTGGGGCTGGAAGCGGCTGCTGGGCCTTAACCGCCTGCTCTCTTGCAGACCTCCCACGAGATGGTGATGCAGTGTGTGTCCCGGGTGCTCGCTCATCCTCTGCACGGTGAGCGGGAGCGGCCCACCCCGTCCGCCCGCCCCCGGGCCTCTGACGCCTGGCTCCGGGCCTCCCGCCTGGGGATAGGAAGCCCGGCCTGTGGCCTTTCCCTGCCCCGCTGCTCACTGTGCTGTCTTCTCCTCTTCCTCCTCCTTCCCCGGCCCCTCCTCCCGACCCTCCCGATGACGGTTTTCGGGGGCCCGGCGGGGGGATGTGGTTCTAACTCGTCTGGTTGGCTTCCGTTTCCTTCCGGCAGTCATCTCGATGCGCTGCATGGTCCAGTTTGTGGGTCGGGAGTGCAAGTACAGGTAAGTAACGTGCCCCAGGTGGTCTTGGGGCCACCTGGCCGGGGAGGGGGCTGAACCCCAAGAGTGGTTCCTGCCTGTAGTTGGGGCCCCTTGGGCTAGTCCAGGGCCACCGCCGCTGCTCGTGCAGCCCAGGGGGGCGTTGGTCTGAGGGAGGGCTACCGAAGGCGACGGGCAACCCTGGGCAGTGCGGAGCTAGGAGGTTGGACGGGCGCCTCCTCTCCACCCCCCGAAGATCCAACATATGTGCTCTGCACATAGTAAGCGCTCAATAAATACGATTAATAATAATAATAATCCAGTTTGGGAAAGACCCCGGCCCCTGGGACCGCTCAGAGCCGGCACTGACCTGGCCGCGGCACCCCAGGCCTCCTCTGTGGTGGGGCGAGGCCCCGGAGGACTGGGTTTGAGTCTCCTGAAGTGCCCTTCCATCTCCTGGGTCTCCATCACTTCCCCCCTGTGTGATATCCTGGCTGCCGTGAGGCTGGTGGGTCACCCCGCACCCCTGCGGCTCAGCTGATGTCGCCCAGGCCCCGCTTCGCCCCTTCAGGAGCCACCAAGGACCACCCCCTCCCCCCAATCCCTGGCACGGCTGCCGCCCTGGCCTGCCGGTGCCTCCACGGGCCCTGATTACTGGCCCAGAGAGGATCCTCAGTCGAAAGCTGGAGAGTCACTTCTCCAGCAGTTTCCTCTTCCCCCGGGGCTGGATTTTGGGACACCCACGCAGGGCCTGCCCCCCTAACCCCCTTGCTCTTCTCCACAGCGGTGTGCTCGGCTCCATCGGGAAGATTTTCAGGGAGGAGGGGCTGCTGGGATTCTTCGTGTACGTGAGTCTCTGCTTTCCTCCACGGCTGCCATCCCCTCACCCCCTGACCCCTTCCCTCTGTCGACTCCTGAGCCGAGCCCAACCCAAAATGGCCCACGCCCCCTGACCCTGTTCTGGCATAAAGTGCCCCGGGCGGGGTGATTGGGCTCAGAACCAGCCCAAGAAGCAGAACGCTGTGGATTCTGACAGTGATCTGCTCAGTTTGGCCCAAAAAGTCAGTCAGATCTTGAACCTGGGATCCTCACTCAATCAATCAATCAATCGTATTTATTGAGTGCTTACTGTGTGCAGAGCACTGTACTAAGTGCTTGGGAAGTCCAAGTTGGCAACATATAGAGACAGTCCCTACCCAACAGTGGGCTCACAGTCTAGAAGGGGGAGACAGAGAACAAAACCAAACATATTAACAAAATGAAATAAATAGAATAGATATGTACAAGTAAAATAAATAAGTAAATAGAGTAATAAATATGTACAAACATATACAGGTGCTGTGGGGAAGGGAAGGAGGTAAGACGGGGGAATGGAGAGGGGGACAAGGGGGAGAGGAAGGAAGGGGCTCCATCTGGGAAGGCCTCCTGGAGGAGGTGAGCTCTCAGTAGGGCCTCAGTAGGGCTCTCAGTAGGGCCACCTCCAGGGTGGCCATCTCCACAAAGCGAACTCTCCAGACTGTTGTCCCTCTTTATGTGCTCCCCTGGCAGGGGAGACCAGCCACAAAAAGGTTTCTCTGTCAGCTTTGGGGTGGGTAGTCCAAGTGGGAAATGCGTTCTGGAAACTTGGGTGGGACAGGAGAAGCTGGCTTCTGGGGTTCCCCCGCACCCCCATGCTCCTCCCGTTTCTTTCTCCTGCCTCCTCGCCCACCCCCTCTGTCCAGCCAGGACCCCTCAGAGCCCAGGGAGTAAAGCAGAGGAGACCAGCCCCTCTCTCCCTCCCAGCCAATTCGTGGCAAGCGGGCGAGGGAGCTGGGAGTCTCTGGTGACTGACAGAATGCAGGTCTCCTGCCTCGGTGGATTGCTGTCATGGCCGCTAAGTCTGATCCCCTGCCGTCCTTGCCCTTTTCCGCTCCTGGGGAGCCCAGGTGTGGGCCCGGGTTTTCTCCAAACCCCAAACCTGTCGAGCCACCCCACGGCCGTCCCCAGGTCTAAGTGGGAAAGAAGCTGCTTGGTGACCCTGTGTCAGAGCAGGTTTTCTGCAGCCCCCCGGCCTGCCCCAAACTCTCCCAGGGGTGCCGGCATCGCCCCACAGGCCCCCAGGATCCCTGCGACCCTCCAGCCGGGGCCCTCCCGGGATACCTGCGCTGTGCCGTGGCCCAGAAGTGGGGACAGGACGTCACTTTTGCCGACTTTTTTTTCCAGCGGTCTGGTCCCCCACCTCCTGGGAGACCTCGTCTTCTTGTGGTGCTGCAACCTGGTGGCCCACTTCATCAACGCCTACATGGTGGATGACAGCGTGAGTGGCGGCCAACGGGCCCAGGGGTGACGGGGAGGGGTGCCTGGAGGTCCAGAGCAGGTTGTACAAGATGCTCCCCCGCCATGGCCAGGGCTCAGCCGCGGACTCGCCCCTGTATTCCTATTCCCAAAGCATTGAGAAAATAAGGGACGAGGTTGGAAAACTCCCGGGTTCCCCTCCCGCCCCCCAATCCGTCCCTCCCCTTCCTGGGGTGACAGAGTTGCTCACCGTCTTTTCCCCATGGGGCGCTGGATGCCTGTGGTGTGGTTGGAAGGCCAGTTGGCTTGGGTGAGGGGAGAAAAGAATTTGATCTTCCCAGTTGGGCAGCCGACCCTCTTTCTGCCTGGGCACCATGGAAGGGCTGGACCGGGGCATAGCAGAGACTCAGACCTCCCCCCCTGCCCAAGCCCAGGACTTTGGGGCAGGGGAAAGGTCTTAGTCCTACTCCGTGGGCAGTGGGGAGTCGCTGTAGGGCCCTGAGGAGGGGTATTATGGTTGGGGCACGGAGGGACTCAAGGCTAGTGGAAGGGAGCCTAGGTCGGAGGAGGGGGACTGTGGTAGTCCGGGCTGGAGGGGACCAGAGCCCAGCCCCGAGAGTACGGCTGAGAGGGTGGCCGGTTTCCCGTTCGGACCCCGAGCCTAGAGGAAGGTGCAGTGCCGGCCTGACTCCGTCTTCTTCCAGTTCAGCCACGTGTCCATCATCCGCAGCTACACCAAGTTTGTGATGGGGGTAGGTGGCCCTGGGCCCCTGGGGGTCAGGGTGAGGGCTGGGGGCGGTTGGCCAGTGATTCCAGTGTCAGGGACCGGGGCCTCCAGGCTCCAGGGATGTCGGGGTGGGTGGGGAGGGGTCCCCAGATGCCTACCCTGTGCAGCTTCTTGGCACAGTCCCCCGCAGGCCGGGGGGCGTTGGGTCGGTTCGCCACCGGGCGAGGCCGGGCCCTTGTTTCATCACTGCTTCATGGGGAGATGGGGCCAAGGAATTGTCCGGTGGCTGGTCGCCTCTCTCAAATCCCAAGGGTCCAGCAGACGCAGCCCAGCCGGGGGGTCCCCTGAAGGGGTCCAAATCGGGCTTGGGTCGGGTTGTGCCGCCTGGGGGAGGGGGCCGGCCCTGGGGGAGCCGGCTGGCTGGCTGGATCAATGTCGGGCTTCTGCTCTTCAGATTGCAATGAGTGTGCTGACCTACCCTTTCCTGCTGGTGGGCGACCTCATGGCCGTGAACAACTGTGGGTGAGGACTTGCTCCCCACCTGGCACTTCTCTGCCTCTCCCCCGCCCTCCCTCTGACCCCGCGGACCCTCTCGCTCCTTCCCCTCAGCAGGATCCGAGTGAACCTGGAGTCAGGAGACCTGGCATCTAGTCCCGGCTCTGCCCCTGGTCTGCCTGGTGACCCTGGGCAAGTCACTTTGACTTCCCTGGGCCTCGGTTTCCTGATCTGTAAAATGGGGGTGATGGTGCCCACTTGTCCCTACCTCTCCGAGATGCCGTGCGGATAAGATGAGAGAGTGGATTTGACAGTGCCGTGGAAAAGGCTTTCAACTTATCAGGGTGGTGGTTCTTACTGAGTCTTCACCCTAGGCCTCTGGCCCTCTGGCCAGCTGGCTGCCACCTCTGTTTGGGACACTCCTGCAGCCGCTCCCAAAAGGCCCACCTCCGTTTGGAGCCCTGGCAGCCCTCCACACCCTGCTTCTCTCCCCCCCCCCCGCCCCAGGAGCTATCACCCAGGCCTCCCTGGACCTTTGACCCATCCTCCGGGTATTCTCTGGGAACTCGGGGAGGGGAGCGGGGGACAGGGGAGCTGACTAAGAGGCTGTGGGGTTCCCCTGCAGGTTGCTGGCCGGCCTTCCTCCTTACTCTCCTGTATTTCACTCCTGGATGCAGTGCTGGAGACACCTGAGTATGCAGGTAAGCGAGCGGGGAGGACGGGTGCCCGGCTCTGGGCCCAGAACCCGGATTCTCGAGTCCCATCTGTGGCTCAGGCGTGTTTAGGAGTTGGGGGCCGCGGTCCGCCCAGCTAGCTGGTCAACCCTCTTTAGACCCCCGGATTCGGTAGAGAGTAAGCTGTTCCATAAAAAGGCTTTGGGAACTGAAGGAACTGCCAGCCTGCGGCACCTCTCCAGCCCTCTCCACTCCTCTCTGCCCCTCACCTCCGACTAATATGGTTGGCCTGGGGTGTAGGATATGTCTTCCCCACGACGTCCTTTTTTTTCCTCTCCCACCTCTCCCTCCCCAAACGACAGTGACCGAGGTTACCCCCCTCAAGCCGAGTGAGACCCCGGGAGCTTGACCGAGTGCGTCAGGGGCCGCCCCTGCCCCCGGGTTGCCGAGCTCCACAGCACGTCTGCTCCCGCCAGGCAATGCTGGGGAACCGGGCCCGTCGGCGGCAACTTTGGGACCCCACTGGGATTATTTCACCTGGAGCCGGAGAGCAGAGGAGCCCCGTGAAGGCGCCCTGCCCTCCGCTCCCCTGTGCCCTTTCCACCTTTCTTTTCTCTCCTCCAGGGCCAGCTCTTTCGGGGATCGAGTCTACTTTTCCGCCGGGTCTCCGCAGCAGCGAGCCTCTCCCTGGACTAAGTGGAAGTGGTTTCGGTGTAGTAATAATAACGGACCTATTACCTCCGCCAGCTGGAGCGGGCCAGCCCGCAGGGGCTCGGAAGAACCAGGGAGACGGGGGGTGCCTGACCTTTCTCTTCTCCAGCCGGCCCGAGGACCAGACCTAATCCCCCTCCCCAACCTCCCCTTGCTGCCCGAGCCCGGGAGGACCTCCGCGACCGGGCCGGAGACCGTGGCCAGGACGACAGCACCGGGAGTCAGGGAGGAGATGGTGAAGGGCGAGGGCTGGGAGACTGGTGGAGCTAAGTGGGTTGGGCTACGGGGTCTGTGCCGGCGAGCCCCTCTGCTGGCCCGGGTGACCCAGAGCGTAACGGGGCCGGGCGCCCGTGGCCCCGTTGCCCGTTCCGGGGTCTGTGGCGGGAAGCGGGTGGGCTGAGAGACGTAATGGGGCCGAGCTCCAGCCCCTCACTCACTGTGGGAGGCTTTGCTTCAGAGGGATGGGCAAACGGTCCCTGTCTGCAGCCACTCAAGCCCCTCGTGGAGGGCTAAAAGGCAGGGAAATGGGGAAATGCAGTCTCTTCCTCTTCCCTCTCCTTCCCCATCTACACACGTGCCCCCTTCCCCTTCCTCTCTCCCTCCCCCTACCCTGGTACGTGGGCTGAAGTCCTGCCAGGTGGCTGGGGAAGAGCCAAGGGGGTTGGTCTTTCAGTGAAACCTGGCCTGCCCCTCCCCGAGTCCTTCTGAGCTCTGCAGACTCAACTTGAGCCCAGGCAGGGAAAAGATTTGCGGGGGTCCGGTGGGCGATGGCTAGAGGGGGCAGCCCAGCAGTCCCGGTGTCCCAGTCAGCTGTCCCACATGGGACATCTCCATTGCTCAGTGGGGGTGAAAGTCCTGATGGTGATGGGCTTCCCATTAGTCACCTGGCCCTAGGCCCGGGCTGGCTTCGGGGCTGCTGCGGTGGTGACCCGGCTTGGGTCCCGCTTATCACTCACATCTCTTTGTTTCCTTGGTGTTCCCCGCCCGGTCGGTTCTTGCCCTCAGCTCTGCCCCGAACTGTGGAACTCCTTCCCCGCTCAGTTGGGCAGCATCGGGAACAAGCTGAAGCGGGTTCCAGTCCGGGCAGCCCCTCCTCATCCCCAGTGGCTCGTCTGAAAAAGCCATCCGGGCTCCAAAGACTGTAATTCCACCTGTAAATAAACCCTGGAGCCGCCTCTGCTCGGTGTCCATCTTGCTCATCTCAGGGCTAGGTTGGCTTCTCGTCCCTGGCAGCCTGAGGCCTGGGATCTCTAGACAGCGGGGGGCTGCTTTGAACAGCTGTTCCCCCATCCTCCTTGCCCCCCTTCTGTCAAGGATCTGTTCTTCGGCACCCCTTTTGGGGGTGGGGGACAGCCAGAGGACCGGTGAGCCAGTCCGGGGACTAGCTGGGGAGAGGCCCCTGGCTCGGCCTGGGTGGGAAAAAGCCCCCTCTACTCGCCATTGTCCAGTCCCCGTGGCATCAGAGGTCTCACTGGTGTGTGTGGAGAAGCAGGGGCCCAGATGGATGGGGCCACTGGGGTTGGGAGGAGGGATGGGGGGTGGCTCCTCCCCTCTGACTGACTCAAGTCACTTCACTTCTGT
Source organism: Tachyglossus aculeatus (assembly GCF_015852505.1). Classification (NCBI taxonomy): domain Eukaryota; kingdom Metazoa; phylum Chordata; class Mammalia; order Monotremata; family Tachyglossidae; genus Tachyglossus; species Tachyglossus aculeatus. The sequence goes on along the minus strand of NC_052072.1, from coordinate 16,530,546 downwards.
GCCTCAGTTCCCTCATCTGTAAAATGGAGATTAAGACTGTGAGCCCCCCCGAGCTACCACCTGATCACCTTGTAACCTCCCCAGCGCTTAGAAAAGTTGTAAGTTGTGTGACTTCGGGCAAGTCTGTGCCCCAGTTACCTCTTCTGTAAAATGGGGATTAAGACTGTGAGCCCCACGTGGGACAAACTGATCACCTTGTGACCTCCCCAGCGCTTAGAACAGTTTATTACTCTATTTGTACATATCTATACTATTTATTTTATTTTGTTAATATGTTTGGTTTTGTTGCCTGTCTCCCCCTTCTAGACTGTGAGCCCACTGTTGGGTAGGGACCGTCTCTATATGTTGCCAACTTGGACTTCCCAAGCGCTTAGTACAGTGCTCTGCACACAGTAAGCGCTCAGTAAATACGATTGATTGATAGTAAGCGCTTAACAAATACCATTATTATTATTAAAAGTGCTTTGCACATAGCGCTTAACAAATACCATTATCATTATTATTATTAAAGTGCTTTACACATAGTAAGCACTTGATAAATGCCATTATTATTATTGCCACAGCCCCACCTGCCCATCTCAAACAGAAACCAGTCCTGGTGGGTGGGGAGGGGATTCTTGCCGGGTGAGAGGACATTTCTATAACTCCTAAGCCCCACCCGGGGTCCTGCTCAGAAGTTGGGGGGAGTTAAAGGATGCCTAGGTGAAAGATGCCCCCCAGCCTTTCCACTCCTCTCCTGGGCAGGGTTGCTGGGCGAGGTGTTGTTATTATGTTTGGTTTTGTTCTCTGTCTCCCCCTTTTAGACTGTGAGCCCACTGTTGGGTAGGGACTGTCTCTATATGTTGCCAACTTGTCCTTCCCGAGCGCTTAATGCAGTGCTCTGCATACAGTAAGCGCTCAATAAATACGATTGATTGATTGAGGCTGCAGGGGCATCCTGGCTGGTTCCTTCCCAGTCAATGCCCTGTTCGAGCCTGTGAGCAACTGAGGCCGGCGTGCTCTCCCCTCCTGCCCATTCCCACTCTGGTCTTGGTTCTTGGGCCTGGAAGTAGGAGCTGGGTGGCAAGATCGAGGGCTTGGGAGTCAAAAACCATGGCTTTTTGTTGTTGTTTTTTCAATCGTATTTACTGAGCGCTTACTGTGTGCAGAGCACTGTACTAAGCACTTGGGAAGTACAAGTTTGCAACGTATAGAGACGGTCCCTACCTAACAGCGGGCTCACAGTCTAGATAAACAGCTGGGTTCTAATCCCAGCTCTGCCACGCATCTGCCGTGTGACCTTGGGCAAATCCCTTAACTTCTCTGCGCCTGCCACCTCATCTGGGAAATGGGCATTGAGACTGGGAGCCCCAAGTGGGACAAGGACCGTGTCCAACCTGATTGCCTCGTATCTACCCCGGTGCATGGCACGAAGCAAGTGCTTAACAAATACCATTATTTTTATTATCCCCAAACTCAAGCCACCTGAGTCGTCTTCGAGCTGGGAGGGACCTGGAGAGCTCACCTCAGCCGAACCCCCGGCCCCCCACTCCAAAGAGCCCGGCCAGAAAGGAAGTGGAAGCAACGGCAGTGACATGTATTGAGCGCCTGCTGATGGGACAGCTTGACCCGTTGTCTCCCTCTGCGCTCTCTGAGGTGGCTGGAGCCCTTTAAAGTGCCATAAAGTGGATGCAGGCGTCCAGGCAGTGACCATCAGAGCTCAGCCTGATGAAGGGGACGAATACCCTCTGAAGGCCGTTGCCACCGGTGCCCAGCAACTAATAATAATAATGGCATTTATTAAGCACTTACTATATACAAAGCACTGTTCTAGGCGCTGTGGAGGTTACAAGGTGATCAGGTTGTCCCACTGGGGGCTCACAGTCTTAATCCCCATTTTACAGTTGAGGAAACTGAGGCGCAGAGAAGTTGTACTTGCCCAAAGTCACACAGCTGACAGTTGGCGGAGCTGGGATTTGAACCCATGACCTCTGACTCCAAAGCCCAGGCTCTTTTCACTGAGCCACACCACTTCCGAGGCAGGGCCTCTGGGCATCAGCGTGGCTCATTGGAAAGAGCGCGGGCTTTGGAGTCAGAGGTCATGGGTTTGAATTCCGGCTCCGCCACATGTCTGCTGTGTGATCTTGGGCAAGTCACTTAACTTCTCTGAGCCTCAGTTCCCTCGTCTGTAAAATGGGGATTAAGACTGTGAGGCCCATGTGGGACAGCTTGATCACCTTGTATCCCCCCCAGCGCTTAGAACAGCGCTCTTTTAGACTGTGAGCCCACTGTTGGGTAGGGACTGTCTCTATATGTTGCCAACTTGTACTTCCCAAGCACTTAGTACAGTGCTCTGCACATAGTAAGTGCTCAATAAATACGATTGATGATGATGCTCTGCACATAGTAAGCGCTTAACAAATGCCATCATTATTATTATTACCTGCCTTCCTCCATTCAGTCAGTGCTGCCCCACAGGAGAAATGCACGCCTTTCCTTCAGTCATTTATTGAGCGCTTACCATGTGCGAAGCACTGTACTAAGAGCTTGGGAAAATACGATACAAAAATAAACTGACTGCTCTACCCAAATTCCCCATCCTGACTCCTCTCCCACTGCAACTCTTCGCTTTTCTACCACCAACCTACTCACCGGGTCTCAATCTCGTCTCTCTCGCTGTCGACCTCTTGCCCACGTCCTTGGAAAGAGCCCGGGTTTTGGAGTCAGAGGTCATGGGTTCAAATCCCAGCCCCGCCAATTGTCAGCTGGGTGGCTATGGGCAAGTCACTTCATGTCTCTGGGCCTCTGACCCCATCCGTAAAATGGGGATGAAGACTGTGAGCCCCCCCGTAGGCCAACCTGATCACCTTGTAATCTCCCCAGCGTTTAGAACAGTGCTTTGCCCATAGTAAGCACTTAATAAAAGCCATTATTATTATCCTTCCTCCAGACTGGAATTTCCTCTTCATAATGATAATGATAATAATGATGGCATTTATTAAGCGCTTACTATGTGCAAAGCACTGTTCTAAGCGCTGGGGAGGTTACAAGGTGATCAGGTTGTCCCACGGGGGGCTCACAGTCTTCATCCCCATTTTACAGATGAGGTAAGCCGCACACTAATCACAGTTCCAGGCCTCCTAGCCGTGCCAACTCCTTCTAGGCTGTACTTAGTTGTGGGCAGGGAATGTGTTTCTCAACCCTGTTGTATTGTGGGCAGGGATTGTCTCTGTTGCTGAATTGCAATTTTAATAATGGTGGTTTTTGTTTGTTCATTCATTCAATCGTATTTATTGAGTGCTTACTGTGTGCAGAGCACTGTACTAAGGGCTTGGAAAGTACAATTTGGCAACATAATAATAATTATGGTATTTGTTAAGCGCTTACTCTGTGCTAAGTGTTGGGGTAGATACAAGTTTGTGAGGTTGGACATGGTCCCCGGCCCACGCTCTTAGCCCCCATTTTACAGATGGGGAAACTGAGGCCCAGATTGCCCAAGGTCACCCAGAAGACAAGTCTAGAGTCTAAGTTTAGAGTCAGCCTGGCCTCCGACAGGCTCGATTAGTCCCCTCCCCGCTACCGTCCAAAAATTCCCCTTTTACTATTGTTAAGTGCTTACTATGTGCCAAGCACTGTTCTAAGCGCTGGGGGAGATACAGGGTAATCAGGTTGCCCCACATGGGGCTCAGTCTTAATCCCCATTTTCCAGATGAGGAAACTGAGGCACAGAGAAGTGAAGTGACTTGCCCCCAAGTCACACAGCTGGTTTTGACACCTGTTGACATGTTTTGTTTTGTCGTCTGTCTCCCCCTTCTAGACTGCGAGCCCGCTGTCAGGTAGGGACCGTCTCTAGATGTTGCCAACTTGGACTTCCCAAGTGCTTAGTCCAGTGCTCTGCACACAGTAAGTGCTCAATAAATACGATTGAATGAATGAATACATATTCTCCCAAATGCTTAGTAAAGTGGTGTCCACACAATAAGTCTTCAGGAAATACAAAACTGATTGTTAGGACTTCAGGGCTTTTAAGGGATGCTGGAAGGAGAAAGGGGTTGATAGGAGAGGTGTGAATCCTGGGGACCAAAATCGACACCCAGTTGGTCGATTGTATTTATTGAGCACTTACTGTGTGCAGAGCACCATAGTAATAATAATTATGGTATTAAGCGCTTACTATGTGCCAGGCAATGTACCAAGCACTGGCATAGATACAAGCAAGTCGGGTTGGACACAGTCCCTGTCCCAAATAATAATAATAATAATGGTGGCATTTGTTAAGCGCTTACTATGTGCAAAGCACTGTTCTAAGCACTGGTGCTCACAGTCTCATTCCCCATTTTACAGATGAGGTAACTGAGGCAAAGTGAAGTGACCTGCCCAAGGTCACACAGCAGGCAAGTGGTGGAGCTGGCACCAGTGGCTCAGTGGAAAGAGCCCAGGCTTTGGAGTCAGGGGTCATGGGTTCAAATCCCAGCTCCGCCAATTGTCAGCTGTGTGACTTCGGGCAAGTCACTTAACTTTCATTCATTCGTTCATTCAGTCGTATTTATTGAGCGCTTACTGTGTGCAGAGCACTGTACTAAGCGCTTGGGAATTCCAAGTTGGCAACATATAGAGATGGTCCCTACCCAACAGTGGGCTCACAGTCTAGAAGGGGGAGACAGAGAACAAAACATATTAACAAAATAAAATAAATAGAATAAATATGTACAAGTAAAATAAATAAGTAGAGTGATAAATGGAAAATGGGGACTGTGAGCCCCCCCGGGGGACAACCTGATCACCTTGTAACCTCCCCAGCGCTTAGAACAGTGCTTTGCACATAGTAAGCGCTTAATAAATGCCCTCATTATTATTATCAGAACCCACGACCTTCAGACCCAGACCCGTGCTCTTATCCACTAGGCCATGCTGCTTCTCAAGAGCTTAGGAGGGTACAATATAACCGACATTCCCTGCCCACAACGAGTTTACAGTCTCGAGGGGGAGAGAGACATGAATATAAAATAAATTACGGCTACGGGCAGAAGTGCCGCGGGGCTGATGGGGAGTGAATATAGGAAGCAATTCAGGGCAGCACAGAAGAAGGGAGTGGAAGAAAAGGAAACGAAGGCCTCTTGGAGGGGATGTGCTTGCAATAGGGCTTTTAGACTGTGAGCCCACTGTTGGGTAGGGACTGTCTCCATATGTTGCCAATTTGTACTTCCCAAGCGCTTAGTACAGTGCTCTGCACATAGTAAGCGCTCAATAAATACGATTGATGATGATGATGAATAAGGCTCTGAAGGGGTCGGAGAGGAATTGTCTGTTGGGGATGAGGCGGAAGGGCATTCCAGGCCAGAGGCAGGATGTGGGTGAGAGGTGGGCAGCGAGATGGAGGAGATCAAGGTACAGTGAGAAGGTTGGCAATAGAGGAGCCAAGTGTGCGGCTGATTGTAGTAGCAGAGTAATAATAATAATAATGGCATTTATTAAGCACTTACTATATGCACCCCTTTTAGACTGTGAGCCCACTGTTGGGTAGGGACTGTCTCTATATGTTGCCAATTTGTACTTCCCAAGCGCTTAGTACAGTGCTCAGCACATAGTAAGCACTCAATAAATACGATTGATGATGATGATGATGATGCAAAGCACTGTTCTAAGCGCTGGGGAGGTTACAAGGTGATCAGGTTGTCCCACGGGGGGCTCACAGTCTTCACCCCCATGTTCCAGATGAGGTAACTGAGGCCCAGAGAAGTGAAGTGACTTGCCCAAAGTCACCCAGCTGACAATTGGCGGAGCCGGGATTCGAACCCATGACCTCTGACTCCAAAGCCCGGGCTCTTTCCACTGAGCCACGCTGCTTCTCCAGAGTAGTGAGGTGGGAGGGGGGCAAGGTGGCCGCTTTAAAGCCAATGGCGAGGAGTTTCTCTTTGATGCCGCGGTGGATGGGCGACCGCTAGAGATTCCTGAGGACTGGGGAAACGTGGCCCGAATGTTTCTGTAGAAAAATGATCCGGGCAGCCGAGGGAAGTATGGACTGGAGTGGGGAGAGAAAGGAGGCAGGGAGGTGGGATATTATCATGGCTAAGCACTTGCTATAATAATAATAATAATAATTATAATTATAATAATAATGATGTTGGTATCTGTTAAGCTCTTACTATGTGCCAAGCACTGTTCTAAGCACTGGGGAGTTTACAAGGTGATCAGGTTGTCCCACGGGGGGCTCACACGATTTTAATCCCCATTTTACAGATGAGGTAACAGAGCCCAGAGAAGTGGTGACTTGCCCAAAGTCACACAGCTGACAGTTGGCGGAGCAGGGATTTGAACCCCTGACCTCTGACTCCAAAGCCCGGGCTCTTTCTGCTGAGCCACGCTGCTTCTCTGGTACAATGTGTCAAGCACTGTTCTAGAAAGTGCCAGGATAGGAAAGGAGAGTCAGAAGGACCTGGGTTCTAATCCCAGCTCTGCCACGTGTCTGCTGTGTGACCTTGGGCAAGTCACTTCACTTCTCTGTACCCCAGTTTCCTCATCTGTAAAATGGGGATTAAGACTGTGAGCCCTATGTGGGATAAAGACTGGGACCAACCCAATTATCTTGTATCTACCCCCGCGCTTAGTACAGTGCCTGGCACATAGTGAGCACTTAGCAAGGCCCAGTGGAAAGAGCCCGGGCTTTGGAGTCAGAGGTCAGGGGTTCAAATCCCGGCCCCGCCAATTGTCAGCTGTGTGACTTTGGGCAAGTCACTTAACTTCTCTGGGTCTCAGTTCCCTCATCTGAAAAATGGGGATTAAGACTGTGAGCCCCCTGTGGGACAACCTGATCACCTTGTAACTTCCCCAGCGTTTAGAACAGTGCTTTGCACATAGTAAGTGCTTAATAAATGCCATCATTATTATTATTATTAATACCATTATAATTATTATTATTATACAATTAATCAGGTTGGATACGGTCCTTGTCCTCATGGGGCTCACAGTCTAAGTAGGAGGGAGAATAATGATTGAATCCCCGTTTTACAGTTTAGGAAACTGAGGCACATAGAAGTGAAGTGACTTGCCTAAGGTCAAGTGGTAATTAGGATTAAAACCCAAATTCTCTGATTCCTAGACCTGTGCCTTTTCCCTGAGGCCACACTGCTTCACTGCTGAATAAGCAGTATGGGGGACGTAAGCAAGGGAGATGAGAAATTAATCAGGAAAGGCCTTCTGGAGAAAATATGGCTTTGAAAATGTGGAGAGCTGAGGCCTGCTGAATTTAAAAATAATAATAATAATGATAGTGGCATCTGTTAAGTGCTTATTACGTATCACGCGCTGTACTGCATCATGGGGAAGATTCAAGGTGGGACGCGGCCACTGCTTAAACGGGGGCACCCGGCCTAAGAAGGAAGGAAAACAGGTATAGAATTAGAATCAATCAATCAATCAACTGTATTTATTGAGTGCTTACTGTGTGCAGAGCACTGTACTAAGCGCTTGGGAAGTACAAGTCGGCAATTAGAAGGGGAGGGAGGTCTTTGGCGGGGAGGTAAGCAGGTTGGGTGAGGAGTGGTGGTGGGGCGTGCGTGTTTGTCATCCATTCAGTCATTCAATCATCGCCATTGACACGATGGAAGCAAATGAGTCCTCCAAGGGCCGGGGTGTCAAGTGAAAAGAGAAGGGACCCAGAAAAGAGTTTAGGGCAGACAAAGGGAATTTAGCTCCAGGGCCTATTGAGTTGCCTGGCTGGACATTTGTCCTATTTCTACCTCGACTGTGTCCCAAGCCAGGCCTCATCCTGAGGCTCTTCTGAGGCAGCTGGTCCATTAGGACCCTTGGCTACTGAATGGCTTCTCCGCCTAGATTTGCAAGGAGGTTAGGGTTGCTTTACTCAGCCTTCAGCCCGGTTCTGTCTCTTGAGGGAACTATGGTCAGGGCTGATCCTTTCCACGATTGTTCCTTCCTCCGGCCCATTCCCTCTCCCCACATGCCGAGGCCTGTGGTGTCCTTTCCCAAGAAAGAGGCCAGCACTGGGTAGCTGGGTCAAGAGACAGGCGTGGAGGTAAGGGTGGCGGGGAGAAGGGATCCCCACTTAGATGGCGATATCAGTTCTTGAATCTCCCCCAAACTCTCTCTCTCTCTCTCTGTTCCTCCCTCGCCACCCACTCCATCAGAGGGAGAGCTCAGAGCGATTCTTGAACGGCTGCCAAGGGAGGCCGGGCCACATGTCACACGCCTGAAAGTTTTACAAGCGGCAGAGGCCGTGACGGGGCCGGAGAGCGGGAAAGAGCGAGAGAGGAGGGGAGAGGGATTGTGGTGGAGAACGGGAGCCCCAGGCCCACTGGCGCCCGGGTGCTCCTGAGGGGATCTGATCCAGAGCGGTGCGTGAAAGAGAATATTCTGCGATTTGTTTTGTTCTTGAGGGAACCGGCAGCCGTCCTTCACGAGCCGACTTGCCGTGACTAATGAACTTGACAAAATAGTAAGTCGGTCACGTCAGGGCCCTGAGGCGTCTCCCCGGTACCTCTCAGAGCCCCGGGGGAGGCCACAGCGAGTGCCAAGGCTGGTTCCCCTGTTCAACAGCATCCCCATGCCCCCTGCCCCTCACCCTTACCCCCAACAAGGGCCCGACCCAGTTCTGGCTCTGTGGGTGGGACGGAGAGTATGGGGAGGGTTCCCCAGTCCCCCTCCCCTCGTTGCTTCCTGCTCCCTCAGTGCCTCTTATTGGACCCCCTATCACCCAAGCCCGGTGGCCCCTTCTCAGTCATCCCCCCTAGGCCCTGGGCACCCCCTGGTTTGTGCTACAACAGATGCTGGAGGGAGTGGATGCAGGAAGCTTCACCACTGCCCGGGTCAGCGGGGAATGAGGCGGGCACGCGTGTTGGGGGGTGATGCCGGGGGTAGGGTGGGATTGGGCGGCCAGGGGGGACACCCTTCCTTCCTCAGCCCGGCCTGCCTTGGGATCAGGGGAGAGGGAAGTTCAGAACTGGCTCTCCAGCGACTTCCCGGGGCCGACAGGAGGGGAGGGGAGAGGAGGGAAGGGGAAGAGAGGAGGCGGGGAGCTGAGTCCTACTTGGGATCTGTGCCAACTTACTGCACCAGGCCGCAGCCCCGCCGCTCCAGGAGCCCCCCCCCTCCTCCCCGTGCCCCGCCGCCTCCCCCTGGCCCGGCCCCCGCGGCTTCCTTGCTTGTCACGGCTCCAGGGGGGATGTGAGCATCGGGAGCAGGTACAGCAGATGCCAGCCGGGCGTGCTGGCTGGGCGGCGGGGCACGGGCACTTCCTGCATCCTGTTTGCAGTTCCAGTGCCGGTGGCTCGGCTCTTAAAGGGGCTGTAGGGGCTTGGGCAGCCGGGCGGGGACCCCGGCGGAGCGGGGTGGGAGCCTCCCTTGGCTTTCTCTTTCTCCTTCTACTTGTGGATTAATATTCAGGAGATGCTCTGGTCCCCGCCAATGCCCTCCCCACCCACCCAGCCTCCCGCCGGGGCGTCTCTGGGCAGCCGGGGGTGGCTCGGCGCTGGGCGCTGGCTTTGTTTCAGGCTGGGCGGGAAGCCGTGCCAACTTGCTGGCCCTGTCCTTGTGGGCAGAGAGGGAGGGCGGGTGCGGGCTGAAGCCTAGCTGCTGGGGCCTACCACCGTCGTCACTCCCTCCACCCCCGCTTTCCCGTAAGCCATTTTCTCGGGGGACGGGCCGGGGCAGTTCCGGGTGACTGGTTCGGGGGTCCCGCTTGCCCCCGAGCCTTCCGAGTCTTCTCTCCGACCCTGCACACCCCGGGGTCATCAGAGCTACAGAGCTTAGGCCCTGAGGAGGGGTTGAGGCGGTGGGCCGGTGGGAGTTGCCCAGAGCGGCCCAGGGAGAGGAGTCAGGCCCAGCAGGGGTGGGAAAGGGTGGCACCGGGACCCAGGCTGCCTGGCCAGAAGCCCCCCCGTGGGACGACAGTCCCAGGTTTGGGTTCAGGGCTGTTTCTGGGGGAAGGGAAGCCGATGGGTTTTTTCCGGGGGAGGAAAAGAGTCGGTGTGGGGGCGGTGGTTTGGGAGGGCGGGTGTGAGTTTTGAGGTCAATGCCACTTCAGACTCCAAGTCCGGAGGCTGACCCCGGAGTGGGCTGGGGTGGGTGCCGGCACTGGGCAGTGGCGGCGGCCGGCGGGCTCTCTTTGTGCCCCCTCGGCCCCCGTCGCTTGGCTCCCAAGAGGCCTGGCACCGAGGCCCCGCCCATTCCTTGGCGCTGAGCTGCTGGCAAGAGGGAAAAAAAGACGATTTCCCCCGAACTGGCCTTTCCGAAAAAGGCAGCGCGGCATTCCGGCCGGCCGGCCGGGGGACCGGAGGTAAAGCGGAGGGCGGCCCAAGGCGCGGGCGGCGTGCGGGTCCAGGCCGGGGCCGGGAACGGCACGCGGATGCCCGGGGGTGGGGGGCTGCGGGCACTTGGCGACGTGGGGGCGGCAGGGGGTGGGAGGACTGGCGGGGTGGCGTGCAGGTGGGGATTGTGCTTATTTACCAAACAGCTTTGCTAGCCGCTCATTGTTTCTGGTACCGACTCTCCCGCTCCATTCTCGGAAGCCTCGGGGTCCACTTTTACCTCTCCTTTTCTGCCCCGGCCTCCCAGGTCAGTGGGGCCGAGGAGCGGCCCAGGGGTCGGGAAGAAGGGGGAAGGACCCTTGGGATTTGATTTGGGATTCTTTCCCCCACCCTCGGCCGCCACCCTACGCGGAGGGAAAAACGTTGAATCATCTCCGCTGGGCAATCCAACATGGTGGCGCGGGGAACACGCAGGGTGGCGAGACCCGCCCCGCCCCCCGGCTCCAGCTTCGGTTCTGCCAGGGCGGGGCGGGGTGGGATGGGGGGGAATGGAGCAGGCCGGCCAGCTCCTCGGAGGGCCCAGGGTGGCGGGAGTTGTGGAGGGACGGCCGGGTTCCTGTGGGGTTAACCATTTGGCTGCCCGAGGCCGGGCGGCCTAGCCGGCCCACGCGCCATGGAGGGACGCGTGGCGTACTTTGTATTCCAGGGTGAGGGGCAGGCGGTGGGCGGCGCCCAGCTCCTGGAGCGTCTGAGCGGTTGGGCCGGACGCACAAAGGCTGAAGAGCGTGGCGAAGCCATTTTGGAAATTTGGGTTTGGGCCGAGGCCGGGGTGTAACTGGGCTTGACGGAATGGCAGCGCCTCCTCAACCTCTCTTCTGGGGTGGGGGCTGCGGCCCCGCTCTCTCAGTCACACGGCCGAGGGTCGCTTAGGACTTTGCACCAGACCCCCCGGCTTCTTGACCTACCCACCTCCATCCAGGCAGCCCGGAGTCACCCCAGGTGGGGAATTTGGGGGCCCGGTCCTGATTTTTTGAAAAATATTTTTTAATCTGCCCTCGGGAACCAGGCCCCTAGACTGTCATCTGGGGGAACCCCACTGAGCTCTCTGTCCTTCCCTCAACGGGACTCCGCCCTCACTCCTCTCCCATCCGCCATCTCCGGGCCTCTCTGCCCCAGAGCCAAGCCGCCATTGCAGTTTCAACCTGCTCACAGCCAGGGGCACGGCCCAAACTGCAGCGGGAGGAATTCAAGTGACACCTGAGGAACTTCCCGCCGGGAAGCCTGGGGAAAAAGAAGGACACCGTGGAGTCTCCTTCACGGGAGTCTGAAAGGAAGGTGTCTGGGATGGTTTCCGGGTTGGGAAGGGGGAAGGCAGGAGAATGACGGACGTGACCTCTCCAGGCTCCCTCCAGCTTCTTAAGGCCGGGTTTGCCCCTGCAGCCGGCGTGGCTGTAGGTTACGGAATCAGCCCGGCTCTTGTGACCTCTGACCCCTGAGGAACTAAAGCTTGTGAAATCCAACCTCAGCCAGCTGCCTCTGGATTCTCCTGGCCCCAACCCCTCCTGCTCTTCCAGCCCCGGCCTCTCTCTTCCCTGGCTGCATGCTGCAGATACACATCATGCCCCCCACCCGGCCCCCATCCAGAGTCCCAGAACAGTAGAAGGGAAAGGGGGATTCATCGCTGAAGGGTCCCGCCTGACCCCCCCAGCCCCCTCCCCTCCCTCCTAGCTCCCACCCCTAGCCTCCAGCCCACTGCTCTCTTTGGGACAACGGATAGGGATCGTCACACTTTATTCTGTATTGTACTCTCCAAGTACAGTGGTCTGCACACAGTAAGGGCTCAATAAAAGCGATTGAGTGAATGAATGAATGAATACACCTGGAGGCAAGGTCAGGGAGGGGGACAAGCCCCACACTCCAACCTCTCTGGAGTCTCCGCACCCTCCCTTTCCTTAAAGACTTCCCACCTCCACCCGGGGGGAACTGGCTGGAAGGCCTATCCATCCCACCAAATCCTCCACAGGGATTTCTCCACTGGCCTGGAACAGACATTCCTCCCTAGCGAGAAGCTCCTGTAGATTCACCTGATTCCCTCCTGCTGCACCAATGGCTCTCTGTGACCCCCCCTGGGGCAGGGTCCCCCAGAGACACCTTAGAGGAGCAGACAGCTTCAATCCCTGAAGTCTTCCCACCTTGCAGCCTTGATCTTGAGAAGCAGCAGGGCTTAGTGGAAAGAGCCCAGGCTTTGGAGTCAGAGTTCATGGGTTCAAATCTCGGCTCTGCCAATTGTCAGCTGGGTGACTTTGGGCAAGTCACTTCACTTCTCTGTGCCAGTTACCTCATCTGTAAAATGGGGATGAAGACTGTGAGCCCCACTGTGGGACAGCCTGATCACCTTGTAACCTCCCCAGCTCTTAGAACAGTGCTTTGCACATAGTAAGCACTTAATAAATACCATTATTATTATTATTATTATTATTATTATTATTATTATTATTATCTTGAAGAAGCCAGGGTCCCCTGGACCCCAGCCCGTTGCCACCCACCTCCCAGCAATCCCTGAGCCCAACCCCTTCCCTCTTCCCGCCTCTGCCCCCTCCCCAGGACCCTGCCTCCTCAGGAGCTTCTGGTGCATCATCATCATCATCAATCGTATTTATTGAGCGCTTACTGTGTGCAGAGCATGAAGGGTGAGGGGCCAGTGGGGCTGCAGGAGGGATTATTGGAGAGGAGCCTGTTTCTCTTCAGATCTTTCATTCATTCAATTGTAAGTATTGAACACTTACTGTTCATTCACTCAGTCATATTTATTGAACACTTACTGTTCGTTCATTCACTCAGCCGTATTTATTGAGCTCTTACTACAATAGTAATAATAATGGTATTTGTTAAACGCTTACTATATGCAAAGCACTGTTCTAAGTGCTGGGGGGATACAAGGTGATCACTTTGTCCCACGTGGGGCTCACAGTCTTAATCCCCATTTTCCAGATGAGGGAACTGAGGCACAGAGAAGTGAAGTGACTTGCCCAAAGTCGCACAGCTGACAAATGGTGGAGTCGGGATTCGAACCCATGACCTCTGACTCCCAAGCCCGTGCTCTTTCCACTGAGCCACGCGGCTTCTTTATGTGCAGAGCACTGTACTAAGTGCTTGGGAGAGCACAATAGAACAACAAACAGAAACATGCCCTGTGTGCAAAGCACTGTGCTAAGCACTTACCAGTAACCTGTCCCGTTATTGGCTGTATGGAGTCTGTACTGGTCTCTTTCCTCTACCTGGGTGGGGAAGCGCTTAGTACAGTGCTCTGCACACAGTAAGCGCTCAATAAATACAATTGAATGAGAAAGCAGCCAGGATCAATCAATCAATCAATCAATCGTATTTATTGAGCGCATACTATGTGCAGAGCACTGTACTAAGCGCTTGGGAAGTACAAATTGGCAACACATAGAGACAGTCCCTACCCAACAGTGGGCTCACAGTCTAAAAATCCAAAGGATCCAAAGAGGATCCAAATAATTAAAGCGATGGAGATTAGGTCCTGAAAGGAAAAATGAAGGGAACTGTCGGTGTTGAGCTGGAGAAGAGAAGCCTGACTGGACATTTAGTATATGGCTTCAAGGGTTTCTGTGGGGAGGATTCCATCCCGTTTCGCCCCGTGGCCAAGAGAAAATGGGCCTGAACTGCAGTTAAATTAGAAAAAATTAGAAAAATCTTCCCTAGATTAAGCCTGAGAGAGAGGGGGGATGTTTCAGACCCTGCAGCTCTTTTAGGAAAGAACAGATCTCCTAGTGGGTCTGCCTAGTTTAGTCACCTGCCTGGAGACTGGGGGCTGGACTGTGAGCCCACCGTTGGGTAGGGACCGTCTCTATATGTTGCCAACTTGTACTTCCCAAGTGCTTAGTACAGTGCTCTGCACACAGTAAGCGCTCAATAAATACGATTGATTGATTGATTGATTGACCTGATGAGTGGGGGGCCGGGCCTGGACTCCACTGGGGCTGTGGGGCTCATCCCTGTGCCGCGTCCTCCTCCCCCCCATTTCATCCTTGCCAACCCCCAAACTGGGGAGGACGAGGGCCATGAGGGCTGAGGTTCCTGCTTTGAATTTATGGGAAGCAGCGTGGCTCAGTGCAAAGAGCCCAGGCTTTGGAATCAGAGGTCATCGGCTTAAATCCCAGCTCTGCCACTTGTCAGCTGTGTGACCTTGGGCAAGTCACTTCACTTCTCTGGGCCTCAGTGACCTCATCTGGAAAATGGGGATTAAGACTGTGAGCCCCATGTGGGACAACCTGATCGCCTTGTAAACTTCCCAGCACTTAGAACAGTGCTTTGCGCATAGTAAGCACTTAATAAATGCCATTATTATTATTAATTTGGAGGGTTGGCTTGGGAAAGGCCCCAACAGCTCCAACTGTCTGTGTTGTACCAGAACAGGGTGAGATGAAGTGGAGGAGGCAGGGGTTGGAACTGGGTCAAAAGCTGGCTGCGGCCTGGGTTTCCTCAGTGAACATGTTGTTGCCGAAGGCGCCCCAAAAACCCTGCCCCTAAACTGTCAAGGCTCCTGCCCTGGCCTCCCCGACAGAAGGCCAGGTGACCAAGGGCAGCTTGAAGGAGCTGATGGGTCCCTGCCCAGGGGCAGCGGCCGGGCCCCGGTGCCCATTTCTGCTGGAGGTTGGGCCAAGGGCGGCTGACTCTGCTAGATTGAAGGGGTTGATTCACTCATTCATTCATTCAATCGTATTTATTGAGCGCTTACTGTGTGCAGAGCACTGGACTAAGCGCTTGGGAAGTACAAGTTGGCAACATATAGAGACGGTCCCTACCCAACAGTGGGCTCACAGTCTAGAAGGGGGAGACAGAGAACAAAACATATTAACGAAATAAAATAAATAGAATAAATATGTACAAACATATATACATATATACAGGTGCTGTGGGGAGGGGAAGGAGGTAAGGCGGAGGGGATGAGGAGGGGGAGGAGGGGGAGAGAAAGGAGGGGGCCGAGTGTGGGAAGGCCTCCTGGAGGAGGTGAGCTCTCAGTAGGGCCTTGAAGGGAGGAAGAGAGCTAGCTTGGTGGATGGGCAGAGGGATTGGGGGCATTCCAGGCCAGGGGGAGGACGGGGGTCGACGGCGGGACAGGCGAGAACGAGGCCCGGTGAGGAGATTAGCGACAGAGGAGCGGAGGGCCTGGCTGGGCTGGAGAAGGAGAGAAGGGAGGTGAGGTAGGAGGGGGCGAGGGGATGGACAGCCTTGAAGCCCAGGGTGAGGAGTTTTTGCCTGATGGGTCCCTGCCCTAGGTGCCTATCTCTGCTGAGGGGAATCGACAGAATCTCCAGTCCTGGGCGGTTCCCGACGCCCTCCCCCACAGTCTCCATTTGTCCCTCTGTCTCCCCATCCCCGCCTGTTCCAGACTTGGCCGTCAGAGAACCGTGAGCCCAGAGGACTCTGTTTTGGAAGGCCAAGGGGACCCCGCGCCCAGGACCGAGGCTCAGGCATGCATAAGGGTGGGCAGGGGACCCACGGGGACGAGGGTAGAGTGAGGAGAAGAGAGGGTGAGGGAGGGAGAGGCATGGAGAGGATTCACCTGGAGTGCACTCTGAGAGCCGGGCCCATCCCAATGGGGCCTCGGGAGGGTAATATGAAAGTAGAAATTCAAGCAAATGAGCAGCTGGCAATGCCCACCTCAGCGGATCTCCCCTGCCTTTCTCGTCCTCAGCGGCGGCAGCGGTGGTGATCGGAGCTCTGGCGTTCCCCTCTCCCCCTTCCCTCTGTGCCTCCTTCTGCCCACTCCCCTCCCACTCCTCATTCCTGGGCCTCAGGATTGGGCTCCCCCGACCCAGAACCTCACAGGGGCAGGGCACGGAGGGCAGAGCAGGCTGTGGGGAGCCCAGGCCTGGTTCTCCCTCCAGGCCACAGCCTCGGTCTTCCAGGGGTGGGGGCCCGGGACCCCCCCGCCTTATCCTCCAGAACTGAGCACCCTCCTAGGCCAGGGTCAGTGAATCCCACAGAGTCTCTGGCATGCACAACGGGGAAAACCAAACACTGCTCGGGAGGCGTGTGCCACCTGTCTCCGTGTTTTGTTTTGTTGTCTGTCTCCCCCTTCTAGACCGTGAGCCCGTTGTTGGGGAGGGACCGTCTCTAGATGTTGCCGACTTGGACTTCCCAAGCGCTTAGTCCAGTGCTCTGCACACAGTAAGCGCTCAATAAATGCGATTGAATGAATGAATGAATGTGCATGCCCACGTATCTCATGTAGGCCTGTGAGTTTGTGTGTTGGTGTGTTTTTGTAAGCGGGCCCGTGTCTGGGTCTTTTCATACGTGTACGTGAGTGGGTCCATTAGAGGTAGATCTCCGTATGGGGCATTTCCCTGGGTGTGTCTGCTCTGTGTGCATGTGTGCATCACATAGTATGAGCCTATGTGACTTGTGTGCACCCATATGTGTCCCTCTGTATGTCTCTGTGTCTCCATCTACATATGCCACATCTACGTCCAGGTGTGGGTGTCAGGTTGAGCGTTAAGCTGTGTTCGGCTGAGAGGGACAACAGCAATCCTCTAGGCCCCCAGATCCCCTGCCCCCCGCCTCAGCCCAAAGCCTCTGAAGAGTCCTGATGGGCCTTGTCTCTCTCTTCGCTCTCTGCCCTGCCGAGCAGGCCCAGTCCAGCCGACAGCTGCCCCAGGCAGCCCTGTGGGGAGAGACAGCAGCCAGAGCTGCCGCTGCAGGGCTGAGAAGGCTTCTCCGAGTGACCTGGCCCCCGTCCCGGGGCTCCAGTGAGCCGCAGGACGTCACTGACTCACCCATCCTGGCAGGGGACCACGGTCCCTGGCAGTCGCCCACCCGTGAGGGTCCCACGGGCACCAGAGTTCAGAGCTCACTGGTCTGTGGGCCCAGGGGATGGTGATGCTGGAGGTGTTTCCTGGCCTGGCTCAGTTCCTCCTTACCACACTGCCACCCACTAGGCATCTCCTCCAAGACAGAGTGCTCCTGCTTCTATCCTTCCTCCTCCTCTTCTACCTATTCACCCACCCCTTCCTCCTTTTCCCCCTTTTCCTGCTTGACCCCGCAGTCATCATCATCAATCGTATTTATTGAGCGCTTACTATGTGCAGAGCACTGTACTAAGCGCTTGGGAAGTGCAAATTGGCAACATATAGAGACAGTCCCTACCCAACAGTGGGCTCACAGTCTAAGTCCCTTCCAACGCCAGGGTCCTGGTTGTCTCTGCTTGACCCTGGGGTCCAGCCGCGTGTCGGAAGCCCCTCACTGAGCCCAGGCTGGTGGGCCCAGGGAAGTCACCACCGAGAAAGGCCCCCGCTGTTTCTCAGCTGTTTCCAGGGTTTGGGGCCTGGTACCTTGAGGTGGAGGAAACGCCGCGGCCCAGAAAAGAAAGGGCATGAGCAGGACGGGGGGGGGGCCTTTCCGCTCCTTCCCAGCATGGTTTGGAATCAGGTTGGCCCTGCCTGCTCAGCTGCCTCCCCACCTCCCAGGATGGCTATTCACCTTCTCCCGCCCGGGGAGTTGTTTTGGGGGGTCTTCCCAGCTGTTTTGCGCTCCCTCACTGCGGAGTCAACCTGCCCTTCTCTTGGGCCGAGCTGCAGCCAAGGGGTAGGGGGCGGTGGATGGGGGGCGAGGGGAGAGGATGGCGCCGGCATCCTGAGAAAGTGGCACTATCCCTTTAAGATGGCTGGCTCCAGCTGTTTCCAGAGCCAGAGAGCGAGGAAAAAGCTTTTCCGCCCAGGACCTGCTCTTGCCAGGCGGACGGTGAGGCGGGCGGGCGGGCGGGCAGCTGGGCATCCCCCCCCTGAGACCAGGAGAGGGAGGAGTCGGAGGCGTCGGGCCATCGGGTCCGGATTCCCAGCCCGGTGGCGGCCCCGGGCTCACCCCGTGGCTGGCTCTCCCCTTCCCGCTCCCTTTGGTCCCTTTCCAACCTCTGCTCTGGAGGAAACAAAATGTCCGCCGCTGGCCATTTTGTGCCTCTGACTGGAGGGGAGGGGAGGGAAGAAAGGAAAGAAAGATGGAAGGAAGGAAGGGAGGACGGATGGATGGGCGGGATTCTAGCTCCGCCGGGAGGGAGTCTCCCGTCGCGAGGAAGCCGGAAGGCTGCGGGTCGCCGAGGCCTGCCGGCTGCGTGTAGGAGAGCGGGTTTGGAAGACTACCAAAGCCAGAGCCAGAGAGTGGGTAGTTTTGGCAAAGGCTGAATGGCGTGGAGAAGGCCGCGGTGCCAGGAACGGAGCTATTGTGGGAGCGGTGGAGACTCTGAGCTCAGGCAGTACTGGGCGCTGGCCTCCGCGGGTTCCAGAAAGGTTTGTGCCCGGCCCCCCCTCCCCTCCGACCCCCGCCTCGGCTCCCCAACCCGCCCCGTCGACCCCCTAGAGCCGCCAACAACTGGGTGGGTTCATTCTGAGTCTAACGGCCCGACGGCATCTGGGTCTTTCCTCTGACGCTTTTTCCCCCAGCGGGGTCTGTGTTGGATCGGGGTCCGGGACGCCGCGTCCTCCTCCTCCGGTCTGCCGAGTCGCCCTGTGTGTGTGTGCGCACGCGGGCGATGCCCCGATCGCCCTGGAGGGCAAGACGGCTCTGAAAGCCGTCGTCCGGACCGGAGGTGGACGGGCGTGCCCGCTCTTTCGCTTTCTTGGCTTCGGGCTGCTGCCCTGGTAGGGCGGTTCCCAACCGCCTCCACAGAGCTAGGGCTGAGGCAGAGGTGTCTCTCCCCACTGTGGGGTGAACCGCTGTCGACCGTGAAGAGATATTCCCGTGCCCATCCTCTGTGGGACCACCGCCCGGGTGTCCGGCGGCCCGGGCCGAAGAGGTTTCCAAGTCAGGCAGGCTCTCTTCTTCCGTCTGGCAGGCCGGGACAAGTTGGGATTATGGATTCCCTGGGGTCTGTGGGTGCCTTGTTTGTGGTCTCCCGAGCCAGACTTCCCCCTGCCCATCAGAGGCGTGAAGCCGAGGGTGCCGGGTGAGTTTTCCAAAAAGCAGACGGAGGGGCCTGGCCCAGCTGAGAGTCTGGGAGCCAGCAGCTGGGCAGGAGAAAGAGCTCTGCGGGGGTGGAGTGTTTCCTCTCTGTGCTCCCCTGGAGACCCACCGCTTCCCCCCGGCTCCCAGCCGCTCACTGAGGGCCCTCCCCTGCCCCGT
Organism: Tachyglossus aculeatus; assembly: GCF_015852505.1. Lineage (NCBI taxonomy): Eukaryota > Metazoa > Chordata > Mammalia > Monotremata > Tachyglossidae > Tachyglossus > Tachyglossus aculeatus. The sequence continues at coordinate 16,511,164 of NC_052072.1, read as the reverse complement.
GGACTCTGGCAGGCTGGGCTCCCAATGATTCACATCCCGCTCGTGTCCAACTCTTCGCCGCTGGGAGATGGTGGGGTTGAGAAGTGAGGCAACAAGGATGCTTTGAAATGGCCACAGGTTTTAAGGGGCAGGGGGAAAGGTGGCACCCAGAGCACCTCAGCTAGCTCGCCTTATCTCATCAAGCCGGACAAGAGTTCGCCTATCCTAGGGGGACGGAGAGGGGGACACAAGGGCCACAGGGAAAACCTGCAGAGAACGACTGGGGGCCCCGGCCGAATAAGGTGGGTTTGGCCTCGGTCTGGACCGTGGCAGATCAGGGGAGGTAGCAGTGGGGACTTGAATTCCCGGGGTCCTCGAGGAATGAAGCTCCTCTCCTGCCCGCTCCCAGCTCAGAGCCGGGGCCTATGCAGCAGCACCGGAATAGGAGCTGGGGATTTCAGATTTCACTGGGCCCGAAAGGCCTGCCCCAGAAGCCTACCCTAAGGGCAGAACCGGCTGCTACAATGCCAGAAGTCAGGATTCTTGAGGGAGAGTTTGGGAGGACGGAGGAATCCAGGGGGCCGGCACTCCTGGCTGACTGAGGTGGCTACTAAATTGTTGCCGGCCAGAAGCCGTCAAAGATTCAGGGGGAGGATCTTGGTATCCCTCTCGCTTCTAGGGCAGAAGAGGTTGGGAGAGGTCACGAGAGAAGCTCATCCCCCGGTGGGGCCATCAAATCAGGTTGAAGATGAAGAGCAGGGAAGGGTGAAGTCCAGTGAGGAAAGAGATAGTCCCTGGGGAGTCCTGCTCTTGGGGCCCCCAGGACTCATCATCATCATCATCAATCGTATTTATTGAGCACTTACCATGTGCAGAGCACTGTACTAAGCATGAGACTCATGAGAACGACAGGTGTTTGAGAGGTGAGGGGGGAGGCGGATGGACCCAGAGCTGAGGGAGGCTCCCGCTGACCTGCTTTTCTGTGATGAAATCGGAGGAGAGAGGCCCGAGGCCCCCGGCTCCAGTGGGAGACAATGGCTGGCCCTTTCCCAGGTTGGTGTCCTTCCAGGGGCCGGTGCCTGTCACACAGACGGGGACGCGGGAGTGACTCGGAGGGGCTGTCCTGCAGCATGGAAAGGAAAGCAGCTCCCTGGAAGAGGAAGGAGGGTGGGGCCCTGCCGGGACAGCCTTGGGCATCCAGAGGGGCCGGGGAACTGAAAGGCATCCCAGTCTCTCAAAAATGGCACCTGCAGGGAATGTGGAAACATTTGCCGGGGTTACAGGCCCAAGCAGAGCGGAGCGGCACCTTCCTGACGGCTCTCCCTTTCAGGAGGCTCAGGGAACAAAATGGCTGACGGTCGGCCATTTGAGTTTGAGCAGGGTTAGGCTCTGACTTGGCTCTGCCTTCAATCAATCAATCAATCAATCGCATTTATTGAGCGCTTACTGTGTGCAGAGCACTGGACTAAACGCTTGGGCAGTACAAGATGGCAACATATAGAGACGGTCCCTACCCAACAGTGGGCTCTGCCTTCGAGAACAGGTTTCAGGTAGGTGGGCCGAGAAGGGCTCAGGGCCGGGCTTTTGGGGCTCCCTGTCCCCCACAAAACCCAAACCTCCTGGATCTGAGACTCTCGGCCGGGGCCTCCACATCTCCAGTCAGCTCAGGGCCCGTGTCAGGGGCTGGAGCAGGGATTGCGCTAAGGGTTGGGCCGTGTACTTCCTCCCCGAAGATGGGAGGAAAACCCGACCCACCTCCCCGGTTCTCTGGTGAAGACGTGGCCGCTCGGTTCTCCGGGCTGTGTGCTTTCCCTGCACGTCTGAGCTGGGATTCATTCATTCAATCGTATTTATTGAGCGCTTACTGTGTGCAGAGCACTGCACTAAGCGCTTAGGAAGTACAAGTCGGCAACATATAGAGACGGTCCCTACCTAACAGCGGGCTCACAGTCTAGAAGGGGGAGACAGACAACAAAGCATATCAACAAAATGAAATAAATAGAATAAATATGTACAAGTAAAATAAATAAAGAGTAATAAATATGTACAAACATATATACACATATACAGGTGCTGTGGGGAGGGGAAGGAGGTAAGGCGGGGGGATTCATTCATTCATTCAATCGTATTTATTGAGCGCTTACTGTGTGCAGAGCACTGCACTAAGCGCTTAGGAAGTACAAGTCGGCAACATATAGAGACGGTCCCTACCTAACAGCGGGCTCACAGTCTAGAAGGGGGAGACAGACAACAAAACATATTAACAAAATGAAATAGAATAAATATGTACAAGTAAAATAAATAAAGAGTAATAAATATGTACAAGCATATATACATATATACAGGTGCTGTGGGGAGGGGAAGGAGGTAAGGCGGGGGGATTCATTCATTCAATCGTATTTATTGAGCACTTACTCTGTGCAGAGCACTGTGCTAAGCACTTGGGAAGTCCAAGTTGGCAACATCTAGAGATGGTCCCTACCCGACAGCGGGCTCACAGTCTAGAAAGGGGAGGCAGATAACAAAACAAAACATATTAACAAAATAAAATAAACAGAATATATATGTACAAGTAAAATAGAGTAATAAATATGTACAAACATATATACAGGTGCTGTGGGGAGGGGAAGGAGGTAGGGCCGGGGGAATCATCATCATTCATTTAATCGTATCTATTGAGCGCTTACTGTGTGCAGAGCACTGTACTAAGCGCTTGGGATGTGGTGGCGTGGTGGGATTGGGGCACGGGTCTGGCACGCCGTGGCGGGGCGGCGGAAGAACCGGTCTGAGCCCTTGTGGGCGGCATCGGGCTCAGGGTGAGTATGACAATGTGGGTCTTATAAGGTGGGGGTCTGCCCAGGTGCAACGGCCCCTGTTCTAAAAGAACAGGGTGCTGGTGGGGCCCCTGTAACAAACCATCCAAAAAGCAGCGTGGCTCAGTGGAAAGAGCACGGACTTTGGAGTCGGAGGTCATGGGTTCTAATCCTGGCTCCGCCACTTGTCAGCTGGGTGACTTTGGGCAAGTCACTTCCCTTCCCTGGCCCTCAGTTACCTCATCTGTAAAATGGGGATGAAGACTGTGAGCCCCATGAGGGACAATCTGATTACCATGCATCTCCCCCAGCACTTAGAACAGTGCTTTGCACATAGTAAGTGCTTAACAAATGCCATCACTGTAAAATGGGGATGAAGACTGTGAGCCCCACGTGGGACAACCTGATTACCTTGTATCCCCCCCCAGCGCTTAGAACAGTGCTTTGCACATAGTAAGTGCTTAACAAATGCCCTCAGCATCATCATCTATAAAATGGGGATGAAGACTGTGAGCCCCACGTGGGACAACCTGATTACCTTGTCTCCCCCCCAGCGCTTAGAACAGTGCTTTGCACATAGTAAGCGCTTAATCCATGCCATCATTATTATTAGTATTATCATCCCCTCATCAGTTGCTTATTCCTGGGTCCGAGGCGGCCGGAGAGACACCGGATCAGGGCCGGTCGTGGGGGGCTGCCGAGGCCAGAACGACTTCGGCGAGACCACCCTGTCCTCAAGATTATTTGTGGTAATAATCGCGGTGGAATTGGTTTAGCCAATTGTCCACAGTGCTGGACGCTAGGGCCGGTACGCTCCAATCCAACGCAGCGGGGACACAGGCCGGAGGAGGGGAGGCGGACAGACGGGGATTTGGGAAGAGTTGGGCCCAGGGTGTGCTTCCCAATCCCCGTCAGCTGACCGCTGCTCGTTCTCTTCCTTTTCTCCAGGCTCTGCGGCGGACCGCTGACCCCTCACAGGCCGCCCCGGCGCCCACCGCCGTCCTGTCCTTGAGGCTGAGGTAGTAGATTGAATAGTTGTGGGGTCACGGCCTCCCTGTGTGCTAACTATACAATCTACTGTCTTTCCTGAGGCGACAGTCAGTTCGCCCTTTCCGGCAAGATGTCCCGGAGGACTCCAGAGGCGGGAACCGAGAGGAAAGATGAGGGTTGGGGGATCAGGGCTGGGGAGGGGGGTGGTCTGGCCGAGGGTCCGCCCAGGGTCCCGCCTGCCTCCCTGCTCCGTGGGGGTGAGGTAGTAGGTTGTATAGTTTGGTGGGAGGGATTCTGCCCATTTCAGGTGATAACTATACAGTCTATTGCCTTCCTCGAGGAGTGGCAGCTCAGCTTCGGTGGCGGGGGGACCCCCGCCCTCCCCCCAGGGCCCAGGAACTGGTCAGGGGGGCGACTTCTGGGTTTGGGGGGCTGGAAACGTGTCTCTTCCTCTGTACCCCAAGTCAACTTGGGCCATCACTTCACTTCTCGGAGTCAATCAATCAATCAATCGTATTTATTGAGCGCTTACTGTGTGCAGAGCACTGGACTAAGCACTTGGGAAGTACAAGTTGGCAACATCTAGAGACAGTCCCTACCCAACAGTGGGCTCACAGTCTAGAAGGGGGAGACAGAGAACAAAACCAAACATATTAACAGAGTAAAATAAATCGAATAGATATATACAAGTAAAATAAATCAATAAAAAGAGTAATAAATACGTATAAACAGCTCTACATCTATGAGAGACAGTCTCAGTGACCTCATCTGTAAAATGGGGATGATGACTGTGAGCCCCACGCGGGACAACCTGATCACCTTGTAAACTTCCCAGCCCTTAGAACAGTGCTTTGCACATAGTAAGCGCTTAACCAATGCCGTTATTATTGTTATTATTATTATTATCTGTCTGTCTCCATGTCCTTGAGACTTGTGTTCTTGCTCTGGATTGGATTCATCTTGACAGGTGATGATGATGACAGTCTTTTAGACTGTGAGCCCACTGTTGGGTCTATATATGTTGCCAACTTGTACTTCCCAAGCGCTTAGTACAGTGCTCTGCACACAGTAAGCATTCAATAAATATGATTGATGATGATGATGACATTGTCTAGACTGTGAGCGCGTTGATGGGTAGAGACCGTCTCTATATGTTGCCAACTTGGACTTCCCAAGCACTTAGTCCGGTGCTCTGCACACAGTAAGTGCTCAATAAATATGATTGAATGAATGAATGAATTTATTAAGCACTAACTATGTGCAAAGCACTGTTCTAAGCGCTGGATAATAATGGCATACGCCATGTTGCCAACTTGTACTTCCCAAGCACTTAGTACAGTGCTCTGCACGCAGTAAGCGCTCAATAAATACGATTGAATGAATGATTGAATGAATGGCATTTATTGAGCACTTACTATGTGCAAAGCACTGTTCTAAGCACTGGGGAGGTTACAAAGTGATCCGGTTGTCCCACGGGGGGCTCACAGTCTTAGCCCCCTTTTTACAGATGAGGCCCAGAGAAGTTAAGTGACTTGCCCAGAGTCACCCAGCTGACAATTGGCAGAGCCAGGATTTGAACCCATGACCTCTGACTCCAAAGCCCGGGCTCTTTCCACTGAGCCACGCTGCTTCTCATCACTCCTGTTTGCTCCCACAGGGGGACCGACCCCTCTAACCACCAGCCACAGGGACTCCACAAACTCTCCTTAGCTGGGAACCTGCCTTCTCTGCGCTCCGGCTAAACTCCGAGCCTCTTGGCTGATCAAGAGGCTGTAAGCCCACTGTTGGGTAGGGACCGTCTCTATATGTTGCCAACTTGTACTTCCCAAGCGCTTAGTACAGTGCTTTGCACACAGTAAGCGCTCAATAAATACGATTGATTGATTGATTGATTGATCAAGGATCCAGATGGGGCCCTGGACCACTTCTTGTCCCTCCTCCAACCCTGCTGCCTGGTTTGCTCTTTGGAATTATTTGAGGAGGAGGATGATAATAATAATGATATCTGTTAAGCGCTTATTTTGTGCCAAACATTGTCCTAAGTGCTGGGGTAGATACAACACAATTTCGTTGGACACAGTCCTTGTCCGACGTAGGGCTCACAGTCTAAAGCATAAGGAGAACAGGCCATTCATTCCCACTTTACAGATGACGAAACTGAGGCCCAGAGAAGTTAAACGTCTTGCCAAAGGTCACACAGCAGGCAAATGGCAGAGCTAAGATTAGAACTCGGGGCTCCTGACCCCCAGGCCTGTGCTCTTTCCACTAGGCCAAGGACACGCTGCTTCTCAAATCAAAGCAAGGAACCACTTCTGAACTTCAGGATTCTCATCTTCTGTCCACACTCAGCTGCCCAGAGCGGGGGTTACAATAAAAATTCATTCATTCAATCGTATTTATTGAGCGCTTAGTGTGTGCAGAGCACTGGACTAAGCACTTGGGAAGTACAAGTCGGCAACATCTAGAGACGGTCCCTACCCAACAACGGGCTCATGGTCTAGGAGGGGGAGACCTTTTCCAGCCCAGCCCGCACCCTCCGCTCCTCCGCCGCTAATCTCCTCACCGTACCTCGTTCTCGCCTGTCCCACCATCGACCCCCGGCCCACGTCATCCCCCGGGCCCGGAATGCCCCCAATCCCTCTGCCCATCCGCCAAGCTAGCTCTCTTCCTCCCTTCAAGGCCCTACTGAGAGCTCACCTCCTCCAGGAGGCCTTCCCAGACTGAGCCCCTTCCTTCCTCTCCCCCTCGTCCACCTCTCCATCCCCGCCATCTTACCTCCTTCCCTTCCCCACAGCACCTGTATATATGTATATATGTTTGTACATATTTATTACTCTATTAATTTATTTATTTTACTTGTACATATCTATTCTATTTATTTTATTTTGTTAGTATGTTTGGTTTTGTTCTCTGTCTCCCCCTTCTAGACTGTGAGCCCACTGTTGGGTAGGGACTGTCTCTATATGTTGCCAGCTTGTACTTCCCAAGCGCTTAGTACAGTGCTCTGCACACAGTAAGCGCTCAATAAATACGACTGATTGATTGATTGACTGGGAAAGTTCCCTGGACAAGGGGCCCTGGAGGCTACCAGGGCAGAAAACTATTGATTTTCCTTGTCCACGCTACCCCTGAAAATGTGGCGCTTGTGTGAGATGAATCACTGTGAAGAAGGTAGCGGTGACCGACCGTCCACCCTGAAGGGGCCGGCCGGTGGGTTTGTTGCCAGAAAAAGCAAGCACCACGTGGTGCAGTGGAAAGAGCCCGGGCTTTGGAGTCAGAGGTCATGGGTTCGAATCCTGGCTTCGCCACATGTCTGCTGTGTGACACTGGGCAAGTCACTTAACTTCTCTGAGCCTCAGTTCCCTCATCCGTAAAATGGGGATTAAGACTGTGAGCCCCACGTGGGACAACCTGATCGCCTTGTATCCCCCAATTGCTTAGAACAATGCTTTGTACAGAGCAAGTGCTTAACAAATGCCATTATTATTATTATTATTATTATTATTATCTTGTGCGACACCAGTAACACATTTGGGAGTCTGTCAACCAGCCGGTCGCATTTCTCGAGTGCTTACTCTTTGCAGAGCGCGTGCCGGAGTTTCACTTTTATTTCCCAGGGCATGGTTTTAAGAGTGTCCCGTGCACGAATGGCTTTCTGGTGAGAACCCAGCAGCGTCCCCGCTCTGTAATGGGGAAACAGATGGAGCGCAGTTGAGGGAGGATTATGGACTGTTCAAAAAGCCACCTTGCTCTCTAACAATGGCAAGTCTGGGCCTTCAGAATGCCTCTAATCAGAGGATTAGAGATTAGCAACGAGATTGCAGTCTTTTAGACTGTGAGCCCACTGTTGGGTAGGGACTGTCTCTATATGTTGCCAACTTGTACTTCTGAAGCGCTTAGTACAGTGCTCTGCACACAGTAAGCGCTCAATAAATATGATTGATTGATTGATTGACTGCAGGCCGGGACCCACAATCTTCCACTGGGCTGGTGCGTCACTTTCCGCTACTCATTTGCGTCAGAGCCCGAAGAGGCAGAGGTGGAGAGGATCGTTTTGGAGGCATCCCTAACGATCTGCCTCCTGTCTCTTCCCACTCCAGTCCATACTTCACTCTGCTGCCTGGGTTATTTTTCATTCATTCAATCGTATTTTATTGAGCGCTTACTGTGTGCAGAGCACTGTATTAAGCACTTGGGAAGTCCAAGTTGGCAACATCTAGAGACGGTCCCTACCCAACAGTGGGCTCACAGTCTAGAAGGGGGAGACAGAGAACAATGCTTTTTCTCTAAAAAAAAATTCGTCCACGTCTCCTCCCTCCTCAAAAACCTCCAGTGGCTGTCCATTCATCTCAACCTCAAGCAGAAACTCCTTACCGTCGGCTTTAAGGCAATCAGCTATGCCCCTTCTTATTTCATTCATTCATTCAATCAATTGTATTTATTGAGCGCTTACTGTGTGCGGAGCACTGTACTAAGCGCTTGGGAAGTCCAAGTTGGCAACATCTAGAGACGGTCCCTACCCAACAGCGGGCTCACAGTCTAGAAGGGGGAGACAGAGAACAAAACAAAACATAGTAACAAAATAAAATAAATAAAATGAATATGTACAAGTAAAATAAATAGAGTAATAAATACATACAAACATATATACATATATACAGGTGTTGTGGGGAAGGGAAGGAGGTAAGATGGGGGGATGGAGAGAGGGACGAGGGGGAGAGGAAGGAGGGGGCTCAGTCTGGGGCAAGCCCTGACTGTGTGTCAAGCACTGTTCTAAAGATTGGGGTAGATACAAAATAGAAAAACACTGTAGCTTAGGGATAGAAAGGATGATAATTTGTACTTCCCAAGCGCTTAGTACAGTGCTCTGCACACAGTAAGCGCTCAATAAATACGATTGATGATGATGATGATGATGATAATAATAGATAGATCCCAGGGCCTGAGAGTCAGAAGGACCTGGGTTCTAATTCCAATTCCGCCACTCGTCTACTGTGATTATGGGCCTATCATTTCACTGCATCCCGGTCATCTCATCTGTAAAATGGGGATAAGCCCGTGAGCCCCATGTGGGATACAGACCGTATCCAACCTGATGGGCTCGTATTCATTCATTCATTCAATCGTATTTATTGAGCATTTATTTGACAGACCACCACTCCCCCGACCTTCAGAGCCCTACCAAAATCACATCTCCCCCAAGAGGCCTTCGCCTCCCCATCTAGACCTTCATTTTCTCTACTCACCCTCCTTTCTACTTCTCCTATGCCTTTGATATTCATGCCGTTTTTATTGATATTGATATTTTTAGACTGTGAGCCCACTTTTAGACTGTGAGCCCACTGTTGGGTAGGGACTGTCTCTATATGTTGCCAACTTGTACTTCCCAAGCGCTCAGTACAGTGCTCTGCACACAGTAAGCGCTCAATAAATACGATTGATGATGATGATGATGCCACCTTCACTCCGACAACATTTAGATCGATATCCTTATGCTCTCTCCCATTTCTCCCGTCGGCAATTTATTTTAATCTCCACCTCTCCTTCCAGACAGTGGGCTCCTTGTGGGCAGGGGTGGCGTCTACCAATTCTATTAATAATAATAATAATAATGATGGTATTTCTTAAGCGCTTACTATGTGCAAAGCACTGTTCTAAGCACTGGGGGGATACAAGGTGATCAGATTGTCCCACGGGGGGCTCACAGTCTTCATCCCCTTTTTACAGATGAAGGAACTGAGGCCCAGAGAAGTTAAGTGACTTGCCCAAAGTCACACAGCTGACAATTGGCGGAGCGGAATTTGAACCTGTGACCTCTGACTCCAAAGCCCGGGCTCTTTCCACTGAGCCACACTGCTTCTATTGTAGCACACTCTCCCAAGCATTTAGTTTCATGTTCTGCACACACTAAGCACTCAATAAATATTAAGGATTGATTGATTGTTTGACCCATGGCCCCAGCAGCATTCGATCCCCAGCACTCAGACTCAGGAGGCTGTTGATCATGGACAGGATTCATTCATTCAGTCGTATTTATTGAGCACTTACGGTGTGCAGAGCACTGTACTAAGCGCTTGGGAAGTCCAAGTTGGCAATATATAGAGACGATCCCTACCCATCAGTGGGCTTATATATGTATATATGTTTGTACATATTTATTACTCTATTTATTTATTTTGCTTGTACATATCTATTCTATTTATTTTATTTCGTTAATATGTTTGGTTTTGCTCTCTGTCTCCTCCTTCTAGACTGTGAGCCCACTATTGGGTAGGGACTGTCTCTATATGTTGCCAACTTGTACTTCCCAAGCGCTTAGTACAGTGCTCTGCACACAGTAAGTGCTCAATAAATACGGTTGATTGATTGATTGATTGATTAAGGGGTCCAGACTGAGCCCCCTTTTTCCTCTCCTCCTCCCCATCCCCCCTGCCCTACCTCCTTCCCCTCCCCACAGCACCTGTATAGATGTTTGTGCAGATTTATTACTCTTTTTATTTTACTTGTGCATATTTACTATTCTATTTATTTTGTTAATGATGTGCATCTAGCTTTACTTCTATTTGTTCTGACGACTTGACACCTGTCCACGCGTTTTGTTTTGTCGTCTGTCTCCCCCTTTTAGACTGTGAGCCCGTTATTAGGTAAGGACCGTCTCTAGATGTTGCTGACTTGTACTTCCCAAGCGCTTAGTACAGTGCTCTGCACACAGTAAGCACTCAATAAATACGATTGAATGAATGGATGCCCACTGGAGGGCTTTGTCCTTAAATAGGAGAAGCAGGTTTCCCTCAGATGGACCCCTGGCAGCAGGCGGGAGGCAGGGGGTAGCAGGATACTGGAGCAAGCAGAGCAAAACCCAACACCAAGAGGGAGAGCAAAGAAGCAGTGTGTCCTAGTGCGCTTAGTACAGTGCTCTGCACACAGTAAGCGCTCAATAAATACGATTGATTGATTGATTGAAAAGAGCACGGGCCTCAGAACTAGAGGGCCTGGGTTCCAATCCTGGTTTATTTTGTTAACTTGTTTTGTTGTCTGTCTCCCCCTTCTAGACTGTGAGCCCTCTGTTGGGTAGGGACTGTCTCTATATGTTGCCAACTTGTACTTCCCAAGCGCTTAGTACAGTGCTCTGCACACAGTAAGTGCTCAATAAATATGATTGAATGAATGAATGAAGAGAAGCAGCGTGGCTCAGTGGAAGGAGCCTGGGCTTTGGAGTCAGAAGTCATGGGTTCAAATCCCGGCTCTGCCAATTGTCAGCTGTGTGGCTTTGGGCAAGTCACTTCACTTCTCTGGGCCTCAGTTCCCTCATCTCTAAAATGGAGATTAAAACTGTGAGTCCCCCGTGGGACAACCTGATCACCTTGTAACCTCCCCAGTGCTTAGAACAGTGCTTTGCACATAGTAAGTGCTTAATAAATGCCATTGTTATTATTATTATTATTATTATTTTTCTGCTGTGTGACCTTGACACCTGACTTCTCTGTGCCTCAATTACGTAATCTGTAAAATGGGGATTAAATTCTCCTCCCTCTGACTTTAATAATAATAAATAATAATTGTGGTATTTGTTAAGCACTTCCTATGTTCCAGGCACTGAGATGGAGACAAGCAAATCGGTTTGGACACAGTCCCTGTCTCAGGTGCGCTCACAGTCTCAATCCCCATTTTACAGATGAGGTAGCTGAGGCACAGAGAAGTTAATTGACTTGCATAAGGGCACACAGGAGGCAAGTTTTGGAGCTGGGATTAGAACCCATGTCCTTCTTTCTCCCAGGCCCCTACTCTATCTATGACACCATTCATTCATTCAATCGTATTTATTGAGCGCTTACTGTGTGCAGAGCACTGTACTGAGAGCTTGGGAAGTGCAAGTCGGCAACATATAGAGACGGTCCCTACCCAACAACGGGCTCACAGTCTGCTGCTGTGAGCCCCATGTGGGAGAGGGACTGCATCCAACCTGATTTCTTTTGTGCCTCCCAACACTTAGTATAGTGCCTGACATATAATAAGCGCTTAACAAGTACCATTAAAAAAGAAAAGAGCAAAGGCCAAACTGGTGCATAATAAGGGCGCTAACAACCAACTTGAATCTTCCCCAGCGCTTAGAACAGTGCTAGGCACATCGTAAGCGCTTAAGTACCATTAAAAAAGAAAAGAGCAAAGGCCAAACTGGTGCATAATAAGGGCGCTAACAACCAACTTGAATATTCCCCAGAGCTTAGAACAGTGCTAGGCACATTGTAAGTGCTTAACAAGTACCATAATAATAATTATTATTATTTGATTAGATTACCTCAGCTGTTCCTAGGTTACCCCGTCTGATATTCCTCCGCCCAGTTGAAAGGGTTGATTTATTTTTTTTTTTGTCTTCGACTTACATTGTGCTAATCAGCAGCCTCCACTGATTGATTCCTGCAGAAGGAAGCTGACTGGGATCCGATTTGTTAGAATCCTTCTAGACTGTGAGCCCACTGTTGGGTAGGGACGGTCTCTATATGTTGCCTACTTGTACTTCCCAAGCGCTTAGTACAGTGCTCTGCACACAGTAAGCGCTCAATAAATACGATTGATGATGAATGCCGATTATTAACGGACGCTCAAAAGGGTGTTAAGACTTCTTGGAACACTAATAATAATAATAATGGCATTTATTAAGCGCTTACTATGTGCAAATCACCGTTCTAAGCACTGGGGAGGCTACAGGGTGATCAGGTTGTCCCACGAGGGGTTCACAGTCTTAATCCTCATTTTCCAGATGAGGTAACTGAGGCACAGAGAAGTGAAGTGACTTGCCCAGAGTCACCCAGCTGACAATGGGTGGAGCCGGGATTTGAACCCCTGACCTCTGACTCCAAAGCCCGGGCTCTTTCCATTGAGCCACGCTGCCTCTCCACTAGAGCCTGGTTTAGCCTCCCACCTGTATCTAAGCACTGTCTTTGAAATACAGGCACTCTTTTACACTTATACCTTCCCATCATGGTCAGCCTGATGGTCTCCTTCCTCTCCGTGGCTTGAGGCATTGGCTTCTGATGGCCCCCTGTAGTCTCCTCAAATATTCGACCCCCCCTTCAGTCTTTCACTCCCCTTGTCTCCACTCTTGGAGAGGAAGATCCAGGACTGGCCCCTCAGTCCGGAATTCGAGGGGAGAGGCTCTAAGCCCCCAGAAGGGATGATCAGCTCCGTGATGGATCCTGGATCCTCTCAGAATTCCCAATTGGTCTGCGAGGCCTTCCCCAGGGGCTAGCGGAGGACTTCCTGGGTATTTGGGACCAGATTGGGGGTCTTAATGGGGTTTCTCCTCCCCCTTCCTGGAGAGACCATAGACACTACACACAGCCAGTCACACACCCATCCCATCAGCCAATCTATGCTATTTATTGAGCATTTACTATGATGATGATGGTATTTGTTAAGCGCTTACTATGTGCAAAGCACTGTTCTAAGCGCTGGGAGGGATACAAGGTGATCAAGGTGTCCCACGTGGGGCTTACAGTCTTCATCCCCATTTTACCGATAGGGGAACTGAGGCTCTGAGAATTTAAGTGACTTGCCCAAGGTCACACGGCAGACATGTGGCGGAGTCGGGATTCGAACCCATGACCTCTGACTCCAAAGCCCGTGCTCTTGCCACTGAGCCACGCTGCACTGCGTTAAGCGTTTAGTACATTCTCCAAGGGGGAAAGTCTATAGCCCCCACAGGTGATAGACTATACTAGGAAATTCTAGAGCTTCTGGAGGGAGCCCGATGCTTCCGTCCACTTCTGTGCCAGGGCCTGATGTTTGTTGCAAAGTTCCTTCCCCAAATGTCATGGCCCTCTTAAGGATTAGGGGACACAGCCTAGGATATCGAGACGCAGGTTGAGAAGAGGGTCTGTAGCGGGCTCGGGAATTCAGTCATTCAACAACTCTAAGCGCAGTTTCAAACTCAATCCCATCCACCTGCAGCAGGTACCTCTTCCCTCTGGTTCCGAAATCTCTCATTGTCTTCTTTTCGAATCATCTGTTGTACTTCTCCAGAACTTCATTCATTCATTCAATCAATCGTATTTATTGAGTGCTTACTGTGTGCAGAGCACTTGGGAAGTACAAGTTGGCAACATATGGAGACGATCCCTACCCAAAGCCTTGAATTCAGGGGCCACACAAGTGTTTATTCTATTTTTAAGCCTATCTCCGTCCTACCAGACTGTGAGACCCAAACAGGACAGGGATTGTGTCCAAAATGATAAGCTTGTATCTAACGCAACGCTTATAACAGTGCTTGGCACATAGTAAGTGCTTAACAAATACCATAATTAATTGATAATTAATTAGAATGGAAACTGCTGGTGGGCCGGGAAGGTGTCACTTCTTTGTTTTGTATTTCCCAAGTGCTTAGTACCCAGCAATTCCTTGAAGTAGGTAGTTTATTCTAGCTGTAACTCATTCTTGATTCTCCTTCCTCTATCCCCTCACTCACACTGTCCCCTTACCTCCTTCCCTTCCCCACAGCACCTGTATATATGTATATATGTTTGTACATATTTATTACTCTATTTATTTATTTTACTTGTACATATCTGTTCTACTTATTTTATTTTGTTAGTGTGTTTGGTTTTGTTCTCTGTCTCCCCCTTTTAGACTGTGAGCCCACTGTTGGGTAGGGACTGTCCCTATATGTTGCCAACTTGTGCTTCCCACGCGCTTAGTACAGTGCTCTGCACACAGTAAGCGCTCAATAAATACGATTGATTGATTGATTGTCCCATCCTCCCTCTCCATATCAGACATACCACTTCTCCCCCCACTTTCAAATCCCCCACAAATTCCCACCTCCTCCAACAAGTTTCCTCGGATTTAGCACCCTGAGCCGAACCATCCCTTCATCTAACTCTAGGATTTATTTACCCACTCCCTAGCTCTCCACTATATATATCTCTGGTTTATTTTTCAACCTCTCTAGTTGTAAATATTTTTGCGTTTGTCTCCCCCGGCTAGAGAGGAAGCTAATTTTGGGCAGGGAATGTGTCGCTTTGTTAATCTGTACTTCCCAAACGTTCTGTACAGTGCATCACACTAAGTGGGCACTTGATAATTACTTCTATTGGCAGGAGCTCAATAATCCCTATGAAATAAACCATTCAGAGCAGGGGTCAAGAGAACCAAAGCAGAAGTTTGGGTGTCATCTTGAGAGGTCCTCATAATGGGCTGAGAGATCTTATTCAGAAGTGAGAAGCAGCATGGCTCAGTGGAAAGAGCCCGGGCTTTGGAGTCTGAGGTCATGGGTTCAAATCCCGGCTCCGCCACTTGTCAGCTGTGTGACTTTGGGCAAGTCACTTAACTTCTCTGGGCCTCAGATCCCGCATCTGTAAAATGGGGATTAAGACTGAGCCCTACGTGGGACAACCTGATCACCTTGTAACCTCCCCAGCGCTTAGAACAGTGCTTTGCACATAGTAAGCGCTTAATAAATGCCATTATTATTATTATTATTATAACTCACTTCACTTCTTTGGGCCTCAGTTCCCTGATCTGTAAAATGGGGATTAAGACTGTGAGCCCCCCATGGGACAACCTGATCATCTTGTAACCTCCCCAGGGCTTTGCCCATAGTAAGCGCTTAATAATTGCCATTAAAAAAAAAGTGAGGCTTATCGAAACCATCTTTTCTAAGGAGTGGGAGTTGGTGAAAGAGACACTCAGAAAAAGAGAAACATTTAGGTCATCCCGAAGGGCCAGAAATCCAAACAAGCCCCTCCGGGCACTCATTCTAACAATGTGGAATGGGAAAGCCACTAGGCGCTTCCAGCATTACTGTCCAGGCGTGCAAAGTGATGTTGACGTTGTCTTGGATTCAGGTTGCTTGGGAAAGAAGTAGGTTTTGACCTTAAATGTCCCGTGTAGGAGGCTGAGGAATAGACTGACTGAGAACGTGGAGGGCTTCATGCTTCCGAGGGGAACAGGGAGATTTTGCAGTGCCAAACAATGATGAAATTGTTGGAAGTCACATTGCAAGGCAGCCAAGGCCTGGGGAAGATGGTTAACACTGCCATTTCCAGTGCCTGGGGGAAAATGCAGAGTTCCCTGCCCACCCACCCCCTCACCAACCCGTGAGCAAACAATCCCTCAGGGCGTGATGGGCATCTCCGTTGGACTCCCTGCCAACCTCTTTCCTTGTCTGGATAAACCCAGCCCAGACTGTAATCCTTCCCGAAGGTGGGAAATGGCTCCAAAGGTGTGTCTCAGACCCATCAATCGATCAGTCATATTTACTGAGCACTTACCGAGTACAGAGCACTGTACTGAGCACTTGGGAGAGTACGATGTAACAGAATTGGTAGACCGGCTCCCTGCCTGCGAGGAGCTCACAGTCTAGAGGAAGGGGAGGAGAGAAGCAGCATGGCCTAGTGGAAAGAACATGGGCCCATGAGTCAGAGGACCTGGGTTCTAATTCTGAGTCTGCCAAATGCTTGCTGTGTGACCTTGGGCAAATCACTTAATTTCCCTGTGCCTCAATTCTCCTGCTCTCTCCTACTTAGAATGTGTGGGGCGGGGACTGTGTCCAACCTAATTAACTTGTATCTATCCCAGAGCCTAGAACAGTGTTTGACGCATAGTAAGCGCTTAACAAATGCCATAAAAAAATGAACAGGGAGGAGAACGGGAGAAGGGAAGGAAAAGGGGAAGAGAAGGCAGGAAGAAAAAGGGAGAGAAGGAAGGCAAGAGGGAGAACAGCTGACAAAGGTTGCCATGGTTGCTTTGCTTGGATGGGTGGGAGAAAAGTAGGGAGGAGGCAGGAAAGAATGAAGCAGAGAAGCAGCTTGGCCTAATGGGTAGAGCACAGACATGAGAGTCAGAAGGGTTGGGTTCTAGCCCCAGTCTACTACTTGACTGGTGTGGGACTTGGAACAAGTCACTTAACTTCTCTTTGCCTCAGTTATCTCATCTGTAAAATGGGGATTAAGACTGGAAGCCCCACGTGGGACAAGGACCGCGTCCGACCCGATTTGCTGGTATCCACCCCAGTGCTTAGTACAGTGCCTGGCGCATAGTAAGCGCTTTAGAAAATACTATCATTATTATCATTATTACAGAAGGGAGGAGGGGCTTGCAAATCCTTGGGCCCGTCTGCTCAAGGAAGACCCCGGTTTGCCCACAGAGTGGGGGAAGCCTGTATCTTCACAGGCCGGGCGAGGTTGAGCCTCTAAAGGGGTCAGTATGGGTCTTTGCTCTGGCCGGAGGTTTGCTCCGTACACAATTTCCAGGTTCAGGGAGCATTCCCATCATTGGGACTCCCAAATGGAAAAGGTAAGAGGATTGGTATAGGACTGAAGCAGGTAGAGAAGAAACTGAGGAGCAAGAGAAGTACTGCCTGCCGGGAGACGGAGGGACTTGGGCCCACCTAGGCCCAGTCTTGCGGGAGTTGGCGTTGATGGGGCTGATGAGGGAGACGGCGTAATTGTGTCAGAGCTCAACACCAACGGGTCAGATTCTCCTCCTCACAGTGGGGCCAGTCAGGAGCTGCTGAGCATCAGCAGCCCTTCCAGCCCTAGAGGTCCCAGGGTGGGATTCTTTAATAATAATAATGATGGCATTTATTAAGCGCTGACTATGTGCAAAGCACTGTTCTAAGCACTGGGGAGGTTACAAGCTGATCAGGTTGTCCCATGGGGGGCTCACAGTCTTAATCCTCATTTTACAGATGAGGTAATTGAGGCCCAGAGAAGTGGCGTGACTTGCCCAAAGTCACATAGCTGACAATTGGCAGAGCTGGGATTTGAACCCATAAATTCTGACTCCAAAGCCCGGGCTCTTTCCACTGAGCCACGCTGCTTCGGACCAGGCCCAAGGGTGAATGAGAGAGCCACAGTGAGGTCAGGGGCTTTGGGTCTGCGACCCTCCTCAGCTGGTTTCTCACCTTCCCTCTTCCTCTTTTTCTTCCTCTTCTCTTGCCTATCCCTGCCTTCTCTTCCTCCTTTTCCTTCTCCCTCCGTCCTGATTTCTTCCTCCCCATCCTCTGACTGGAAGCTCCTCGAAAACAGGGAACATGCCGGTCCTGCCCCTTAGGGCAGGACTGCCTGCTCCCCAGCCCCATCGAGGGCCGCCGATGGTGGCCACGGGTGCAACTGAGGTGACACAAGAGAGAGTCATGCCTGCTCTGCCCTGTCCTGGCCGAGAGGATCTGCATGGGGTTGGGGGTGGAGGAGGAGGAGGGATGTGGCCCATTCAGGCCTGGATCCTCCAATTCTCTGGGGTTCGGCTCCCCCCAGCCCCCGCGCCCGCCCAAAGAGGAGCAACAGGCCCGGGGATTGGTGACAGCCCGAAGCTGTCCATTGGCCGTCGCCATGGTGAGCCCGGTTTCCTTAGCAACGGGTGGTGCATCCCCAAGAGCTGCTCTTTGGACGACAAGAATTGGAACCCTGAGGATTGGCTGCTTGGATCTGGGTTGGAGGGGGAGTGGAGAACGAGGCGGGAAGGGGAGGAGGTAGAGTGGGCCCGTGGGGAGCCAAGAGGGGAGAGGCGGGAGACAGAGAGAAAGGAGGAGGAGGAGGAGGCCTGGAGCCTGCTCTGGCCACTAACAAAAGGGGTTATGTTCTGGGGCAGCGACTGCCTTGGCAACCGGGGCGGAGGTGGGGAGAGCAGTCCTCCCATCCTGCTCCTTCCATCCTCCTCAGGCCACCAGAGTGGGGGACAGCTTGGGAGGCCTCAGTTGGTCCCCCCCCCCCACCCCACCCAGGGTGGCCTCTGCTGCTGGTCTGGGCAGCCAGAGTGGCCACTGACTCCTTCCCTGGAAACCTGGGTCCTCGAGGGGGACAGAGGGACTTGGCTGGGGCGGCGACAACGGGGCTCTCTGATTCCTCACTCTCTTTCGTCTCCCTCTCCGCCCCGTGCCCAGGGACATTTGGGGAGCTAAGGTCCGAAGTCCTCTCCGTCCCACGACTCTCCTCTCTTGGGTTTCCCCTGCTGTGTCCAGCCCTGGTTTTCTCCTGAGAGAATACCCATTCCTTCTCTGGAAGTTCCTTTACGGAAGGGAAAACTGAGACCCACGGCAGACCTGCCTAAATACCAGGTCTGGGATTAAGAGGACCTGAGTGCTAATTCTGGCTCCACCACTTGCCCTGCTGGGTTACCTCGACCAAGTCACTTCACTCCTCTGTGCCTCGGTTTCCTCATCTGTAAAGATGCTCATTTAAAACCTACTTAGACTGTGAGCCCTGTGTGATTGTCTAGTATCTACCCCAGTGCTTATTAGGTGCTTGACACACAGTGAGCACTTAATATTATTATTATTATTATTAATGTTATTATATCTGTGGTGGAAAACGAGGTGCCCCTGACCCCCATTCCTGCCACCCCTCACTCACCTGAGAGCCAGGGTTCTCTTTCTGGAGATGTCCCAGGCATCCAGGGCCTGGGGGTGATATTTTTAAGGTGAGCCCATGGCCAGGCAGACCTCATGGCTTTGAAAGGCATATCCCCTTTGACCCACGCCTTCTGAATCCAGATCCTTCTCCGCTCTGCCACAACACGCTCCTTCAGGAAAGTGCCCAGCTGGGAAAGAAAGTTGGCCACCTCCTAGCTGGGCGGGGAAGGTGGCATGGCTCCAGGTAGAGCTGCCACCTGATGTGAATTCTCTCGCATCCCTAGGCCTCAGTTATCCCTTTCAGTCCTTCTCTGGGGCAGAGGAAGTGGAGGCTCATGAGGCTCAAGGGAGCTTGAGGGCCCCAGGGGACCATGATTTAGAGGACGGTACTGAGGGCAGAAGGCTACGGGTTCCTCCAGCTCCATTCTGCAGCCAAGGGCTGGGACTCAGGAGGAGGAATTGGGGGGCACCTTCCACATCCGGATTCTTAGTCCCAACTCGGGAGTCCGGTGAGCCCTGTGGGTGGTTGCCAGGAGGGGAAAGTGGTGAGGGGTTCATGGGAGATGGAGAAAGCTGGAATCTGGAAAGAGGAGGGGTTCAAAGCAATTTTGGGGGGGGTGGCACTGAAGGGGGATGGGGGCTCTGGGTGGAGGCTAATGGGGATAACTGGGGAAAGGAGGTCCTAGGAGGGTGTTGAGGCTGATACAACCGCACCCTTAGACCTTTCTTCATAACCTGCCCCCGCCCCGCAGCCAGTCACTGAGGCTGAGACTCCGGCTCTTCGATCCAGACTTTATTCTAGTCGTATGCGGAGTGGGCGCTCCTCTCCGCCCAGCTGCCTTTCCCAGCTCCCGATCCCTCTCCCTAGCCTGCCCCAATCCCTGACCATTCAGCTTCCTCTGGAGGGATTTCTCAGGACAATCCAGGGCTCCCAGAAGCGAGCTAAAGCCCCACCGAGGGGGATCGGTTTGGGGGGGCGGGTCATCGGGGACCCCAGAATCGAGCAGGCTCCTTCCCAGGGCACAGAAAGGGGCTATGGGCTCAGGGTCAGAGACCCCACGAGTGGGTGGGGGAGGGCTTGGGGCTAGGGTAGGAGACACAGCGTCGGAAAGCCCGTTATATTGTTTGGGGGCCAAACCCTAATACTGGCCGGGCCAGGTCCTTGTTGCTCCGGAATGTGGCTCTTCTGGCTAGATTTCAGCATGGCAATTCGACACCTGTGTTAAGAAGTGGACTGTGTGGCTGGTCAAGTTTCAGACTGAAGGGAGTCTGATGAGAAGGGGGCAGGGGGTGGAGGTGAAGGGAAAATCTTCCGCCCGCCCCTCCCCTGCCCTCTGTCAGTCCCGTGGGTGGATGAGCTCAGCAGAGTGGGGAGTGGGTGTGTGGGAACTCCCACCTCAGACAGCTGTGGGACTCTGGGAGCATCCCGCTTCCCTTCCCCGCCCCGATTCAGAGGCCGGATGGGGCTGGAAGCTCATCAATGATCTGGGTTTCTGTAGCCGGGGGGTCTCCAAGGAAGGTTGGGGGCCAAGGCCCCGGCTCAGAGAACGCTTCTGGAGAGCTGTCTGGGCCGGGACTGGTCCTGAGGTCTTGGGTCAGAGGTCAAGAGGCCCGAGAGGGGCTGACACCCGCCCAACTGCCTGGTGGGCGACGAGGCCGTGAAGAGGAGGTTTGGCATTTGCACCCCAGGGGTCAGTACGGGGACCCTGCCTCTCGCGCGCCTCCGCCCCGGGCCTGTCCCTTTAGAAGAGAAGGGCTACGACCAGGGTCGCCAGAAGCCCCCCAAGGGAGGCTGTCGGGCAGCTGGAATAAGAGCTGATTGGATCAGAGCTGCTTTTCCCCTCCACTTGGATGTTGGGCTGGAGGTGGGCGGCCCCTAGAAAAGAAGGGAGAAACGACAGTGTCGGTTCCGAGTGAGGGCAGGATCCCTTATTAGGCAGCGGAGGGGAGCGAAGCCTAGATGTCCAAGCAGGATAAGGGGCTGCACGTGGGTGGGAGCCGGGGCAGCTGAGAAGGGGAGCGGCCCGGGCCCGCTGGCGGGATTGAGGGCTGCTGGGGGCCACGCGGGTTCCAGCCTGGGCCAGTCGGAGGGTGCTGGACAGGGCTCTATGTTGGGGGGCTGAGGAGAAAATGAGAGGCGAGGGCTGGGTTGGTCGACTTACCTGAGGACCGTAGAGCCAGGGTGTGCCCTCCTGTGGCGTTAGACCTGGTGGCCCTGGCGGGGAGGGGAGGGGCCCGGGAGAGAGGGTTTGCGGGCCTTGGTGATGCTGAGGCTGAGGCTGGTGGGTGAGGGCTCCCTTCCTCCTCAGGGTTGGCCTGGGACGTTGCGGCCGAGGAGCTCGGGGAGGGCGGGAACCCTCGGACTCCCTCCTTGGCTTCCCCTTGGTCTCCCTCCCGGGCCCTTCCCTGGGGCTCCGGTGGGGTGGCCTCTTTCTCCGGGGCAGTCTCAGGGACCAGCGTGGTGGACTCTCTTTTCTGGAACAGGGGTGACTCCGGGCTCCCGGAAGGGGAGCTGCGGCCCTCGGCCTCCATTTCGGACCGCAGCTCTGGGCCGGGGTCGGAGCTTGGCTGGAGGGAGTGGTCCTGTCCTGGGGCTCCGGAGGCTGGGGAGGTCGGGGCCCCCTGGGCTGGGGAAAGTACTGTGGTTGTTGCAGGGCCTACAGCTGGTTCTGAGGGGAAACAGAGGGCAGAGGAGGGTGGTTAGCCCCCCCCCCTCCATCTATGGAGGGGCTGGGACCCCCAGGAGGTGCTCAGGGGGCCAGGCATGGGGCTCTTCATCGCTAGGGTTACCCCATCTTCCCGGTCCCGGGGGACCCCAGGTGTGGGACACGTCGGCCCCCGCCCCAACTACTGGCCAGGCTCAGGGAAGGGGGCGGCCTCTGAGGGATCGGCCTCCGTCCCACAAAGGAAGCGGGAATCCAGTCTGCCCAGGGCCCATCCATCCCCGACCACCCTGCCCAGCCTGGATCACTGTCTTTGGGGCCATCCCTCCCCAGCGACTGACCACAGAGGCCGTTCTGACACCGGTAACCGTCCGGGCACCGGGAACACTGCGGACCCTCCTTGTATGGCTTCCGGCCCTTCACGTTGCCCCTGGGATGGAGGGGAGAGAATGGGTATGGGAAGGTTGGCGGGGGTGGGCACGGCACGGGCCCTCCTTAGTAGAAACCCAGAGTGGGCCCCCCAGGAAGGGAGGCAAGGACCCCCTAGGGTGGAAGGGCTCCCGGGGAGAGAGGCAGGGACCCCCCAACCCCGCCGCCGGCGGTCTCTTGCCTCCACACTCACGGGGGTTGGTAGTTGCAGACCAGGAGGTGGATGTCTGTCTCCTCGACGCCCTCCAGATTCTTGCAGAAATGGGAGCCACAGCCGATCCGGTCCGTGGCCGCCCACACCACCTACAGGGCCAGACCACCGGACTGTCAGCGTCCCGTGGGAGGCAATGGGTGGGGGGACAGCTTGGGGATGGCCCGGTCCGGGGAGGAGGGGAGTCAGAGGCAGTGGGGTGACAGACCAGACCCCAGAAGAAGTTATCCCGGGGTGGGGATGGAGCCAGCTCATCTAGTACCATCAGGAGGGGCTAACAGGAGTCATCGAAGGGCTGGGGTGGGGGGGTGGGCGGTCAGTAGGAGCCAGAGAAGGGTTAGCGGGAGGCAGCAGAGGGCCAGCAGGAGCCAGTGGAGTCCCATCAAGAGGCCAGGGGGAAAGAGCAAGAGCCTGGGCTTTGGAGTCACAGGTCACGGGTTCAAATCCCGGCTCCGCCAATTGTCAGCTGTGTGACTTGGGGCAAGTCACTTCTCTGGGCCTCCGTTCCCTCATCTGTAAAATGGGGATTAGGGCTGTGAGCCCCACGGGGGACAACCTGATCACCTTGTAACCTCCCCCGGCGCTTAGAACAGTGCTTTGCACATAGTAAGCACTTAATAAATGCCATTATTATTATTATGGGCAAGGGGCCAGCAAAGGGCTGGGGGCCAATGGAAGCCAGTTAGGGGCTCGGGGGGCAATGGGGGCGACAGACAGTGGGGCCCAGTGGAAGCCAGTGAGAGTCAGTGAGGGCCAATGGGGGCCAGCGGGAGTCAGTGGGGTCCAACGGGGACCGGCAGGCATCAGTGGGGGCTGGTGGAAGTAAGTTGGGGGACTAGTGGGGGCTGATAGGAGTTGATGAGGGCTAATGGAGGCTGGCAGGAGTCAGCGGGGGCCAGCGAGAGCTAATAGGAGACAGCAAGGGACCATTGGGTCCATGGGGGAGCCAGCAGGATGAGTACCCCACCCCCGTTCTGGTCTGTTCCCTTTCTCTCAGAGGCCAAGCCGGCTCCAGTCCTATATACCCTAGAGAGGCCAGGCCTGGCTGACAGGGAGAGGAGCCCGGGGGCCCTGGCCATCTCCAGGCCACAGGCCCCCGGAGGACACTGGATTGGCGCCCTTTGGCTTGGGAGTTCCCTAAAGGCCCCCAGAGCCCGTGTGGTGGTCGCTGGGGGCGGGGGGACCCACCTGGGTATAGTGACCACACATCTGACCCTCCTCGCAGGCCGCAGAGGTG
Source organism: Tachyglossus aculeatus (assembly GCF_015852505.1). Classification (NCBI taxonomy): domain Eukaryota; kingdom Metazoa; phylum Chordata; class Mammalia; order Monotremata; family Tachyglossidae; genus Tachyglossus; species Tachyglossus aculeatus. Next base: position 16,487,493 of record NC_052072.1, on the reverse strand, counting down.
AGGTTGTAGTGCTCGTTCTCATTGTACCACTCCTCCATGGCCATCTGAATGTCCAGCCCCTCTTCCGTGATGGCAAACAGGTTCTCCCCGCGCCGGCCCCGCTCCTTGTTGTGGCCCCAGATGCACTGGGTGGCGTAGGCCTTGGCGAAGGCGGCCAGCTCCTCGTCCCATCTCTGAGGAAGCATCATCATCAATCGTATTTATTGAGCGCTTACTATGTGCAGAGCACTGTACTAAGCAAGCACCAAGCCCAGCTGGTGGGCTACCAGAAACCTTCCCCGACCAAGCCCTCAGCTCTATGGCAACTATGCCCTTGGCTGGCTACCCCTTAAGCACTTTGATAGTCCCCCAGCCCCACAGTCCTGAGGTATGTGGCCCTCTATTCCACTATTTCCCCTCGCTGTAGTTTATTTTAATGTCTGTCTGCTCCTGTAGACCGAGCTCCTTGAGAAGCAGGGTGGCTCAGTGGAAAGAGCCCGGGCTTTGGAGTCAGAGGTCATGGGTTCAAATCCCGGCTCCCCAATTGTCAGCTGTGTGACTTTGGGCAAGTCACTTAACTTCTCTGGGCCTCAGTTCCCTCATCTGTAAAATGGGGATTAAGACTGTGAGCCCCCCATGGGACAACCTGATCACTTTGTAACCTCCCCAGTGCTTAGAACAGTGCTTTGCACATAGTAAGCGCTTAATAAATGCCATTATTATTATTATTATTATTATCCTCCCTCCACTCCCTGCAGCAAATAGGTATATATCTGTAATTTAAATGTTTATCTTTTAGACTGTTAGCCCACTGTTTAGTAGGGACTATCTCTGTATGTTGCCAACTTGTACTTCCCAAGCGCTTAGTACAGTGCTCTGCACACAGTAAGTGCTCAATAAATACGATTGATTGATTGATTGATTGATTGGACAGGAAATGGATCAATCGACTCCATTGTACTGTATTTTCCAAGGGCTCTGCATACGGTAAGAGCTCAGTAAATATTATTAATTGATTGATTAGTGGGCAGAGCAGGGGCTTGGGAGTCAGAAAGACCTGGGCTCTAATTCCAACTCCATCGCTTGTCCGCTGTGTGACGTTGGGCAAGACGCTTCACTTCAATGGGCCTCGGTTACCTCATCTGGAAAATGGGGATTAAGAGAGTGAGTCCCATGTGGATTCATGGACTGTGTCCAGCCTTGTATCTACCTCATTGCTCAGTACAGTCCCTGGAGCACAGTATGCTCTTAACGAATGCCATTAAAGCAAACGAACAAAAACTCCCGGGCCCAGTTCGGCCTCTGACTCTGGAGCCGAAGAGTGGCTCATCAATCCTCAATCTCAATCGATCCCCTCCCAATATTCAAAGTCCTAATTCATTCAATCGTATTTATTGAGCGCTTACCGTGTGCAGAGCACCGTACTAAGCGCTTGGGAAGTACGAGTTGGCAACATAAAATCATAGCTTCGCTCTCATCCCCCTTACCCTGTTTTCCCTCCCTTCTGTCTCATCCATACACTTTTAGTCCCACCCCTTAAGTACTTTGGTATTCCTCCCGCGTCGCCCCAGCACTTGGATTCATATCCTTCTACTCATTTCCTTCTCTTCCTTGTCATTTATTTTGAAGCCTCTATCTCCCTGGCTCCGAGGTCCTTCGGGACTGGGGGGTCAGAAGCACTTGGGTTCTAATTCATCATCATCAATCGTATTTATTGAGCGCTTACTATGTGCAGAGCACTGTAAGAAGTGCTTGGGAAGTACAAATTGGCAACATATAGAGACAGTCCCTACCCAACAGTGGGCTCACCAGTTCCGCCACTTGTCTGGTGCGAGAACTTGGGGGAAGTCGCTTCGCTTCTCTGTGCCTCGGTTACCTCATCTGTCAAATGGGGGTTAAGACTGTGAGCCCCATGTGGGACATGGACTGTGTCCAACCTGGTTAGCCCAGCGCTTTGAAAAGTGCCTGGCCCTTAACAAATATCAGAAACAGCTAATATATTAACAGCTAGGACCGAAATCTCCTCGAGGACAGGGACTGTGCCCGTCCACTGTATTATACTCTCCCAAGTGCTTAGTACAGTGCTTTGCAACGGTTAGCCTTCAATAACTACCTTTGATTGATGGATTGACTGAGCACCTACTGGCTGCAGAACACTGTACTAAACGCTTGGGAAAGTACAATAAAGAGACCTGATCCCTCCTCTCAAGGAGTTTATAATCTTGTAAAATAAACTACAGGCAGGAGGAAGAAAGAAAAGGGGATATGAACATGTTAGTACTTAATGCGGTATCTAAAATGGGCGCATAACTGCGATGGAAGACAATACTAAAGTATGGTTAGTACAGTAGAGTATGTAACTTTAGTAAAGTTCTCATGATAAAGTATGAGAAGCAGCGTGGCTCAGTGGAAAGAGCCCGGGCTTTGGAGTCTGAGGTCATGGGTTCAAATCCAGGCTCCGCCAATTGTCAGCTGGGTGACTTTGGGCAAGTCACTTCACTTGTCTGTGTCTCAGTTCCCTCATCTGTAAAATAAGGATGAAGACTGTGAGCCCCCCGTGGGACAACCTGATCACCTTGTAACCTCCCCAGCGCTTAGAACAGTGCTTTGCACATAGTAAGTGCTTAATAAATGCCATTATTATTATTACAGTGCTTTGCACACAATAAGCACTCAATAAATACCACTGATGATGATGGAAATACGACAAGATTAAGCAACAGACTAAATATGGAAACTAGAAGAGGATTGGAAGGAAGGATGGGGTCTAGACTGTGAGCCCACTGTTGGGTAGGGACTGTCTTTATATGTTGCCAACTTGTACTTCCCAAGTGCTTAGTACAGTGCTCTGCACACAATAAGCGCTCAATAAATACGATTGAATGAATGAATGGAAGTTGGTGGGTGTGGATTTTCTAGGATGGGGTGTCATAGGTCTGTTGCAAGGAGGAGGGAAAGGAGCCATCGCAGAGTGAGTGATTGAAGAAGGCAGTCAGGGAGGAAAGGAGAATGGGCGCAAGGGTATTAAGAAAGTGAGAAGGGATGAGGTCAGAGGCGCAGGTGAAGGGGGTAGATTTTGCAAGGAATATTTGAGAAGCAGCAGGGACTAGGAAATACAGCAAGGACCTAGGAGTTAGAAAGATAATAATAATAATAATGGCATTTGTTAAGCACTTACTATCCGCGAAGCACCATTTTAAGTGCTGGGGAGGTTACAAGGTGATAAGGTTATCCCACGGGGGCTCACAGTCTTCACATCCCCATTTTACAGATGAGGGAACTGAGGCCCAGAGAAGTGAAGTGACTTGCCCAAAGTCACCCAGCTGGCAATTGGCAGAGCCAGGGTTTGAACCCATGACCTCTGATTCCAAAGTCCGGGCTCTTTCCACTGAGCCACTTGTCTGCTGTGTGACCTTGGGCAACCCACTTCACTTCTCTGGGCCTCAGTTTCCTCATCTGCAAATGGGGATGAAGACTGGGAGCCCCACATGGGACAGCCTGATGACCTTGTCTCTCCCCCGGCACTTAGAACAGCGCTTGGCACCTAGTAAGCGCTTAGCAAATACCAGAGCAGGGGGTTTGAACCCATGACCTCTGACTCCAAAGCCCGAGCTCTTTCCATTGAGCCACTCTGCTTCTTTCAAGATCTGGGTTTTAATCCTGGCTCCTCCACTTGCTTGCTGTGTAACCTTGGGCAAGTCACTTAACTTCTCTGTGCCTCAGTTACCTCCTCTGTAAAATGGGGATTAAGGTGGTGAGTGCTATGTGCGGCATGGACTGGGTCCAACCTGATTAGCTTTATCTACCCCCGTCATAAGCGCTTAACAAATATCTTAAAAAAAAAAAAGGAGGAGGGAAATCTCCTCTGGTGAGATGGTGGGGAAGGATCAATCATCATCATCAATCGTATTTATTGAGCGCTTACTGTGTGCAGAGCACCGTACTAAGCGCTTGGGAAGTACAAATTGGCAACATATAGAGACAGTCCCTGCCCAACAGTGGGCTCACAGTCTAAAAGGGGGAGACAGAGAACAAAACCAAACATACTAACAAAATAAAATAAATAGAATAGATATGTACAAGTAAAATAAATAAATAAATAGAGTAATAAATCTGTACAAACATATATACATATATACAGGTGCTGTGGGGAAGGGAAGGAGGTAAGATGTGGGGGATGGAGAAGGGGACGAGGGGGAGAAGGATGAGAGCATAAATGGGATTGGGAGGGAGTTGGAGAGGTGAACCTTCCTCCCACCTTCCTCCCACCCTTCCTGCCTCCTCAGGGTTGGGGAAAGAGGAAAAGTGCAGCGTGGCTCAGTGGAAAGAACCCGGGCTTTGGAGTCAGAGGTCACGGGTTCAAATCCCTGCCCCTCCAATTGTCAGCTGTGTGACTTTAGGCAAGTCACTTACCTTTTCTCTGCCTCAGTTCCCTCATCTGTAAAATGAGGATTAAGACGGTGAGCCCCACGTGGAACAGCCTGATCACCTTGTATCCCCCGCAATGCTTAGTACAGTGCTTTGCACATAGTAAGCGCTTAACAAATACCATCATTATTATTATTATGATTATTATTAAAAGTGCTGGTGTGAGCAACTCAGCCACGGGCCTCTCTGATCCCTTCCCAACAGAGTAGGCTCCAGGCGGGAAGCAAGAGAGGCAGCTGGCTCGGGGAGGATGACCGATGGGTGAAAAATTAGCTACTCTGGAAGCTCCCTGCTCAGGAGCAGCACCTGCGTTATCCGGCCTAGAAGGAGAACGTGATGGGTTGGGAGGAGGGTGTGGGGAGCAAGATGTGGTGGAGAGGTAAATAATAATAATAATCATCATCATCATCAATCGTATTTATTGAGCGCTTACTATGTGCAGAGCACTGTACTAAGCGCTTGGGAAGTACAAATTGGCAACATATAGAGACAGTCCCTACCCAACAGTGGGCTCACAGTCTAAAAGAAAAGTGAAGTGACTTGCCCAAAGTAACACAGCTGACAAGTGGCGGGGCCGGAATTTGAACCCGCGGCCTCTGACTCCAAAGCCCAGGCTCTTTCCACTGAGCCACGCTGCTTCTCAATAATAATAATGACATTTGTTAAGCGCTTACCATGTGCAAAGCACTGTTCTAAGCGCTGGGGGGATACAAGGTGATCAGGTTGCCCCACATGGGGCTCACAGTCTTCATCCTCATTTTACAGATGAGGTCACTGAGGCTCAGAGAAGTGACTTGCCCAAGGTCACACAGCAGATGTGTGGCAGAGTGGGATTCGAACCCATGACCTCTGACTCCAAAGCCCGTGCTCTTTCCACTGAGCCACGCTGCTTCTATGGCATTATTAAGCACTTACTATGTGCAAAGCACTTTTCTAAGTACTGAGGAGGTTACAAGGTGATCAGATTGTCCCATGGGGGGCTCGCAGTCTTCATCCCCATTTTACAGATGAGGTAACTGAGGCCCAGAGAAGTGAAGTGACTTTCCCAAAGTCACACAGCTGACAATTGGCGGAGCCGGGTGTGGGGTGCACGATGCAGGTTGGGGGGGTACCGGATGCGGGGCATCAGGGTGTGGGTGTGGCCTGTGGCCCCTGGAGAAACACTCGAGGCTCAAGCAGAATCCATGGGACTTTTGAATGACATCATTTCTCTCCACTGTGTGCCTGGTGAATAATAATAATAATAATAATAATAGCATTTATTAAGCACTTACTATGTGCAAAGCACTGTTCCAAGCCCTGGGGAGCTTACAAGGTGATCAGGTTGTCCCACGGGGGCTCACAGTCTTCATCCCCATTTTACAGATGAGGGAACTGAGGCCCAGAGAAGTGAAGTGACTGGCCCAAATAATAATAATAATAATGATGATGATGGCATTTATGAAGTGCTTACTATGTGCAAAGTACTGTTCTAAGCACTGGGGAGATTACAGGGCAATCAGGTTGTCCCACGGGGGGCTCACAGTCTTAATCCCCATTTTACAGATGAGGGAACTGAGGCCCAGAGAAGTGAAGTGACTTGCCCAAATAATAATAATAATAATAATAATAATAATAATAATAATAATGGCATATATGAAGTGCTTACTATGTGCAAAGTACCGTTCTAAGCGCTGGGGAGATTACAAGGAGATCAGGTTGTCCCACGGGGGGCTCACAGTCTTAACCTCATTTTACAGATGAGGGAACTGAGGCACAGAGAAGTGAAGTGACTTGCTCAGAGTCACCCAGCTGACAATTGGCAGAGCCAGGATTTGAACCCATGAACTCTGACTCCAAAGCCCCGGCTCTTTCCACTGAGCCACGCCACACAGCTGGCAATTGGCAGAGAGGGGATTTGAACCCATGACCTCTGAATCCAAAGCCCCGTGCTCTTTCCTGTGAACCACGCTGCTTCTCTAATAATAATAATGATGGTGTTTGTTAAGCGCTTACTATGTGCAAAGCACTTGGCATCGTGTCCAGCATTCATTCATTCGTTCATTCAATCGTATTTATTGAGCGCTTACTGTGTGCAGAGCACTGTACTAAGCGCTTGGGAAGTACAAGTTGGCAACAGCCCAGCAGAAGTAGCCTGACCTAGCGTGCAAAGCACGGGTGCTGGAAGGCCGAAAGACCTGGGTTCGAATCCCGGCTCCGCCACTTGTCTGCTGTGTGACCTTGGGCAAATCACTTCACTTCTCTGGGCCTCAGTTACGTCATCTGTAAAATGAGGATTAAGACCGGGAGCCCCATGTGGGACAGGGACCGGGTCCAACCTGATTAGCTTGGATCGACCCCAGTGCTTAGAACAGTGCCTGGGAAATCATAAGCGCTTAACAAATACCATTTAAAAATATTGTATTTAGGTGCCCAATATGTGCACCTGTGGGGAGGGCGGAAGCAGATTTCATCTTTTTTCCTCACCTGGAGGCAGTTAAAAAGGTCTGGATTCAAACCTGATCGCCACCCTCGTGCCAATGAGGCCGAGGACAGGTTGGGGCTGAGGTCAGCCCAAGGCAGCTGGGTGGTCTGTATATAGGTATATATGTTTGTACGTATTTATTACTCTATTTATTTTATTTGTACATATTTATTTCTTTTATTTTGTTAATATGTTCTGTTTTGTTGTCTGTCTCCCCTTTCTAGACTGTGAGCCCGCTGTTGGGTAGGGACCGTCTCTATATGTTGCCAACTTGTACTTCCCAAGCGCTTAGTCCAGTGCTCTGCACACAGTAAGCGCTCAATGAATACGACTGAATGAATTGAATGAATGAATGCTCTGCCCCATAATAATAATAATAATAATGATGGCATTTGTTAAGCGCTTACTATGTGCGAAGCACTGTTCTAAGCGCTGATAATAATGGCATTTGGGTTTAGACCTTTGCTCCAGGGCCCCTCGGTGCTGGGCTCCGTCCCGGCTGCTGTTTCATGGCTGAGGGCCAGCTCAGTCACTTCCTCTCTCTGGGCCTCGGTTTCCCCCGGGGATCTCAACGTTCAGCACCCTCCGCAACACCCCCCCTCAGTGTGTCCAGCCCCTTCACCCCTCCTCAGGTCCTGGGCCCATTTCTGAGTTGGGCAGGCAAGACTGGGGCTGAATCCAGCCCATGCAGGCCTCTGAGGGAACTACCCCACCTTCCCAGACCCTATCATCAAGGGGGGCCCGCTCCCCAACACCTGAATCCGGGGTGTCCCCCAGAATTGACCCTCCAATGGCTGAAACTGGCCCCGCTAGCCATATGGCCACCATTCATTCATTCATTCATTCATTCAATCGTACTTATTGAGCGCTTACTGTGTGCAGAGCACTGTACTAAGCGCTTGGGAAGTACAAGTTGGCAACCAGATCTGGCCAGGCTTCTGCTCTCCTCTAGGAGGGAGGGTCCCAAGGGTCCAGGCAGGGCTGGCTCAGAGAAGAAAAGATGGAATCTAAACGGGACCCGTTTCCTCCCAAACCCCGGGGCTGAAGACCTCGCCTGGCTCCTTTTCCGGGCCCAGCTGGTCTCCCTGTCTGCCAGCGTGGCTCAGTGGCAAAGAGCCCGGGCTTTGGAGTCAGAGGTCATGGGTTCTAATCCCGGCTCTGCCACTTAGCTGTGTGACTCTGGGCAAGTCACTTGACTTCTCTGTGCTTCAGTTACCTCATCTGTAAAATGGGGATTAAGACTGTGAGCCCCCCGTGGGACAACCTTGTAACCTTCCCAGCACTTAGAACAGTGCTTTGCACATAGTAAGCGCTTAGTAAATGCCATTATTATTATTATTATTATTACCTCCCGCAGGCTTCTTCGCATCTCCTGTCTCCGCAGGGGCTCACAGGCACCCTTAATAATGACCCCTTAGGGGTCACTCTTAATAATAATAATGATGGTATTTGTTAAGCGCTTACTATGTGCAAAGCACTGTTCTAAACGCTGGGGAGGATACAGGGTGATCAGGTTGTCCCACGGGGGTGCTCACAGTTTTCATCCCCATTTTACAGATGAGGTAACTGAGGCCCAGAGAAGTGAAGTGACTTGCCCAAGTCAGCACTGTGTTTGCTTCTCAGAGCTCGACCAGGCTGGGAGGCAGAGGCCCAGACTGGGAACCAGCATTCCTGGGTCCCGTCCTCCCTCTCACCCCAGACAGACAGCAAGACTTTGATCAGTGAGAAAGACCCGCTCTGGATTCTATCAATCAATCAATCAATTGTATTTATTGAGCGCTTACTGTGTGCAGAGTACTGTACTAAGCGCTTGGGAAGTACAAGCTGGCAACATATAGAGACAGTCCCTACCCAACAGTGGGCTCACAGTCTAAGATGGGGAGGCAGAGAACAAAACCAAACATACTAACAAAATAAAATAAATAGAATAGATAGGTACAAGTAAAATAAATAAATAAATAGAGTAATAAATCTGTACAAACATATATACGTATATACAGGTGCTGTGGGGAAGGGAAGGAGGTAAGATGGAGGGGATGGAGAGGGGCACGAGGGGGAGAGGAAGGAAGGGGCTCAGTCTGGGAAGGCCTCCTGGAGGAGGTGAGCTCTCAGCAGGGCTTTGAAGGGAGGAAGAGAGCTAGCTTGGCGGATGGGCAGAGGGAGGGTATTCCAGGCCCGGGGGAATGTGTGCTCAGTTCCCATTTTGTAAATGGGAGCTCCTGAGGCCCAGAGAGGTTATACGACTTGGCCAAGGTCTCACCGTTCCTCCTTTCCTCATTCCCATTCATTCATTCAATCGTATTTATTGCGCGCTTACTGTGTGCAGAGCACTGAACTAAGCGCTTAGGAAGTACAAGTTGGCACCAGGAGGGGCAGTTGCCCCCACCTACTTGGTGGGAGACAGGAGGGGCAGGGGGTGGACTACCCCAATTTTTGGGAGGGTGGCATGTGGGCCAGATCAACCGCCCCCTCTCCCCCCACTGAACCTTGCAGGGAGAGGAGATGGTGCCAAAGTTGTGTGTGTGTGTATGTCGGGGGGTGTTGTCCCAGATGCCCCTGTGAAGCCCAGTTCAAAAAGCGCCCGGGAAATGACCGCGACCAGAGGCGAGGTGCTGAGCTCTCGGGGAGGTAGGGAAATGGAGCAAGAAGGGACAGCTTGGAGTTGCTGGGAAAGGTCAGGATCAAGGGACTGGCTCAGGGGCTGTGTCCGAATGGGAGACCCCGTCCTGCCGAACAGAAGGAAGAGTGGCTCCGATCTCTGCCCCAAGTCTCCTCTCCAGCCCAGCTGGCCGGCTGGACATGGGATGGGACTGGATTTTGGGGTGATCCCGCTGGGCGGGCTGCTATGGGAGCACCAGTCCCTGGGGGAAGGTGAGGAATTTCCAAGCCGGGACCCACCGACCCCGAATTCACAGGGGGCACCCAAGTGTGAGCCCGTGTTGGGTAGGGACCGTCTCTATATGTTGCCGACTTGTACTTCCCAAGCGCTTAGTACAGTGCTCTGCACACAGTAAGCGCTCAATAAATACGATTGAGTGAATGAATGAATGAATGAATGAATGGCCCCGGGCCTGGTGTGGAGAGTCTCTCAGGGGGTCACTCTTAATAATAATAATAATAATGATGATGATGTTATTTGTTAAGCACTTACTATGTGCAAAGCACTGTTCTAAGTGCTGGGGAGGATACAAGGTGATCAGGTTGTCCCACGGGGGTGCTCACAGTTTTCATCCCCATTTTACAGATGAGGGAACTGAGGCCCAGAGAAGTGAAGTGACTTGCCCAAAGTCACGCAGCTGACAGTTGGTGGAGCCGGGATTTGAACCCATGACCTTCCTGTGCCAGTGCCAAGAGCCGGAAGCCCAGGGAGGGCAGGGGCCTGGGGCCCTAGATCTGCTATCCACAATGCAACGGGTCCCATGGCCTGAGAACATTGCTCCAGCCAAGGCCCGGCAAGTTGAGGGGTAGAGGGTAAGCGCTCAATAAATAGGATTGATTGATTTACTGATTGATTGATAGAGGCTGGAAGCTTCAGAGCAGGGCAGAGCTGCAGTGGCAACCAGAGGGTTGGGGTGAGGGGTATCAGCTGAGCCCCAGCCTGAGGCTGGGGCACCTTCTTCTGCCCCCGCTTCTGGGGCAACCAAAACACAACTCAAAACATCTCCCTTAAAAGCAGCTCCCCATGGAGACCAAGTGGAAAGGGGTAGAGAGGGGCTACAGTGGAGTGAATGTCTACACTGCACAGAACGGAGTAATGGCAATCGTTTTCTGCTTGCTCGGACCCGTGAGGATGGCCAAACGGATCATTCTCTTTGGAGTCTTTTAGACTGTGAGCCCGCTGTTGGGTAGGGACTGTCTCTATATGTTGCCAACTTGTACTTCCCAAGCGCTCAGTACAGTGCTCTGCACACAGTAAGCGCTCAATAAATACGATTGATTGATTGATTTGGAGTCAGAACGATCTGACGGCCGCCTAGAAGGATCCGATAATAATAATGATAATGTTGGTATTTCTTAAGTGCTTACTATGTGCCAAGCACTGTTTTAAGCGCAGGGGAGGTTACAAGGTGATCAGGTTGTCCCACGGGGGGCTCACAGTCTTAATCCCAGTCTTAATCCCCATTGAGGCCTTCCCAGACTGAGCCCCCTCCTTCCTCTCCCCCTCCTCCTCCTCCCCATCCCCCCTGCCTTACCTCCTTCCCCTCCCCACAGCACCTGCATATATGTTTGTACAGATTTATTACTCTATTTATTTTACCTGTACATATTTAGTAAGAGAAGCAGCACGGCTCAGTGGAAAGAGCCCGGGCTTGGGAGTCAGAGGTCGTGGGTTCAAATCCCGGCTCCACCACTTGTCAGCTGTGTGACTTTGGGCAAGTCACTTCACTTCTCTGGGCCTCAGTTCCCTCATCTGTAAAATGGGGATTGATTGTAAGCCCCACATGGGACAACCTGATCACCTTGTATCCTCTCCTAGTGCTTAGAACAGTGCTTTGCACATAGTAAGCACTTAACAAATACCAAAATTATTATTATTATTACTATTTACTATTTTATTTATTTTATTTTGTTAATATGTTTTGTTTTGTTGTCTGTCTCCCCCTTCTAGACTGTGAGCCCACCGTTGGGTAGGGACCGTCTCTATATGTTGCCAGCTTGTACTTCCCAGGTGCTTAGTACAGTACTCTGCACACAGTAAGCGCTCAATAAATACGATTGAATGAATGAATGAATTTTACAGATGAGGTCACTGAGGCCCAGAGAAGTGAAGTGACTTGCCCAAAGTCACACAGCTGACAAGTGGCGGAGCCGGGATTTGAACCCAGGACTTCTGACTCCAAAGCTCGTGCACTTGCCACTGAGCCCCGCTGCTTCCCAAATGAACTGATAATCCATCTTCATTTCCCCTGGTGCTGTATAGACATAACCTAATAATAATAATTACTACACTTGTGGGTAAGAGAAGCAGCGTGGCTCAGTGGAAAGAGCCTGGGCTTTGGAGTCAGAGGTCATGGGTTCAAATCCCGGCTCCGCTAATTAGCTGGGTGACTTTGGGCAAGTCACTTCACTTCTCTGTGCCTTAGTTCCCTCATCTGTAAAATGGGGATGAAGACTGTGAGCCCCCTGTGGGACAACCTGATCACCTTGTAACCTCCCCAGTGCTTAGAACAGTGCTTTGCACATAGTAAGCACTTAATAAATGCCATCAATATTATTATTATTTGTTAAGTGCTTATTATGTGCTGAGCACTACACTGAACACTAAGGTAATGTTCACTGAACACCGTCCCCGGCCCAGATCGGGCTCACAGTCAAAGGGGAAGGGACATCAGGTATCGAATCCCTATTCTACAGACGAGGGAACTGAGGCACAGAGAAGAGAAGTGACTAGCTCAAGGTCACACAGGAGACACCAATAATAATAATACTAATTGTGCTATTGAAGTACTTTCTGTGTTCTACCCCCTGTGCTAAGTGCTAGGGAAGATGTGATACGGGCAGATCAGACATTGTTGCTGCTCATATGGAGTTCACAGTCTAAAGGGGAGGGAAAATAGATAGTCAATCTCCATTTTACAGATGGGGGAACTGAGGCCCAGAAAAGCGAAACGACTTGCCCAAGAGGCAAACAGCAGAGCTGGGATCCAGGACTCCAGAATCCCGGGCCCTCACTCTCTCTGCTTCTCAGTGGGGGTCTGGATGACCAATTTGTCATGGGCAGGGACTATGTCTGCTGTACTGTTAAATTGTACCCTCTCAAGCCCTTAGTACAGCGCTCTGCACACAGTAATACTTGATAAATACGACCGACGGACGAGCGACCCACTGACTGACTCTTGAGACGGCAGCCTCAGTGTTTCCCAGCTCGGACCCACTGACTGCTACTAATAGTTTTGGAATTTGTTAAGCGCTTACCACGTGCAAAGCACCGTTCTGAGCGCTGGGGAGGATACAAGGTGATGAGGTGGTCCCACGGGGGGCTCACAATCTTCACCCCCATTTTCCAGATGAGGGAACTGAGGCCCAGAGAAGTGAAGCGGACCAATGGGGTCCACTGAATGGGATCGTCCGCATCCACAGAAGGCAGGGTGGACATCGCCCCCCCCACCACACACACACACACAACTCATCATCATCATCATCATCATCAATCGTATTTATTGAGCGCTTACTATGTGCAGAGCACTGTACTAAGCGCTTGGGAAGTCCAAATTGGCAACATATAGAGACAGTCCCTACCCAACGGTGGGCTCACAGTCTAAACGGGGGAGACAGAGAACAAAACCAAACATCCTAACTCACCATGGTCAGCATGTCTGCGGCCGGAGGGGAGACTTGGGAGCGGAACAGATTGTGCATCTCCACCATGGTGACCCTCTCCTCCTCTCTGAGGGCGCAGCTCAGCCGAGCGGCTGCCAGGAGCAGGAGAACGGCTGGGAGGCCGCGGGAGCCCTGCATCGCCGCTGCCTCGGTCGGCTCCTCTCTGGATCTAGACCTCCCCGCCTCTGGCAGCTGGATTTAAAGCCCTGCCCCAAAGCAGAACCACCCAGGGCTGAGAGCAGGGAGGGAGCCCATTCCGGCCCGCCTCAAACTCACAATCACCAGGGGCCAGGGACGGGGTCACGGAGGATGGGACGCTCCTGCCGGACCACTCCCGCCATCTGACCTTTCCCTGCTTGGGCACTCTGACCTCCGGGGCTGAGAGGTCAAAGCGGTAGGAGGGGGACCGAAGCCCAAATAGCTCCTATTGTCGCCCTCTCCCATTCCCAAAAGAACAATTCCAGGATCCCAGATGTTCCCGTCCCGGAGGTGCCCGCCAGAGCCCGCCGGGAAAACCTCCCACCCAACTGGACGTCGGTCTGGCTCTGGTTCAGAGGCCCTCGTCCGACTCGCTCTGGCCCTTGTTGGGGTTCATTTGGGACCGGGCAATAATAATAATAATGATAATGGCATTTATTAAGCACTTACTATGTGCAAAACACTGTTCTAAGCGCTGGGGAGGTTACAAAGTGATGGGGTTGTCCCACAGGCCCTCATCCGACTCGCTCTGGCCCTTGTTGGGGTTCATTTGGGACCGGGCAATAATAATAATAATGATAACGGCATTTATTAAGCGCGTACTATGTGCAAAACACTGTTCTAAGCGCTGGGGAGGTTACAAAGTGATGGGGTTGTCCCACAGGCCCTCATCCGACTCGCTCTGGCCCTTGTTGGGGTTCATTTGGGACCGGGCAATAATAATAATAATGATAACGGCATTTATTAAGCGCTTACTATGTGCAAAACACTGTTCTAAGCGCTGGGGAGGTTACAAAGTGATGGGGTTGTCCCACAGGCCCTCATCCGACTCGCTCTGGCCCTTGTTGGGGTTCATTTGGGACCGGGCAATAATAATAATAATGATAACGGCATTTATTAAGCGCTTACTATGTGCAAAACACTGTTCTAAGCGCTGGGGAGGTTACAAAGTGATGAGGTTGTCCCACAGGGGGCTTGCAGTCTTAATCCCCAAGGCAAGAGACCACAGGGGAAGAGGGGGAAGGAAGTCTGAGTTCAGTGTTCGAGCCTTGGGGCTGTTAACCGGTTCTTCTGCTTCACTTTGGACTCCAATCCAAAAGGGGAAGGAAACGATAGTCGGGTATGTGTTTGTGCGGGTGTGTTTGTATGTATGTGCAAATGAGTACGTGTGCAAAAGTGTGCACATATGTGCACACATGTATATAATAATGATGGTATTTGTTAAGCGCTTACTATGTGCGACGCACTGTTCTAAGTGCTGGGGGGATGCAAGGTGATCAGGTTGTCCCACGTGGGGCTCACAGTCTTAATCCCCATTTTACAGATGAGGGAACTGAGGCACGGAGAAGTGAAGTGACTTGCCCAGAGTCACACAGCTAAGTGGCAGAGCTGGGATTAGAACCCACGACCTCTGACTCCCAAGCCTGGGCTCTTTCCACTGAGCCACGCTGCTTAAGTATATCTTTAAATTATATAGCATAAACTATTTATTTATATAAATGCCTGTCTCCCCCTATTTTTTATGATGGCATTTATTAAGCGCTTACTATGTGCAAAGTGCTGTTCTAAGCACTGTGGAGGATACAAGGTGATCAGGTTGTCCCACGGGGGGCTCACAGTCTTCATCCCCATTTTACAGATGAGGGAACTGAGGCACAGAGAAGTGAAGTGACTTGCCCAAAGTCACACAGCTGACAAGTGGCGGAGGTGGGATTTGAACCCATGACCTCTGACTCCAAAGCCCGGGCTCTTTCCACTGAGCCACGCTGCTTAAATGTATCTTTAAATTATGTAGCATAAACTATTTATTTATATAAATGCCTGTCTCCCCCTATATCCTGTAAGCTCACTGTGGGCAGGGAACGTGTCTGCTGTGAGTCCACTGTTGGGTAGGGACTGTCTCTATATGTTGCCAACTTGGACTTCCCAAGCGCTTAGTACAGTGCTCTGCACACAGTAAGTGCTCAATAAATATGATTGATTGATTGATTGATTGATTGCCAAGTCCGTTGTGTTATACTTTCCCAAGCGCTTAGTACAGTGCTCTGCACATTGTAAGCGTTCAATCGATACCATTGATGATGAGTGTGGATTTGTGAATGTGTATATGTACATGTACATATTGTGTGCATGCATTACCATGGAACATGGTCAAGGACCAGAGATAGAGATAGAGCAACGCGGAGGCCACCGTCCCTAGGTTCACAGCATAATGTCTGTGATGGGATTGAAACTTGGGCAAGGGTGTCCTTTGGGTGGGCTGGATCGCATTTATTTATTTATTGAGCGCTTACTGTGTGCAGAGCACTGTACTAAGCGCTTGGGAAGTACAAGTTGGCAACATATAGAGATGGCCCCTAATCAGGTTGGACACGGTTCCTGTCCCACATGGGGCTCACAGTCTTATCCCTATTTTACAGATGAAGGGACGGGCCCAGAGAAGTGAAGTAACTTGCCCAAAGTCACACAGCGGACAAGTGGGGGAGTGGGATTAGAACCCAGGTCCTCTGACTGGCAGGCCTGGGTTCTAGCCACCTGGCAACGCTACTTCTCTGCTCTGCTGGGTTCTGCTGCTCTGGCCGGGTTCAGATCTGTCCCGCTGCTCTGCCCTGCCGGGCTTCAGCTCTGCCCTGCCCTGTTGGGCACTGCTCAGCCCTGCTGGATTTTGCTCTGCTTGCCAAGGCTTTGCTCTGCCCTGCTGGATTTTGCTCTGCTTGCCAGGCTTTGCTCTGCCCTGCTGGGCGCTTCTCTGTCCTGCTGGGCTCTGCTTGCCCTGCCAGGCTCCTCTCTGCCCTGCTGGGTGTTGCTGCTCTGCCCTGCTGGGCTCTGCTCTGTTCTGCTCGGCCCTGCCCTGCCGGGCGCTGCTGCTCTGCCCTGCTAGAGTCTGCTTCGCTCTGTCCTACTGGGCATGGCTGCTCTGCCCCGCTGGGCTCTGTTCTGCTCTGCCAGGCTCCTCTTTGCCCTGCCAGGCTCCTCTCTGCCCTGCTGGGTGTTGCTGCTCTGCCCTGCCGGGCTCTGCTCTGTTCTGCTCGGCCCTGCCCTGCCGGGCGCTGCTGCTCTGCCCTGCCAGAGTCTGCTCTGCTCTGTCTTACTAGGCACGGTTGCTCTGCCCTGCTGGGCTCTGTTCTGCTCTGCCAGGCTCCTCTTTGCCCTGCCAGGCTCCTCTCTGCCCTGCTGGGTGTTGTGGCTCTGTCCTACCGGGCTCAGCTCTGTTCTGCTCGGCCCTGCCCTACCGGGCGCTGCTGCTCTGCCCTGCTGGGCGGGCGTGCAGCTCTGCCCTGCCGGAGTCTGCTCTGCTCTGTCCTACTGGGCACGGCTGCTCTGCCCTGCTGGGCTCTGTTCTGCTCTGCCAGGTTTCTGTTCTCCGCTCTACCTGGGCTGCCCTGCTGGGCTCTGTTCTGCTCTGCCAGGCTCCTCTCTGCCCTGCTGGGTGTTGTGGCTCTGCCCTACTGGGATCTGCTCTGTTCTGCTCAGCCCTGCCTTGCCGGGCACTGCTGCTCTGCCCTGCTGGGCTCTGTTCTGCTCTGCCAGGCTTCTCTCTGCCCTGCTGTGTGTTGTGGCTCTGCCCTACCGGGCTCAGCTCTGTTCTGCTCGGCCCTGCCCTGCCGGGCGCTGCTGCTCTGCCCTGCCGGAGTCTGCTCTGCTCTGTCCTACTGGGCCCGGCTGCTCTGCCCTGCTGGGCTCTGTTCTGCTCTGCCAGGTTTCTGTTCTCTGCTCTACCTGGGCTGCCCTGCTGGGCTCTGTTCTACTCTGCCAGGCTCTTCTTTGCCCTGCCAGGCTTCTCTCTACCCTGCTGGGTGTTGCAGCTCTGCCCTGCCATGCTCTGCTCTGTTCTGCTCGGCCCTGCTCTGCTGGGCACTGCTGTTCTGCCTTGCCGGGCTCTGCTCTGTTCTGCTCGGCCCTGCCCTGCCGGGCACTGCTGCTGTGCCCTGCTGGGTGGGCGTGCAGCTCTGCCCTGCCAGAGTCTGCTCTGCTCTGTCCTACTGGGCACGGCTGCTCTGCCCTGCTGGGCTCTATTCTGCTTTGCCAGGTTTCTGCTCTCCGCTCTACCTGGGCTGCCATGCTGGGCTCTGCTCTGCCAGGCTCCTCTTTGCCCTGCCAGGCTCCTCTCTGCCCTGCTGGGTGTTGCGGCTCTGCCCTGCCGGGCTCTGCTCTGTTCTGCTCGGCCCTGCCCTGCTGGGCGTTGCAGCTCTGCCCTGCCAGAGTCTGCTCTGCCCCGCTGGGCTCTGTTCTGCTCTGCCAGGTTTCTGTTCTCTGCTCTACCTGGGCTGCCCTCCTGGGCTCTGTTGTGCTCTGCCAGGCTCCTCTTTGCCCTGCCAGGCTCCTCTCTGCCCTGCTGGGTGTTGTGGCTCTGCCCTACCGGGCTCTGCTCTGTTCTGCTCGGCCCTGCCCTGCCGGGCACTGCTGCTCTGCCCTGCTGGGCGGGCGTGCAGCTCTGCCCTGCCAGAGTCTGCTCTGCTCTGTCCTACTGGGCACGGCTGCTCTGCCCTGCCGGGCTCTGTTCTTCTCTGCCAGGTTTCTGTTGTCCGCTCTACCTGGGCTCCGCTCTGCCTCTGTCCAGGTCTCAGCCTTCCCAGAGTCTCAGGCTGAAATAAAGTCATTCATTCATTCACTCGTATTTATTGAGCGCTTACTGTGTGCAGAGCACTGCACTAAGCGCTTGGGAAGTCCGAGTTGGCAACATCTAGAGACGGTCCCTACCCAACGGTGGGCTCAGAGTCTAGAAGGGGGAGACAGACAACAAAACAAAACATATTAACAAAAGAAAATAAATAGGATAAATATGTACAAATAAAATAAACAGATAATATATACATATATACAGGCGCTGTGGGGAGGGGAAGGAGGTAAGGCGGTGGGGGATGGAGGGGGAGAGCCCAAGCAGCCGCCCGCAACTCCAAATCCACGAGCAAACACAATCCATGCAAGGCATCCTGCTGGTCCAGCTTCTTCTATACTCCATCCCCCCCGCCCATCTCTCTGGGTCGTACTCCTCCCCAGATTCTCCGGCAACAAGAAAAAATGGCTAAATGGGAGGAAAAAGAGTAACCAACATCTGGTCTCCAGCTGCTCCGGTTCTCTGTCCTCAGCGGGTGAAGCAGACCCTCTCCAGCTCCCAGGGGCTGCCCACGCCCACGGCCCGGGCCCCGTCCACAGGCACACCCACTGCTTCCCATCCCACCTGCCCAGGCCTGGGCCTACACACATATTCAATTCAGTCGTATTTATAATAATAATAATATTGTTGGTATTTGTTAAGCGCTTACTACGTGCAAAGCACTGTTCTGAGCGCTGGGGGGATACAAGGTGATCAGGTTGTCCCACGGGGGGCTCACAGTCTTAATCCTCATTTTCCAGATGGGGGAACTGAGGCCCAGAGAAGTTACTTGCCCAAAGTCACACAGCTGACACGTGGCAGAGCCGGAATTTGAACCCATGACCTCTGACTCCAAAGCCCGGGCTCTTTTCCACTGAGCCACGCTGCTTTGCAGAGAACTTTACTAAGTGCTTGGGAAGTACAAGCATATACACACACACCACTGACCCCCAGTTTAGAGGGACGGGCAGATTAAGTTAAAGGGACGCCCACCTAAGTTCTCCTCTCCTTGTGCCCCCTGCCCCAACAGCCATGGCAGCCTACAAAACTCTCCCACCTCCTCCAGGACCTTTGTTATGTGTTTTGTTGTGTTTTTTAAATGGTATTTTGTAAGCGCTTACTGTGTGCCAGGCACTATTCTAAATACTGGGGTAATAATAATAATGATGGCATTTATTAATAATAATAATAATGATGATGGTATTTGTTAAGCGCTTACTATGTGCAAAGCACTGTTCTAAGCACTGGGGGGGGATACAAGGTGATCAGGTTGTCCCACGCGGGGCTCACAATCTTAATCCCCATTTTACAGATGAGGGAAATGAGGCACAGAGAAGTGAAGTGACTTGCCCAAAGTCACACAGCTGATAATTGGCGGAGCCGGGATTGGAACCCCTGACCTCTGACTCCAAAGCCCGGGCTCTTTCCATTGAGCCACGCTGCTTCTCTAAGTGCTTACCATGTGCAAAGCACTGTTCTAAGCACTTCAGGTTGTCCCATGAGGGGGCTCACAATTTTAATCCCCATTTTCCAGATGAGGTAACTGAGGCCCAGAGAAGTGAAGTGACTTGTCCAAAGTCACGCAGCTCCCCCTCCTCCCGCTCCCCATCTCCCCGCCTTAATAATAATAATAATGGCATTTATTAAGTGCTTACTATGTGCAAAGCACTGTTCTAAGCACTGGGGAGGTTACAAGGCGATCAGGTTGTCCCACGGGGGCTCACAATCTTAATCCCCATTTTACAGATGAGGTAAAACAGGCACAGAGAAGTGAAGTGACTTGCCCAAAGTCACACAGCTGACAATTGGTGGAGTTGGCATTCGAACCCATGAACTCTGACTCCAAAGCCCGGGCTCTTTCCACTGAGCCACGCTGCCTTAACTCCTTCCCCTCCTCACAGCACCTGTATATATGTATATATGTTTGTATGTATTACTGTATTTATTTTATTTGTACATATTTATTCTATTTATTGTATTTTGTTAATATGTTTTGTTTTGTTCTCTGTCTCCCCCTTCTAGACTGTGAGCCCGCTGCTGGGTAGGGACCGTCTCTATATGTTGCCAACTTGTACTTCCCAAGCGCTTAGTACAGTGCTCTGCCCACAGTAAGTGCTCAATAAATACGATTGAATGAATGAATGAATGACAATTAGCAGAGCCGGGATAATAATAATAATAATAATAATAATGATGGCATTTATTAAGCGCTTACTATGTGCAAAGCCCTGTTCTAAGCACTGGGTGGGCATACAAGGTCATCAGATTGTCCCACGTGGGGCTCACAGTCTTCATCCCCATTTTCCAGATGAGGTAGCTGAGGCACAGAGAAGTGAAGTGACTTGCCCAAAGTCACACAGCTGCCTCCCCCTTTAAGACTACGAGCCCACTGTTGGGTAGGGACTGTCTCTATATGTTGCCAATTTGTACTTCCCAAGCGCTCAGTACAGTGCTCTGCACACAGTAAGCACTCAATAAATACGATTGATGATGATGATAAGTGGCGGAGGAGAGATTTGAACCCATGACCTCTGGCTCCAAAGCCCGGACTCTTTCCCCTGAGCCACGCTGCTTCTGATACAAGGTAATTAGGTTGGACTGCAGACAGACCCATGTGGGTTGCGGGTCTACTTTTGTTGCCTGTCCACTTTTGTTTTGTTGTCTGTCTTCCCCCTTCTAGACTGTGAGCCCGTTGTTGGGTAGGGACCATCTCTATCTGTTGCCAAATTGTACTTTCCAAGCGCTTAGTACAGTGCTCTGCCCACAGGAGGCGGTCAATAAATACGGTTGAATGAATGAATGATAGGAACTGTGTCATTCATTCATTCACGTACTTGTTTCTTTTCTTTATTGAGCTTAATAAATACAATTGAATGAATGAATGGTCCTCAGGCCAAAGGGCACGTGGCTGGGGGAGACGCCTGATGGCCCTCCATCAGCCCATGTGCCCCCCCTGATAGACAGAGCCCTGACTTGGGAGTCGGAGAACCTGGGTTCTAATTCTAATTGAGACAGTCAGTCAGTCAATCGTATTTACTGAGCACTTACCGGGTGCAGAGCACTGTACTAAGCGCCTGGGAGAGCCCAATAGAACAATATAACGGACGCATTCCCTGCCGCAACGAATGTTACGAACATCTACAACAGATTGAATAGAATTGTGACACGGGACCAATCAATCAATGGTATTTACTGGGCGCTTGCTATGTGCAGAGCATGGTACTAGGCACTTGGGAGAGTACCATTTAACAGAGTTGGTAGGCACGTTTTCCTGCCCACAAGAAACTTATCTTTTGATTAGGGCAACGGGTGCGTAGCGGCAGTCACAGGTCATTTAAATCAGTTGAGGAGAGCATATAATGCCCTCTCAGCGTCACACCTGGAGAGTTTCCAGTCCTCTACCAGTCTCGGCTACAGGAGGGAGAGTCAAGCAGAGGCCTAGCCATTCCATTCCTAGCTTGGCCAGTGGCTAGCGAGTGGAAAGCTAATAATAATAAATGAGAATAATAAATAATAATAATAACGATAATGGCATTTATTCATTCATTCATTCCATCGTATTGATTGAGCGCTTACTGTGTGCAGAGCACTGGACTTAGCGCTTGGGAAGTATAAGTCGGCGATATATAGAGACGGTCCCTACCTATAAGTTGGCAACATATAGGGACAGTCCCTACCTAATAATAATAATGGTGTTTGTTAAGCGCTTACTATGTGCAAAGCACTGTTCTAAGCGCTGGGGAGGATACAGGGTGACAGTGGGTTCACAGTCTAGAAGGACTGTGGAAGGACTGCTTCATATCATTTCATATTTTGTTTTGTTCTCTGTCTTTGTTTTGTTCTCTGTCTTCCCCCTTCTAGACTGTGAGCCCACTGTTGGGTAGGGACTGTCGTCTCTCTATGTTGCCAACTTGGACTTCCCGAGCGCTTAGTATGGTGCTCTGCACACAGTAAGCGCTCAATAAATACGATTGAATGAATGAATGAATGAATGAATGAAGGCTTATTAAGCGCTTACTATGTGCAAAGCACTGTTCTAAGCGCTGGGGAGGTTACAGGGTGATGTGGTTGTCCCACTGGGGGCTCACAGTCTTCATCCCCATTTTCCAGGTGAGGGAACTGAGGCCCAGAGAAGTGAAGTGACTTGCCCAAAGTCACACAGCTGGCAATTGGCAGAGCCAGGATTTGAACCCATGACCCCCGACTCCAAAGCCCGGGCTCTTTCCGCTGAGCCACTGCTTCTCTAAGCAGCGTGGCTTAGTGGAAAGAGCCCGGGCTTGGGAGTCAGAGGTCACGGGTTCTAATTCCAGCTCCACCACTTGTCAGCTGTGAGACTTTGGGCAAGTCACTTCACTTCTCTGGGCTTCAGTGACCTCATCTGTAAAATGGGGATTAATCAATCAATCAATCAATCATATTTATTGAGCGCTTACTGTGTGCAGAGCACTGTACTAAGCGCTTGGGAAGTACAAGTTGGCAACATATAGAGAGACTAATATATAGAGATTAAGTCTGTGAGCCCCACGTGGGTTAACCCGATTACTTTGTATCTGTGAGCCCGCTGTTGGGTAGGGACCGTCTCTCTATGTTGCCAGCTTGCACAACCCAAGCGCTTAGTACAGTGCTCTGCACACAGTAAGCGCTCAATAAATACGACTGAATGAATGAATGAATGCCCCAGTGCTTACAGCAGTGCTTGGAACTTAGTAAGCACTTAACAAATGCCAACATTATTATTTCAGCTCTGCCACAGGCCTACTGTGTGATCTTGGGCAAGTCACTTCCCTTTTCACTGCTCACTTGGCAGCTGTGTGACTTTGGGCAAGTCACTTCACTCCTCTGTGCCTCAGTTACCTCATCTGTAAAACGGGGATTAAGACTGTGAGCCCCACGTGGGACAACCTGATCACCTTGTAATCTCTCCAGTGCTTAGAACAGTGCTTTGCACATAGTAAGCGCTTAATAAATGCCATTATTATTATTTTTATTATTATTATTCTCCAGGCCTCAGTTTCCTCGCCTGTAAAATGGAGGTTCAGTACTTGTTCTCCTTCTTATTTGGGCTGTGAGCATGTTGATGGAGGGACTGGGTCCAACCTGATTATCTTGCATCAATCAATCAACTGTATTTATTGAGCACTTACTGTGTGCAGAGCACTGGACTTACGCGCTTGAGGGAGTAACAATAGAGCAATCAATCGTATTTATTGAGCGCTTACTGTGTGCAGAGCACTGTAATAATAATAATAATAATGATGGCATTTATTAAGTGCTTACTATGTGCAAAGCACTGTTCTAAGCGCTGGGGAGGTTACAAGGTGATCAGGTTGTCCCCCAGGGGGGCTCACAGTCCCCATTTTCCATTTATTTATTTATTACTCTACTTATTTATTTATTTTACTTGTATATATTTATTCTATTTATTTTATTTTGTTAATATGCTTTGTTTTGTTCTCTGTCTCCCCCTTCCAGACCGTGAGCCCACTGTTGGGTAGGGACCGTCTCTATATGTTGCCAACTTGGACTTCCCAAGCGCTTAGTACAGTGCTCTGCACACAGTAAGCACTCAATAAATACGACTGAATGAATGAATGAATGAATGAATGAAAGTGAAGCGACTTGCCTGAAGTCACACAGCTGACAATTGGCGGAGCCGGGATTTGAACCCATGACCTCTGACTCCAAAGCCCGGGCTCTTTCCACTTAGCCCCTGATGCCAGCTCCACCATTTGCCTTCTGTGTGACCTTGGGCAGGTCACTTCACTTTGCCTCAGTTACCTCATCTGTAAAATGTACTTACACGCTTGAGAGAGTAACAATAGAGCAATCAATCATATTTATTAAGCGCTTACTGTGTGCAGAGCACTGGACTTACGCGCTTGAGAGAGTAACAATAGAGCAATCAGTCGTATTTATTGAGCGCTTACTGTGTGCAGAGCACTGGACTTACGCGCTTGAGAGAGTAATAATAGAGCAATCAATCGTATTTATTGAGCGCTTACTGTGTGCAGAGCACTGGACTTATGCGCTTGAGAGAGTAACAATAGAGCAATCAATCGTATTTATTGAGCGCTTACTGTGTGCAGAGCACTGGGCTTGAGAGAGTAACAACAGAACAATCAATTGTATTTATTGAGCGCTTACTGTGTGCAGAGCACTGTACTTACGCGCTTGAGAGAGTAACAATAGAGCAATCAATCGTATTTATTGAGCGCTTATTGTGTGCAGAGCACTGGACTTACGCGCTTGAGAGAGTAACAATAGAACAATCAATTGTATTTATTGAGCGGTTACTGTGTGCAGGGCACTGTATTTACGCGCTTCAGAGAGTAACAATAGAACAATCGTATTTATTGAGCACTTACTGTGTGCAGAGCACTGGACTTACGCGCTTCAGAGAGTAACAATAGAACAATCAATGGTATTTATTGAGTGCTTACTGTGTGCAGAGTATTGTACTTATGTGCTTGAGAGAGTAACAATAGAGCAATCAATCGTATTTATTGAGCGCTTACTGTGTGCAGAGCACTGTACTTACGCACTTTTGAGAGAGTAACAATAGAACAATCATATTTATTGAGCGCTTACTGTGTGCAGAGCACTGTACTTACGCGCTTGAGAGAGTAACAATAGAGCAATCGATCGTATTTATTGAGCGCTTACTGTGTGCAGAGCACTGTACTAAGCTCTTGGGAAGTACAAGTTGGCAACATAGAGAGACGGTCCCTACCCAACACAAAGTTGTAGCACGGCCTAGTGGATAGAGTCCGGGCCTGGGATTCTGAAGGTCATGGGTTCTAATCCCGGTTCCACCACTTGTCCGTTGTGAGATCTTGGGCAAGTCACTTCACTTCTCTGCGCCTCAGTTCCCTCACCTGTAAAATGGGGATTAAGACTGTGAGCCCAGGTATTGTGTCCAACCCAATTATCTTCCGCCTACCGCAGGGTTTAGGACAGTGCCTGGCACATAGTAAGTGCTTAATACCATAATAATTATTATTCTTATTAGAGACAGCGCTCAGTACAGTGGTTGGCACATGGCACTTCACAAATGCAACTCCGCCAGGAGGAGACAGGCCCCAACTTTAAAGTCCGGGCTTCTCGGGCCACCAGAAAGTAGGGTTATACTCGCAGGGTGGCACCGGCCAAAGCAGCGGTCACCCCAAGCCGATGGTTCCAGCAGCAATCAATCGATCAATCAATCAATCATATTTATTGAGCGCTTACTGTGTGCAGAGCACTGGACTAAGCGCTTGGGAAGTCCAAGTTGGCAACATAGAGAGACAGTCCCTACCCAACAGTGGGCTCACAGTCTAAAAGGGGGAGACAGACAACAAAACCAGACATACTAACAAAATAAAATTAAATAAAAATAAAATAAAATACTTGGCTGGGTCTCTGGGATGGGATGGAAAACCTCGTGTTGAGCAGGGCTTTGTGTGGGCTCTGGACTGGAAACGGGGCCTGGCCTCTTTCCCTCTATTTATTTATTTACTTACTTATTTATTTATTTATTTATTTATTCATGTATTTATTTATATTTATTTACTTATATTTATACATTTATTTATTTATTTGTTTGTTTGTTTTACTTGTACATATCTATTCTTTTTATTTTGTTAGTATGTTTGGTTTTGTTCTCTGTCTCCCCCTTCTAGACTGTGAGCCCACTGTTGGGTAGGGACTGTCTCTATACGTTGCCGACTTGGACTTCCCAAGCGCTTAGTCCAGTGCTCTGCACACATTAAGCGCTCAATAAATATGATTGATTGATTGATTGATTGACTGATTTCCTGGACTCCTCTGCCAAAAGAACCATTCTCCCTGCTGGAAGACTCAAGCCAGGGTGGGGATGGGAAACGCCTCCTGAGAGCTCACCTCCTCCAGGAGGCCTTCCCAGACTGAGCCCCCTCCTTCCTCTTCCCCACCTTCCCTCCTTCCCCTCCCCACAGCACCTGTATATAATAATAATAATCATAATGGCATTTGTTAAGCGCTTACTATGTGCATATCTATTCTATTTATTTTATTTTGTTAGTATGTTTGGTTTTGTTCTCTGTCTCCCCCTTTTAGACTGTGAGCCCACTGTTGGGTAGGGGCTGTCTCTATATGTTGCCAACTTGTACTTCCCAAGCGCTTAGTACAGTGCTCTGCACATAGTAAGTGCTCAATAAATACGATTGATGATGATGATGATGTGCAAAGCACTGTTCTAAGCGCTGGGGAGGTTACAAGGTGATCAGGTTGTCCCAAGTGGGGCTCACAGTTTCAGATGAGGTAACTGGGGCCCAGAGAAGTGAAGTGACTTGCCCAAAGTCACACAGCTGGCAATGGGCAGAGCGGGGATTTGAACCCGTGACCTCCGACTCCAAAGCCCGGGCTCTTTCCACTGAGCCACGCTTACTACGTGCAAAGCACTGCTCTAAGCGCTGGAGCACTGTTCTAAGCTTGGCACACAATAACTACTAAACAAATATCACTGTTACGTTTCTTAATATTAAGTTGGGTGGGTCTCAAATTTGATCTCCTGCTAGGCTTCTCGGTCTTGCAGGTTGAATTACAGGGTGAAGAAATTTACGGTGGATCAAAAGCCTCCTTAGGAAAGCCTAAGTGATCTCATTCACATCCCCTTCAACGCCAACCTCGTCACAGATACGAAGTCAAAAATGAATGGCACTACAGGGGAAAAGAACAGAATCCGAGGAAAACGGCCCGGCCGCGTTAATATATATATATTAACAAAATAAATATAAGATAGTATATATATATATATATATGTATACTAACAAAATAAAATAAATATATATATATTCTATTTATTTTATTTTGTTAGTATACATATATATATATATATATATATATACTATATATATATATATTCTATTTATTTTATTTTGTTAGTATGTTTGGTTTTGTTCTCTGTCTTCCCCTTTTAGACTGTGAGCCCACTGTTGGGTAGGGACTGTCTCTATATGTTGCCAATTTGTACTTCCCAAGCGCTTAGTACAGTGCTCTGCACATAGTAAGCGCTCAGTAAATACGATTGATAATGATGATGATGATATATATATATAATGGCATTTATTAAGCACTTACTATGTGCAGCGCACTGTTCTAAGCACTGGGGAGGTTACAATGCCATTAATGCCATTATTACTATTACAAGGTGATCAGGTTGTCCCACGGGGGGCTCACGGTCTTAATCCCCATTTTACAGATGAGGCAACTGAGGCACAGAGAAGTTAAGTGACTTGCCCAAAGTCACCCAGCTGACAACTGGCGGAGCCGGGATTTGAACCCATGACCTCGGACTCCAAAGCCCTGCCTCTTTCCTCTGAGCCATGCTGTTTCTCTAATCCTCCCCTCTAATGATCCATGGTCAATTCCATCAGAGTACTGTGCTTTCTTTAGTTTTTTTTATATGTTTGTACAGATTTATTACTCTATTTCTTTTACTTGTATATATTTACTATTCTATTTATTTTGTTAATGATGTGCACCTAGCTTTATTTCCATTTATTCTGACGACTTGACACCTGTCCACATGTTTTGTTTTAGACTGTGAGCCCACTGTTGGGTAGGGACTGTCTCTATATGTTGCCAACTTGGACTTCCCAAGCGCTTAGTACGGTGCTCTGCACACAGTAAGCGCTCAATAAATACGATTGATGATTTACTATTCTATTTATTTTGTTAATGATGTGCACTTAGCTTTATTTCCATTTATTCTGATGACTTGACACCTGTCCACATGTTTTGTTTTATCAATCAATCAATCAATCGTATTTATTGAGCGCTTACTATGTGCAGAGCACTGTACTAAGCGCTTGGGAAGTACAAATTGGCAACACATAGAGACAGTCCCTACCCAACAGTGGGTTCACAGTCTAAAAGGGGGAGACAGAGAACAGAACCAAACATACCAACAAAATAAAATAAATAGGAAAGAAATGTACGAGTAAAATAAATAAATAAATAAATAAATAGAGTAATAAATATGTACAACCATATATACATATATACAGGTGCTGTGGGGAAGGGAAGGAGGTAAGATGGGGGGATGGAGAGGGGGACGAGAGAGAGAGGAAGGAAGGGGCTCAGTCTGGGAAGGCCTCCTGGAGGAGGTGAGCTCTCAGCAGGGCCTTGAAGGGAGGAAGAGAGCTAGCTTGGCGGAGGGGCAGAGGGATTGGGGGCATTCCAGGCCCGGGGGATGACGTGGGCCGGGGGTCGACGGCGGGACAGGCGAGAGCGAGGCCTAACGGTGAGGAGATTAGCGGTGGAGGAGCGGAGGGTGTGGGCTGGGCTGGAGAAGGACAGAAGGGAGGGGAGGTAGGAGGGGGCGAGGGGATGGATGGATGGACAGCCTGGAAGCCCAGGGTGAGGAGTTTCTGCCTGATGCGCAGATTGATTGGTAGCCACTGGAGATTTTTGAGGAGGGGAGTAATATGCCCAGAGCGTTAGACTGTGAGCCCACTGTTGGGTAGGGACTGTCTCTCTATGTTGCCAACTTGGACTTCCCAAGCGCTTAGTACAGTGCTCTGCACGCAGTAAGCGCTCAATAAATACGATTGATTGATTGTTTTGTCATTTTGTCCTCACTGTACCTCGTTCTCGCCTGTCCCGCCGTCGACCCCCGGCCCACGTCATCCCCCGGGCCTGGAATGCCCCCAATCCCTCTGCCCATCCTCCAAGCTAGCTCTCTTCCTCCCTTCAAGGCCCTACTGAGAGCTCACCTCCTCCAGGAGGCCTTCCCAGACTGAGCCCCTTCCCTCCTCTCCCCCTCGTCCCCCTCTCCATCCCCCCATCTTACCTCCTTCCCTTCCCCACAGCACCTGTATATATGTATATATGGTTGTACATGTTTATTACTCTATTTATTTATTTATTTATTTATTTTACTCGTACATTTCTATCCTATTTATTTTATTTTGTTGGTATGTTTGGTTCTGTTCTCTGTCTCCCCCTTTTAGACTGTGAGCCCACTGTTGGGTAGGGACTGTCTCTATGTGTTGCCAATTTGTACTTCCCAAGCGCTTAGTACAGTGCTCTGCACATAGTAAGCGCTCAATAAATACGATTGATTGATTGATTGATTGATCTCTCTCCCCCTTCTAGACTGTGAGCGCGCTGTTGGGTAGGGACCGTCTCTATATGTTGCCCACCTGTACTTCTCAAGCGCTTAGTCCAGTGCTCTGCACGCAGTAAGCACTCAATAAACACAATTGAATGAACGAATGGAGGGGCAGTTTTGCTCCGGGGGCAGTGCCCCTGGGAGGTGAGGGACTAAGCCAGCGGACCCTGGACGCGAGGCAGGGCGGCATCGGGGAAATCGATGCCGTCCCCGGCTTCCACCCTCTCGGACTGACGGACGTCCGCTGCTGCAGCCAGCAGATGCTTGAAAGACCCTGGAAGGGAGTCAATCAATCAATCAATCATATTTATTGAGCGCTTACTGTGTGCAGAGCACTGTCCTAAGCGCTTGGGAAGTTCAAGTTGGCAACATATAGAAATGGTCCCTACCCAACAGTGGGCTCGCAGTCTAAAAGGGACCAACAGCCAACAGTCATCACGTCTGGGAGGCTCTTTCCGCAGACTATCCGAGCCTCCCGTGGCCCAGCCCACTCCGACGAGACGCAAGAAGATCCTTCCTGAGGAGATCCCGCTCCCGACTGCCCCGGCCACTTCCCCAACACGGGACCCACGGACCGGGCACAGGGCCAGGCCCAAAATCTGACCTTGCTGCTTGTAATAATCAATCAATCAATCACATTTATTGAGCGCTTACTGTGTGCAGAGCACTGTATTAAGCGCTTGGGAAGTCCAAGTTGGCAACCTATAGAGACGGTCCCTACCCAACAGTGGGCTCACAGTCTAAAAGGGGGAGACAGAGAACAAAATGGTTTCTCTTCCTCCCTTCAAGGCCCTACTGAGAGCTCACCTCCTCCAGGAGGCCTTCCCACACTCAGCCCCCTCCTTCCTCTCCCTCTCCTTACCTCCTTCCCTTCCCCACAACACCTGTATATATGCTTGTACGTATTTATTACTCTATTGATTTATTTTACTTGTACATATCTATTCTATTTATTTTATTTGGTTAATATGTTTGGTTTTGTTGTCTGTCTCCCCCTTCTAGACTGTGAGCCCGCTGTTGGGTAGGGATCGTCTCTAGATATTGCCAACTTGGACTTCCCAAGTGCTTAGTACAGTGCTCTGCACACAGTAAGCGCTCAATAAATATGATTGATTGATTGCTTGATCAACCAATGGTAGCACCTGAGAACTTACTGTGGGCAGAGCACTTTACTCCTCCTCGTCCCCCTCTCCATTCCCCCCATCTTAACTCCTTCCCTTCCCCACAGCACCTGTATATATGTATATATGTTTGTACATATTTATTACTCTAATTATTTATTCATTTATTTTGCTTGTACATATCTATTCTATTTTTTTTTTGTTAGTATGTTTTGGTTTTGTTCTCTGTCTCCCCCTTTTAGACTGTGAGCCCACTGTTGGGTAGGGACTGTCTCTATATGTTGCCAACTTTGACTTCCCAAGTGCTTAGTACAGTGCTCTGCACACAGTAAGCACTCAATAAATATGATTGATTGATTGATTGATTTACTGAGCACTACGGAGATTACTACAGAGTAGGCAAACGCGACCCACAAACCATTCGATTGCCAAGTTTTCTTCCTCTTGCTGTAATTTATTTTCACGTCTGTCTCCCCCATTAGACTGTAAACTCCTTGAGGACAGGGATGGTGTCTACCGACTGTGTTGTACTCTCCCAAGCACTTAGTACATTCACTCATTCATTCATTCAATTGCATTTATTGAGCGCTTACTGTGTGCAGAGCACTGTACTAAGTGCTTGGGAAGTTTCGCCAGACGGGTCCCAAGCTAGTACATACGATCAATCAATCAATCAATTGTATTTATTGAGCGCTTACTGTGTGCACAGCACTGTACTAAGCGCTTAGGAACTACAAGTTTCACCGGACGGGTCCCAAGCTAGTACATACGATCAGTCAATCAATCAATCAATCATATTTATTGAGCGCTTACTGTGTGCAGAGCACTGGACTAAGCGCTTGGGAAGTACAAGTTGTCAACATATAGAGACAGTCCCTACCCAACAGTGGGCTCACGGTCACAGAGAGCCTGAAAACAAAATGCAGTTTGATGCAGCCTCCTGAGAAAAGGACGCTCTTATTCTTGGGTCAATTTGCTTTCTATGCTTAAGTATCCCCACCTTTCTCATTATCATCATCATCACCATCAATCGTATTTATTGAGCGCTTACTGTGTGCACAGCACTGTACTAAGCGGTTAGGAACTACAAGTTTCACCGGACGGGTCCCAAGCTAGTACATACGATCAATCAATCAATCAATCGTATTTATTGAGCGCTTGCTGTGTGTAGAGCACTGGACTAAGCGCTTGGGAAGTCCAAGTTGGCAACATAGAGAGACAGTCCCTACCCAACAGCGGGCTCACAGTCTAAAAGGGGGAGACAGAGAACAAAACCAAACATACTAACAAAATAAAATAAATAAATAAATTTCTCATTAGATGATAAGCACCTTGCAGGCCGGTTCCGCGTCTCCTAGCTAGCCACTGACGTCATCTTCCATTCCTCTCCGCCTTTCGGGTCTCAGGTTCAATATCTCACCACATCTTTCCCTGGAACGTTTCCCGGTTCGGCCCTTTCCTCTCCACCCAAACAACTACCGTCCAAGTTCTTGCCGCAGCACAATGGGCGATGGCCCCTGTTGCCTTCGGCTATCGCTAAATCTTGTCGATTCCCCCTCCATGTCGCTAAAAATCCGCTAAATCTTGTCGATTCCCCCTCCATGTCGCTAAAAATCCGCCCTTTCCTCTCCATTCAAACTGCTACCACGTTAAGAATAATAATAATAATGATGATGGCATTTATGAAGCGCTTACTATGTGCAAAGCACTGTTCTAAGCGCTGGGGAGGCTACAAGGTGATCAGGTTGTCCCACGGGGGGCTCACAGTCTTATTCCCCATTTTACAGATGAGGGAACTGAGGCACAGAGAAGTTAAGTGACTTGCCCAAAGTCACACAGCTGACAATTGGCGGTTAATCCAAGCGCTCATCCTCTCCCGCCTTGACCTCTGCATCGGCCTCCTCGCTGACCTCCCTGCCTCCTGTCTGTCCCCACTCCAATCAATCAATCAATCAATCGCATTTATTGAGCGCTTACTGTGTGCAGAGCGCTGTACTAAGCGCTTGGGAAGTACAAGTTGGCAACATATAGAGACGGTCCCTACCCAACAGTGGACTCACAGTCTAAAAGAGTGGGCTCACAGATACCTGTCTAGTTGTTGCGTTTTGTTATCTGTCTCCCCCTTCTAGACTGCAAGCCCGTTGTTGGGTAGGGACCGTCTCTATACGTTGCCGATTTGTACTTCCCAAGCGCTTAGTACAGTGCTCTGCACACGGTAAGCGCTCAATAAATACGATCGAGTGAATGAATGAATTTGACTCTGCTGCCCGGGTCGTTTTCCTACAAAAACGTTCAGTCCGTGTCTCCCCACTCAAGAACCTCCAGCGGTTGTCCATCTGCTTCCACATCATTAAACAATAGAAGCAGCGTGGCTCAGTGGAAAGAGCCCGGGCTTTGGAGTCAGAGGGCATGGGTTCGAATCCCGGCTCCGCCACTTGTCAGCCGTGTGACTTTGGGCAAGTCACTTCACTTCTCGGGGCCTCAGTGACCTCATCTGTAAAATGGGGATGAAGACTGTGAGCCCCCCATGGGACAACCTGATCACCTTGCAACCTCCCCAGTGCTTAGAACAGTGCTTGGCACATAGTAAGCACTTAATAAATGCCATTATTATTATTATTATTATTATTATTCTCTGGGCCTCAGTGACCTCATCTGTAAAATGGGGGTGAAGACTGTGAGCTCCCCGTGGGACAACCTGATCACCTTGCAACCTCCCCAGATCATAGAACAGTGCTTGGCACATAGTAAGCGCTTCATAAATGCCATTATTATTATTATTATTATTATTATTATTATTATTATTCTCTGGGCCTCAGTGACCTCATCTGTAAAATGGGGGTGAAGACTGTGAGCTCCCCGTGGGACAACCTGATCACCTTGCAACCTCCTCAGCGCTTAGAACAGTGCGTGGCACATAGTAAGCGCTTAATAAATGCCATTATTATTATTATTATTCTCTGGGCCTCAGTGACCTCATCTGGAAAATGGGGATGAAGACTGTGAGCCCCCCATGGGACAACCTGATCACCTTGCAACCTCCCCAGCGCTTAGAACAGTGCTTGGCACATAGTAAGCGTTTAATAAATGCCATTATTATTATTATTATTATTCTCTGGGCCTCAGTGACCTCATCTGTAAAATGAAGATGAAGACTGTGAGCCCCCCGTGAGACAACCTGATCACCTTGCAACCTCCCCATCATCATCATCATGATCAATCGTATTTATTGAGCTCTTACTATGTGCAGAGCACTGTACTAAGCACTTGGGAAGTACAAATTGGCAACATATAGAGACAGACCCTACCCAACAGTGGGCTCACAGTCTAAAAGGGGGAGACAGAGAACAAAACCAAACATACTAACAAAACAAAATAAATAGAATAGATATGTACAAATAAAATAAATAAATAAATGGAGTAAAAAATATGTACAAACATATATACATATATACAGGTGCTGTGGGGAAGGGAAGGAGGTAAGATGGGGGGATGGAGAGGGGGACGAGGGGGAGAGGAAGGAAGGGGCTCAGTCTGGGAAGGCCTCCTGGAGGAGGTGAGCTCTCAGCAGGGCCTTGAAGGGAACGCTTAGAACCCCAGCGCTTAGAACAGTGCTTTGCACATAGTAAGCGCTTAATAAATGCCATTATTATTATTATTGATAAACTCCTTACTGTAGACTTTAAAGCAGTCAATCACCTTGCCCCCTCCTACCTCACCTCTCTGCTCTTCCATTCCAACCCAGCCCACAGACTTCGCTCCTCTAACACCAATCTACTCAGTGTAGCTTCATCTCATCTATCTCGCCACCGACTTCTCACTCATGTCCTGCCTCTGGCTTGGAATGTCCTCGCTCTTCATACCCATCAATGACTCTCATTCATTCAATCGTATTTATTGAGCGCTTACTGTGTGCAGAGCACTGGACTAAGCGCTTGGGAAGTCCAAGTTGGCAACATCTAGAGACGGTCCCTACCCAACAGCGGGCTCACAGTCTAGACTCTCCCCACCTCTCCTCCAAGAGGCCTTCCCGGATTAAGCCCTCATTTCCTCTTTTCCCGCTCCCTTCTGTGTCGCCCTCATTTGCTCCCTTTTCTCGCCCTTCCCTCAGCTCCGCAGCACTTTTGTACACATCTATCATTTATTTATATTTTCTATCTGCAAGGAGCTCGTTGTGGGCAGGGAATGTGTCTACCAGTTCTGTTGCATTGTACTCTCCTAAGCGCTTAGTGCAGCGCTCTATGGCATTTGTTAAATAATTTAACCCTCATTTTACAGATGAGGCAACAGGGGCACAGAGAAGTTAAGCGACATGACCAAGGTCACACAGCAGACCCGCAGCAGAGCCGGGATTAGAACCCGGGTTCTTTGACCCAGGCCTATGCTTTCCACTAGGCCATGCTATTTCTCTTCTACCATACCTTTTAGACTGTGAGCCCACTGTTGGGTAGGGACTGTCTCTATATGTTGCCAATTTGTACTTCCCAAGCGCTTAGTACAGTGCTCTGCACACAGTAAGCGCTCAATAAATACGATTGATGATGATGATGATGATAAGAGTACCATAAGTTTCGAGACTGTGAGCCCACTGTTGGGTAGCGACTGTCTCTATATGTTGCCAACTTGGACTTCCCAAGCGCTTAGTCCAGTGCTCTGCACCCAGTAAGCGCTCAATAAATATGACTGAATGAATGAATGAATGAATAAGAGAAGCAGTATGGCTCAGTGGAGAGAGCACGGGCTTGGGAGCCAGAGGTCGTGGGTTCTAATCCCGCTCCGCCGCTTGTCAGCTGTGTGACTTTGGGCCAGTCACTTCACATCTCTGGGCCTCAGTTACCTCATCTGGAAAATGGGGATTAAGACTGTGAGCCCCCCGTGGGACAACCTGATCACCTTGTAACCTCCCCAGCGCTTAGAACAGTGCTTTGCACATAGTAAGTGCTTAACAAATACCATCATTATTATTATTACTCCCCAATTTGCTCTCTTGGCTCCTCCCTTCCTCTTGACTCTCCTGCCTCCAAACTCTTATGCAGTCTAATAATAATTGTGGTATTTGTTAAGGACTTACTATGTGCTAAGCACTGGGGTAGATACAAGATAATTAGGCCCCACATGCGGCTCAGAGTTTACAAAGAACTGGTATCAGATACCCATTTTGCAGGTGTGGAAAAAGGTATAGAGAAGTTGAGCGACTTGGCCAAGGTCTTCAACAGGCGAGCGATTGAGCTGCGATTAGAATCCAGGCCCTCAGACTCGCAAGCCCGTGTACTTTCCACTAGAAAGAACTCGCCTTTCTAAAACCAAAAACTCTGCTCCCCTCTCCTCCCCTTTGGGTCATCATCATCATCAATCGTATTTATTGAGCGCTTACTATGTGCAGAGCACTGTACTAAGCGCTTGGGGAGTACAAATTGGCAACATATAGAGACAGTCCCTACCCAACAGTGGGCTCACAGTCTAAAAGGGGGAGACAGAGAACAAAACCAAACACACTAACAAAATAAAATAAATAGGATAGATATGTACAAGTAAAATAAATAGAGTAATAAATATGTACAAACATATATACAGGTGCTGTGGGGAAGGGAAGGAGGTAAGATGGGGGGGGATGGAGAGGGGGATGGGGGGAGAGGAAGGAAGGGGCTCAGTCTGGGAAAGCCTCCTGGAGGAGGTGAGCTCTCAGCAGGGCCTTGGCTCTCAACAGTGTTTGGCACATAGTAAGCACTTAACAAATGCCATCATCATTATTATTATTATTATCACAACTCTTCCCATTTATAAAACCCCTCTCACATTCCAGCTCCTCCAAAGATCCTCAATTAAGTCACAACACCCCAACCATGCCCCCCAACAGCCCCCCTCCGCATTCATTCCCATCCTCTGCTCTTCTCTACATTTGAATATTCTGATTAACATCTGTCGGTATATTCAATCACTTCTACAGTTATTTTCTCCTGATAAATTTGTTCCATTTCCTGCTAGATCCTTGTTCTTCCTCCCTCTGTCTCCTCTATTAGATCGGGAGTTCCTCGAGGTCAGGCAACAAGTCTTGCTTCTGTCTTTAGAAGCGGCGTGGCTCAGTGGAAAGAGCGCAGGCTTTGGAGTCAGAGGCCATGGGTTCAAATCCCGGCTCCACCAATTGTCAGCTGTGTGACTGTGGGCAAGTCACTTCACTTCTCTGGGCCTCAGTTACCTCATCTGTAAAATGGGGATTGACTGTGAGCTCACTGTGGGAAAACCTGATCAATCAATCAATCAATCATATTTATTGAGCACTTACTGTGTGCAGAGCACTGTACTAAGCGCTTGGGAAGTACAAGATGACCTTGTAACCTCCCCAGCACTTAGAACAGTGCTTTGCACATAGTAAGCGCTTAATCAATCAATCAATCACATTTATTGAGCGCTTACTGTGTGCAGAGCACTGTACTAAGCGCTTGGGAAGTATGTCATTATTATTATTAGCCCTCAGTGGGGGCTCAGTAGATATTCCTGACTGACTGAGAAACGTGGAAGTCAGGGGCTGAAATGAGATTTGGGAGCTTACCAATAATGATAATGTATATATGTTTGTACATATTTATTACTCTATTTATTTTACTTGTACGTATCTAATCTATTTATTTTGTTAGTATGTTTGGTTTTGTTGTCTGTCTCCCCCTTTTAGACTGTGAGCCCACTGTTGGGTAGGGACTGTCTCTCTATGTTGCCAACTTGGACTTCCCAAGCGCTTAGTCCAGTGCTCTACACACAGTAAGCGCTCAATAAATACGATTGATTGATTGATAATAATAATAATGGTACTTGTTAAGTGCTATGTGGCAGGCACAGTTCGAAGCTTTTAGACTGAGAGCCCACTGTTGGGTAGGGACTGTCTCTATATGTTGCCAACTTGTACTTCCCAAGCGCTTAGTCCAGTGCTCTGCACACAGTAAGCGCTCAACAAATACGATGGATTGATTGATAATAATAATAATGGTACTTGTTAAGTGCTCTGTGCCAGGCACAGTTCGAAGCTTTTAGACTGTGAGCCCACTGTTGGGTAGGGACTGTCTCTATATGTTGCCAACTTGGACTTCCCAAGCGCTTAGTCCAGTGATCTGCACACAGTAAGCGCTTAACAAATACGATGGATTGATTGATAATAATAATAATGGTACTTGTTTAGTGCTATATGCCAGGCACAGTTCGAAGCTTTTAGACTGTGAGCCCACTGTTGGGTAGGGACTGTCTCTCTATGTTGCCAACTTGTACTTCCCAAGCGCTTAGTCCAGTGCTCTGCACACAGTGAGCGCTCAATAAATACGATTGATTGATTGATTGATAATAATAATAATGGTACTTGTTAAGTCCTATGTGCCAGGCACAGTTCGAAGCTTTTAGACTGTGAGCCTACTGTTGGGTAGGGACTGTCTCTCTATGTGCCAACTTGTACTTCCCAAGCGCTTAGTCCAGTGCTCTGCACACAGTAAGCGCTCAATAAATACGACTGATGATAATGATGAAGCACTGGGGTAGGTATGAGTTAATCAGGATGGACACACATTGGGCTCACACTCTTCTTAATCCCCGTTTTACAGATGAGGTAACTGAGGCCCAGAGAACTGAAGTGACTTGGTCCAGGATGAACAGCAGACAGGTGGGATTAGAACCCAGCTCCTTCTGGACTCTCGAGCCCGGGCTGTATCCACTGAGGCACAGCGCTTATCTGAACGTCGTGCTCGCCCCGGAGGAAGCTGTCGGCCAGCGTGGCTGCTTCCGGACGGGGTCCGGGCCCGGCCGCAACCACCAAGATTCCTGGCAGGATTCGGGCTGGCAACACTCCCGCCCCATGACTCCAAGGCAGACATCTCCCCCGCTCCCCTCCAGACGAGGAGCCGGGGAAAATCCTCGCTGCGATTTTGCAAGAGTTTGAACCGTTCACGGTCTCGAGGGAGGAATAAAGGATCAGATGGTTCTCTCCGGCCCTTCGGTGATGTGGAGCCGGGAAACCAGACGCTGATGGGAAGAGACACCCAGGAATGTTGGCGGGACAGATTTCCCGATGAGCCAAACGCACGAAAACCGCTGCCCGGAGGGTGGGAGGGAATTGGCCCCGCCACTAGAGAGATCATCATCAATCATATTTATTGAGCGCTTACTGTGTGCAGAGCACTGTACTAAGCGCTTGGGAAGTCCAAGTTGGCAACATATAGAGACGGTCCCTACCCAACAGTGGGCTCACGGTCCCAGAGAGCCTGAAAACGAAACACAGTTTGATGCAGCCTCCTGAGAAAAGGACGCTCTTATTCTTGGGTCAATTTGCTTTCTACGCTTAAGTATCCCCACCTTACTCATTATCATCATCATCATCATCAATCGTATTTATTGAGCGCTTACTGTGTGCAGAGCACTGTACTAAGCGCTTGGGAAGTACAAGTTGGCAACAAATAGAGACGGTCCCTACCCAACAGTGGGCTCACGGTCCCAGAGAGCCTGAAAACGAAACACAGTTTGATGCAGCCTCCTGAGAAAAGGACGCTCTTATTCTTGGGTCAATTTGCTTTCTACGTTTAAGTATCCCCACCTTTCTCATTATCATCATCATCATCATCATCAATCGTATTTATTGAGCGCTTACTGTGTGCAGAGCACAGGACTAAGCGCTTGGGAAGTACAAGTTGGCAACATATAGAGACAGTCCCTACCCAACAGTGGGGTAGAGAGATCACCTGCTTCATTCGTTCATTCATTCATTCAATCGTATTTATTCAATCAATCGTATTTATTGAGCGCTTACTGTGTGCAGAGCACTGGACTAAGCGCTTGGGAAGTACAAGTCGGCAACATGTAGAGACAGTCCCTACCCAACAGTGGGCTCACAGTCTAAAAGAGCGCTTACTGTGAGCAGAGCACTGTACTAAGCGCTTGGGAAGTCCAAGTTGGCAACGTATAGAGACGGTCCCTACCCGACAGCGGGCTCGCAGTCTAGAGGTCCCAGTGGCCTTCCCTGCCCTCAAATCTTCTCACGGCCCAAGCCCAGTCCCTAGGGCATCGGGGACTGCTGGATCAATCGATCAATCGTATTTATTGAGCGCTTACTGTGTGCAGGGCACTGTACTAAGCGCTTGGGAAGTACAAATTGGCAACATATAGAGACAGTCCCTACCCAACAGTGGGCTCACAGTCTAAAAGCTGGATGCCATGTCCCCCACTACCTTCCAGTCAGAGGTCATGGGTTCAAATCCCAGCTCCCCCGCTTGTCAGCCATGTGACTTTGGGCAAGTCACTTCACTTCTCTGTGCCTCAATTACCTCATCTGTAGGATGGGGATTGGGATTGCGAGCCCTACATGGGACAACCTGATCACCTTGCATCCTCCCCAGCGCTTAGGACAGTGCTTTGCACAGAGTAAGCGCTTAACAAATACCAAAATTATGATTATTATGATTAGTCCACCCTCCAGACCCCAGGAGGAGGCCCGAAGAAAGTCCGCCTGGAGGAGCCAGCGCTGATTCCATCATCTGTGGGGGCTTTCGGGTGGGGCCTAGGCTGAACCTGACTTATCAATGAGAAGCCCGTGTGATTTCATCATCATCATCATCAATCGTATTTATTGAGCGCTTACTATGTGCAGAGCACTGTACTAAGCGCTTGGGAAGTACAAATTGGCAACATATAGAGACAGTCCCAACCCAACAGTGGGCTATCCGGGGGGCTCCCGGGGAGCGGGGCCCAGCCTCCTCGAAGTGCAGAGGCCTCAGGATCATTCATTCAGTCATTCAATCGTATTTATTGAGCGCTTACTGTGTGCAGAGCACTGGACTAAGCGCTAGGGAAGTTCAAGTCGGCAACATCTAGAGACGGTCCCTCCCCAACAGCGGGCTCACAGTCTAGAAGGGGGAGACAGACAACAAAACAAAACACGTAGACGGGTGTCAAAGTCGTCAGAACAAATAGAGTTAAAGCTGGAGGCACACCATTAACAAAATAAATAGAATAGTAAATATGTACAAGTCAAATAGAGTAAAAAATATGTACAAATATATATACAAGTGCTGTGGGGAGGGAGGCAAGGTGGGGGGGCGGGGTGGGGAGGAGGAGAGGAAAAAGGGGAAGCAGCGTGGCTCAGTGGAAATCAATCAATCAATCAATCAATCGTATTTATTGAGCGCTTACTGTGTGCAGAGCACTGTACTAAGCGCTTGGGAAGTACAAGTTGGCAACATAGAGAGACAGTCCCTACCCAACAGCGGGCTCACAGTCTAAAAGGGGGAGACAGAGAACAAAACCAAACATACCAACTAAATAAAATAAATAGATTAGATATGTACAAGTAAAATAAATCCATAAATAGAGTAATAAGTGCTCAATAAATACGATTGAATGAATGGCACAGAGTAGTTACTGTTGATAGCTTCATCTTCATTCATAGAGAAGCAGCGTGGCTCAGTGGAAAGAGCCCGGGCTTTGGAGTTAGGGGTCATGGGTTCAAATCCCGGCTCCACCACTTGGCAGCTGTGTGGCTTTGGACAAGTCGCTTCACTTCTCTGTGCCTCAGTTACCTCATCTATAAAATGGGGACGAAGACTGTGAGCCCCCCTTGTGGGACAACCAGATCACCTTGTAACCTCCCCAGCGCTTAGAACAGCGCTTGCGCAGAGTAAGCGCTTAAAAAATGCCATCATTATTATTATTAAGGGGGCTCAGTCTGAGCCAGCCAGAATTAGAGCTGTACAAAAAGAATGACTGTCTCTCTATGTTGCCAATTTGTACTTCCCAAGCGCTTAGTCCAGTGCTCTGCACATAGTAAGCGCTCAATAAATACGATTGATGATGATGATGAATGATGATTGTTCATTCATTCATTCATATGTACTGAGGATCCTAAGTCAGACCCTAAACAGGATTCGATAATAACAATATCTGTGGTGTTTAAGCACTTACTATGCGCCAGGCACTGAACTCAGCCCGGGGGTGGATACAAGGAAATCATCAATCGTATTTATTGAGCGCTTACTGTGTGCAGAGCACTGTACTAAGCGCTTGGGAAGTACAAGTTGGCAACATATAGAGACAGTCCCTACCCAACAGTGGGCTCACAGTCTAAAAGACTAAAATCGGGATGGACACGGTCCCCGTCCCACGTGGGGCTCACAGTCTTCATCATCAATCGTATTTATTGAGCGCTTACTGTGTGCAGAGCACTGTACTAAGCGCTTGATTCCCAATCAAGCTTAATCAAGCTTAAGGCTTAAGCTTAAGGCTTGATTAAGTCTTCATTCCCATTTTACAGTTGAGGCCCAGAGAAGCTAAGTGACTCACCCAAAGTCACACAGCAGACAAGTGGCAGAACGGGCATTAGAACCGGTCCTTTCAACTCCCTGGCCTGTGCTCTGTCAATCAATCAATCGATCGTATTTATTGAGCGCTTACTGTGTGCGGAGCACTGTACTAAGCGCTTGGGAAGTTGGCAACATATAGAGACGGTCCCTACCCAACAGCGGGCTCACAGTCTAGAAGAGCGCTGTGTGCAGAGCACACGCTGCTTCTGATTTCAGATTCGGCATCCTAAAAGTCATATAATAATTATAATAATGATAGCATTTATTAAGCGCTTACTATGCGCAAAGCACTGTTCTAAACGCCGGGGAGGTTACAAGGTGATCAGGTTGTCCCACGGGGGGCTCACAGTCTTCATCCACATTTTGCAGATGAGATAACTGAGTCGCAGAAAAGTTAAGTTCATTCATTCATTCATTCAATCGTATTTATTGAGCGCTTACTGTGTGCAGAGCACTGGACTAAGCGCTTAGGAAGTCCAAGTTGGCAACATATAGAGATGGTCCCTACCCAACAGCGGGCTCACAGTCTAGAATAGCGCTTACTGTGTGCAGAGCACTGTACTAAGCGCTTGGGAAGTACAAGTTGGCAACATATAGAGACAGTCCCTACCCGACAGCTCACAGTCTAGAATAATAATAATAATAATAATGGCATTTATTAAGCGCTTACTATGTGCAAAGCACTGTTCTAAGCGCTGGGGAGGTTACAAGGTAATCAGATTGTCCCATGGGGGGCTCACAGTCTTAATCCCCATTTTACAGAGGAGGTAACTGAGGCACAGAGAAGTTAAGTGACTTGCCCAAAGTCACCCAGCTGACAATTGGCGGAGCCGGGATTTGAACCCATGACCTCTGACTCCAAAGCCCGTGCTCTTTCCACTGAGCCATGCTGCTTCAAGAGCGCTTACTGTGTGCAGAGCACTGTACTAAGCGTTTGGAAAGTACAAGTTGGCAACATATAGAGATGGTCCCGACCCAACAGCAGGCTCACAGTTTAGAATAGCACTTACTGTGTGCAGAGCACTGTACTAAGTGCTTGGGAAGTACAAGTTGGCAACATATAAGTGACTTAAGTGACTTGCCCAAACTCACCCAGCTGACAAGTGGCGAACGCGGGATCTGAACCCATGACCCCTGACTCCAAAGCCAGGGCTCTTTCCACTGAGCCACAGAGGCATATTCATTCATTCAATCGCATTTATTGAGCGCTTACTGTGTGCAGAGCACTGTACTAAGCGCTTGGGAAGTACAAGTTGGCAACATATAGGAACGGTCCTGACCCAACAGCAGGCTCACAGTCTAGAATAGCGCTTACTGTGTGCAGAGCACTGTACTAAGTGCTTGGGAAGTACAAGTTGGCAACATATAAATGACTTAAGTGACTTGCCCAAACTCACCCAGCTGACAAGTGGCGAACGCGGGATCTGAACCCATGACTTCTGACTCCAAAGCCCGGGCTCTTTCCACAGAGCCACGCTGCTTCTCATATGCATGAGAGAAGGCCACACAGCGACATATTCATTCATTCAATCGTATTTATTGAGCGCTTACTGTGTGCAGAGCACTGTACTAAGCGCTTCGGAAGTCCAAGTTGGCAACATATAGAGACGGTCCCTACCCAACAGTGGGCTCGCATGATGTCTACTGTGTGGCCTCGGGTAAGCCACTTAACTTCTCCGTACCTCAGTTACCTCATCTGTAAAATGGGGATTAAGATTGTGAGCCCCACGTGGGACAACCTGATCACCTTGTATCATCCCCAGCGCTTAGAGCAGTGCTTTGCACATAGTGAGGGCATAACAAATGCCATTATTATTATTATTATTCTTACAAGGCCACACATAGTCGATCAGTCAGTGCTATTTATTGAGCACTTACTGGATGCAGAGCACTGTAGTAGCCGCTTGGGAGAGCACAACACCACAGAGTTAATAGACAGGTTCCCCGGCCACAACAAACGACAATCAAAAGGAAGTTGCCCTGGCAACCACAAGCTTTCCCCTCCACTTTGGTCGCCGTCCTCCCGTCCTCCTCACCCAGGACTTTTTCCATCATCATCATCATCATCAATCATATTTATTGAGCGCTTACTATGTGCAGAGCGCCGTACTAAGCGCTTGGGAAGGACAAATCGGCAACATATAGAGACAGTCCCTACCCAACAGTGGGCTCCCAGTCTAAAAGGGGGAGACAGAGAACAAAACCAAACATACTAACAAAATAAAATAAATAGATATGTACAAGTAAAATAAATAAATAGAGTAATAAATATACGTATATACAGGTGCTGTGGGGAAGGGAAGGATT
This sequence comes from Tachyglossus aculeatus, assembly GCF_015852505.1. Lineage (NCBI taxonomy): Eukaryota > Metazoa > Chordata > Mammalia > Monotremata > Tachyglossidae > Tachyglossus > Tachyglossus aculeatus. The sequence continues at coordinate 16,443,620 of NC_052072.1, read as the reverse complement.
GTATTATTGTATTATTATTACAATGCAACAATAAACAGACACATTCCAGAATGCAGAAGTAGAGAAAAAGCAATATTTGTGTGGGGGGTTATTTTTTTGCACAACTTGTTGGTTTTGGTTAAAGCTATTATAACCTTCCCTTCAAGCATCTGTTAGAGGGAACGCCCATCTTAGACTCCAACTCCAGGAACCACCCTCAATCAGTCAGTCTGACAATGGAATTTACTGAACGCTTACGGTTTGCAGAGAACTCGACTAAGTGCTTGGGAGAGGCCAATATTTTTTTTTAAATGGTATTTGTTAAGAACTTAGTACAGGCCAGGAACTCTACTAAATGCTTGGGGTAATTATAAGAGAACCAGGCTGGGCTCTGTCCCCGTCCCACATGGGGCTCGGTCTTAACCCCTATTTTACAGATGAGGGAACTGAGGCCCAGAGAATCAATCAATCAATCGTATTTATTGAGCGCTTACTGTGTGCAGAGCACTGTACTAAGCGCTTGGGAAGTACAAGCTGGCAACATATAGAGACAGTCCCTACCCAGCAGTGGAAGAAGTGAAGTGACTTGCCCAAAGTCACACAGCAGACAAGTGGCAGAGATTAGAACCCAGGTCCTCCCACTCCCTGACCACACTGCTTCTCAGCAATAATAATAATAATAATGGCATTTATTAATCGCTTACTATGTGCAAAGCACTGTTCTAAGCCCTGGGGAGGCTACAAGGTGATCAGGTTGTCCCACAGGAGGCTCACAGTCTTCATCCCCATTTTCCAGATGAGGGAACTGAGGCCCAGAGAAGTTAGGTGACTTGCCCAAAGCCACACAGCTGACAATCGGCAGGGCCGGGATTTGAACCCATGACCTCTGCCTCCAAAGCCCGGGCTCTTTCCACTGAGCCACGGTAATAGTCACAATCCCTACCACCCTCGAGAGGAAATATAAGACTGGTGTTTTTTAAGCACTTCCTAGGTGCCAAAGCACTGCGCTGAACACTAGGATAGATGCAGATCATTAGTTTGGACATAACCTCTGTTTCACACGGGGCTCACGATCGAAGAGATCAATCAATCAATCAATCAATCGTATTTATTGAGCGCTTACTGTGTGCAGAGCACTGTACTAAGTGCTTGGGAAGTACAAGTTGGCAACATATAGAGACAGTCCCTACCCAAGAGATGAGAAAAACAGGTAACCTACCCTCCCATTTTGTCTTATCTCCCCCAACATTTTAACAGAGGAGGAAACTGAGGCCCACAGAGGTGAAGCGATTTGTCCAGGGTCACGCAACCGGTTGGTGTTGGAGCTAGGATTGGAATCTAGGTCTCCTGACATCCACACAGTAAGCGCTCAATAAATTAAATAAATTTATATTTCTATAATTCTGTTTATTCTGGTGGTATTGATGCCTGTCTGCTTGTTTTGTTTTGTTGTCTGTCTCCCCCTTCTAGACTGTGAGCCCATTGTTGGGAAGGGATTGTCTCTATCTGTTGCCGAATTGTACTTTCCAAGCGCTTAGTACAGTGCTCTGCACACAGTAAGCGCTCAATAAATACGATTGAATGAATGAATGAATGAATAAATACAATTGATTGATTGATTGATTGATTGATCCAGTCTCCTGCTCTTTCTCCCCAGGCCCCACTGCCTGCCCGCCTGACAGGGAGCCGGAATCTAGAAACCAAACCAGGGAAACCCCAAAAGGAGTAATCGTCGCCTTTAAAGCACTCAATCGACTGACTCCCTCCTAATTAACAGCATTTAGTAAGCATTTACTATGTGCGAAGCACTGTTCTAAGCGCCGGGGAGGTTACAAGGTGATCAGGTTGGCCCACTGGGGGCTCACAGTCTTAATCCCCATTTTACAGATGAGGGAACTGAGGCCCAGAGAAGTGAAGTGACTTGCCCAAAGTCACACAGCTGGCAAGTGGAGGAGCAGGGATTTGAACCCGTGACCTCTGACTCCAAAGGCCGGGCTTTTTCCACTGAGCCACGCTGCTTCTCTAACCTCCCCTCGCTGATCTCCTTTTAGAGGTGGGTCCACACATTCCGCTCCTCTGGCGCCAGCTTGCTCCCTGTGCCTCCACCTTATCTCGCCACCCACCTCTTTCCCACATCCTCTTTATAATAATAATAATAATAATAATAATAATAATAATAATAATAATAATAATGGTATTTCTTAAGCACCTACTACGTGCCAAGCACTGTTCTTGGTGCTGGGGCAGATACAACGTAATCAGGTTGTCCCACATGGGGCTCACGGTCTTAATCCCCATTTTCCAGATGAGGTCCCTGAGGCCCAGAGAAGTGAAGTGACTGGCCCGAAGTCACCCAGCTGACACGTGGAGGAGCCGGAATTAGAACCCACGACCTCCGACTACCAAGCCAGAGCTCTTTCCACTAAGCCACGCTGCTTCTGTCCCTTTCAATCAATCGTATTTATTGAGCGCTTACTGCGTGCACAGCACTGTACTAAGCGCCGACCGGGAACTCCCTTCCCCTCCATATACGTCAGACCGTTACTCTCCCCACCTTCAAAGCCTTATTAAGGTCACATTTCCTTCTTTTTTCCCCAACCCCTCTCCCTCCTGCCTCACCTATCCCCTTGAATATGCATCTTTTCAGAAGTTGATATTCATACTACCCTCAGCCCCCCAGCACTTACGTACCCATCCGTAATTTCTTTACCTTCATGAATTATATTAACATTACAGCCTGTCTCCCCATCTAAACCGTGAACACGTTGTGGGCGAGGAAGTGATCTACTAACCCTGTTGTATCGGGCTCCCCAAAGTACGGTGCTCTGCAGACGGTAAGTGCCCAGTAAATGCCACTGAATAAGTCATCATCAATCGTATTTATTGAGCGCTTACTGTGTGCAGAGCACTGTACTAAGCGCTTAAGTCCTGATCGGACCCGGCAGGACTCCCCTCAGTCACTGCCCTGCTCAGTGGAAAGAGCCCGGGCTTTGGAGTCAGAGATCATGGGTTCAAATCCCGGCTCTGCCAACTGTCAGCTGTGTGACTTTGGGCAAGTCACTTCACTTCTCTGGGCCTCAGTTACCTCATCTGTGAAATGGGGATTAAAACTGTGAGCCCCCTGTGGGACAACCTGATTACCTTGTAACCTCCCCCAGTGCTTAGAACAGTGCTTTGCACATAGTAAGCGCTTAACAAATGCCATCATCATCATTGGGGACGTGTGTGGGTCACACTGCTCCGCAACGGCCCCCCAGGCAGAGACTGACATTGAAATGGGGACCACTCCGAGAGCCTCTGCTTCACTAGCCAGGGCGCCCTTGAGAAGAAAAACAACAAAATGTAATAAGGATTGTGGTATCTATTAAGTGTTTACTATGTGCCAGCCCTATTCTAAGCACTGGGGTGGACACAAGCAAATCGGGTTGCACGATCCCTGTTCCATATAGGGCTCACCCGTCTTATTCCCCATTTTACAGACGAGGTAACTGAGGCACAAAGAAGTGAGATGACTTGCCCAAGGTCACAAAGCAGATTAGAACCCAGGCCCATGCTCTACCTACTAGGCCACTCTGCTTCACTAGCTGTTCAAACTGCTCCCTTGCTTGGCTCCTCCAGGGGACACACGGACGGTTAAATAAATTCAATCCGCTGGCAGTCACTCGGCCAACATTTAGAGGCACCTTGGAAGAGAGGGGATTTGCTCGAGGGTGAAAATCCCCTTCTTGACTTTCTCCAGCAATCAGGGGACCCCAGAACCCACCCGCAGGGTCCGAGCATTTCTGACAGGGGAGAATCGTCCCTGCCCCTTGTCCAATCGTTCCAACTCAAGGATCTGTAAAAGCTTAACCCGGCCGGCTCCAGATGAAATCCCCATTTGTGGCCAAATGGACCGCCCTCCCTCCTCCAAACCAATTACTCTCCCCTCTTTAAAAAGCCTTGCTGAAGGTCCATCTCCTCCATGAGGCCTTCCCAGACTAAGCCCCGCCTTTCCCCTTCTCCCACTCCCTTGGTTCTCCTCCCCTCCCAGCCCCACAGCACTTATGAACAGATCTATCATTTATTTATGTTTATTGATGTCTGTCTCCCCCGGCTCCAGACTGCAAACTCACTGTGGGCAGGAAATTTATCCGATTATTGTTGTATTGTACTCTCCCAAATGCTTAGTACAGTGCTCTGCACACAGTAAGCTCTCAATAAATACAATTGAGTCAGTGAGGGAAATGGTGAATTTTTCTTTAATGGCATTAGTGAAGCACTTACTATGTGTCAAGCACTGTTCTGAGCGCTGCTGCGGATACAAGTTAATCAGATCAGACACAATCACAGAACCACACGAGGCTCCCGGTCTAAGTAGGAGGGAGAATAGGATTTGAATCCCCATTTTACAGTTGAGGAAACAGACACAAAGAAGTTAGGTCACTTGCCCAAGGTCGCGCGGCAAGCCGGGATTAAAACCCAGGTCATTCCCAGTCCTTTGCTCTTTCCACTAGGCCACTCTGCTTCCCAACGAAGAAGAAAGTCCGACCCTAAACGTCTCCTTGTCTTTGTGAAAACCTGCTGGGCTGGAGATTTAAGCTGCACGGGTTGGCTCTGGTTGCGGTTCGGTTCTGACAAGAAGGGACCAGGCCGAGGGGCACCCTCGGTTGAGGGAAGACCGCTTCGAGCACACCCCCGATGGCGTCTGTCAAGTGAGGGCCCTCTCCCCCGGCTCAGCCGCACTAGTCACCCGTGCTGTTGCAGGGCAGAAGTGTGTCTCGTGTTGGCAGTGAGTTTCATGCAATTTGTTCACCAGCGAGGAAACTCCACTCCCCAGCCTGGTGACACATGCACGCTTTATAAATCCTTATTAAGTGGGCTGTGGAGTGGCTACAGCTTGAAGGAGATGGAGAAAAGTGCTTCCTCCCGGTGCTCCAGGTTACCGTTGCTCCGAAACCCATTAACGATACTCAGCTTTTGTTTTCAGCCAACCCGGCTCTTCCACCTCAACAGGAAACCTTTGGCTTCTTGTTATGAAATCCCATTTGCCCGTGGCCCGTCTGAGCGGGATCACCCCCTCATTCCCCTCTCCCCACCGGCCGAGGAAATGAGCGAGCAAACGCCAATCCCTCTGAGCGCCTGCCCTCAGCTGGCAGGCCATCAATCAATCAATCAATCGCATTTATCGAGTGCTTACTGTGTGCAGAGCACTGTACTAAGCGCTTGGGAAGTCCAAGTTGGCAACATACAGAGACGGTCCCTACCCAACGGTTGGCTCACAGTCCATCGCCGCGTCGACACATCTGCAAAGCACCCTGAGAGTCGCAGAAACGCAGACCTTCGAGGTCAAACGAAGGGGCGGGTGGCCGCTTCCCAAAGCGGCCCACTCGCCCTCGCCTGTCTTTCCTTGGAAGGCGCCTGGCAGGACAGCCGGGGAAGGGGCGGGAGGCAGTCGGGGACGGGAGCGGGGACTCGGAACGAACCAACGGCCAGACCCGAAACGAATGCAAGAGATGAAACCGGTGGCAGAGCCTGAGGGATTGAAAAACCGGGGCGGGAGGGATGCTCAGTCCAAGAATCAGTTCACTCCTGTAGGAGACGAACAGGAAGCAGAAAGGAACTGGGGGGCACAATGGGAGGGCAGCAGATTCCAACTCTTTGGGGAAACTGTGTGCCTAATTCAACAAGGAGCTTCTGGTCAATCCGGGAGTCGGCAGAGGAAATAGTGTAAGCCAGGCCCGTGAGGTCCCCAAGAGCTCTCCGACTGTACCGGCTCCCCTTCTTCCCGATTCAGAGTGCCAGGACAGCAAGGCGGTGCCCCTGGGGACGGGGCACGCCTTCACTTCCCTCCCCCCTGTCACTCTGCTGCTCTCCCAGACAGGCTGGAAGGTGGGACCATGGCCATTTCCCTGCTCCAAAGCATCAGGGAAGGTCCAGAGAACAGCACCCCAACTTCTGGAGTGGCCCAGAATAAGAGGCGGGCCTCATCGAGGAGCTGGGCTCTGGCCCGACGTGGGAATCCCTCAGGGCAGGGCCTGGAAAGGAGACTGAGTAGCAACCCATGGGCCCAAGCAAGCACGGAGACATTTCAAGCTCAAAGGGGAAAGCCAGGGCAAGGCCCCCGGACTGGGCCGCCCCCAGCATCGAACCGAACCCGCAACAGCTGGTCAACGAGGGAACCGACAGACTGCTTGAAGTCCGGTTCCACTCCAGTTCTTGCATTTTTATTTTTATTTTCGCGGCATTCCGGTAGCCGCCCCAGCTCTACAGGGCTGCTTCGGGATGGAGCCTGACTTCTCTACACTTCTGAGCTGGTGGTTCCGTCGCAGATCATCACGGTGTCCGGACCTCTTGGGTCAAAGCTGATTTTCCAGTGATCCCTGCTGACATAGCCTAGAAGGAGAGACAGGCGCAGCAGGGGAAAGAAATGCCTGAAATTTGATTGACTCGGGGTACCCTGGTCGGCAATCTGCTCTCTGAATGGACCGCAAAAAGCACTGCTCGTCGGCTGTCAGTTACCAAAGGCCATCCTCTCCCACGGCTACCTCTGCCACTCCTAATGCCCTGCCACTGACCTCACTGCCTCTGAGGAAGCCCTAGCCCATTTCCCACTGGGTAGAATCAGAAGCTCCAAAAGGACTCCTGTCAAGACCCAGGTGCCCGGTCTACTAGACTCCGATTTGGAATTACATATTTACTATTTGATGCTCTGACCCAATGAGTCAATGTATGGAAGTGAAGTGGAAAAATCTTTGGCTATTTTTCCCTACAAAATACACATCTTATTGTTAGTCAATATGGCTTGGTCTGAAGCCTTACCTCCTCGTCAGTCTGGTTCTAACAAGGCCCCCAGGGTCTTGCCAAGATGACTCCGAGCAGGAGGATCACGGGAGAGGCATTTGGGTCCCTAGAAGTCTTGGCTCCGTGTGCCTCATGAAGAGACCTATGGTCACCATTCAGCTTACTTGATTTCCCCGCCGCCTTTTTAAAAACGGTGCCATTCATTGGCCTGCCTCTTACTTCCTCACAGGCCAGATTAGATTGAGCGGAGGTGAGGTTTCCTCGATGTAGGAGAGAACCCAGCTTCCCCAAGGCCTAGGGAGAACAGCTGAGGGTCCCCCTCAAGTCCAGAAGCCAGGGGAATTCTCCTCTGGAAAGACTAGTGTTGGATGCTCCGGTGAGACAGGCGTTGGGAGCTGGCTAGACTGTTGGGTAGGGACCATCTCTATGTGTTGCCAACTTGTACTTCCCAAGCGCTTAGTACAGTGCTCTGCACACCGTAAGCGCTCAATAAATACGATTGATTGATTGGCTGGGTCTGTGGCGGTTGGACCCCAGACAGGAAGGAGCAGCAAGAGGGGGTAGTGAGTCCCCTCTGAGCCTAATAAAGACTTGCTCTTCGCTCATTCCCTGCCTAAGCGCAGAGTCCAGGAACAGGAGCCAAGTGACCTCAGCGCGGGCAGCCACCTGGACGCGGTCCCGTCCCCAGGAAGAGCTTTGCCTGCCTTTGGGAAGCAGAATTCAGGTTCTACTGGGAACTGCCCCGGCCTTCTGGTCATTGGGATTTCTCCCAGTCTCTTACTGGACTTCAACCCTGAAGAAGCGTCACGGTTCAGATCATTCTCTGCTCTCCCCAATCCTTCCCCTCCTCCCCCAGTCCCATTCCTGGCAATCCCTCCGAGACATTCCCGTGAACACCTGGGCTCCCCCTCCTTGTTCTGGACAACTTGGGGCCAGCTCCCAAACACGCTGCCAGAAGAGAGGGACCAACATGGGGTAGCTTAAATTGGGGCCCGTTACATAAAGACAAAAACCGGAACACATTTAAAAAGAAGGCCGAGGGGACCGTCACAGAGAGTGAAGGAAATGGGAAGAAAAGAGAGAAACGGAGATGGTTGAATGGGGAAAGGACTCCGGGGTAGGGGAAGGGTTGGAGAGCAAGTGATGGTGAGTGGCCTGAGACCCAGACATCCAAAAGCAGGACCCATCGCTGTGAACAGAGAGTGACCTAGGCCGCAGAGTGACCAGCCTCCTCTCTCTGAACCCAAAGGTGGGTCACCATTTCCAGACCAGCAGGGCCAGGATCTCAATTTTGGGCCTTTTCTGCCTCCACTTTCCATCGCTCTGCTTTCAAACCCTGCTCGGGTCAGGTTTCTTCGCTTCCTTCAGAGACAAAGAGAAGACGGAGGGACACGGAGCGTCTTAGCCGACACTGCTTGCCCTCCTGCTTGTGAGCTGAGACTGAAATAGCGAGCTGTCCCGGCTCCCCCCGCCCCACCCCGAAGTGCAATGGGCAACCGGGGACCGGACTGCTGCTGGGACGAGGCGCTCGTTCGTACGTACCGATGTCCCCTGGCTCGAGCTCCCTGGTCACAGTCCTGCAGTGTTCTCTGCACTCAGGAGAAGGCGAGATATTGAGGGTGACGTGGCCACTGCCGACGACAAACACATCATGCAGTCTGTGTGTCTAGAGCGGGGGGGAAAACCCCGGGGGAGGGGGAGGGCAGAGGGTCAGGTTTGCCGCTGTTCCCGATAAGTATGGAGCTAGCCCTCCGCGGCTGCTGAGGGCCTCGAGGGCCGAGCCTGGCTATTCCAACTTTCCCGCAAGGCCTGCCGATCGGAGCAGATAACTCTGTTATCGCGCTTTTGGACGCATTCCGGCACGGAACTACACGGTAAGAGATGGAGTGGGAATCGAAACTCAGGGTCCACCCCTCACTCCCGTCCAGCCAGCAGGACAAATCTCTCTGAAATGCCATCGTCTTTTGGCATTTCAGCAGGCTTGAAGCTCCACAGCAGAGGACTCGGGGCTGGTTTCCGGCCAGTCTGTCCCGTCAGATCGGCCCCGCGCGTTATCCACTCGACTATTTGAAATTTCGGCCTCACTCGGCCGTGGTTCAGGTTTTATGGTTCAGACAAGGTGCCCGAGTTCACCGCGACCGTGGGGATGCAACACTGAGCGATGGAGCAGGTGGAGGCGGAAAGTGTCTCTCTGGAGAAACGCTCCGTATCTGGGCAAACAACATACATCTGCATGATGGCTCATATGACATCATCATGTTACGCCACGCTTCCATCCTCACGGACACGGTGGTGGGTAGGGCCCAGGTTTTGGAATCTGGCTGCCCGGCCCTAATCACCTTAGTTAATACATCTGAAACCGTCAACCTACAGAGCCTCAATCGCCTTCCGATGCCCTTTGTCAAATTAACGGAAACACTTCCACGCTCCCCCATCTCCCCCAAAGCTGCCAAGCAGATCTGTCCAAGATCACCGTGTGACTCCAGGAGGCAAAACTGAATTCCGAACATCCCGTCTCTCCTTCCCCAGTTGCTTGGCTCCAGCCTGGCGGCAGGCCCGGACCTCTGTGGAAAAGACGCAATGGGAGAGGTGTTCCCACCTAACTCTGCTCACCTTGTTTCCCCCCTTCGCCGAGGGGTGACTGAGGAAACAGGTCAGCTCCGAGATGTCTTTTGGAAATGGCAGGAGGGCGAAAACGGGGAAGAGCTCGTGGAGAACACTTGTCCTATTGATTCCGTTCAGGGGTTTTCTCCTGAAAGATAAACAGAAAGGTGCTGCCCTGGGAAAAAACAGCCATCACTGTAAAATTCCTGACGGCCAAACAAGGGTGGGGTGGAAGGAGCAGAGGGAAAAAAAAATCTGGGCCTCTCCTAATCATCGGTTCCACGAAAAATATTCATCCTCCAACATTTATAGAGAAGCAGCGTGGCTCAGTGGAAACAGCCCGGGCTTGGGAGTCAGAGGTGATGGGTTCTAATCCCAGCTCCGCCACATGTCTGCTATGTGACCTTGGGCAAGTCACTTAACTTCTCTGAGCCTCAGTGACCTCATCTGATGATGATGATGGCATTTGTTAAGCGCTTACTATGTGCGTAGCACTGTTCTAAGCGCTGGGGAGATACAAGGTGATCAGGCTGTCCCACGTGGGGCTCACAGTTTTCATCCCCATTTTACAGATGAGGTAACTGAGGCCCAGAGAAGTTAAGTGACTTGCCCAAAGTCACACAGCTGACAAGTGGTGGAGCCGGGATTTGAACCCATGACCTCTGACTCCAAAGCCCGTGCTCTTTCCACTGAGCCACGCTGCTTCTCTATCATCTGTGAAATGGGGATTAAGATCGTGAGCCCCGTGTGGGACGGGGACTGTGTCCAACCCAATTTGGGACAACCTGATCACCTTGTATCCCCCACAGCGCTTAGAACAGTGCTTTGCACACAGAGAAGCAGCGTGGCTCAGTGGAAAGAGCACGGGCTTTGGAGTCAGAGGTCATGGGTTCAAATCCCGGCTCCGCCGCTTGTCAGCTGTGTGACTTTGGGCAAGTCACTTCACTTCTCTGGGCCTCAGTTACCTCATCTGTAAAATGGGGATTAAGACTGTGAGCCCCACGTGGGACAGCCTGATCACCTTGTATCCCCACAGAGCTTAGAACAGTGTTTTGCACATAGTAAGCGCTTAATAAATGCCATTATTATTATTATTATTATTAGTAAGCTCTCAACAAATGCCCACTGTTGGGTAGGGACTGTCTCTATATGTTGCCAACTTGTACTTCCCAAGCGCTTAGTACAGTGCTCCGCACACAGTAAGCGCTCAATAAACACGATTGATGATGATTGAATAAAAGCACAGAGAACCCCACCCCCCGGCCTTACAAGACCAGCTAAAATAACATGGAAAGAGAGGCAAAAATCCAGTCTATTCATCGCATCCAGGAAACAAGTGAGAGCAAAGGAGTGACTGGGGTGGAAGTCTTTCATTTGCCACACCCTCCGGCCTGAATTAGAGCCCTTTATCACTCAGGCCAGAGAGTGATGGGAGATCCGGCATTCGGGTCACAGCTCTCTACAGGAGAAAGGCTCCCCTCAGGCCGCGATGGGAGGAGAAATTGCAGCCTCCCTTGTGAGAAGCGGTCCCCTCCCACTGTGACCTGAGCTTTTCCCCAAGGAGGGGTCGGGGTCCTTTATTGTTCGGGCCAGAGAGCGGTGGGAGTTCCAGCATTCGGTTCACAGCTCTCTGCAGAAAGGTTCCACTTAGGCCAGGACGGGAGGCAAAAATCCCAGCGTCCTTGGTGAGAAACGGTTCCCTCCCATTGTGACCTGAGCTCTCCCAAAGAGGGGTCTGGAGGCTGTGACCAGCCTTCTTCGGACTGGTGCCAAGTGCTGACAGTGTCGCGCGCCCTATCTCCACGACGGACGGTGTGCCGGCAGCCCGGGAAGGGGGCTTCGGCCCTCACGAGGAAGTGCTCCCGGCCCTCCCTTGAGCTCCCGACGGACCCCCGCCCCCGACTTTGGCCTGCCACCACCGTTGCTCGCTCTCAAACTCACCGGGGGGAAGCGAACGGGAAGCCCCGGTGGGCGAAGCAACCCCTCCAGCTGCCCGGACCTCCTTCGGCGATAACCTCCGTCAGCTCTGGGTACCGGCAGCGGAAGCGCTCCAGCTCCTCGGACGTCAGAGCCCGTCCTGTCTGCGGCAAAACGAACAACTGACGTCCAGCCATCGTAACTGCGGAGGCGAGGGTCGCGCGGCTAGGTCCCCCCGGCACCCACCCACCCCCCGATCAGCCACGGGGGAGGGCCGGGCCTTCCTTTACCTTGACTAGCAGAGGCTGCAGTCTCTCCAACTTCTCCGGTAAATGCCCCATATCAGTCAGCACCCGGAGGCCCGTGACGGAGGCGCAGACGGAGCAGTTGGCGGGGATGGACGAACTGTTGGGCCTGCAACTGAGCAGCCACCAGTCTCGACACCCTAGGAGGAGAAGGGCACCGAAGAGAGGAAGGGAACACACACGCACACACAGAGAAAGATTAGCACGTCACACACCAAAGGCCTCAGGAGTGCAAGCCAATAATAATGATGGCATTTATTAAGAGCTTACTATGTGCAAAGCACCGTTCTAAGCGCTGGGGAGGTTACAAGGTCATCAGGTTGTCCCACGGGGGGCTCACAGTCTTCATCCTCACTTTACCGCTGAGGTAACTGAGGCCCAGAGAAGTGAAGTGACTTGCCCTAAGTCACCCAGCTGACAATTGGCGGAGCCTGGATCTGAACCCATGACCTCTGACTCCAAAGCCCGGGCTCTTTCCACTGAGCAACACTGCTTCTCTATGAATGAGGATGAAGCTATCAACAGTAACTACTGACCACCTAGAGAAGCAGCATGGCCCAGTGGAAAGAGCCCAAGTCGGGGAGTTGGAAAAGCCTGGGTTCTAATTCCTGCTCCGCCACTTGTCTGCTGTGTGAACTTTTGGGCAAGTCGATTCTCTTCTCTATGCCGTAGTTACCTTATAATAATAATAATGGCATTTATTAAGCGCTTACTATGTGCAAAACACTAGTTCTAAGCGCTGGGAGGTTACAAGGTGATCAGGTTGTCCCACGGTGGGGCTCACAGTCTTAATCCCCATTTTCCTGATGAGGTCACTGAGGCCCAGAGAAGTGAAGTGGCTTGCCCAAAGTCACCCAGCTGACAAGTGGCAGAGCCGGGATTTGAACCCATGACCTCTGACTCCAAAGCCCGGGCTCTTTCCACTGAGCCACGCTGCTTCCCCTTATCTGTAAAGTGGGGATGAATACAGGGTGCACCGTGTGGGACATGGATTGTGTCCAACGCTTGTATGTGCCCCAGCGCTCAGTACAGCGTGGCTCAGAGGAAAGAGCCCGGGCTTTGGAGTCAGAGGTCATGGGTTCAAATCCCGGCTCTGCCACGTGTCAGCTGTGTGACTTTGGGCAAGTCCCTTAACTTCTCTGGGTCTCAGTTCCCTCATCTGTAAAATGGGGATGAAGGCTGGGAGCCCCCCAGGGGACAACCTGATCACCTTAGAGAAGCAGCGTGGCTCAGTGGAAAGAGCACAGGCTTTGGAGTCAGAGGTCATGGGTTCAAATCCCGACTGCCAATTGTCAGCTGTGTGACTTTGGGTGAGTCACTTGACTTCTCTGGGCCTCAATTCCCTAATCTGTAAAATGGGGATTAAGACTGTGAGCCTCACGTGGGACAGCCAGATCACCTTGTATCCCCCCAGCGCTTAGAACAGTGCTTTGCACATAGTAAGCACTCAACAAATACCATCATCATCATTATTATTATTACAACGCCTGGCATACAGAAAGCACTTAAATACCACTGAAAAAAAACACCAAAAAGCAGGAACAAAAATGAAAAAGCCCTACCGCGTATAGAGCACTGCACTACTAAGCCACTGGATGAGCACCATAAAACCGAGAGGCGCGGGCCTGGCCTTTAAGGGGCATAGAATTGACTAGGGGAGACGGGCAGATGACAGTTATTTGGAACGAGTAGGAGCAGGAGAGAGAACAAAGCTAAAACTGGTAACAGCAGGGGGGTAGGTGAAGAAATGAAACCCAACGGTGGCATTAAACTGATGGACCCCGGGCCTGGAATGCCCCCAATCCCTCTGCCCATCCGCCAAGCTAGCTCTCTTCCTCCCTTCAAGGCCCTGCTGAGAGCTCACCTCCTCCAGGAGGCCTTCCCAGACTGAGCCCCTTCCTTCCTCTCCCTCGTCTCCCTCTCCATCCCCCCCATCTTACCTCCTTCCCTTCCCCACAGCACCTGTATATATGCATATATGTTTGTACATATTTATTACTCTATTTTATTTGTACATATCTATTCTGTTTATTTTATTTTGCTAGTATGTTTGGTTTTGTTCTCTGTCTCCCCCTTTTAGACTGTGAGCCCACTGTTGGGTAGGGACTGTCTCTATATGTTGCCAATTTGTACTTCCCAAGCGCTTAGTACAGTGCTCTGCATATAGTAAGCGCTCAATAAATACGATTAATGATGATGATGATGATGATGATGATGAACCCCGAAGTGCCTTGAGCTCCTTTAAAACCATAAACCGTAAGGGTATTTATTGAGCACTTCCTGCGGGCAGAGCACTGTACTAAGCAAGCGCTTAATAAATGCCATCATTATTATTATTACTAAGCCAGTGGGAGAGTACAGTACTCTAGAGCGGGTATGCACGTTCCCTGCCATAATGAGCTTCCAATCTAGAGGGAAAGCCTCCAGAGGAGGTGGGTTTTCACGAGGGCTTTGAAGATGGAGAGAGCTGGGATCCAGCGTGAGAAGCAGCGTGGCTCAGTGAAAAGAGCACGGGCTTTGGAGTCAGAGGTCATGGGTTCGAATCCCGACTCCACCACATGACCGGCTGTGTGATCTTGGGCAAGTCACTTAGCTTCTCTGAGCCTCAGTTCCCTCATCTGTAAAATGGGGATTGATTGTGAGCCCCACGTGGGGCGACTTGATCACCTTGCATCCCCCCCAGCGCTTAGAACAGTGCTCTGCACATAGTAAGCGCTTAACAAATGACATCATTACTATCTGAGAGGGGGATGTGAAGGGGCTTGGGGGTGGGATCGTCGGGAGCGGCGTGTAGAAAAGGAGGAGACCCAGGATAGGGGCAGGGAGAACGGGGAAAACCACTGTGTCGCTCAAGCCCCACTGTCCCCATTCATTCATTCAATCGTATTTATTGAGTGCTTACTGTGTGCACAGCACCGTACTAAGCGCTTGGGAAGTCCAAGTCGGCAACATATAGAGACGGTCCCTACCCAACAGTGGGCTCACAGTCTAGAAGAGTGTGCTGGCCCCAGGCAGGGCTCAATTTATGACCTAGTGGAATGAGCGCTTGACTGCTCTGTGACCTTGGGCAAGTCACTTCGCTTCTCTGGGCCTCAGTTACCTCATGTGTAAAATGGGGATTAAGGCTGTGAGCCCCCCATGGGACAACCTGATCACCTTGTAACCTCCCCAGCGCTTAGAACAGTGCTTGGCACCTAGTAAGTGCTTAATAAATGCCATCAATCAATCAATCCATCAATTGTATTTATTGAGCACTTACTGTGTGCAGAGCACTGTACTAAGCACTTGGGAAGTACAAGTTGGCAACATAGAGAGACAGTCCCTACCCAACAGTGGGCTCACAGTCTAGAAGGGGGAGACAGAGAACAAAACCAACCATATTAACAGAATAAAATAAATCGAATAGATCTGTACAAGTAAAATAAATCAATAAATAGAGTAATAAATCTATACAAACACCTATGAGAGACAGGCTGTCCCCTCTCCCTGCCCTGTGCTCTCTCCACTGGGCACTCCTAGGGGAGGGGGCAGAGAAGAAAGAAAGAACAAAAATGAAGGAACAGCCATCAGGGAAGCAACGGCAACTAGACTGCCAGCTTCCTGAGGGCAGGGACCGGAATCCCCATGCTACTGTAGTGTACTCTCCCAAGCGCTTAGGTCAGTGCTCTGCACCCAGAAAACGCTCATGATCGACTAGCGATTCATCATCATCATCATCAATCGTATTTATTGAGCGCTTACTGTGTGCAGAGCACTGTACTAAGCGCTTGGGAAGTACAAATTGGCAACATATAGAGACAGTCCCTACCCAACAGTGGGCTCACAGTCTAAAAGGGGGAGATTGACTGGTTGACCACATTTTCCCTTCAAAGTTGCCCAAGAGCAGCCTACGGCCTAGGAAGGCCCCCGCAGATCACCACCGGCCAGCCTCTGTTTCCCCACCAAGCCCTGGAAGGGACTTTGGGGGCCACCCAGGAGCACAGACTACTTCCTCCCGCATCTCCCCCCGCGCGGAAACTTAACGCCTGCCGGTCCCAGCCTCCGCTGCCGGGAGCGGGGAAGGCGTCGCTCCAAATGGAAGCGATTGGAAGACGAAGAGGATTGCCTTCTGCAGCCCTGAAAGCAGCAACATCCTCCCGAAGACGGCCGTCGACGACTGTGGCACTTGTGAAGCGCTTACTCTGCGCGGGGGCTCCCAGCATCAGTAGGAGGGAGACCGGAGAGGAAACCTGGCTTCCCTCTGACCACATTCCCTTGAACCAAACAATAATAATGGTTCTTGTTAAGCACTTACTATCATCATCATCAGTCGTCTTTATTGAGCGCTTACTGTGTGCACAGCACTGGACTAAGCGCTTGGGAAGTCCAAGTTGGCAACATCTAGAGACGGTCCCTACCCAACAGTGGGCTCACAGTCTAAAAGGGGGAGACAGAGAACAAAACCAAACATAGTAACAAAATAAAATAAATAGAATAGATATGTACAAGTAAAATAAATAAATAGAGTAATAAATATGTACAAACATGTGCCAAGAAGACAGGAGCTTGCTGGACTTTGACTTCTAGAGAGGTCAGTGTCCATGCAGCCTGGCATCGGAGGGAGGGGGAAAAGGGGGTGCTCAACTGGCACTGGCTCCCCGCTTTCCAACACCCCCACGCTTTCCCCTCAATCAATCCATCAATCAATCGTATTTGTTGAGCGCATACTATGTGCAGAGCACTGTACTAAGCGCTTGGGAAATACAAATTGGCAACACATAGAGACAGTCCCTACCCAACAGTGGGCTCACAGTCTAAAAGGGTAAATCCAAAATAAAGGGGTCAGGCGTCTCTCCTGGCTGAAACTTAGCCTCCCTCCCCACCCCGCATCCCTCTGCCCCCACAGTCAGATGCTGTTTTGTTTATAATTTCAGCGAATTGTTTTTCTATTTTCTATTCCGCTCCACGGCTCCCTTCTTTCGCTTCTCTAGCACGCAGCTGTGTCAGGCTGAATTACGATCCAGGCCCAGAACATTTCACAAGACGAGACGTCCCTGCTGAAACGAACCAAGGAAGAGCCCAGGATCCTGGAGAGGCTGGACGACCCAACGCGGCTCAGTGGAACTCGATTTTTAGGCTAGATCCGTTCTCGCCACCTCTTAAAGCACCATCTGGAAAGGGCAGCTCTAAGGATCATTTCTTCTACTTTAGACGACGCTAAGGCTCTGTGATCCGCGTCGCCGCCTCCTCTCTCTTACACCACCCTTCCACTGGCCATCATTCGCCCCCCTCCCCACCCCACCAGGCCCCAGCTCAATCAATCAATCATATTTATTGAGCGCTTACTGTGTGCACAGCACTGTACTAAGCGCTTGGGAAGTACAAGTTGGCAACATATAGAGACGGTCCCTGCCCAACAGTGGGCTCACACTCCTCCCCCGGACAAAGTCCCGGCTACGTGGGCACGTTGCTGGCTAGCGAAGCCCCGGCTTGGCCTTTAGCATTTTAATTCAGTGTTTGACCCTAAAGCCACCTGCCTGAAGACTGTGAGCTCCATGAGGGACAGGGATTGGGTCCAACCCGATTTGCCTGTATCCAGCGCTTAGTACAGTGCTCTGCACACAGTAAGCGCTCAATAAATACGATTGATTGAGTAAGCACTCAACGAATACCACAATTATTATTATTTGGGAAGATACGGTCCTTCCAACAGGGATGGGGAAACCTGGCCCTCTGGGAAATGAACCGAAGCAGGAGAACGGAAAGTTGGGTGATGGAAGATACATGGCACGTTGGATAGAGCACGGTCGTGGGTTCTAACCTCAACTCTGCAACTTGTCTGCTGCGTGACTTTGGGCTAGTCGCTTTGCTTCTCTGTGCCTTAGTTACCTCATCTGTAGAATGGGGGGGGTTGAGACCGTGAGCCCCACGCGGGGCAGAGGCTGTGTCTGACTTGATTGACTTGTATCCAATCCAGCACTTAATACAGTGCCTAGGCTACAGTAAGCACTTAAATACCACAGTTATTATTAAGGCGGGGCGGGGGGGGGGGGATCTGAGAACTTTCATTCGTTCATTCAATCGTATTTATTGAGCACTGTGCGCAGAGCGCTGTACTAAGCATTTGGGACAGTACAATACAAAAATAAAGAGACACATTCCCTGCCCACAGTGAGCTTACAACAGTCCTTATCTTGACCTTGCAGACACTCTGGCAGAATCAGGAGGAAGAAAGCGGGGGTTTACTGGGCTCTGGGCAAGGCCGGCCAAGTGAGGTGTGGTGGGATGTTGTGAGATTGGCCAGGGGAAGCTTAGGGAATCAATCAATCAACCAATCGCATTTATTGAGCGCTTACTGTGTGCAGAGCACTGTACTAAGCGCTTGGGAAGTCCAAGTTGGCAACATATAGAGACAGTCCCTACCCAACAGTGGGCTCACAGTCTAAAAGGGGGAGACAGAGAACAAAACCAAACATACTAACAAAATAAAATAAATAGAATAGATAGGTACAAGTAAAATAGAGTAATAAATATGTACAAACATATATACATATATACAGGTGCCGTGGGGAAGGGAAGGAGGTAAGATGAGGGGGATGGAGAGGGGGACGAGGGGGAGAGGAAGGAAGGGGCGCAGTCTGGGAAGGCCTCCTAGGGAAGCAGAGGGACGGTATGGGCCTCTGTCCCTGAAGAACTCGATAGGGTTTTGACGAAGCAAAGCTTCAGGACTCGAATTCCAAAAAAAACAAAAGTGGTGAGAAAAGAGTGACTCATTCCCGTTGATTGGGATGGACGGGATTCGAAAGGCGCACATCCTGACTGACAACAGCTGCACATCTGGGGAAGGCGTAATCCTTTCAGAGAGGCTTTCAAAAGCTCCCCGAACAACGGCGGTGGAGGCGGGGGGATGTCTGAAGCAGTCGGAAATGCTTTGGCCAGCTTAAAAGCGCTCCTCACGTTTTCTGTTCCCAAAGACACATTTGAACAACAGATCTCTGACTTGAAAGCTCGATGTACCGAGGGAAGGGACGACTTGGGGACAGCTCCTTGTGGGCAGGAAGCAGAGAAGCAGCGTGGCTCAGTAGAAAGAGCCCGGGCTTTGGAGTCAGAGGTCATGGGTTCAAATTCCGCCCCCACCAATGGTCAGCTGTGTGACTTCGGGCAAGTCACTTCACTTCTCTGGGCCTCGGTTCCCTCGTCTGTAAAATGGGGATTAAGACTGTGAGCCCCACGTGGGACAACCTGATCATCTTGTATCCTCCCGGTGCTTAGAACGGTGCTTTGCACATAGTAAGCGCTTAACAAATACCATTATTATTATTATCTACCAAACTCTGTTGCAGTGTACTCTTCCAAGCGCTTAGCCCAGTGCTCTGCACACAGTAAGCCCTCAATAAATACTATTTATTTATTTACTTATATTAATGTCTGTCTCCCCCTCTAGACGCTGACCTCGTTGTGGGCAAGGAATGTGTCTGTTTATTGTTCTCTCCCAAGCTCTTAGTTCAGTGTTCTGCACACAGTACGTGCTCAACAAATAGGATGCTCTGCACATAGTAAGCGCTCAATAAATACGATTGATGATGATGATGATATGAAGTGGGCTCCTACAAGTAGGATGGAACTGAAGTGGGCTCCTACCATGACTGCAAATGCTGAAAACAAAGGATCCCGGGGGATGCTTGGCGTGACTTAGTGGAAAGAGCCTGGCCTTGGGAGTCAGAGGTCATGGGTTCTCATCCCGGCTCTGCCACTTGTCAGCTGTGTGACCTTGGGCAAGTCACTTAGCTTCTCTGTGCCCCAGTTACCTCATCTGTAAAATGGGGTTAACACTGTGAGCCCCACGTGGGACAATCTGATAACCTGGTATCTATCCCAGCGCTTAGAACAGTGCTTGGCTCATAGTAAGCGCTTAACAACTACCAACATTATTATTATTATTATACTTTGCCCCACTAAAGATTTGATCTCCAGCCCTGCTCTCACTTCATAGTGTGTTGGATAGAGTCCGGGATTGGGACTGGGAAAGGCAGCGTGGCTCAGTGGAAAGAGCCTGGGCTTTGGAGTCAGAGGTCATGGGTTCGAATCCTGACTCCCCACACATGTCTGCTGTGTGACTGTGGGCAAGTCGCTTAACTTCTCTGAGCCTCAGTTACCTCATTTGTAAAATGGGGATTAAGACTGTGAGCCCCACGTGGGACAACTTGATCACCTTGTAACCCCCCCCCCAGTGCTTAGAACAGTGCTCTGCACATAGTAAGCGCTTAACAAATGCCATTATTATTATTATTATTATTCCGGCTCTGCCACTTGTCTGCTGTGTGGCCTCGGGCGAGCCACTTCACTTCTTTGGGCCTCAGTTACCTCATCTGTAAAATGGGGATGAAGACTGTGAGTCCCCTGTGGGACAACCTGATCACTTTGTAACCTCCCCAGCGCTTAGAACAGTGCCTTGCACATAGTACACACTTAATAAATGCCATTATCATCATCATCATCTGTAAAACAGGGATGAAGGAGGTGAGCCCTGTGTGGGACATGGACTGTATCCAACTGGACTGACTTGTACCCACCCCAGCGCTTAGTACAGTGCCTGGCATATAGTAAGCACTTAAATGCTTACTTAAATGCCAGGATTATTATTCCCCCTCCTTTCTCTCCCCCTCCCCCCCTTACCTCCTTCCCCTCCCCACAGCACCTGCATATATGTATATATGTACGTATTTATTACTCTATTTATTTTATTTGTACATATTTATTCTATTTATTTTATTTTGTTAATATGTTTTGTTGTTTGTCTACCCCTTCTAGACTGTGAGCCCACCGTTGGGTAGGGACCGTCTCTAGATGTTGCCAACTTGTACTTCCCAAGCACTTAGTACAGTGCTCTGCACCCAGTAAGCGCTCAATAAATACGACTGAATGAATTATGATGATGATTTTTCAAGTTCAACTTTGCTAAATCGCCTTTTGAGAGGAAGCATCTTGTGAATTGATTGATTGTCAGTGTGGAAGCCTCCTCTCTCTATGTTGCCAACTTGGACTTCCCAAGCGCTTAGTACAGTGCTCTGCACACAGTAAGCGCTCAATAAATATGACTGATTGATTGATTGATTGATTGAATAGAGAACTTGGCCCTCCTCTGCCTTGGAGTTTCCAAGCATTGGGGGCAGTGCCCCGCAGCTAGTTCTACTCCCACTCTACCAAAATCTTTGGCTTTCATCTACAATCCCTCTTTTTTTTAAAGTATTTGTGCCAGACACTGAGAAGCACCAGGGTAGATGTGACAAAATCAGGATGAATACACTCCATTTCCCACATGGAGCTCAGTCTTAATCCCCATTTTACAGATGAGGTAACTGAGGCATTCATTCATTCAATCGTATTTATTGAGCGCTTACTGTGTGCAGAGCACTGTACTAAGCTCTTGGGAAGTACAAGTTGGCAACATAAAGAGACGGTCCCTCCCCAACAGTGGGCTCACAGTCTAGAAGGGGGAGGCAGAGAACAAAACAAAACATATTAACAGAATAAAATAAATAGAATCAATATGTACAAGTAAAATAAATAGAGTAATAAATACGTACAAACATATATACATATATACAGGTGTCCGTTATATTGTTGAATTGTACTCTCCCAAGCCCTTAGAACAGTGCTTTGCGCACAGTAAGCGCTCAATAACTTTTCATTCATTCATTCATTCAATAGTATTTATTGAGCACTTACTGTGTGCAGAGCACTGTACTAAGCGCTTGGGAAGTACAAGTTGGCAACATATAGAGACAGTCCCTACCCAACAGCGGGCTCACAGTCTAGCAGGGGGAGACAGACAACAAAACAAAACTATTAACAAAATAAAATGAATAGCATAAACACGCAGAAATAAAATAAATAATAGAGTAATAAATATGTACAAACACATACATATATACAGGTGATGTACAAACATATATACATATATACAGGTGATATTCATTCATTCATTCAATCGTATTTATTGAGCGCTTACTATGTGCAGAGCACTGGACTAAGCGCTTGGGAAGTACAAGTTGGCAACATATAGAGACGGTCCCTATCCAACAGTGGGCTCACAGTCTAGATGGGGGAGACAGAGAACAAAACAAAACATGTTAACAAAATAATATAAATAGAATATGTACAAGTAAAATAGAGTAATACGTAGAAACATATATACAGGTGATACACATATATACAGGTGATATAATACTGTAATAATAATATAAGAGAAGCAGCGTGGCTCAGTGGAAAGAGCCCGGACTTTGGAGTCAGGGGTCATGGGTTCAAATCCTGGCACCGCCGTCAGCAGTGTGACTCTGGGCAAGTCACCTCCCTTCATCATCATCATCAATCGTATTTATTGAGCGCTTACTATGTGCAGAGCACTGTACTAAGCGCTTGGGAAGTACAAATTGGCAACATATAGAGACAGTCCCTACCCAACAGTGGGCTCACAGTCTAAAAGGGGGAGACAGAGAACAAAACCAAACATACTAACAAAATAAAAGAAATAGAATAGATATCAATCAATCAATCAATCATATTTATTGAGCGCTTACTATGTGCAGAGCACTGTACTAAGCGCTTGGGAAGTACAAGTTGGCAACATATAGAGACAGTCCCTACCCAACAGTGGGCTCACAGTCTAAAAGGGGGAGACAGAGAACAAAACCAAACATACTAACAAAATAAAAGAAATAGAATAGATATCAATCAATCAATCATATTTATTGAGTGCTTACTATGTGCAGAGCACTGTACTAAGCGCTTGGGAAGTCCAAGTTGGCAACATATAGAGACAGTCCCTACCCAACATTGGGCTCACAGTCTAAAAGGGGGAGACAGAGAACAAAACCAAACATACTAACAAAATAAAATAAATAGAATAGATCACCATCATCATCATCAATCGTATTTATTGAGCGCTTACTATGTGCAGAGCACTGTACTAAGCGCTTAGATATGCACAAGCAAAATAAATAAATAAATAAATAGAGTAATAAATCTGTACAAACATATATCCATATATACAGGTGCTGTGGGGAAGGGAAGGAGGTAAGATGGGGGGATGGAGAGGGGGACGAGGGGGAGAGGAAGGAAGGGGCTCAGTCTAGATATGTACAAGTAAAATAAATAAATAAATAGAGTAATAAATATGTACAAACATATATACAGATATACAGACCCCTTCTCTGTGCCTCAGCCACCTCATCTGCAAAATGGGGATTAAAACCGTGAGCCCGGACTGACTAGGAAAGACTGCATTAGCTTCTGAGCATCACAACCTCAGGATGGATTCCCTTCCCTTCCCTCTCTCCCTTCCCACCCCTCCACCCTTGTGTCTCCTGAAGACTGCCTCAAAGCCACTGTTGATAACTTCGCTGATGTGATTTGCAATGGCCCAGGTGACCAAAACAGGTTGAACTTTAGGCTAGTGTGATATCGACACTAATAACACTCTTCTCATTTAGCAGCTTCTCTACTGAAAGAAGGAGAATCTGTGGACAAATTGTTTCTAAGAATCCCTCGGGGACAAATGAACTCCTCAGGGGCTTTCCATAGCTTTATTTTTGTTCCAAAAATATGAGACACACCATGGCCTAGTTGAAAGAGTATGGGCTTGGGAGTCAGTGGACATGATAATAATAATAATAATAATAATTATAAGCGATGGTATTTGTTAAGCACTAAGTGTCACGCACTGTTCTAAACTCTGGAGCTGGGTTCTAATCCCGGCTCCACCATTTGCCTGGTGTGTGACCATAGGCGAGTCACTTCACTTCTCTGTGCCTCAGTTTTCTCAACTGTAAAATAATAATGATGGCATTTGTTAAGCACTTACTAAGCGCAAAGCACTGTTCTAAGCGCTGGGGGGATACAAGGTGATCAGGTTGTCCCACGCGGGGCTCACAGTCTTCATCCCCATTTTACAGATGAGGGAACTGAGGCTCAGAGAAGTGAAGTGACTTGCCCGAGGTCACACAGCGGACATGCGGCGGAGCCGGGAAATGGGGATGAAATACCTGTTTTCCCTCCCACGTAGACTCTGAGTCCCATGTGGGACAGGGCAATTCTCTGCACACAGTAAGCGCTCAATAAACACGCCTGAATGAACGACTGAATGAATTAATTTGAATCTACCCCAGTGCTTACAAGAGTGCTTGAAACACAGTAAATGCTTAATAAATACAATTAAAAACGAGATGAGGTAACTGAGGCACAGGAAAGTTAAGTGACTTGCCCGAGGTCACACAGCATACAAGTAGTGGAGCCGGGATTAGAACCCATTATGTTGCCAATTTGTACTTCCCAAGCGCTTAGTACAGTGCTCTGCACATAGTAAGCGCTCAAGAAATACGATTGATGATGATGATGATTCCCAAGCCCGCATGAGGCTGTGCTGGATTAGTATGAATGACTGGGACTTCTCCCATATCTTCTAATCAATCAATCAATGGTATTTATTGAGCACTTGCTGTGTGCAAAGTACTGTACTGAGTACTTGGGAAAGTACAATATATAACAGGCATGTTCTCTGCCCATAAGGAGCTCACAACCTAAAGTGGGGGGGAGGCAGACATTAAAATAAATTATAGATAAGTACATAAGTGAAGCAGCGTGGCTCAGTGGAAAAAGCACGGGCTTTGAAGTCAGAGGTCATGGGTTCAAATCCTGGCTCCACCACTTGTCAACTGTGTGACTTTGGGCAAGTCACTTAACTTCTCTGGGCCTCAGTTCCCTCATCTGTAAAATGGGGATGAAGACTGTGAGCCCCACGTGGGACAACCTGATCACCCTGTAAATTCCCCAGCGCTTAGAACAGTGCTCTGCACATAGTAAGCGCTTAATAAATGCCATTATTATTATTATTATTATTTTTAAGTGCTGTAGGGCTAAGGGTGGGGTGAATATTAACTGATTAAAGAGTCCAGATTCAAGTGCTTATTCAATGTAGAAGGAGGAGGGGAAATGAGGGCTTAGTCAGGGAAGACCTCTTGGAAGAAACACGATTTTAATAAGCCTTTGAAGTTGGGGAGAGCGGCGGTCGGCCGGACATTAAGGGAGCTGGAATTCCAGGCCAGAGGTCAGTCAAGCGCTTAATACAGTGCTCTGCACATGCTAAGCGCTTAAATAAATTCGACTGAATGAGACAGAAGAGGTCAAGATACAGTGCCTAAGCGGGCGTGTTTCGTATTTCCTTTTCATTCATTCAGTCGTATTTACTGAGCACGTACTGTGTGCGGAGCACTGTACTAAGCGCTTGGGAAGTACAAGTCGGCAACATATAGAGACGGTCCCTATCCAACAACGGGCTCGCAGTCTAGAAGGGGGGAGCCAGACGACAAAACAAAATATGTGGACAGGTGTCAAGTCGTCAGAACAAATAGAATTAAAGCTAAATCAATCAATCGTATTTATTGAGCGCTTACTGTGTGCAGAGCACTGTACTAAGCGCTTGGGAAGTACAAGTTGGCAACACATAGAGACAGTCCCTACCCAACAGTGGGCTCACAGTCTAAATGGGGGAGACAGAGAACAAAACCAAACATACTAACAAAATAAAATAAATAGAATAGATATGAACAAGTAAAATAGAGTAATAAATATGCACAAACATATATACATGATTTATATATATAAATGCACATCATTAACAAAATAAATAGAATAGTAAATACGTACAAGTAAAATAAAAAGAGTAATAAATCTGTACAAACCTAAATACAGGTGCTGTGGGGAGGGAGGGAGGTAGGGCTGGGGGGGATGGGGAGGAGAAGAGGAAAAAGGGGGCTCAGTCTGGGAAGGCCTCTTGGAGGTAATTTGTTTTCAGGCTTGGATTTATCCACCACAGAGCTAAAATAAGGACATTTTTAGTCTCTCCTTCCCAAGTCTGCACAGTCATGCTGTGAGATGAAGAAAGACGGCAGAATGGAGAAGTCTCAAAGTAACGTCCCTCGGGGGGAAACCGTGGGCAGGTGGATGATGGGCAGGGCGGTTCGGCCAATTTAAAAAGCTTCTCCTTTTCCCTTCCTAAAAGCTGAACGGGCAAAATATTCTAGTTCCAAGTCTCTAAGCAGCTGCAAATAACCCATAATTTGTTCCGTGGGCAGACTAGGCCCGGCACACCGGGATGCTGGGAAAAATCGGGCAGAAGGGTCTGTTTCTCTGTGAGTCGCCCGCCGGCTCTCAGGAAGCTCCTGGGTTGCTTGCGGGTGGAGACAGGTCTCTCTGGGACCCAATTAAGAGAGTGGTGCTTGGAAGTCCCTTTATCATCATCATCATCAATCATATTTATTGATTGCTATGTGCAGAGCACTGTACTAAGCGCTTGGGAAGTACAAATTGGCAACAAATAGAGACAGTCCCTACCCAACAGTGGGCTCACAGTCTAAAAGGGGAAGACAGAGAACAAAACCAAACATACTAACAAAATAAAATAGAATAGATATGTACAAGTAAAATAAATAAATAGAGTAATAAATATGTACAAACATATATACATATATACAGGTGCTGTGGGGAAGGGAAGGAGGTAAGAAGGGGGGGATGGAGAGGAGGGGGAGAGGAAGGAAGGGGCTCAGTCTGGGAAGGCCTCCTGGAGGAGGTGAGCTCTCAATAGGGCCTTGAAGGGAGGAAGAGAGCTAGCTTGGAGGATGGGCAGAGGGATTGGGGGCATTCCAGGCCCGGGGGTCGATGGCGGGACAGGCGAGAACGAGGTACGGTGAGATTAGCGGTGGAGGAGCGGAGGGTGCGGGCTGGGCTGGAGAAGGAGAGAAGGGAGGTGAGGTAGGAGGGGGCGAGGGGATGGACAGCCTTGAAGCCCAGAGGGAGGAGTTTCTGCCTGATGCGCAGATTGATTGGTAGCCACTGGAGATTTCTGAGGAGGGGAGTGATATGCCCAGAGCGTTTCT
Source organism: Tachyglossus aculeatus (assembly GCF_015852505.1). Taxonomy (NCBI): domain Eukaryota; kingdom Metazoa; phylum Chordata; class Mammalia; order Monotremata; family Tachyglossidae; genus Tachyglossus; species Tachyglossus aculeatus. The sequence goes on along the minus strand of NC_052072.1, from coordinate 16,417,123 downwards.
GGACAAAGATAATCCGGGCAGCAGCATGAAGTATGGACTGAAGTGGAGAGAGACACGAGGATGGGAGATCAGAGAGAAGGCTGATGCAGTAGTCCAGACGGGATAGGATGAGAGCTTGAATGAGCACGGTAGCGGTACGTTGTTGGTCGGCAACTCTCTCCCAAGCGCTTAGTACAGTGCTCTGCACGCGGTAAGGGCTCAATAGATACCACTGATTGACTGACTGATTGAAGGGGAGCAGTGTTCGTTCACTCCTCAGACCCCCACCCCTGCCCTTAAGTGTTCACGCCAGAATTTCTTTCTCAGGAATAATTTCAGAGCTGGGCCCTCCCTGGGTTGCCATGTGTTCCCGAGTCCTGTTCCTACATATGTCGGCTTTAGATCGAAAGCCCCTGGAGGGAGCATAATGCCAACTCTAGATGATTACGCTGTGATCCAAAATAGCTCCCATCCACTTTCCAATGGATACACGGCGCAAAATCCGGGGAGATGGAATCGAAAGCTGAAAAACTGCACGTGAACAATTTTTTTCCCCTCAGACTCAATCATTCACTGGACAGGTGCAGGCCTTCTCAATTCCTGATTGTGGATTTTACTTTACAGCACAGCACCTGACCAAACTCGTCGAGTCCAACTGGAATTTATCAGTCATCGTGACCACCGCGGTGCCCATTTCTGGGCATCGACTGTGGGCAGAGCACTCTACCACCCACAGGAATGGGATGGCAAGAGAAGCAGCGTGGCTCAGTGGAAAGAGCCAGGACTTGGGAGTCAGAGGTCGTGGGTTCAAATCCCGGCTCCACCACTTAGCTGGGTGACTTTGGGCAAGTCGCTTAACTTCTCTGTGCCCCAGTTACCTCATCTGTAAAATGGGGATTAAGACTGTGAGCCCCACGTGGGACAACATGATGACTTTGTAGCCTCCCCAGCGCTTAGAACAGTGCTTTGCACATAGTAAGCGCTTAACAAATGCCATCACTATTATTATTATTATTATTATTATTATTATTATTATTCCACCCTCCTCCCCACATCCCTGATTCTCTAGGTGGGGGAGGGCTACGTTCTGATCCTTGTCAGTGCTCCTGAGCACCTCTTTCAGTCGATCAGTCGTACTTATTGAGTGCGTCCTGTGTGCAGAACACTGTGCTAACCGCTTGGGAGAGTACAATACAACAATCTAACAAACCCAGAAGTGAAGCAGGTAGCCAGGCCCTGCAGCTGGAGAAGGCAGCCTCCGAAATGAAATCGCAAACAACGTTCCACCCCTTCCAATCTTCCAAATCCTCTCGGCCTCAAAAACAACCATTCCGCTGCGAGAACTTGGCTCGGAGGAACGCTGCAGGGAAACCGCCCTTCTCTGCAGACTGACCTTTTAGGTGGAGACCAAAAGGGAGCTGAACTCCGGGCCTGCTGTTAGGTTATTAGGTCTCAGGTGGTTGGAGGGCTGTTGACCACGGGTGGCTGTTAGCGGAGGAGCCGAGGGCGACCTGCGGATTCAGATCGTTCTCGGAATAGCTCGGCTAGTTTTGGCTTACTTTGGGGGCAAAAATGCTCTCCAGTGAGGACCGACTTTGGGGAAACTTTAAACTTTGACTTTAAAGGCCCCGGCCGAGTCGGTAATTAGGCCCGACTGTAAGGCCGTCGGTGACGCGGCCAAGCACGCGGGCCACCTTGCGAGTCAAGTGATTTCCCTGGAGCCCCACTCTTTGACTGGCACGTCACTGCATTCCAGACCAGCTGTGCCAAATTCAGCCTCAGGTCTTTCGGTTCCTCTCCCCCGGGGGGGCACGTCACACATCAGAATGACTCTAACTAGGTTTGACCCCTTGTTGCCGTTCTGGAGAAGGCCTGGGTGAAATCCGAGACCAAAGTCGGTCAGCTTCCATTAGAGCAGAGCCCCAGGGCTCTTCAGCAGCTGTTTTCTGAAAACCCTAGTTGCTACAAGCGACCGGAAAGGTCTACTCAGACACGCAGGCCATATTTAATCCATTCCAGACCACTAAAAACCAGTCCTTCTTTCCAAGTCCTGGAGAGAAGGAATTTTAGAACCATCTACGCCGATGGGGAAGTTCTACCTAACACCTATCCTAAGCAAGCACGACCATCGGCCTCAGAGAGTATTGGGCCTGGCTGAGAACTTGTCTCCCGCTTCTCTTGGATTCCCGCGAGCGCTTAGGACGGTGCGTTCCACTCAGTCCGCTCTCAATAAATACCATTACTACTACTTGGCCAGGACTCTCCCGAACGGCACGCACTGCGAACAAAGCACTTTCTCTCTGGCAACTTCCTGCTGAGTGAGATCTTGCCTGAAGTCATCCGTGATCGGCTAGTTCCAAAAGCAAGCCAAACGGCCAAGCCCACAGCTGTGTGGCGGATTCAGAAACATCCAGAGTTATGGATAAAGCTGTTTTTCCCAGCAACATTGTGACTGTTCCCCAGATTCTCCCAGAATCGGCACAAATTCTGAATTCCAGGGAAGAAACCGGCTGGTGGGTGGTGCCTTTACTGATGTCTCCGGGGGAATATGCTGACCTCAGCAACTGCTGACTCGGTGACGGCCTCTCCCTTTCCATCTCCCTTCAGTAAAGGGATTTAGCGGCTATTAGGGAACTCCCCTATTAGGGTAGCTCCCCCTTCAACAGATCTACCGGGTAGAAATGTTTACGAGTTCCGGGGTGAAGAGGCTAAGTTACTTTCCCCCAGAAATTTGTCGACGGCAGCATAGGTTGAGAAGGGATGGTTTTCGGATGAGGGTAAGCTCCTTGAGAGCAGGGACTGTGTCCACCAAATCTATTGGGGTCGCTTCGTACAATCAGTTGATCAGTCAATGACGTTTATTTATTTGAGAGAGTACAATGCCACAGATTTGGTCGACACGTTCCCACTACAGTGCTTTGCACACGGTGAGCACTCAACGAATTAACACTGATTGATGAATTCACTGATTGACTGGGATGCCCTTGAACCATCTCTGTTGGTAAGACTTAGGTCCAAACGGTCAAAACTTTCCATCCGCCCCCTTCAAACTCTCCACCTCCAGGTTACCTCCCGGGCCTCTCTTTTCTCCTCCAAGTCTAGCTCCTCCTTTCTCCCCAACCCAGCTCAAATACTCCTTCTCCTCTCTGCTTTCCCCAGTTCTGGTTATCCCTCGTGCCTGGTGGCCCGTAACCTTCTTCTGGCTGGCCTCCGGCTTCCACTGGCCCCCAAGCATTCTGCCCCTCACCCTCGGTATGCCGGTAGACAGGGCCAAATCAGTCTGGGTCCAATGCCCCCAACGCCCCCGGGGTCTGAATCCAACTTGTTTTGAAGGTTGCCCGCCGGTTAGCTCTGCCAAGATTCCACCTGGCAAAATCTGGGAGAAGCCACCAGAATCCCGTTTAGGCCACAATTCTTATTTAGGCCAAGCGCCCCTCCCGTCTTGCCCCTAAAACAATCTCCTGGTGAGCAGATTGGAGAAACAGTTCACTTAACATTTACCGACCCCACCCCCCCTCTGAAAAAACGCTTCTTCTCCATCTCTTCCAAAGCAAAAATGCAAAGGCTATCATCTGCTTCATCATTTAAACTCCGTTGTGTGAATTATTCAGCTCTGCCCACAGGTTGAAGAGTCTTCAGTCCCACACTGAATTTTCCCTGCCTGTAAATGTTTTCCCGTCCTACCCACGCTCACTTCTGCTGCTTCGCACCTAAGGGCGATACGCCTGCAGCAGATCCACGCTGAGCTCTCCCACGCAGACCAGCAAGATGCCTGTCTATTCACTTCAGGAAAACCCCGGGGCCGGAATCGAAAGGAAAGGCAGAGTGCAAGGTTTAAACACCAACAAGGTCCATGGGCCGGCCTAGTCGAGAGCTCCCGTCTGCTTCGCGGTCCAACTTGGCGGACTCTACCAGAGGCCGTTGAGGTCTCCTTATCCCAAAGTGAGGCTGTCAGTAAGCAGGTCATGGGGACGGGAATGGATGGGAATGGCCAAACTGCTAGCCTTTGGGCTGTTGCCTTCATCCCACCCTTCCCGCCACTCCCCTAATTACTGCCAACGAGCCTATTACGAAAGCCCTCAGAGGGTATAAAGTTCTCAGGAGAGATAGAAGCAACCTAGCCCTAACCAGTCTGCGGTGGCTAACTGAGCGTTTACTGTGTGCAGAGCACTGGACAAAAGTGCTTGGGAGAGTTTGGCAGACATGTTCCCTGCCCGCAAGGAGCTTACACTCTAGAAGGGTCTATACTTAACGTGCTCTCGGTGTTGGAGTCTCTCTCCGACCAACTTCCTTCTGGGCTTTTGTACATTTTCATTCCTGCGAATGGCTGCCCTAATCTGTGATGGTTTCAAGCACCAAGATCTCAGACACCAAATGGTGACGAAAACATTCTAGACTGTGAGCCCGTTGTTGGGTAGGGACCGTCTCTTAGATGTTGCTGACTTGTACTTCCCAAGCGCTTAGTACAGTGCTCTACACACAGTACGCGCTCAGTAAATACGACTGAATGAGTGAATGAATTCTATCTTCCCCCAATTCCCGTTTTCCTAAATCACCTTGTACTCTCCCATCCATATATTCTCCTACCCCAACCCAGGAGAAAGCTGATTATTCAGACTAAACAAACCTAGTGTCGGTTCAGAATACGCCAAAGAAAATGGAGTTTGCAAGCTCTCTAGATACACTGGCTAGTGTTCAAACAAATATTTAGAAAATCCGCCCTTACTATACCCATTTCTTTCAAATCAAGGACCTCCACCTCGCCTCCCGGCCTCTGCGTTATCTGTCCGTTTGACCTGAGAATTACGCTCGCAAGTTACAGTGTCTACAGACACACAGGTTCTAGTTATCACAAACAAAAATCCCACACCACACCCTTCTGAGGGCTCCTCTCATGACTGAGCTCCAAGGATTTGTTTTACTTCCATCTGCTAGGTCAAAGTCCTCAGTTACAAGGGAGGTGGATAACCTGGCTGACTGACAAGAAAGCAGATGCTAATGTTTTGGTGGGAGGGGGGAGACGGGTTGGTTTTTAAATTTTGGTCCAAAGACGACCAATTTTCAAGCCAGAGAGTTCACAATAACCGGCGCCTTGACCCACCCACGAAACTGAAACCAACTGTCTCTCTTATGTTGACTTCAGACAACCGGGGCAAGAGAAAACGAACACTGACCAGAACATAAAACTCTTCCAGACTGCTTCTAAGGCCAAAGGCTTCGAGCCAACCGCAAGGAGGTCTGAAGGGAAAAAGGGGCCGGGAGGGAGGGAAAAAGCAGTCGGGACAAAGGGAGGGTATCAGATGGCAGGGAACCACTGGCTAAGTTGACTCTTGTTCCCCAAATGCTTTGCATCCACCTGTGCTGAGGGCAGAAGGCAACCTCGGGTCTGAGACCAGATGCTGACGTTTTAAAATGGCCTTTCCACCTAGGGCCGGGAGGTTAGATCCAGAGCAGAGAACTCTGACCCAATGAACTCCAGAGGAAAAAAACAAAACCACCTAAAGCTGAAGAAAAATGGCCTTGCCTCACAATGAGCTGCCTTCCTCAAATTGAAAAAGTTTTAAATAGCTCCTCATAACTTCCTCAAAGACACTCTCATAACCTTTCAAAGACGACTGACTCAAGCAGAAGAGAAGTTATTTTAAAAAACGATCTGAACCTGACTTTTAGCACAGGGGGGCGACTAATTCGGAGGCTCGCCTCACCAGGTCTTTGATGAAAAAGACCATTCAAGGGGAAAATCGCTTTCCTTAAAGCGGAGGTGGATGTGAGGTTTCACCTTCTCTAAGTCCTCAAAGTTTGCCAAACCACATTTTATGGCTAGGATTTGCATTCTTAATGTTTTACTCCATTAACTGACTTCCCTGCCTGGTTCATTTTCAAAAAACAAAAGTTGGACCTGAAAGAAAAAAGGTAATTTCACATAATCCTTTCACTGACAAAAAAGGACTCGCGCATTCAAGAAACCATCCTAATTCTGCTAGGATTGAGTTAAGGCAAACTGAGCATATTGGTGTGATGAGTTGTCAGTATCTCTACTGTCATCGGCAGAAATGGTGTGTATTTTGCAATGTGATTTCTGCAGGATTTGATCTTTTTTAAACGTGTGATCTTCCCCCCCGGGAATAAGTTCCCTTCTCCCCAATCTCCAGAGCATCTGGCGCTTTCTTGGGTAACCAGCCCCCGAGGGCAGTTTGGCTTATCCCTTGTGAGAGTCTCAGTATTGTTAAGATATCGTTAAATTTTGGAAAGGCGCTGGATTCAGCTCCTCAAAACTAGGCACGGTAGCCTTAAAATCGCTCTCTACACCAATAGGTAGTGGTGTGGTTGAGCAAACGCTTGAAATCAAGCACCCAAATTAGGGAGAAAAAAAATCCCCTTAAAAAGATTACCCCTGAATATTTGTTAACCCCCCACCCCACCAAACCCAAATCCCTACTTAAGACAAATGAGCTGCATGTTCCTCCCTGTGAGGAAATGAAATATGAATTTCTTTACCAGAAAATGAAATCAGGTCTCCTAGATTCTGCCCCGCCTCCCATGCAACTGGGTGGGCCACTGTGAACATTTTCCCACCCTGCCTACAAAAATCACGTATTATTAGCAGCTCCAAACTTGGAGGAAAGTTGTGGCCGCATTAGGTTTTCATACAGAGAAATGAAAGTGTTTCTGCAAAATAAATAACCCCTTCACAGGCCCGGGGGGGGGAAGGAAGGGTGCTGGAGGGCGAGACTGCAGCTCTACCAAGTCGAGACAAAGCCCACCTTCTCAGTAGCAAATCTGCTCCCAACAGAGACTGGCACAAAGCTATTCTTGTCCTTTGAATCCACCTAATACCCACCCCCATGCAGCCTGCTGTGGGCTGGGTTCTCCCGGGCGTTCCCGGCTTCACCGGGGGCCTTATTAACGCGAGGCAAAGACACTATTTCCTTACTCTCAAGCATGTACTTCTTTGCGATGGGCAGAGACAGGAGCCTGATGTGACGGATGAGGGAGCCCCAGGACTGGGCTCCAGAGAGGGCGGTTTCCGGTGGTAAAGGGCTGTACAGCTGAATCGCAAAGTAGGCGGTGAGCAAAATGAACCCCAAGGTGATCAGGCCCTGCAGGGAGAGGCAAGGAAAGGATCAATGACCCCGAGCTGGTCAAAGCGCAATCCCCAGGAAGAACCAAACCTGCTTAGTCCAACGACGGCTTCCGGGGCTCACATCATCCCTTCTCACATCTGGCTCGCTTAATCGTTTATCGCCCGCCCCCTCCCCCGCCTCCATCCCCTTCATCCCTTCCCAATTATCTTGATGAAACAATATCTGGGTTCATTAAGACCTTTAAACTTGGACACTTTCCCCCACCGTGGCAAAAGGGGAAAAACTCGGGCGGGGCCGGCCAGCCGGCTGTTCGGCCATGCGCTGCTCGTTCAAAGTTCCGCCCCCCGCCCTCCACGGTTTAGGCGGAAGAATCAATCCATCAATCGACTGTATTTACTGAGCGCTTACTATGTGCAGAGCACTGTCCCGAGCGCCTGGGAGAGGCCAACACACCAGAGTTGGTAGACACGATCCCTGCCCACAAGGAGCTTTCAACCTAGATGGGGCAGACGGACGTTCAAATCAAATCTGAGAAAGGGGACGGGACGGCCACCACTGTGGCACAGAACCTGAAAGGGGTGCCGGACTCTCCTGCTTCCCCCTCTCTAACCTCCCGATCGGAAGCCGCCTTCAATGGCTGCTTGCCTCGGTTGTCCAAAATATCCCAACCGACTATAAACCGCAGCTTTCATCCCGGTGCTTCGAGGCCCCTCCGGGGATCTGATTGCCAACAGGATGCCCAGTTGACTCCCGGAGAGACCGAGGCCCCAAGAGGTTCGATGGCGAGGCCGACCCTTACACCCACACGTATTTCCAGATTAAAACATGACTTTACCTTGTGGGCAACCATTAGCAGGAAGTGTCGTGGGGGTTCTCTCTGAGGCTCATTCTTCTCCAGAAGCTGTTTGACAAACTTCTCGATCGCCTTTTCTGACATCCCACATTGGTGCCCCGTCTGCCTCACCAAGTTAATGGTCTCTAAGAGCTTGTCATAAATGCTGAGCTCGCTGGCGGAGAGATCCATGGTCTCCAGTTAAAAAAATCCCTACAATGAGATTAAACCAATTCAAAAGGAAAGAGGCTTGTCAATTGCTTTCCCCCTGCCACTCCCCAAATCATCCCGCTCCCCAAATCAACACGGAGTTCCATCTCTTAGTGGGAATTCCCCAAAGTGCACTGCCAGGGGGAAAGGTTCCGGCTCCAATTGGGTGATTGAGTAAAATCGAAAGGAAGGGTGTGCAGAGGGCTTTTTGACAGACCGCTCCTTCCCAGAGCTTCAGATGCACCGCCTAGCAACCAAAAAGAACGGATGTGAATGTTAAAGGAGAAATTAGCTCTGGCTGCTCCATCGGTAACAGACACATTCTGATCCAGTGCCACTGGCCGACCAAAGGAACCTGGTGACAGCAAAAGAACGGTGACACACAAGCACCCATGGGAGCAACCGAGCTTCATTTGTTACGTGCCTCGCAATGAGATGTCTTTGAACCAAGTGATGGAGCGAAACGTCTCATACTTTGACATTTATAGATGGCTTCGGCGCTCTTCGGGTCAGATCATTTTGCAGTGTTCGTAGCAGACAATAAAGCAGGAGAAGCATGGATCGTCCAAGAACAGCATGCACCGGACGGCTTCCCTAACCTGATGTTAGAGATTGATGTTTCCCTTCCCTGAAAATGCCTCAAAGGAGAACGGAGGAAGGGGTACGGTTCAAAAGTCCACGATTACTAACGTCACAGGGTGGAGTAGCGCCCTGCTCGGCCGTACACCCGGGGAAGGCCTGTTGGGAGCTACGAGGAGTTGATTCCTGTAACAACTCATGATACAGTAACAACTCATGCTATATTAGCCAGGTGAACGCTTCATATGTATTGGGAGTTTCCCAACTTCGGGGGCTTTACTAAGTTAAAATGTCACTGAAGTTATACAGGTGAGCACGGGGATCTGCTGCTGTCCCCCCTAGGGAAGAGCAGAACAGTGGCTTAGCGGATGACAAAATCAAAACCAACGCTATTCCCTGTCGGGGGGAGGGGGTCCGGACTGTCCAAGCCCTCATTTCCCTTTGGTCACCTTATGCGCTTGGATCTGTCCCCTTTACGCAATTGATATTCACCCCACCCTTGGCCCTACATGACATATACTTATCCATTGTGTGGAGCACCGTACTATTTATTCATTTATTCAATCGTATTTATTGAGCGCTTACTGTGTGCAGAGCATTCTAGTAAGCGCTTGGGAAGTACAAGTTGATGACATATAGAGACGCTCCCCACCCAACAATGGGCTCACAGTCTAGAAGGGGGAGACAGACAACAAAACAGAACATGTGGACAGGTGTCAAGTCGTCAGAATAAATAGAATTAAAGCTAAATGCACATCATTAACAAAATAAGTGCTTGGGAGATACGCTCCCTGCCCACAAGGAGCTTACAGTCTACAATCCGTGATTATTATAACATCTGTCTCCCCTTTGGACTATAAGATCCTTAATGATATTATTATAGTATTTGCTAAATGCCAAGCACTGTTCTAAGCACCAAAGCAGATACAGATAACCATGGTGGGCGTGGTCCCTTTCATTCATTCAATTGTATTTATTGAGCGCTTACTGTGTGCAGAGCACTGTACTAAGCGCTTGGGAAGTACAAGTTGGCAACATCTAGAGATGGCCCCTACCCAACGACGGGCTCACAGTCTAGAAATAATAACGGTGTTTGTTAAGCGCTTACTATGTGCGAAGCACAGTTCTAAGCGCTGGGGTTGATGCAGGTAATCAGGTTGCTCCACGTAGGCTCCCAGTCTTAATCTCCATTTTACAGATAAGTAACTGAGGCACAGAGAAGTTAAGTGACTCGTCCAAAATCACACAGCTGGAAAGTGGCGGGGCCGGGACTAGAACCCACGACCTCTGACTCCCGAGCCCGGGCTCTTTCCACTAAGCCAGGCTGCTTCTCTTTCCCACAAGGGGCTCACAATCTAAGTAGTAGGAAACTGAGGCACAGAGAGGTGATGTGTCATGCCCACATTCACCCAGCAGACACGTAGTGGAGCCAGAATTGGAACCCAGATCCTCCGACTCCTAGCCCCCTGCTCTTCATCATCATCAATCGTATTTATTGAGCGCTTACTGTGTGCAGAGCACTGGACTAAGTGCTTGGGAAGTACAAGTTGGTAACATATAGAGACAGTCCCTACCCAGCAGTGGGCTCACAGTCTACAAGGGGGAGACAGAGAACAAAACCAAACATACTAACAAAATAAAATAAATAGAATAGATATGTACAAGTAAAATAAATAAATAAATAGAGTAATATATGTGTACAAACATATATACAGGTGCTGTGGGGAAGGGAAGGAGGTGAGATAGGGGGATGGAGAGGGGGACGAGGGGAGAGGAAGGAAAGGGCTCAGTCTGGGAAGGCCTCCTGGAGGAGGTGAGCTCTCAGTAGGGCCTTAGTGCTCTTCCCACTAGTCCACGCTGCTGCCTTGCGGGCATGTCTATCACCTTTGTTGTACTGTATTTTCCCGAGCACTTAGTACAGTGTTCTGCACACAGTAAGCACTCATTAAATACCATTGATTGATCGATTGATTGACTTCCTCAACACTTTTCGATGGTTCACCTGCTCTGTGCTTCTGCTTGCCGGGGACTGAGGCAGCCAACGGTCCCCTGAGAAAAGACAGCAGGTTTGAAGAAGAAAATCACTCATCAGACCCCTCTTTTGTCCCCATCAGAGCTGGGCCAGTCTACTCACTTCCAAGCTCCCTAAGGCGAAGAACTGCACTATTTTCAGGCCCAGGCTGGAACAAGTCCCAGAGGCCCAGAAGACTTCTAGCTTTCAGCAGGAATCTCAGGGCAAGGAGGATATACGGGTGGCCGGCCGGAGCTGTCTCCTTGGTGCGTTCTGTTGAGATTCTAGGCATGAATTAAATCATTCAGTCAATAGCATCTCCAGAGCACTTACTGTGCGCAGGGAACTGTACTAAGCACTTGGGAGAGTACACTGATTTGGCAGACACAATCCCTGCCAACCGGGGGCCTAGTCGAGAGGAACACAGTAGGAGGAAAATGTGCCTGATAGAAACCACAAAAGACAATATATCCAGGATCCCATCAATTTCCTCTACACTTGGGAACTCCACACAGCCTAAATACTTTGTGGAGATCCCGAAGAGTTTCCCAAACTACCACATGACTTGAGTTGAATGATTGAGCTGCAGTAAGCCTCTAGAAAGAGGGTGAATGAAAAAAGAAAAAGAAAGATGAGCCAAATGGTAATTTGAGATCTTTTTTTTCCCAGTTCTTGGTCTTGCTACTAATTTGCCACCAAAAGGACATCTTCCCCCTTAAAACACTGCTTTGCATATCTTAAATGTTTAAATGCAAAGGGCAAGCAGAGAAGTGTTATATGCCCAGATTTCTCCCTGTTGCTAAGAACACACTGCTTCGGTAGTTCAAAAATTCCCACCCGTGGGACCAAGCTGTGAGTGGATTTTGATCTTTGAAGACTTTAGCTGTGATGTGAAGAGACTTTAGGCTATGATGTGAATATATCATAACCCCTGAGCTGGGTCTTTGTGCTGAACTGCTGATTTTGGTGTCTTGAAGTGGGAAAGGAATGTGAACAGCAAAAGCTTGTTATGAAGAAAAGAGGGACTACCCCTAACTTGCCTAGTGGGTTGGGTGTTCTGAAGATGAAAAGAGCAGGCTCCCTCTCCCACTCCACATCTTCTTTCCTTTCTCTTTTCCCCCTTCTTCCCAACTCTCTCGCTTTTAGCATCTTAGTCTTTTTCTGCAGACTTAATTCTGTGGAATCTAATGGGTCCTCAGATATTTCTTTTTTGCACCTCTGTGGTTCTCTGGAAGGGTGTAAGGTCAGGATTCCTGACATCAGTATTAAATCATCATAATAACAATAAGAATGATGATGTAGACAACACTTTGCCAGGCGTGACATGGGAATGCCCAAGTCAGGAAAATAATTAATTATCTTTTGGGTCCATGGACCTCCAAAAGTTCTCTGCTGAAAGATGACTACAAGTTTTCCAACACCATCCGTTTGTAAATTTCAGAGGACATTCCTAAGTGTGCTAATGAGGTGCAGAAGTCTCTTCTGTTTTCTGCCTTAATAATAATAACTATAATAATAATAATAATAATGGCACTTGTTAAGCGCTTACTATGTGCAAAGCACTGTTCTAAGCGCTGGGCTTGAAATCACAGCCCTGAAAAGGATCTTGAAAGCTCACTTGACAAAGCTCCCTGCCACTCTCTAGGTACGTCCATCAATCAATCGATGGTATTTATTGAGCGCTTACTGTGTGCACAGTACTGAACTAAGCACTTGGGTGAGTACGACAGAGTCAGCAGACACATTCTCTGCCCACAAGCAGCTTAGAGTCTAGCGGGGAAGATCAGGGCAGAGAATCTTGTCTGTTCCTTTCAGAGAATGCCAAGAAAACAGATTCTACAGCCTCCCTCAATAGCCTTTTCCATATATCAAAATCAAATCAATCGTATTGAGCGCTTACTGTGTGCAGAGCAGTGTACTAAGCGCTTGGGAAGTACAAGTTGGCAACATATAGAGACGGTCCCTACCAAACAGTGGGCTCACAGTCTAAAAGAACCAAAAGCTCTCCGGCCTTAGTTTCCTCTTATTTGATTCCCCGTGGCAGTGAAGGATTTGTCAGCATCTTTGCCACAATCATCCTTCCCAAGCCAACCTCAAAGGGCCCATTTTCCATCTATCAATAAGTACTGAACACTTCCTTAGTGCAGAGCACTTAGTATAGCAGAGAACACTACAGGGTTACTAGAAATGATTCCTACCTCTGGGATCTTGCAACCTAGCTGGGAAGGCGGACACTCAAACTATATGAAGGGAAAGCAGCGAGTTCAAAGAGACCTAAGTGCTGTGGGAGGGCAGGGGAATACCCAATTGCCTGCAGTGAAGACTTGGGTGCATAAGTCATCATCAATGGTATTTACTGAGCGCTTACTGGGTGCAGAGCACTGCATAAAGCACTTGAGAGAGTACGACGGAGTGGGTAGACACGTTCGCTACATGTTTTGTTTTGTTGTCTGTCTCCCCCTCCTAGACTGTGAGCCCGTTGTTGGGTAGGGACCGTCTCTATCTGTTGCCTACTTGTACTTCCCAAGCGCTTAGTACAGTGCTCTGCACACAGTAAGCGCTCAATAACTATGATTGATGATGATGATGAGGGGGAGGAGGCTTCCACACTGACAATCAATAATCAATCAATCGTATTTATTGAGCGCTTATTGTGTGCAGGGCACTGGACTAAGCGCTTGGGAAGTCCAAGTTGGCAACAGATAGAGACGGTCCCTACCCACCAGTGGGCTCACAGTCTAGAAGGGGGAGACAGAGAACAAAACCAAACATATTAACAAAATAAAATAAATAGAATAGATATGTGCAAGTAAAATAGAGTAATAAATCCGTACAAAAAATATACACATATATACAGGTGCTGTGGGGAAGGGAAGGAGGTAAGGTGGGGGGGATGGAGAGGGGGAGCAGGGGGAGAGGAAGGAGGGGGCTCAGTGTGGGGATCAATCAATCAATCGTATTTATTGAGCGCTTACTGTGTGCACAGCACTGTACTACGCGCTTGGGAAGTCCAAGTTGGCAACATCTAGAGATGGTCACTACCCAACAGCGGGCTCACAGTCTAGAAGGGGGAGACAGACAACAAAACAAAACATATTAATAAAAGAAATAGAATATGTACAAGTAAAATAAATCAATAGGGTAATAAATCCATACAAACATCTATACAGGTGCTGTGGGGAAGGGAAGGAGGTAAGGCAAGGGGGAGGAGGGGGCTGAGTGTGGGAAGACCTCCTGGAGGAGGTGAGCTCTCAGTAAGGCCTTATTCCCCATTTTACAGATGAGGAGGAGGAGGCTTCCACACTGACAGTCAATAATCAATCAATCGTATTTATTGAGCGCTTACTGTGTGCAGAGCACTGGACTAAGCGCCTGGGAAGTCCAAGTTAGCAATGTATAGAGACAGTCCCTACCCAACAGTGGGCTCACAGTCTAGAAGGGGGAGCCAGAGAACAAAACAAAACATGTTAACAGAATAAAACAAATAGAATAGATATGTACAAGTAAAATAAATCGAGTAATAAATGTGTACAGACATCTATACATATATACAGGTGCTGTGGGGAGGGGAAGGAGGTAAGGCGGGGGAGTCGGGGAGAGAAAGGAGGGGGCTCAGTGTGGGAATCAATCAATCGTATTTATTGAACGCTTACTGTGTGCAGAGCACTGGACTAAGCGCCTGGGAAGGACAAGTTGGCAACATAGAGAGACGGTCCCTACCCAACAGCGGGCTCACAGTCTAGAAGGGGGAGACAGAGAACAAAACAAAACTTGTTAACAGAATAAAACAAATAGAATAGATATGTACAAGTAAAATAAATCAATAGAGTAATAAACGTGTACAGACATCTATACATATATACAGGTGCTGAGGGGAAGGAGGTAAGGCGGGGGGGGTGGGGGAGAGAAAGGAGGGGGCTCAGTGTGGGAATCAATCAATCGTATTTATTGAGTGCTTACTGTGTGCAGAGCACTGGACTAAGCGCTTGGGAAGGACAAGTTGGCAACATAGAGAGACGGTCCCTACCCAACAGCGGGCTCACAGTCTAGAAGGGGGAGACAGAGAACAAAACAAAACTTGTTAACAGAATAAAACAAATAGAATAGATATGTACAAGTAAAATAAATCAATAGAGTAATAAACGTGTACAGACATCTATACATATATACAGGTGCTGAGGGGAAGGAGGTAAGGCGGGGGGGTGGGGGAGAGAAAGGAGGGGGCTCAGTGTGGGAATCAATCAATCGTATTTACTGAGTGCTTACTGTGTGCAGAGCACTGGACTAAGCGCTTGGGAAGGACAAGTTGGCAACATAGAGAGACGGTCCCTACCCAACAGTGGGCTCACAGTCTAGAAGGGGGAGACAGTCCCGCCTGTCGCCTGTCCCGCCATCGACCCCCGGCCCACGTCCTCCCCCGGGCCTGGAATGCCCTCCCTCTGCCCCCCCGCCAAGCTAGCTCTCTTCCTCCCTCCAAGGCCCTGCTGAGAGCTCACCTCCTCCAGGAGGCCTTCCCACACTCAGCCCCTTCCTTCCTCTCCCCCTCGTCCCCCTCTCCATCCCCCCATCTTACCTCCTTCCCTTCCCCACAGCACCTGTATATAGCATCATCATCAATCGTATTTATTGAGCGCTTACTATGCGCAGAGCACTGTACTAAGCGCTTGGGAAGTACAAACTGGCAACATATAGAGACAGTCCCTACCCAACAGTGGGCTCACAGTCTAAAATATATAATAATTATAATAATAATATATATGTTTGTACATATTTATTACTCTATTTATTTTATTTGCACATATCCATTCTATTTATTTCATTTTGTTAGTATGTTTGGTTTTGTTCTCTGTCTCCCCCTTCTAGACTGTGAGCCCACTGTTGGGTAGGGACCGTCTCTAGATGTTAGCAACTTGTCCTTCCCAAGCGCTTAGTACAGTGCTCTGCACATAGTAAGCGCTCAATAAATACGACTGATGATGATGACGACGAGTTGGCAACACAGAGAGACGGTCCCTACCCAACAGCAGGCTCACAGTCTAGAAGGGGGAGACAGAGAACAAAACCAAACAGATTAACAGAATAAAATAAATCGAATAGCTATGTACAAGTAAAATAAATGAATAAATGGAGTAATAGATATGTACAGTCATGGCTCCACCTGTGAGAGCCAGGCCGCCCTCTCCTCACCTGGTCCCTCGAGGCTCCTCCCGCCTCAGGCCCTGAGGGGCGGGGTCACGCGCGGGGTCACGGCGCGCGCCCCGCCCCACTTCCGGCTTCCGGTCTGCGCACGCGCATTCCGCAGCGGCGCCCCCCCGCCGCCAGGGGGCGCTCCGCTCCGGCCCGCGCTCAACGGCTCTGCCTCCCAACTCTCGCGAGAACAAGCCCCCTCTCCCGCGCCCTGCCCTTCAGCTGGGCCTCACTTTCGCCTTCTGTCAGCCCTCTTCATTCAATCATTCATTCATTCGTATTTATTGAGCGCTTGCTGTCTCCTTCTGTCAGCCCTCTTCATTCAATCATTCATTCGTACTTATTGAGTGCTTACTGTCACCTTCTGTCAGCCCTCTCCATTCATTCGTATTTATTGAGTGCTTACAGTCGCCTTCTGTCAGCCCTCTTCATTCAATCATTCATTCATTCGTATTTATTGAGTGCTTGCTGTCTCCTGTCAGCCCTCTTCAATCATTCATTCATTCGTATTTATTGAGCGCTTGCTGTCTCCTTCTGTCAGCCCTCTTCATTCAATCATTCATTCGTATTTATTGAGTGCTTACTGTCACCTTCTGTCAGCCCTCTTCATTCATTCGTATTTATTGAGTGCTTACAGTCGCCTTCTGTCAGCCCTCTTCATTCAATCATTCATTCATTCGTATTTATTGAGTGCTTGCCGTCTCCTTCTGTCAGCCCTCTTCATTCAATCATTCATTCATTCGTATTTATTGAGTGCTTGCTGTCGCCTTCTGTCAGCCCTCTTCATTCAATCATTCACTCATTCGTATTTATTGAGTGCTTGCCGTCTCCTTCTGTCAGCCCTCTTCATTCAATCATTCATTCATTCGTATTTATTGAGTGCTTGCCGTCTCCTTCTGTCAGCCCTCTTCATTCAATCATTCATTCATTCGTATTTATTGAGTGCTTGCTGTCTCCTTCTGTCAGCCCTCTTCATTCAATCATTCGTATTTATTGAGTGCTTAGTCGCCTTCTGTCAGCCCTTCTCATTCAATCATTCAGTCATAAGTATTTATTGAGTGCTTACAGTCGCCTTCTGTCAGCCCTCTTCATTCACTCGTCAATCAATCGTATTTATTGAGCGCTTACTGTGTACAGATCACTGTACTAAGCGCTTGGGAAGTACAAGTTGGCAACATATAGAGACGGTCCCTACCCAAAAGTGGGCTCACAGTCTAGAAGAGTGGGCTCATCAATCAATCAATCGTATTTATTAAGCGCTTACTGTTTGCAGAGCACTGTACTAAGCGCTTGGGAAGTACAAGTTGGCAATATATAGAGACAGTCCCTACCCAACAGTGGGCTCACAGTCATGATCATCATTCATTCATTCATATTTATTGAGTGCTTACTGTCGCCTTGTTAGCCCTCCTCATTCAATCATTCATTCATTCGTATTTATTGAGTGCTTACTGTCGCCTTCTGTCAGCCCTCTTCATTCAATCATTCATTCATTCGTATTTATTGAGTGCTTGCTGTCGCCTTCTGTCAGCCCTCTTCATTCAATCATTCATTCATTCGTATTTATTGAGTGCTTGCTGTCTCCTTCTGTCAGCCCTCTTCATTTAATCATTCATTCATTCGTATTTATTGAGTGCTTAGTCGCCTTCTGTCAGCCCTCCTCATTCAATCATTCAGTCATTCGTATTTATTGAGTCCTTACTGTGGCCTTCTGTCAGCCCTCTTCATTCATTCATTCGTATTTATTGAGTGCTTAGTCGCCTTCTGTCAGCCCTCTTCATTCACTTGTCAATCAATCAATCGTATTTATTGAGCGCTTACTGTGTGCAGAGCATTGTACTAAGCGCTTGGGAAGTACACGTTGGCAACATATAGAGACAGTCCCTACCCAACAGTGGGCTCACAGTCTAGAAGAGTGGGCTCATCAATCAATCAATCGTATTTCTTGAGCGCTTACTGTGTGCAGAGCACTGTACTAAGCGCTTGGGAAGTCCAAGTTGGCAACATATAGAGACAGTCCCTACCCAACAGTAGGCTCACAGTCTAGAAGAGTGGGCTCATCAATCAACCGTATTTATTGAGCACTTACTGTGTGCAGAGCACTGTACTAAGCGCTTGGGAAGTACAAGTTGGCAACCTAGAGAGACAGTCCCTACCCAACAGTGGGCTCACAGTCATGGTCATCATTCATTCATTCGTATTTATTGAGTGCTTACTGTCGCCTTCTGTTAGCCCTCCTCATTCAATCATTCATTCATTCGTATTTATTGAGTGCTTACTGTCGCCTTCTGTCAGCCCTCTTCATTCAATCATTCATTCATTCGTCTTTATTGAGTGCTTACTGTGGCCTTCTGTCAGCCCTCTTCATTCTTCTAGACTGCGAGCCCACTGTTGGGTAGGGACCGTCCCTAGATGTTGCCAACCTGGACTTCCCAAGCGCTTAGTCCAGTGCTCTGCACACAGTAAGCGCTCAATAAATAATAATAACGATGGCATTTATTAAGCGTTTACTATGGGCCAAGCACTGTTCTAAGCGCTGGGGAAATTACAAGGTGATCAGGCTGTCCCACGGGGGGCTCACACAAGTTTAATCCCCATTTTCCAGATGAGGGAACTGAGGCTCAGAGAAGTGAAGTGACTTGCCCAAGGTCACCCAGCTGACAGTTGGGGGAGGCGGGATTTGAACCCAGGACCTCGGACTCCAAAGCCCGGGCTCTTTCCACTGAGTCTCTCTCTCTCTCTCTCTCCCCCCCCCTCCCCCGGAAGTGCGCACCGCCCAATAGGGTCCCCCTCCCCAATAGGGGTCCCTCCCGGAAGTGCGCGCCGCCCAAAAGGGTCCCTCTCCCGGAAGTGCGCTCCGCCCAATAGGTTCCCCCTCCCCAATAGGGTTCCCTCCCGGAAGTGCGCGCCGCCCCCAAAGGGTCCCCTCCCGGAAGTGCGCGCCGCCCAAAAGGGTCCCCTCCCGGAAGTGCGGCCGAGCAGCGAGGGCGCGCGCGCGGCGGGAGCCATGGCGGCCGTGCCCCCGGACTCCTGGCAACCGCCCACCGTCTCCTTGGAGACCAGGTGAGGGCATTCATTCATCCATCCATCCATCCAATCAATCGTATTTATTGAGCGCTTACTGTGTGCAGAGCACTGGACTAAGCGCTTGGAAAGTCAGCATGGCTCAGTGGAAGGAGCCCGGGCTTTGGAGTCAGAGGTCCTGGGTTCAAATCCCGACTCATGTCGGGATTTGAACCCAGGACCTCTGACTCCAAAGCCTGGGCTCCTTCCACCACTTACCAGCTATTTATTTATTTATTTATTTTATTTGTACATATCATATCATATCATTTGTACATATCTATTCCATTTATTTCATTTTGTTAGTATGTTTGGTTTTGTTCTCTGTCTCCCCCTTTTAGACTGTGAGCCCACTGTTGGGTAGGGACTGTCTCTCTGTGTTGCCCATTTGTACTTCCCAAGCGCTTAGTCCAGTGCTCTGCACATAGTAAGCGCTCAATAAATACGATTGATGATGATGATGTACATATTTATTACTCTATCTTGTACATATCTATTCTATTTATTTTATTTTGTTACTATGTTTGGTTTTGTTCTCTGTCTCCCCCTTTTAGACTGTGAGCCCACTGTTGGGTAGGGACTGTCTCTCTGTGTTGCCAATTTGTACTTCCCAAGCGCTTAGTCCAGTGCTCTGCACCCAGTAAGCGCTCAATAAATACGATTGATGATGATGATGTTGTACATATTTATTACTCTATTTATCTTACTTGTACATATCTATTCTATTTATTTTATTTTGTTAGTATGTTTGGTTTTGTTCTCTGTCTCCCCCTTTTAGACTGTGAGCCCACTGTTGGGTAGGAACTGTCTCTCTGTGTTGCCAACTTGGACTTCCCAAACGTTTAGTCCAGTGCTCTGCACACAGTAAGTGCTCAATAAATACGATTGATGATGATGATCAGCTGGGTGACTTTGGGCAAGTCACTTCACTTCTCTGGGCCTCAGTTCCCTCATCTGTAAAGTAATAATAATGTTGGTATTTGTTAAGCGCTTACTATGTGCAAAGCACTGTTCTAAGCGCTGGGGAGGTTACAAGGTGGTCAGGTTGTCCCGTGTGGGGCTCACAGTCTTATCCCCATTTTACAGATGAGGGAACTGAGGCCCAGATAAGTGAAGTGACTTGCCCAAGGTCGCACAGCAGACATGTGGGGGAGGCGGGATTCGAACCCATGACCTCTGACTCCCAAGCCCGCACTCTTTCCACTGAGCCACGCTGCTGGTTTAAGACTGTGAGCCCCCCTTGGGACAACCTGGTCACCTTGTAACCTCCCCAGCGCTTAGAACAGTGCCTTGCACGTAGTAAGCGCTTAATAAAGGCCATTATTATTATTGTGGGGAGAAGCAGCGTGGCTCAGTGGAAAGAGCCCGGGCTTGGGAGTCAGAGGTCATGGGTTCGAATCCCGGCTCCGCCAATTGTCTGCTGTCTGACCCTGGGCAAGTCACTTTTGTGAGCCTCAGTGACCTCATCTGGAAAATGGGGATTAAAACTGTGAGCCCCACGTGGGACAACCTGATCAATCAATCAATCGTATTTATTGAGCGCTTACTGTGTGCAGAGCCCTGGACTAATCGCTTGGGAAGTCAGTGTGGCTCAGTGGAAGGAGCCCGGGCTTTGGAGTCAGAGGTCCTGGGTTCAAATCCCGACCCCGCCACTTATCAGCTGGGTGACTTCGGGCAAGTCACTTCACTTCTCTGAGCCTCAGTTCCCTCATTTGTAAAATAATAATAATAATAATAATGTTGGTATTTGTTAAGCGCTTACTATGTGCAAAGCACTGTTCTAAGCGCTGGGGGGAACACAAGGTGATCAGGTTGTCCCATGGGGGGCTCACAGTCTTAATCCCCATTTTACAGATGAGGGAACTGAGGCCCAGAGAAGCGAAGTGACTTGCCCAAGGTCGCACAGCAGACATGTGGGGGAGGCGGGATTTGAACCCATGACCTCTGACTCCCAAGCCCGCGCTCTTTCCACTGAGCCACGCTGCTGGTTTAAGACTGTGAGCCCCCCCTTGGGACAACCTGGTCACCTTGTAACCTCCCCAGCGCTTAGAACAGTGCCTTGCACGTAGTAAGCACTTAATAAAGGCCATTATTATTATTCTGGGGAGAAGCAGCGTGGCTCAGTGGAAAGACCCCGGGCTTGGGAGTCAGAGGTCATGGGTTCGAATCCCGGCTCCGCCACATGTCTGCTGTCTGACCTTGGGCAAGTCACTTCTGTGAGCCTCAGTGACCTCATCTGTAAAATGGGGATTAAAACTGTGAGCCCCATGTGGGACAACGTGATCAATCAATCAGTCGTATTTATTGAGGGCTTACTGTGTGCAGAGCACTGTACTAAGCGCTTGGGAAGTACAAGTTGGCAATGTATAGAGATGGTCCCTACCCAACAGTGGGCTCACAGTCTAGAAGGGGGAGACAGACGACAAAACCAAACATACTAACAAAGTAAAATAAATAGAATAGATATGTACAAGTAAAATAAATAAATAAATAGAGTAATATCCTGGTCACCTTGTAACCCTAATGCTATGTGTTGGCACATAGTAAGTGCTTAATAAATGCCGTTATTATTATTATTATTATGAGGAGAAGCAGCGTGGCTAAGTGGAAAGAGCCCGGGCTTGGGAGTCAGAGGTCATGGGTTCTAATCCCGGCTCCACCACATGTCTGCTGTGTGACCTTGGGCAAGTCACTTCACTTCTCTGACCCTCAGTTACCTCATTTGTAAAATGGGGATTAAGACTATGAGCCCCACGTGGGACAACCTGAGCACTTGTATTCCCCCCAGCGCTTAGAACAGTGCTTTGCATGTAGTAAGCGCTTAACAAATGCCATCATTATTATTATTATTATTATTATTATTATGGGGAGGTTCATTCATTCAGTCAGTCGTATTTATTGATAAGCAGCGTGGCTCAGTGACAAGAGCCTGGGCTTGGGAGTCAGAGGTCATGGGTTCGAATCCCGCCTTCACCACATGTCTGCTGTGTGACCTTGGGCAAGTCACATCACTTCTCTGTACCTCCGTGACCTCACCTGTAAAATGGGGATGAATAATAATAATAATAATGATGGCGTTTATTAAGCACTTACTATGTGCAAAGCACTGTTCTAAGCACTGGGGCGGATACAAGGTGATCAGGTTGTCCCATGGGGGGCTCACAGCCTTCATCCCCATTTTACAGATGAGGTAACTGAGGCCCGGAGAAGTGAAGTGACTTGCCCAAAGTCACACAGCTGACAATTGGCGGAGCCGGGATTTGAACCCTTGACCCATGACCTCCTTCCCGTCCCCACAGCACCTGTATATATGTTTGTACGGATTTATTACTCTATTTTACTTGTACATATTTATTCTAATTATTTTATTTTGTTAATATGTTTTGTTTTGTTCTCTGTCTCCCCCTTCTAGACTGAGCCCACTGTTGGGTAGGGACCGTCTCTCTATGTTGCCAACTTGGACTTCCCAAGCGCTTAGTCCAGTGCCCTGCACACAGTAAGCGCTCAACAAATACGATTGAATGAACGAGAGTACAGTACAACAGAGTTAGCAGACCCGATACCTGCCCGCGACGAGTTTACAATCAATCAATCAATCGTATTTATTGAGCACTGTACTAAGCGCTTGGGAAGTCCAAGTTGGCAACATCTAGAGACGGTCCCTACCCAACAGCGGGCTCACAGTCTAGAAGGGGGAGACAGAGAACAAAACCAAACGTATTAACAAAATAGAATAAATATGTACAAACAAAATAAATTGATTTCCAGTGTGGACAGTGCCCTGCACCCAGGAAGCGCCCGATAAATCCCACTGATGATGTGATTGATTGATTGTCGGTCGTGGCCAGGGCTGCATTGTGCTTCTCCTGTACCCTTGTAGCATGGGGACCGTTGTGCTGGAGCTGTACTGGAAACACGCCCCGAAGACCTGCAAGAACTTCGCCGAGCTGGCCCGGCGCGGCTACTACAACGGCACCAAGTTTCACAGGATCATCAAAGACTTCATGGTTCAGGGGGGAGATCCGACGGGGACAGGTGAGGCCTGGGCCCGCGTGGGATCCCCGCTTCCCTAGTCCGAAGGCCGGATGGCCGCGGGCGAGGAATGCGTCCGTTCCGTCGTGCTGTTGTGCTCTCAATCGGTGCTCGGCACGCAGTAAGCGCTCAATAAATACGACCGACGGACTGACTTGGGGGGCAGCCCCCCCAGGAGAAGCCCCGGCGGGCCGAGTTTGAGGCCTTCCTCAGTCTTTCCCATCTAAAGAAAAACCTTCAAATCCGTAAGCTCCAGAGCCGGGGCCGAACAGGACCGACAGCGGACGGCCGGATCATCATCATCATCATCAATCGTATTTATTGAGCGCTTACTGTGTGCAGAGCACTGTACTAAGCGCTTGGGAAGTACAAGTTGGCAACATATAGAGACGGTCCCTACCCAACAGTGGGCTCACGCGTGTGCCCTCTGCCCGCCTCGGAGCCCGCTGGCCTTCAATCAATCAATCAATCAATCATATTTATTAATCTTCCTCTCCCCCTCGTCCCCCTCTCCATCCCCCCCATCTTACCTCCTTCCCTTCCCCACAGCACATGTATATATGTTTGTACATATTTATTACTCTATTTATGTATTTATTTTACTTGTACATATCTATTCTATTTATTTTATTTTGTTTGTATGTTCGGTTTTGTTCTCTGTCTCCCCCCTTCTAGACTGTGAGCCCACTGTTGGGTAGGGACTGTCTCTCTATGTTGCCAACTTGTACTTCCCAAGCGCTTAGTCCAGTGCTCTGCACATAGTAAGCGCTCAATAAATACGATTGATTGATTGATTGATTTATTAAGCGCTTACTGTAAGGAGCACTGTACTAAGCGCTTGGGAAGTCCAAGTTGGCAACATAGAGAGACAGTCCCGACCCAACAGTGGGCTCACAGTCTAAAAGGGGGAGACAGAGAACAAAACCAAACATACTAACAAAATAAAATAAATAGAACAGATATGTACAAGTAAAATAAATAAATAGAGTAATAAATATGTACAAACATATATATACAGGGAAGCAGGGATGGTAGCCACAGCCCATAGCCTTTCCCCTTTTAGACTGTGAGCCCACTGTTGGGTAGGGACTGTCTCTATATGTTGCCAACTTGGACTTCCCAAGCACTTAGTCCAGTGCTCTGCACACAGTAAGCGCTCAATAAATACGATTGATTGATTGATTTCCCGGGATTGTTAACGTGGCGGTTTCCTCTGCGGGCTCGGGGAAGGGGAGACCAGGTTGTGGGTTCAGCTGTCACCAGGCTGCCCGGCTGCCGCCAGCTAATTAACTTCTTCTCTAGACTGGGAGCTCAATGTGGGCAGGGGATGTGTTTATTATAGTGTACTCTCAGTATAGCGCACACAGTAAGCGCTCAATACGTACGACCTGACCAGAGTCCCTGTGGTCAAGAGGCAGAGGATCTGTGTTTCACTCGTGAGGCTGCGGAAGAGTCTTGGATTTATCAGCATTTGAGACTAAATCTGTCACAGGTTTCCCTATCTTTCCCTCCGGTCTCCCTGCCCACCCCGGCCTTAACCATCATCATCATCAATCGTATTTATTGAGCGCTTACTATGTGCCGAGCACTGTACTAAGCGCTTGGGAAGTACAAATTGGCAACATACAGAGACAGTCCCTACCCAACAGCGGGCTCACAGTCTAAAAAGTGGGCTCACGGTCTGGCAGGACTTGGGTCCACTCTCCGTGGCCTAGCTTTTATTCCGAAACATCCCCGTGTTCGCCCACTCCTTTCTGCGTCGCCCTAGAATCAATCAATCAATCAATCAAGCGCTTAGTACAGTGCTGTGCACACAGTAAGCGCTCAATAAATACGATTGATGATGATGAATCAATCAATCATATTTATTGAGCGCTTACTGTGTGCAGAGCACTGTACTAAGCGCTTGGGAAGTACAAGTTGGCAACATAGAGAGACAGGCCCTACCCAACAGTGGGCTCACAGTCTAACAAAAACCAACATACTAACAAAATAAAATAAATAGAATAAATATGTACAAGCAAAATAAATAAATAGAGTAATAAATACGTACAAACATATATACATGTGCTGTGGGGAAGGGAAGGAGGTAAGATGAGGGGCAGCGTGGCTCAGTGGAAAGAGCCCGGGCTTGGGAGTCAGAGGTCATGGGTTCAAATCCCTGCTCCGCCGCTTGTCAGCTGTGGGACTCTGGGCAAGTCACTTCACTTCTCTGGGCCCCAGTTCCCTCATCTGTAAAATGGGGATTAAGACTGCGAGCCCCTCGTGGGACAACTTGATCAACTTGCATCCTCCCCAGCGCTTAGAACAGTGCTTTGCACATAGTAAGCACTTAATAAATGCCATTATTATTATTATTTGCAACCTTTATTCACCCCTCCATTAGCCCCACAGCACTTATATACGTATCCACAATTTATATTAATGTCTCTCCCCCTCTAGTTTGTAAGATCCTTCATTCATTCAGCTGTATTTATTGAGCGCTTACTGGGTGCAAAGCACTGTACTAAGCACCTGGGAGATGACAATACAACAACAAACTGACACAGTCCCTGCCCATAACGAGCACACAGTCACGAGGGGGGAGGGAACAAACTCAGGAAAATACTTTGTTCTATTAGCTCTCCAGTGAGAGACTTAATGTTTGTCTTTTCTTCTTCTTGGTTAATTAACGATGCCTCTTTTTATTGTTTGTTGAATCTGAAAAGCATTTTTAAAGCAGTTGGGCAGGGAACATGTCGACCACCTCTGTTGTATTGCATTCTCCCTACCAGTTAGTACAGTGCTCTGCATAAAGTAAGCATTCAATTAATGCCATTGATTGATGTCTGTCTGTGATATCATGTGCAGAACACTCTACTATGTGCTCGGGAGAGCATAGTAATAAATAATAAATCTGTACAAATAGTGGGGAGGGGAAGGAGGTAGGACAGAGGAGGGAGATGGAGAGGAGGAGTCCAGTTAGGTCGACAGGTAGGTGTGGTGTTTATTAAGCGCCTACTAAGTGCTAATAGACGTGATCCCTGCCTACAAGGAGCTTACAATCTACGCTGGGAGGCAGACAATAAAATACAGTGCCAAGCGCTTAGTATGGTGCTCTGTACACAGTAAGCTCTCAATAAATGCAGTTGAATGGGGGAAGCATTCATTCATTGTCTTATTTATTCATTTATTATTTTTTTAATGGCATTTATTAAGCGCTTATTATGTGCAAAGCACTGTTCCAAGGGCTAGGGTGGTTACAAGGTGATGATCAGAGTGTCCCACGGGGCGCTCACAGTCTTAATCCCCATTTTACAGATGAGGTAGCGGAGGCCCAGAGAAGTTAAGTGACTTGCCCAAAGTCGCACAGCTGACAATTTATTGAGCACTTACTGTATACAGAGCACTGTACTAAGTGCTTGGAAAGCACAATTCATTAATAAAGAGAGACAATCCCTGTCCACACCTGGCTTACACTCTAGAAGGGGGGGAGACAGACATCAAAACAAGTGAACGGGCGTCAATATAAATAAGTGGAATTATGGATATATACACATCAAAATAAGTAAACGTGCATCCATATAAATAAATAGAATTATAGATATATACATATATATGTATATATACACACACACACACGTAGATAGATGTGCACATATATATGAGCACCCAAGTCTATGAATATGGCTGTGGGTGTCGTGGGAGTTGGAATGGGGTGAGTATCAGAGAGCCTCAGGAGCACAGACCCAAGTGCCTAGGCGATGCAGGGGAGATGAGATGTTAGTCAGGGAAGGCTTCCTGGAGGAGAGACGATTTTAGTTGGGCCCTGAAGATTCATTCATTCATTCAATCGTATTTATTGAGCACTTACTGTGTGCAGAGCACTGGACTAAGCGCTTGGGAAGTCCAAGTTGGCAACATCTAGAGACGGTCCCTACCCAACAGCGGGCTCACAGTCTAGAAGGGGGAGACAGACAACAAAACAAAACATATTAACCAAATAAAATAGAATTATAAATATGTACAAGTAAAATAAATAGAATAATAAATCTGTGCAAACATATATACAGGTGCTGTGGGGAGGGGAAGGAGGTAGGGCCTGGGGAAGGAGGGGGCTGAGTGTGGGAAGGCCTCCTGGAGGAGGTGAGCTCTCAGTAGGGCTCTGAAGGGCCACCAGGCTGACTTTTCCCCTCTTCCATCCGGGCAGGCCGAGGAGGGGCCTCCATCTACGGCAAACAGTTTGAAGACGAACTCCACCCGGAGCTGAAATTCACAGGTTTGCGCAGTCCGGCGGGGCGGGTGGCGGGTGACGGGCGGGCTGGCCGGGGGCCCGCCGCGGCGCCACGGTGGAGCCGGGCGGCCGGGACGAAACCACCGAATGCCCGAAAGCGGCAGGTTTCAGGCATCTTGGCGCCGAGCCAGGGTGTCGAGCGAAGCCGAAATGTCATCCCGTCCGCAGATAACCCAGTGCTGGCCCCCTCCTTCCCCTCTCCATCCTTACCTCCTTCCCTTCCCCACAGCACCTGTATTTCTGTTTCTGGAGAAGCAGCGTGGCTCGGTGGAAAGAGCCCGGGCTTTGGAGTCAGAGGTCAAGGGTTCAAATCCCGGCTCCAGCAATTGTCCGCTGGGTGACTCTGGGCAAGTCACTTCACTTCTCTGTGCCTCAGTTCCCCCATCTGTAAAATGGGGATTAAGACTGTGAGCCCCCCGTGGGACAACCTGATCACCTTGTGACCTCCCCAGCGCTTAGAACAGTGCTTTGCACATAGTAAGCGCTTAATAAATGCCGTCATTATTATTATGTGCCGAGCACAGCTCCCCAGACACAGTAAGCACTCCATAGGAATTGTCAATGGATTGATTCCCGGGTTGTGATTAGGTCAAGTGGGAAGCGGAGAGGCTCATCCATGGATTTTTCCCTTCATCACCCATCTCTCCTCGCTCTTAGGAGCCGGAATCTTGGCCATGGCCAACGCGGGGCCGGACACAAATGGCAGCCAGTTCTTCGTGACCCTGGCCCCGACCCAGTGGCTGGACGGGAAGCACACCATCTTTGGGCGGGTGTGCCAGGGCATCGGGATGGTGAATCGAGTGGGAATGGTGGAGACGAATGCCCAGGATCGGCCAGTCGACGATGTGAAGATCATCAAGGCGTACCCGTCCGGTTAAGAGGCGGGGCCCCGGGGACCGCGGCCCGGGCCTGCTCCAGGATTTGGTCCCGTTTCCCTCTGGCGCTGCCCGGCCCGCCCCAGATTGCTCTCTTGGGTTCAGTGGAAGAGGCCTGCAGACTCCGAATCTCCTCTCTGCCCTCAGTAGAGTTCATCTCAAGGCTTGACTTTGGACTGCAGAATGTCGAGCCGACGGAGGCTTGGGTTTTCTGGGTGCGTTAGAGAAGGAACCAAAATCGATGGCTGCTTCTTCGTCTTCTTCCAGGACAAACATGGGAGGGAAGGAGGGAGAGAAGGGGAGAGAGAGAGAGAGAGAGATCTCGAGAGTGTGTATTCGTGTGTGTGAGTTTGCACACAGAGTCACACAGTAGGCAATGTAAAGTGTCCCTCAGCCTTGCTGACCCTTCCAGAAAGAAATGGAACCAGAATGAAGGTTCGTGGGGTGCACTATTTGTCACTCCCCAGAAAACCCAGCCATTTTCCTGCTGGAAAGAATGGCTCATATCCACCCTGATTGTCCAACCTTTGTAGACTGGCTGCATAAGGACTCCAGGTTCCTTGTGTTTGCCAGCTTTCTTCTTTTCCCCCTTCCCCTCCCCTCCCTAATCTCACAAATACTCTCTCTCTCGCTCTTATCCTCCCTCTGATGCATTCTCTCTCTGGCCACATATCTCAGAGGTTGCCTCTAAATCAGGCTGTTTCCTCTCCCCAGAGGATCCCAGCCAGAGCCAAGCCACCTTGAACGCTTGCCAAATGGAAGAGATTTCCAGGAGAGAGGGATAGGCTTCTAAGAGGGTGTCGAATGGGGACAGTCCTCAAGCGTCCTTTGTTTTGGATGGAAGGAAGCAGGAGAGCTGCTTTCTTAGTTTGTTTCCCAGGAAAGAGCTGGGATCTTCCGAGTGCACAAGAACTGACCACATTCTCCCTTTTTTATGTTGCCAACTTGTACTTCCCAAGCGCTTAGTACAGTGCTCTGCACACAGTAAGCGCTCAATAAAGACGATTGATTGATTTTTAGAGAACAGGGAGGTCTCAAGAGTGGTAAAGGCAAACAAACACCCCGATTGCTTCCTAGAAACCCTAGTAGAACCTTCTTCTTACTTGAGTTTTGCCTCTTTTTTTTCATTCCCTGGTTGTTTTGTGGAAATTCTCATCCTTATTTGGTACCTTTTTAAAAAAAGCATTTAAAATAAAGTTCCTGTAACGGAAATGAGTGCTAATGACTGATTTGGGGGTAATCTAGGAACCAGCTTTCTGTGTTGATGAGTCTGCTCAAGTGAACCTGTGGGAGTTTGTATATTTTAGGGCTTGGAGTCTCGAGGAACCGACGGCTTCCGAGTCCAAGAGCTGCTCCATCTGCAAACTGCCAGAGGAAGGCCAGCCCCCTCCTCACCTGACCTCTGGGGATGAAGCCCCTGCAGCTGCCCGGGAGTTGCCAGGGAGCGGGGGCGACTCTTCAATCAATCAATCAATCGTATTTATTGAGCGCTTACCGTGTGCAGAGCACCGTACTAAGCGCTTGGGAAGTACAAGTTGGCAACACATAGAGACGGTCCCTACCCAACAGTGGGCTCACAGTCTAGACGCTTCTGTTGAACTACAGGGAGCCTTTCGGGAGACCCTCGCCCTGGCCCGGATTTTCAGTCGAGCGACGGCGTGGCGGAGGCCCTCCGGGCCCATCTTATTGCAAGCTGGCACCTCCGAGAGGGGTTCCCATTCATTTTTCATTCAATTCAATCGTATTTATCGAGCGCTTACTGTTTGCGGAGCACTGTACTAAGCACCTGAAAAGTACAATTCAGCAACAGATAGAGAAAATCCCTACCCACAACGGGCTCACAGTCTAGAAGGGGGAGAGAGACAACAAAACAAAACATGCAGACCAGCATCAATAGCATCAAAAATAAATAAATAGAACAAATGGAATCATCCAGTGCCCAGAGAGCATCTGAGAGAAGCAGCATGGCTGAGTGGAAAGAGCACGGGCTTGGGAGCCAGAGGTCATGGGTTCCAATCCTGGCTCCGCCGCTTGTCAGATATGTGGCTTTAGGCAAGTCACTTAACTTCTCTGTGCCTCAGTTACTGCATCTTGGGTCCAACAGATGCCAGGTTTTCAGCGATGACAAGTTCCCAGAAGCGCACCCCTTCGTGATAGTATTTGTTAAGCGCTTACTGTGGGTCAAGCATTCTTCTAAGCACCGGAGTAGATACAAAGTAAGCAGGTCGGACAGCTTCTGTCCCTCACGGGGCTCAGACTTAAACCCGTTTTAAAGATGAGGTAACCGAGGCACAGAGCAGTGAAATGATTCGCCCGAGGTCACACGACAGACAAGCGGCGGAGCCGGGATTCTGATCAGGTCTGACTCGGGGCTCCGCCTGAACCCCTGAGCCAGTCGTATTTATTGAACGCTTAATGTGGGCAGAGCACTGTACTAAGCGTTTGGGAGAGTACAGTATAACAATGTAATAGACAGTCCTTGCCCACAACGAACTTACAGTCTAGAGTCCAGTTCCTGTTCGTCCCCATGTCCCAGGCTGAGCCAGAACTAACCCAGCCTTTATTCACTCATTCATTCATTCAATCATATTTATTGAGCGCTTACTGTGTGCAGAGCACTGTACTGAGTGCTTGGGAAAACAAGTTGGCAACATATAGAGACAGTCCCTACCCAACAGTGGGCTCACAGTCTAAAGGATGGGGGGGGGGGGGGCACTGTACTAAGCGCTTGGGAAGTACACGGCAACATATAGAGGCGGTCCCAATCAATCAATCGTATTTATTGAGCGCTTACTGTTTGCAGAGCACTGTACTAAGCGCTTGGGAAGTACACGTTGGCAACATATAGAGACGGTCCCTACCCAACAATGGGCTCACAGTCTAGAAGTGGGGGGACAGACAAAACAAAACATGTGGACAGGTGTCAAATCATCAGAATAAATAGAAGTAAAGCTCGGTGCCCATCATTAACAAAATAAATAGAATAGTAAATATGTACAAGTAAAATAGAGTAATAAATCTGTACAAACATACAGGTACAGTGGGGAGGGGAAGGAGGTAGGGCAGGGGGGATAGGGAGGAGGAGAGGAAAAATGGGGCTCAGTCTGGGAAGGCCTCCTGGAGGCCTTTAGTGATTTCCCTGTATTCCCAAGCGCTTAGTACAGTGCTCTGCACACAGTAAGTGCTCAATAAAGACGACTGAATGAATGAATTCTCTTGGGCAGCAGTTGGCTCATCATCATCAATTGTATTTATTGAGCGCTTACTATGTGCAGAGCACTGTACTAAGCGCTTGGGAAGTACAAATTGGCAACATATAAAGACAGTCCCTACCCAACAGTGGGCTCACAGTCTAAAAAGAGGCTGTGTTCCTCCCATCCCTGGGCTGAAAGAACGCAAGCAATTTCTGCTCCCCTCTCTTGCCTCTGTTTTCTCTCTCTTGCCTTGGGCCTCCTTTGGACCTAGATCCATAAAAAGAGTGTAATCTTTTTTAATTGTATTTCTTAAGTATCTA